>NC_079147.1:154312162-155512162 GCF_945859685.1 Eupeodes corollae
ATATTTCAAATCAAATGGGGGTGGCGCAACAGTCCGTTGTGAACCAGGGCCTAGTGACTTACAACTCTCAACCATTCCTGTGTGCGAGTACTGTTGTCAGGAATGAAAGGGACCTACAATTTAAGGCCGAATCCGAACGGCTAGTTTGAGAAAGCACTTTTTCATGACAAGAATTACTCTTGAAGGATTTATCAATTCCTCGCAAGAGGCAGTACCCGCGAAAATTAATTTTTTAAATTAAGGTGGCACAGGCAGAGATTGAACCCAAGACCCCTTGCATGACAGTCCAACGCACTAACCATCATGCCACGGGTACAATGGTTAAGTGTTGTTACTTATAAGTCACTAGTACCTAGTTCTCTTCAGACTGTTGTGCCACAAATATACATGAAGGATTTTTTTAATAAGGGTTAAAATATGATGAAATGGAATAAAACAAGCTATGAAAGTATATATACAATTATTTTTTTTAGATGAAAGGCGAATTATGTCATTAACCCTGCAGTTGTTGGGCACCAAAATGTTGCACCAGTCGTCACGTGGATTACATATATAATCCATTTTAAAATTAGAATAAAACCAAAATGCTTAAATTTTTTCAAATATATTTTTTTTTTAAAATGTTATTGCATGTTATGTTAAGTTAAGTTAACTAACTGTTCTAACTATTTAACTGTAAGTACTAAAAGAGACGAAAAATCCCCACCACAAGTTTTTAAGGAATACTCCATTTTGTATATGACACAATTCAAATGCCCGCCTAGGCTTCTTATGGTGGCACAGATCCGAGTAGTTTCAATTTTTAATGACTTCCGCATAGATCCGGTTGAACTTGAGCGAGGGCTTGTGTCATGTCCACCTTTAGAGCATCGACCTACCGTGGATTATTTGCCTTGGCTTGCGACTTCAAGAAACCCCACAGGAAAAAGTCTAACGGGGTAAAATCCCATGACCTTGGTGGCCGATTCACATCACCCTTGCGATAGATAACCTTACCGTCAAATCGTTCATGAGAAATGGAAATCGTGGTGTTTGCTGTGTGGCACGTAGCACTGTCCTGCTGGAACCACATGTCGTCTAGGTCCATATGGTTCAATTTGGGGCATAAGAAATTAGTTATCATCCTTATGTAGCGCTCGTTGTTGACGTTGACCGCCTCACGAACGTCGTCTTCAAAATAATACAACGGTAATTTTTTGAGGATGCATTATAACGGTAATTTCGATTGTTAACACAGCCCTTCACCCAAAAATGCGCCTCGTCACTAAAGATGTTTTTTCGGCCAAAATTGGGGTCCTCTCTCAAACGATTCGAAACACAGTCAGCGAACAAACGGTGTTGTCATGGTCATGAACTTTGAGGTCTTGGATTTGGATTTTGTACGGGTGTAGACCCAAGTCACAACGCAAAATTCTCCATGTTGAAGTTTACGAGATCTTGGGCACGGAGAGGAATAGACTGCTTCGGATTCTGCTTTACACTTTTAAGAACCGCAGCGATGCATCGCTATGTTCTCGACAGAACTGTCGTTCCTTGTACTTACGGGTGTTGGCCGATTGTTTACTGAACCGGTCGTCTAAAATTTGGCCACCAAACATTGAAGAGTCGATTGTGAAGGGCCACCACGTCTACCGTAAAATTGGCGCAATACGCGAAACGTTTGTGTTAACAAACATTCATTTTGATAATAAAATTTGTATCATTCGAACGTGCTCTTCAATCGTGTAACTTGTCATGATGATTGGCATAGACAACTGAATAATACACAAAAGATTGGACGGATGTTACCAAAACAAAATGGCCGCCAGAGGGCTGCAAAATCTAGATTTTTTTTTTCAAAACTATACCCATTTTGTATCAAGTTCATTTTATATATAAAATTTAATAGAAGTCGCAAGCAATTTTTGGTTCGTTAGATATTTAGGTTCAATCGAAATGTTCACTTTTTGTTTTAAAGGCTGAAGTATTTTAAATTCGTTATTTCAACTATACAGTTTTTTAGATATAGACGTCGAAAAAAGTTTCCCATACACACAAGCATGCATCTCTTTAAAAACCTTTGATTTGAATTTTAGGGGCCTTAAAACTTCGACAAATTTTAAAATTCGACAATTCGTATCAATTATACGATATCTCTGAAAAAAAGTTAGAAATTAGTACAAAAAAAAAAAATATTTTCGACTTCAATATATTGAGAACTAATATAACTTTAAACTTTTTTAAATTTAAAAAAAAAATATTAATGTTAAATTTTTGTTAAATAAAAAAACATACATACATTATTTACCGTTTGAAAATTAAACCCCAACTAAAAACGCTTAACTATATTCATTTAACCTCAAAAATGCCTCGCCAAAAAACAACTCGAGCTTAAGGTATTTATTTCATCTTTTCAAGGATTCCTAAATGACAATGTATTGCCTTTTGCAAATAATTTAAAAAAAAAGTCACCAATAGAAAATTATCAGTGTGGGTCTCCTCGTGTATATTGACATTTTCCATGTTATATAGTAATTAATAGTAGGGGTAAGACAGACAGACAGGCGGATGCGACGCTAGGAATTAAGAGACTATGAAGGGACGGTATTTCCGAAATAACGTATCTGAGATCGTGCTCGAGCTTGGGATAATATACTCTGTATATTGAAGACTGTGCCTCTTCGATAAATGATTTGTGGATATTTTCATCTAGAACCCGGAGAATATTGCATAACTCTGATTTTATTTGATGAAAGTTAAACGTTTCTAGATTGAGCGGACATCCGGTCTTCTCAGCCAATTCCTTCCACTTTTCAAAACATGACAAACAATATGTAATATATAAGTGGGAGGTGATATGGGCAGGTGTAGTACTCGTTTGAGAAAAAATCTAAGCAGTTGTTCGATAGTCTCATATTAGTCTCATTTTTTATTTCTCATATTAAAGGTATTGCAAACCTGGGCTGTATACAACATAATTAATCGAGCAGTTGCCTCAAATATCTGGTATTTTGTACGTAGACCAATATTTATATTTTTATGCAGCTCTACCAAGTAGAATTGATAGCATTTTTTTAACTTTTTAGTTTTTCTCCTCAATGAAACTTCATACTATTTTAGGCGTCATTATCAAGCCAAGGTATTTGTAGTTGTCTACTATTTCTACAGGAACCCCATCAAGTTTCCAATTAAAACTACCACTCCGATGTCTCTTACCACTACCAAACACCATTATCTGAGATTTTGCACGATTTACGGTTAGGTCCTATCTTTTGCAGCACTCTTCCAATTTGGTAATCATCATCTGAAGTTTTATGGGAGTGTCGGCTAAGATCACAATGTCATAAGCATACCTCAAGACTTTAATTAGACTGCCTCGTATATCAATCCCACCGTTTAAATAACAAACTATATCATCAGTGAATTTTATTTCTCATTTCTATCTGTATTGGTTTTAGAATTTTTTTTTATTTTGCAATGACTGGACAATTCAGAGTAGATAATTGTAATATTCGTGGGCTAAGTGCAAATTTTTTTTGGCATACCGCCATACTGTTTCATACAGGCCAGCTGTTTTGGCACAATTTGAAACCCAAGTAGGTGAGAATTCCGATGAATTTTGTATTCATGGGTATAGCTTGGTGCCTTTATTCTTTTCCCACCATGGCCTCGCCATATACATTAGAAATGATGTTGCTTATCAGCTCTTACCACAATATGGTCTTTGCACCAATTCCTTTTTTAATTATATGTGGTTTAAATTCTCCTTGAATAAGCAAATCATTTACTACTGCTTCCTTTATCGAAGCTCAAATTTAGACAAAGTATCAACTTCTCGTGAATTTGATGCTTTGTCTGATTTCATGCAAAGAATTGTTTCGTCCTTTCCTCGCACTGAAATCGTTGTTACGGGCGATTTCAATGTACACAATTCTTTATGGCTTCAAAATTCAGGCCAGACAACACCCGATGGAGTGTGTGCAGAAATCTTCGCTGAGTTGAACCACCTAACTCAGCTTGTCAACGAGCCCACCCGAATATCGGACGTTGAAGGTCGAGCAGAAAACACTCTTGACTTGTTTCTTACCTCTGACCCTGATAAGTACACTGTTAGTGTTCTATCTCCTCTGGGTACATCTGACCATTGTGTTATATCAACAAATTTCTTGTGTCAAAACTGTTCAGTTAAAGAAAGCGCTCCTAAGAGAACCGTTTGGCAATACGAGAAAGCCAACTGGGACAGTCTCAATAATTACTTCAGGATCTTTAACTGGTCACTATGCTTCCTCGATAGTGACGTCGACGCTAGTGCTTATATGATCACAAGTTTAATTGTCCTGGGAATAAGAACTTTTATACCAAACAGGGTTAAAAGTATCAGACCCAAGGAAAACGCTTGGTTTGATGCGAGCTGTAAAGAGGTTATTAGGGCCAAAGAGGTTAGTTTCCGTTGCTATAAAGCCAACCGTTCTGAGGAAAGCAAAAAAAAAGTTCAAACAAGCCAAGAAGGCCTGCAACGCCCATATTCGACATACCAAATTTTTACATGACCAAAATGTACGGCAAAAAATACTGTAATGTCCCAAAGGCAGTAATAATTTTTGGTCATTTGTAAAAAAACATGAGGAATTCTTCCTCTTCTTCATTTCCTACGCTCGTTGTCAATGACATTCCATTTCTTTACTAAAGAGAAAGCTAATCTCTTTGCTAGGCAGTTCGCCGCCAATTCTACGCTGCCAGTGAGTGTTATGACTCCACCTGTACTTGAGCGAGTTAGTGATTCTATGGGACCAATCTTTTTTTGCACTCGTACTGTGGTAAGAGTCCTAAGAGATCTAAGCACACATAAATCCGCTGGTCCGGATGGTATCCCCGCTATTGTTCTGAAGAGGTGTTCTTCAACGCTGGCAAAACCACTGCGTAAGCTTTTTCATCTGTCCTACTCCTCAGGTCTCATTCCGAGCGGATGGAAAACGGCATTTGTCCAGCTTTTTTCCAAAAAAGGAGAATCATTCTCACCCTCTAACTACCTACCAATTGCACTTACATCCCTTCTTTCCAAGGTCATGGAAACGCTGATTAATTATCAGCTCAAGAAATATCTTGAAGATCGAAAGCTTCTTAATGACCGGCAATACGGCTTTCGTACCAATAGATCCACTGGTGATCTCATGGTTCATCTCACCGAACAGTGGAGCAAATCTTTACATCGTTTTGGAGAAAGTAAGATTATTGCACTTTATATTTCAAAAGCATTTGATAGGGTTTGGCATCAGGCTCACTTATTGAATATACGTGCTTTCGGTTTTCATGAATCCCTGCTTCATTGGATTAGTAATTATCTTTCGGATCGTTCAATACAAGTAGTATTGGATGGATTCAAGCCTGAAAACTATAAAATAAATGCTGGTGTGCCCCAGGGCTCTTTTTTTTCTCCAACACTCTTTCTCATTTTTATTAATGATCTTCTGTCTGCAACTTCTAATCCAATCTATTGTTTCGCTGACGATAGTACTCTTAGCTTTTCATATTCGTTTTCAGACTGACATCCCTCTTCTTCGGATGTGGAACTGCAACGACAAAATATGATAAGCTCATTAAATTCCGACCTAAACAGCATTGTTCAATGAGGGTTAAAAAACCGCGTGGAATTAAATGCTTCGAAAACCCAATTCTGTCTTGTAAATTGTTAAAGCGAGATATACCCCCATTGCCATTACCCATGGATGGCACTTGCATCAATGAGACTGAACACCTCGATGTTCTCGGTATGTGTGTCACCAAAAATGCCGCAAGGTGTTTGGGTTTCCTTAGGCGATACAAGAAATATTTCACCCCTTCTGATGTGGCTGTTATCTACAAGACTTACATATGTCCAAAGCTTGAGTATAACTCCCATCTCTGGGCTGGTGCTCCTGCAACTTACTTAAGCCTCTTGGATAGTATTGAACGTAGAGCATTTAAATTGATAGATGATAATAGCATCATAAGTTCATTTACTTCGCTTGAGCATGGTCGTTATTTTAACGGCTTATGCTCTAGTGAAATAGCCAGTTGCATTCCTCCCCTTAAACAGTTCAACCGTAATACTGGCGCTTCTAGGAATGCTCATCAGTATACTCTCGAGCCCAACTTCGGTCTTACTGTCAAATACAGAGATTCATTCTTTAGCCGTACTACGCGAATGTGGAATGCCTTGCCACACTCTGTCTTTCCCAGCTATTGCAATATTCAGGAATTCAAAACCAATGTGCACAGACATCTCCTTTTAAACCCTCTCTTTGCTTCCTAGTGCCCACACTGTAACTCTGCATAATAAGGGTAGTAATATCCCCTTGAGTGTGTGTTTATTATAAAAAAAAAAAAACAAGGTAGTACCCGTAGCGTGTTGGTTAGTGCGTTGGACTGTCATGCAAGGGGTCTTGGGTTCAATCCCTGCCTGTGCCACCTAACTTTTTTCACGGGTACTGCCTCTTGCGAGGAATTGAAAAATCCTCCAAGAGTAATTCTTGTTATGAAAAAGGGCTTTCTCAAATGAGCCGTTCGGATTCGGCATATAAACTGTAGGTCCCTTCCATCCCTGACAACATTACTCGCCCACAGGAATGGTTAAGAGTTGTCAGTCAATAGACCCTAGTTCTCAAACGGACTGTTGCGCCACCCAATTTATTTAAGACCAGTAGTGTGCTCAAGATACATCCTTGTCTCAGTCTCATAGGAGTCAAAAAACTTTCCGACATCGAGGTCCCGTCCCAAACTTTTGCTGAGCAATTTGTATACATTTTTGTTTACTGTTTTCCACATTTTAAATGGTAGACCTTATACCGATAGTTTATAAAACATTAAATCTCTATCAACACTGTCAAATGCGGATTTTAAGTCTATAAATTAAGCATAACCTGTTTTCCTCTGAGTGCGTTTGATATCGACAATAGTACTAAGTGTAAAAATTTGATTCACAGTGAAATATCCTTGACGAAATCCAGCTTGAAATTCACTTAGAATCTGATGGTCCTCAACCCAATTGCTACGAGTATGTTTGGGTAAAATCTCAATCTCAAATTCTTGTATTTTCTGAGCCCTATAACTATAAAACAAGATTATTGAAACAGAAGTCTGATGACATTATTTTGAACTAAAGTATCTCATGTATGATGTTTATCAACATGTGGCTGTATACAATGACTCTAAACACGATTCCATAAACATAGCAATGCGCCGATGCCAGGATGTACGAGTAAGAGAACTCTCAAGAACAAACGAAGAGATTTTCAAAGCATTTATTTACATATGAATAATTTTTGACTGTCAACTCAAGTCGTTCATGTGACCAATTATTTAGGACCGTTGTTGATAAACGGATGGTTCTTTAGCTATCAGCTTTCGCTGATTAATCGCACCGAAAACACAACACAAAACACAAGCTATAACGATTGATAAAAATTGATGACCAAATTTAAAATAGAAAACACGTAAATCTCCCCAGGGATGTGATAAAAAAATATATAGGTAGGTAATAATAGATTGATAAGTGTGTACCTAAACCCACCCATAAAATTTGGTGTAGACGTTTTATTTGGTCTAGCTTCTATTTTTGGGTTCGTCAAACTTCAAAAAACGAAATAATTATTATGGTGCGATGCAAAGAACTCTTAGTAATAATTGTAATAATGATGTTCAAGAGGGGAATAAAAATAGAAACATCGCATTGTGCCTATTTTCAAAAACAGGGTAAAATTGGTGAAGTAAAAAACAATTACAAACTAGATTAGAAAATCAAATAAAAATCAAAGCGAATTATTTTGCGATGATTTTAGGAAGTCGCTTCATTCTTAGGAGTATGGGTTGTAGCGATGATGGGGTGGATAATTGGGTGGTTGGGTGGCAGCGGTTGCAGACATTTTCAACTGGAACTGAATGTGGAAAATTGCGTGATAGAGTGTTCCTAAAAGGGATAACGACCGACAGTGTATGCTCTAGCACTGGGGGTGGCTGGTGGCAACGGGCGCGAGAGGAGCGGTATGGCGGCTGTGAATGTTGGATGGATAAATTAAGGTTGCTATTAAATTTTACAGGATTAATTGATGTAATGTTTGGGTGCGAATCGGATTGTTTTGAACAAGTGGCAGCAAAGCACATAAATAGGTATGTAGGATTGTAGGTAAGGTTATGTGTGTTTGAATGTATATAGGTAAGTATTTATGCAATGATTTTAGGTTTAGGTATTTATTATTCTTTTTGGAGATAATGATGTTGCGAATTATTTAGGCGCACGCAGTTGGAAAGGGAAGTGTAGATGTTCGGTTTTGTGTGTGTGTGTCTGGGGAGTATGGTGGGATGTAAGTAACAGAAGAGTTTGAAAATAATGAAAATAAGGTTTAGGACTTATTTATTTTATTCGAAGGGAGTGGTGTTTATGTTGACATTGAGAAATTACAAACTCCGTTGCTATTTTATGGTTTTTCTTTTGATGTAATTTTGAATAGGTATTATTAATCTTGAACACTTAACACAATAAAACAAATATTTATGTAGATTTAAATTCTTCGGTGTGAGGTGCGGATATGTGCTTATTTTTCGTTGTGTTGGGGTGATTTAAGGATTCGTGGTCTTCTGTTAAGTTTAATGCCTATGGTACGCGGGTTAGGCACCAAGAGCTTAATCAGCTTAATCCGATTCAAGGTTAGATATGTATGTATATGTATTATGATTGCTTTATTTGTAGAAAACCATGATTCTTGGTTAATTGTACAACGACAAGAGATGATTTGGGTCCTGAATATTTGAGAAGGATATATCAATACCATCGAAACAAGATAGGTAAAACAAAATTGGAAAGATTGAACGTGTTGAAAGCAGTAAATAATGTTCGTTATAAAAGAGGCTTTGATGCGACCAAGACTGAAAACTCAAAAAAAAAATATTGTGTGTTTCAATATCTATGTTTTCCTAATATTAGAGGCGAAAACTATTTCTTATCAGTTCTTTCTTCTCTTACTAGGTTTTCGTGTTTTGTAAAAAAAAAGTTGTGAATTGAAGTGTTCTAAAAAATGTACTTAAATTTAGAAACAATTATGATAAATCAAGTTTGATTTCAAATATATTTGAGTCGAAAATCAATTTTTATTTACTTTTGTAGGTTTTTATTTTTTTTTATTAAAAACTGTTACATATTTAGATTTTTCTAAAAATTTTACTTATAAGATAAAATGTTGCAAAAGTATATGTAATGGTTCTTTGGATTTGGATGACGGAAGTTCTAAAAAGGATACAATTTTTGAAAATAAATTAAACTTAATAATTTTCTGTGGTTTCTGAAACCCCTAAAGATCCTTCACAAAGTTTGGTAGACAGAAGCATTTGAATGGCCAAACGGCCTTTGCAGATTTAGTTGCAATTGTCACAAAGTCAAATTTTGTAAGTTAGTTATTTAATTGAGTAACGTGTACTCAGAAAATCCAACACGCATTTAACGTGGGTCCTAGGACAAAATGACGTTTACGGGAATGACATTGACTTATTCCTCGGAATTAAACCAGCACTGACTTATTCGCTACATATTTATCTCCACTGTGTAGCACCCGTGGCATGATGGTTAGAGCGGGTTGAGGATTTCACCCAGCTCAAATGTGTCCTTTGTGGAAACCAAGGGCACCAGGCTAGCTATAGGGGATGCCCTAAGGTCCAAGAAATAAAACAGATACAGGCCAGTCAAAAAGCCGAAAGAAGTCGAACAGTTCGACAGGCTCCAACACAAAAATTCGTGGATCCCAAATTTTTGTACGCCCAAATGGTGTCAGGGAATGGGAACACCAGATATGGCCCACCAACGGTTGCCCCAAAGGCACCAGAGGTGCAGCCTGACATTGTAGCCTTGTAGTTGAGCATTCAACAGGGCTGCAAGGTCAATTAAAGGAGCACGGCAAAAGGGTAGATCATCTCTACTCTTTGTTGCCTGGCCTGGCGCAATTAAGACCATAATGGGCACGCTGCCGGAGAAAGTCTAAAGCCCTAGCCTAAAAGCCCTAGATGTGAATGTAAATTCACTGATTAAGATTAAACGAAGAGCCGATGTGTTTCAATTGTTGAAAAACTACAATCCCGATGTGTTTATGGCTAGCGTGATCACTGCGTACTGGCTGCTGTTACACAGATTCCGAACGAACGTGTGGAGTTAGAAGAATACGTTGCAAAGCACTCTTACAAATACAGTAAGATGCGTTGGCCTCGTTTCACCAACGCCCTAACAATAAAACGAACGATGGAACGGACAATACCAAAGTACAAAGAACGGGACCAAATGGACGCTTACAGAAACGCGACACTTGACGCACTACGTAGGCACAAGAGTGGCTTATTGACAAGACTCAAAAACTTGTACAGACGACTTACAGACCCACACGACTTGGAGGTTAGGACACTGAAGTGGTCAATAAAAAATGTCAACCTGTTGATTAAGGAGAACTACAGGCTATCAATTAACAAGTACTGGGACCGCAAGATCCGGTCAGTTAATTCGAGTGACCCCGGTATGTTCCCCAAAATCAACAAGATATTCAGGAAAAAAAACTATAATGACCTTCCGTGTCTTAAACTCCAAAGAACTGAAGAGAACAGAGACGTACTCAGGACAGCGTGAATAGATCCAGAGGAAGCCATCTTTGACGATGACTTTTACATAATTGAAGATCCGAAGGAAAAAGTGGAGGCGGTGGGATCTGCTTTCAAGGAAGTGTACAAATTGAAAGTTAGCATTCGCCCCAACCACTACCTGAAAAACAGAGCCCTACCTAATCACTTTTACCTTCGAAATGATATCACACAATGGTGATCTGAGAACCGCGCTTTCATGCGGTTCAATGACAATTCCTTGGCAAATGCCATAATCGTCGAGCAAACGGGACTGAGTTCCTTGTTAGTGACGAAGGTAGAGCTTCAGCTCATCTCCAATTCAATAAAAAAATAAAAAGTCAGCAGGTGTCGATGGTATATCCAACGTTGTACTAAGACAATTGACATTTACACCACACTCTTCAACAATGCACTGAATAATGCAAATTATCCAGTGCATTGGAAGACCGCTGTAGTTCATCCTCTCTCAAAAAAGAAAAAGGTCAACTCCAACCCGTCAAATCTTCGGTCGATAAGTCGTCTTCCGAGCATCAGCAAAGTTTTCGAAAATATCATTAATAGTGCTCTGACAAAGTGGGCTGCGGACAACAAAATAATTCCGGATAAACAGTTCGGGTTTAAGGCGGGTCATGACACAATTCATGCTGCGTCTAAACTCGTTTCTGATATCCAATGGAATAAATCAAAACAACAATGCACAGGTGCTGTTCTGGTTGACTTGGAAAAGGCCTTTGACACCGTATGGTTAGAGGGTCTTTACCTAAAACTGAGCAGGCTTGGAATAAGCAAGCCATTGTTGTATATACTTTATGACATGCTTAACGGTAGAAAGTTTGTTGTCAAAATTGGCAATGTAACTTCTACAACAACATTCTCAATTAAAAATGGTCTTCAACAGGGAGCGGTGAATTCGCCGATTCTCTTCAGCATTTACACCAGCGATCTGATAGGCAGTCTTACAAAGGCAATTGCGTACGCCGACGATCTAATTGCGTACAGAAAGGCCCGAAAGGTTGAGGTTATTATAGTTCTCTTGCAGCGCGATTTCGACAAGATTCAGCGATATTGCGACGACTGGAAATTAAAAATAAATGTCCAGAAGTCGAAGACAATTCTGTTCCGGACTTTGTTGGCTAGGGCCACGAGGGATACGTGCAAGAATTGGCGCAAGATGGTCATCGTTGATATTCACGGGCAGCGATTAGCGAGCAAAAGTGTAGTGAAGTACCTCGGTATCTGGTTAGATCAATATTTATAATTCGGCAGACATATAAATGCTGCTCTGACTAGGGCCAGAGGAACCTTCGGTCTGACGAAACGGCTGTTTTTTAGCAGTCGGCTTGACCCCAGAGTGAAGGTAATTTGCTACATGGCTCTCATACGGCCGATGATCGTTAATGGTTGTCCTGTGTGGTTTAACGTTGCCCATTCTCAGATGGAGAAGTTTAGGGTGTTCGAGCGGCAGTGTTTACGACGCTGTACCGGCTTATATCGAACAGCCGAACGACGAGTATTTAGAGAGTGTACGCTTGAGCGGGTTCATTCCACCAGAGGCATTCCTCTTTTTAGACAAATGCGGTCTGATACAGGATAGATTGGCAGTTCCGCTAATCTACCACGTCAGACGACGAACCGTGGATAGGTGACTCCTGTACAATCGGGACGTCATGGCATAAGGCGGAGCAGAGCTCCTTCAGTCCAGTAGAGCTATGTCCGAACGGGACCGAACTGATAGGGTGAAGCAGGAGAAGCAGTTTTGGTGGCTTCAACCCCCGCTTGATAGTGGGAAGTCAGGATGGGGTTTTAAGACTTGGCCGGCTTACATACTTGTTTTATAGTTTAGGGTTTAGTTTTAAGTAGAATGGGCATGGTGGCACATAAAAAAATACAAAAAAAAAATAACGGAATAAAAAAAAATAAAAAAAAGACAACAAAATCTGCAAAACAAAAAACGTTAGATAATTAGATTTGCTGCTGTGGTTGTTCTAGTTTTAAGTTTTTTATAGGTAGGTTAGCTTTAAGTTTTATATTAAGGACCTTGTTTTAAGATTTTGTAACTAAAAATAAAAAAGGATCTTGATATTAGTTTTTTTTCAAATGTTCTAATAAATACAAATATGAATAAAATTTAAATTGAAGTAAAATAGATCTTAGGGCCGAAAGGCATTAGTAGTTAGTGTTACAGTTTGACTCAGAGTGTCAGTATGGGACCAGTAAGTTAGTTGTAAGTTATGGTTAATTAGGCTTGTTTTATGAATTTTTGTTTAGCTTTAAGATAGGTTTAACATTGAATTAATAAAAATGAATTTAAAAAAAAGTGCCTTGGACTGTCATGCCAGAGGTCTTGAGTTTAATCACTGCCTATGCCATCTGAAGTTTTTTTCACAGATGCTGCCTCTTGCGAGGAATTGACAAATCCTCTAAAAGTAATTAATTTTCACATGAAAACTGCTTTCTCAACCGTAAAAAAACTGAAAACTGTACTCACACACAGGAATGGTTGAGAGTTGTAAGTCACTATATGCCCTAGTTCTTCAAGGATTTTCAAGCTAGCTAATTTATTTTATTTATTTCCTTTGGGACCGATCGACAATAACTATAGACTTTGGCCTGTCTTCAGAAACTTTAAAGTTGCGTTATTATTTCAGCTTTAATGTTAAATCGTAATAATCTTCTTAAATATCTCATACATACTTTTTTCTTAACCTTAATAGGAAGATTTATATTCCATTCCTAAAACCCTGCAGCAAGCTTTGTCTATAATAATTGATGTTTTCTTCACAGTGCATGTTTTGAATTCTTAAAAATTCTAGTACTCGTACCTATCTTAACAATTTGTGTATCCATTTGATTACCAATCAAGCCCTATTACATAAATCCGTTTCCACAACAAAATATAGAAACAAGGTATAGTGAAGGTGAGTTTATCATGATTTCTAAAAGGTATGCCGTCGAGAACACCGTAACCCGAAATCCAGGAGCACGCTTAAATAAATTGTTTAAGCCTACAACAACGACTCAAAAAAAAGGCAGATTTCAAAGAATAGGAATTAACATTAAATTTGTGACCGCGCGCCGGATATCAGAGACTTGGCGCTTACCCTGTTAAAAAAAAAATCCTGATGATTCGCCATTGACCTTTTATAAACCTAACGTCTAACAATCTTACAATCAATCCGATACGACTTCATCACGAATTTAACCAGACTCCCCTTTTCATAGACAGATTTATTAAACAATCAACAAACAAAGAAAGAAAAAAAGAATTCTACGCACGAGGCACGAGTCTAGAGTATAGACGCCACCAAACCAAACCATGCCACATGAGCTGAACAATAGACGAAAAAGGCAACCGACAACACCAACCCAACATCAGGTCGTCGGATCTAGGGTCACCATCAAAGAAAATACGTGACAAACATTTTATTCTTTGTCAAAGCATTAGTCACAAAACTTACCCCTAAACAAAAACAAAAAACAACAAAATTGAAGGCGGTAAGTGACTAAGAGGTTAGGTAGAGCAGAGAGAGGGACAAAAAGGAAAAACAAAGCAATCAAAATACCGTCTGATATTAACCGCAACGAAATGTTTTTCGGTAGGTATCATCTTCCTGCGGGTGAAAACATCACGATGATAGCAAAGTATAAAATAATATAAATGGAACAAGGAACAAGCTATGTGATCAGGAGGCAAGGCAGTGGCTTGGCAGTGAGCAGTGAGCACGTCATGGTCATTGACGACAATGATGGGAAGATGGATTTGCTAGAAACCGAAAGGGTTGTTTATCTTAGAGCAGGACTGAACAACGACGGGGATGGAGTTTACGTTTTTTTGCTTTTATACCTAAGTAACTGCACACATACATACCCATACATACATTTTGAGTTTTACGGCTAAAATAAAGTGGTGTTTTATGGCTGCGATATACAAAACATCCATTTGAAGCTATTTCGCGGTTTTTCGAAAGTGTTCTGCTAACACCCATTAAAAGCAGTTAATTGCAGCCGGTGCGCGCAGCAGTGTTGAAACAGAGAGTAGAAAATATCAATTTAACCTCAAGTATCTCGTACTTGAACTCACTTAAGGCAACCAGAGGCATCTCTGTCTGTTTCTGTTCTGTTTGGCTTTGGTAGATCATCCTATCCCTTTTATATAACTCAACATACCATAGGAATACTTTCCACTTTGGCCATTCCCATTCCTATTTCCATCGTCATCGCCATTGCCATCATCCTCCTGCGCCGCGCCATCTACTAACACTGCCACTTCCACTTTTGATAAAATCAATGCCGATGCCGGACAAATGGAACTCTGGTGGTGATAAAAATCTCATTCACTTTCAAACAAAACCAAAGTGCCATAAATCTCAAGGGTAGGTTATAGGTTTGTAAGTTTGTTGGTATGTGTAGGATGGGACGTGAGGTTGATGGCATAAGTGTTTGAATCTAGATTGCCCGGAGAGTAAGGTTTCATTTCGTTCGCTTTCCTTGGTAGATAGATAGGAAGGTACCTATGTAGTATCTTTTTTGTTTGGTTGGATGGCATAGGATGTTTGTATCCTCCGCATGACGACGACCTCATGTGTAACTAGGGCAAAACTAACCAAGTGTGACAGATGCAAGGCAAAATTTTGTATCTATTGTATCTCAAGTGCGTAACTTAGGTATCCCATATAGACTTTAGTATAGATTTGCAAATGCATCTCAATGAAATGCAAACCGATAGAGATTCACTCCCGCACAACACAACATGTGTTTTGAATTTCTGCACCTTACATACTCAAGATTGAACTGACTGGCGATATGGCGATATGGTGAAGGCGATGTGCCATGTGCTGTGCTGGGTTTCTCATCTCAGCTGGAGAAGCGCATTTTGCTTGAATGCGTCGTCGTTGTCAGTGTCGTCAGGACGCCAGCTACTAGGAGATTTATTTTTGAATCTAAATCTGAAGTGCCGTCAATGATGCGTATATATGTTGCTTTCGGTTTTCGGTATAAGTGTTGCCGGAACTGATTTATTACGCCTGACCGGGTTACGCATGTGTTTCGTTGCTGAATAAGGGACTTTATACCCAGCCCATTACTAATTGATAGTAGCATTTTTAAGATTCCACTCAAGTGACAAGCACCAGCAGAAGGGTGTCGCTGTCTGTCTGTCTTTATTATATAACATGGGCTTGAGATTTTTTATGTGTCTCTTTTACGAGGATAAATGTTCGAAGGGACATTATTTTATATGTGCATAGGTTCGATATTACTTTGAAGTTTAAAGAAGAAGAAATATGATGACAATTAGGAAGCGGTTGATGGGATAAGGGCCGCAAGTGTTTCTGTAAGAAATGTGGCCTTGATTTTAAAAATAATTGTGTATTAATTTATTATCGCACATATTTGTATCTCAGAAATAGTTTTTATATGGGTATGTGTTTTCAATTAAAAACTGTATGGTTTTATAGGTAGGTATTAAAGCAAGTCTTTTTCATAAAATTGTTGCAATGTAATAAAGTTGAGAGGGTCTAAAGAGATTGTAAATAAAACAAACATATATGGACAATAATTCTTAATAACTTAATGGAGTGTGAAACATTTACAACAGGCAATGTGTTTTTAATAGTTGAACTCTTGATTTGTGTTATTTGAAATAGTAGATACAAAGTGTTAAATGGGGGTCTTCTAAGGGCATTTGGGAAGAACGTATAAATTTACAGTTTTAAGTAAAGATCGTTAAGCTAAAAGCAATCGATTTAGTGTTCAATGTCTTTGAGTTCAGTTTTCGGTTCACTAACTTGATGATGACTGCCATGGTACATGCTGTTTCCTGATTATGTTTTGCGTTCTTTGAATCTATTTCTCAAGATATTGATGATGTTAGACAGTGATCTCTCAAAATGTGCCAGTTTTAATTCTGGAAAACATGTGCATACTCTCAAACTTTAATGATGGCTATAGTTCTTATAAAACATGAATAACACCTGCTAATTTTTTATACAAATCGTGCTTTAAAAAGGCAAATCATTTATTATAAAGGGGTTTTCAATAAGGGCGGATAGATGTTAAAATGGAATAAAAAAAGAAGCCGAAATGCGACCCACACTGATAACTTCCCATCCCGTCTGTCGATTTGTCTTGCTTAAAAGTTTGTCTATATGTATTTTTATTAAATTTGCGCACTATTTTTTGTAGATTTAATTTTTTATGAAAAACGGACTGTTGGATTTTTATATAAAAATCACTGAATATCGAAAACAATATTTTCTGTAAAATAAAATAAGTTTGAAGCCAATATTTTTAATTTTTAAAAAGCTATTTGAGTCGAAAGTAAATTTTTACCAAGTTTTAGTATTGTTTTTTTTAGAGTTTTATTTTTTGTAAAAAAACTGTCAATTCGATTTTCTTCAAAATTCTATCGAATGTTGAAAACAATATTTTCTATAAGATAAAATTAGTTTGAAGCCAATATTTTATAGTTTTGAAAAGATATTTGAGTCGAAAATCAATTTTTACCAACTTTTGTTAAATTTTTTTTTAGGTATTTAATTTTTTGTATAAAAACTATCAATTCGATGTTTTTCAAAATTTTACTAAATGTTAACAACAATATTTTTTGGAAGATAAAAGTAGTTAAAAGCCAATATCTACAATTTTTGAAAAGATATTTGAGTCGAAAATCAATTTTTACGAACTTTTATAAATTTTTTTTTAAGGTTTTTATTTTTTGTAAAAAAACTGTCAATTCGATTTTTCTCAACATCTTTCAGAATGCTTAAAACAATATTTCTTATAAGATAAAATAAGTTTGAAGTCTAACTTTCAAGTTTTTGAAAAGATATTTGAATCCATATTCAATTTTTACCAACTTTTGTTAATTTTTGTTCGGTTTTTAATTTTTTTATAAAAAAACTCTCAATTCGATTTTGTTC
This sequence comes from Eupeodes corollae, assembly GCF_945859685.1. Lineage (NCBI taxonomy): Eukaryota > Metazoa > Arthropoda > Insecta > Diptera > Syrphidae > Eupeodes > Eupeodes corollae. The sequence goes on from NC_079147.1 coordinate 154,329,694, forward strand.
AAAATTTTACTGAATGTTGACAACAATATTTTTTTTGAAAGATAAAAGTGAATTTAAGCCAATATCTCAAAGTTTTGAAAAGATATTTGAGTCGAAAATGAATTTTTACCAACTTTTATTATTTTTTTTTTGGTTTTTATTTTTTTGTAAAAAAACTGTCAATTCGATTTTTTTCAAAATTTTATCGAATGTTAAAAACAATATTTTTTATAAGATAAAATAAGTTTTAAGCCTAAATTTCAAATTTTTGAAAAGATATTTGAATCGATTTTCAATTTTTACCAACTTTGAGTAATGTTTTTTTTAGATTTTTATTTTTTTATAAAAAAACTGTCAATTTGATTTTTTTCAAAATTTTATCAAATGTCAAAAACATTGTTCTCCGTTGCTCAAAATTGTTTTGGAGATGAAATTATATTTTAGTCGTTAAATTTTGGAGGTGACACATTTTTTTTTCAGTTTTTTTGATTTATTTTTTTCAAAAAATATGACTGTTTGGTACCACGTTACAGTATATTATAAAAAATTTAAATCAAGTCTCTAGCGTTTTTGGTTCGTAAGACATTTAGGGTTAACCAAAATTTTCACCTTTTTTTCAAACTGCTGTGGTGAAAAAACCATCCTCGCAATTTTCTTGAGAGCCCTTTCTGCATCTTTCTACCTTATTATCTTTTTAACAAAATTTATTTGGAGTCGATATCTCTTCTGGTTCTTGAGCTATGGACAAGGAAAAAAACGTCGCGAACGTACGGACGTACGAACGTACGAACGTACGTACACGCGCACGCACAGACATCTTTCTAAAAATCTTTTATTTCCACTCTATTGACCTTGAAACGTCGAGAAATGTCAAAATTTTCAATTTGACAAATCGGACCCATTACAATAACTTCCTATGGGAAGTTAACAAGCTGTGTGTGAGGTATTAACAATGGCATGTATGCCATTAAGTGTGGAATATGTCATCATTCAAATGCCCACCTCGGCTTCTCACGTTGGCACTGATCCGAGTGGTCAATTTTCAAAGACTTTTGCATAGATCCAACTGAATTTGGATTGTGGTTTATTTGCAGAGACCTGCGACTTTAAGAAACCCCACAAGAAAAAGTCTAGCGGGGTCAAATCGCATGACCTTGGTGGCCAATTAACATCAACCTTGTCGTCTAGGTCCACATGGTTCAATTAAGGCCATAAGGAATTAGTTATCATCGTTATGCTGTTGACGGTGACCGCCTAACTAACGTCGTTTTGAAAAAACGTCCTGGCACCTTTAACTTCTCTCCATGCCGAGTTAACATGGACAGCTGGTAAAAATTGCCTCAAGGATTGGTGCAATTATGTCAGAAGTCTTTTGTAACTCGGCTGGTATTATTCCATCTGGTCATGCAGATTTAAATGATTTGAAGCTGTTGAGAGCCCATTGTAGCTTGTCCTTTGTGAACAGACCTTGTGGACCTTGTTGTACTTGAACTTGAACGTATATAATTGTTGCAAGTTTCGGTAAGAGAACTATTAGGAAAGTAAGTGTCCAATAGTAAGGTCAGCGATTCATTACTTGAATTTGTCCCGGAACCGTCTGCATTTTTCAAGCAGCTTGACATATGTAGCTGGACTAGTTGAAAGAATTTTCCATAACCTAGAGGCTTCAGACGTTTCTTCTATCATGCCACAGAAGGATCGCCAAGAAGATCGCTTAGATTTCCTTAGTACCTTCTTGTAGATTCTTAAGGATTATTTGTAAGAGTACCAGTGACCCGGTTGAAAAGTTTCCTGCATTCCTTCCTGAGCGAGCCAAGCTCTGAGACCCACCATTGTGGTTTCCTCTTTCCTCTTATGTGTATAAGTGGACAAGCAATTTCTAGCGATCTGTTCATAGCTGAAGTAAGGTCATTGATAGTCCAGGTTCTAGTAAACTCTGTAGTGAGTTCCTGTATGAAGCCCAGTCAGTTTTCCGATAGTTTCGAAAAGTCAATGGACTCGGGTTATCATCCACATTTATATTGAACTGGATATATGTATGATCAGAGATCGAATGTTCTTTGGATACTTTCCAGTCCAAGATCATATGGTGTATAGTATCTAAGACAAGAGTTATGTCTAAGACTTCTAGTCGAGTTTTAGTTATGAAGGTTGGTTCATTTCCAACGTTTTACTAAGAGGTTAGTACTAAGAATATAATCAAAAAGAGACTCACCCCTGTCGTTGATATTCGTGCTACTCCATACAGTATGATGAGCGTTAACATCGCTCCCAATAATTAGGCGGATCCTTTGCCTTTCCGCTTCAGCGACGACTTTCTCCAGGTTTTTTCCAGGGAGAGGGACAAGGTGGTCATGCCCAAGATACGGCGATACCAGCCAGAAACTTCCTTTGGTTGTTTCCAGCCTAGCTACGGTGGTATATTTGTGACTGAAACGATGGAGTAAGAATACATTAATGCTACGTTTCACTAGTATGCAAGATCTAGGTTCACCTTTATCTGTCACACAAAGTGTGTAGTACACAGGAGTGCTGAGTCCTCGAACAACGGATCCCACAATCCATGCCTCTTGGATCAGGACAATGTCTTCCCAGACGGAGAAGAAGTGAGGCCGAGGCCTTTATGGAGTGTTGGTGACTAATCTGTACTAACCGCAGCATTTTGGCTACAATTAGCAGATCAACCTCCACCAAGGTTTTGTTCTGATCCTCTGAGTCTGAGGATGAACCCAAGAGTTCGTCCTCGCTCAGAAGGATCATGTTAAGGTCGTCATCAGTTTCCATTAAGAATGAACTGTTTACGACTTTTGTAGAGGGTGGAGTCGCGATTGGAGAGGACATGGGTGCATCGTCATCCTCTGTTAGGAGAGAAGACGACCGCGACGTCCCAGGCTAGTTCACCTTCGGTTGTTTTTGGAGGTCCGCTTTCCGCGTTAACCTCATCTTTTTTATAGAATCGAATTTTAATGGATTCGAAGCCATAGTTTATGGAGCCCTCATTTAAGGCTAGAGGAGCCAAGTATTCTTCATTGAGTACCACAATGGCACACCTATAAAGATCCTTCACTTCCTCTAGCTTGGGAAGGGACGGGTTATAAACTCTGATCATCTCGAGAATGTCCTTGATACCAGCAGGTTCGATTGTATTCAAAATGCTTAAAATGCCACCCGAGAGCTGAACCTTGACCACCTGCCAACGATAAGCCGATATTGTGCCATCATCATTGCTCCCGTCAATTACCGCAACCACGACTTCGCCCTTCGCAACGTCACTGGACCTGGATTGTTTCTTGATGGGATTGAGGGGAGTGCTGGTGTTGTGCCCCAAAAAATAAAAACCCAAATAAAAAAAATTTTGCGGTAGCATTCCAACATCCAGCAAAATATCAAAATATTGATCTATGCTTAAGTCTTTTGTAATTTTAATTTTTGTGTCTCCCAAAGTGATTTTCTCAATCAGATTGTTTATTTTTGACATTTTACAGATTTAAAATAGCTTAAAAATTAAGTTATGTCGTGTTTATTTTAAGACTATAGGCTATCGTTTGAAAATAGAATTTAATTGTCTATAAAAAACATAAATTATAGTTTGGTTTTGCAAGGACAAAATCAAAATTAATCAAAGAACTACGAATATGGCTCACTGCCTTTGACCTAATTTTATCGTACGTAAAATATTGTTTTTAATATTTGGTAAAAATTAAGTTTACAATTTCCTTATAAAAAATATGTCACAATGTTTATCCGCGATGGAGTACTAGAGTACTTAAAAATCTTGACATTCACAAATCTGATGGCCCGGATAGTATACCCACTATTGTTCTATAGAGATGTTCCTTAACGCTGGCAAAACCACTGCGCAAGCTTTCGCATCCTATCCTATTCTACAGGTCTCTTTCCGAGTGGATGGAAAACTGCATTTGCTTAGCCTGTCCCTAAAAAAGTCGAATCCTCCTCACCATCTTACAATAGTCCACGAACGTCCTTTCTGTCCAAGGTCATGGAAACGCTAATCAATTTTCAGCTTAAAAAATATCTTGAAGAAGGAAAGCTTCTTAATAACCGTCAGTATGGCTTTAGTTGCAGTGATCGCATGCTTTATCTCACCGAACAAGTTTGGTACCAAGTTCTCTTATCGAAAATTAGTGCATTTGGTATTGATGAATCTCTTCTTCGTTTGGTTAGAAATAACCTTACGGACCGTTCAATTCAAGATGTATTGAACGGGTTCAAATTTGATATCCACAAAATAATCGCTGGTGTGCCCCAGGGCTCCGTTTTGCCTCCGAAACTTATTTTTATAATAGTCTAAGCTTATTAAATTCTGATCTTGACAGGATAATGGGAAATCAAAAACCGTGTAGAATTTAATGCTTCAAAAACTCAATGCTGTCTACCGTCGAAAAAGCGTAATTATCCCCCAGTGCCACTATCCATGGGAAGTAATTGCATCGAGTAGACTGAACAGCTTTCAGTTCTTGGTATGTGTATCACAAATCATCTCTTGTTGAGTGTTCACATATATGAAGTCGCCAAAAACGGTCCTAAGTGTTTAGGATTTCTCCGTTGATGTAAGAAGTTGTTTACCCCTTCGGATCTGCTTATTATTTATAAAGCCTATATTCGTCCTCGAATACGATTCCCATATCTGGGCAGGTGCTCCAATAACACACTTGAGTCTCTTGGACATAGTTCAAAAAACATAGGTGACCGGTGTTTAACTGAAACTTTTTTACATCTTGAGTACCGCCGTAAGGTTTCATTTCTGTCATTATTTTGCCGCTATTTTCATAAACAATGCTCTAGTGAAATAGCCAGTTGCATTCCTCCCCTCAAACAATTTAACCGTAATACCTTTTCTTTTAGAAATGTCCATCAGTTTACCCTTGAGCCCAATTTCGGACGTACTGTAAAGTACAGAGATTCTGTTTTAATCGCACTACATGAATGTAGAATGCTTTACCATGTGCACGCATTCAAACCAATGTGCATCGAATCCCCTTTAGAATACTATCCTCCCTTCCTAATTTCTCGCACTGTGTTAATCATTATAAGGGTATTCATATCCCCTTGTTCGCACACAATATAAAAGAGAAAAAATAAAAACAAAGAGGATTACAGTTTCCCATACGATTAGGTTTTGTCATGGCCTCACCCAACAAGCTTCTCAAGCTAGATGTCTCCAGTTTCATGCTCCAAGTTGGGTGAAGTCACTTTCCACTTGTGCGCCTAATTCTCGGTCTTCCTTCTTGTAGATTCGAAGACGTTCCTGGCCGGAGCATTGGTCTCCATGCTTTCTACGTGACCCAGCCATATTAGTCGTTGGACTTTTCCCCTTCTGTCTAAGCCTACGTTCGTCGCTGTATAGCCCGTACCTATAGGTCGTCGTTCCAACTTCTCCTCCACTCTCTTTCGATGCACACGGGACCGTAGATCACACAAAGAACTTTCCTTTCGAAACGACCTAAGAAGCTTTCATCCGCTTTTGTCATAGTCCATGCTTCTGCACCGTATAGCAGGACGGGGATGATAAGGGTCTTATAAAGCGACACTTTCGTCGCTCGAGAAAAAGTTAAAAAAAAAACAGCGGTTGTTTTCTGCGTTTATAGCGGAGCCTGTCGTATGACAGCGCATAAGCTCGGTAAAACCTTTTTTTTACATCGAAAGGTTCTGTAAAGTTGTTTCTAACCTTTATGGAGCAGCGTGAATTTTCTATGATCATCCTGCACAAACGGACGAGTTTGGCAGGGATGCCAAAACTAGACATAGCCCTATACAGCTCGTCCCTGTAGATGCTGTCATATGCGGCCTTGAAATCGATAAAAGATGGTGTGTGTCGATTTGGTGTTCTTGGGTTTTTTTCCAGGATCTGCCGTAATGTGAATATTTGATGATGGGCTTTCCTGGTCTAAAACCACAATGATAAGGACCTGTTACGCTGTTGACAACACGGGCTCTAGACGTTCACATAATTACGGCAGAGAAGATTTTGTAAGCGATTTTAAGTAGACTGATGCCTCCATAGTTGTTCGAGTTAAGAGGGTCTCCTTTTTTCAGAATCGGGCAAACTATACTGACGTTCCAGTATGGGCTCGGCGTTCAAGCAATCTGCTCCAGCGTTTTTATTAGACTTCAGCTTAGATATGGCAATCTTTACTTCGTCTAAGTCGGGAGGACGGGATTGTTGGCTTTCGTTGTCTATATCGAATGGGTCATCCTGCCTGACAGCGGAATTCAGTTCTTCATCGCCGTTATACAGTCTGCAGAAGTGGTCCTTCCATATCCTCATCATTGACTGCAGTTCCACTATGATGTTTCCACTTTCGTCTTTGCAGCCTTCGGTTCTAAGTTTATGTACCTGTGAATTTCGTTTCACCTTTTCATAAAACTTTCGAACTTTATTCCTTCATCCTTTTAAACCTTTCTTTTTCCTTCTGAAAAGACGGTGTTCCTCTCGCCTCTTTTGCTCATAGAGCTTGTGAGCAGCTATCGTCCTTCTATGCAGCGCAGCCGCTTTTTCCTGCCGACATTCCTCATCAAACAAGAGGTTCCTTGTTAGTGGTTGCTTGAAACACACTACGTCAGAGGCGGCTTCTCTGATTGCATCTTGGCAATGTTGCCACTGGTTTTCGATACATTGTGTTGGCGGCAGAGAACTTCGAGAGAGGTTACTTGGGTCTGGACTGTAGATTAATCCGGATAAGTTCAACTTCCTTTGTGAATGTTGGGGTTTGAAAAACGCGTATACTGGTTACCATGACGTTTCGCCCCCAGCAAAATTTTTGAGCCTGAATCCGTTGTCGGAAGTGTTGTTGTCATCGAGCCATAAACTCTCCAGTACTAAAAACTATTTGTTTAATTACTCTGGCAATACCGCGCCACAAGAATAGCTAAAACAAAGAAAAATGAAAAAAGGCTCGAGAATTTTCCTCGCCATGTACCTAACCTAAGTTTTAATGAGAAAAAGGTACAGTCGGATGGCGGCAGTTTAAAAATTAAGATATTCATACCTATGTAAGTTATTTTTTATAATTTCCCTTTTTTCATTAATTTCAAAATTGTAACTTTTAGAAAATAAAAACAAATTGAATTATTTTGGACAAACACGGTTTTTGTTTTGGGAGAAATTTGGTTAATTTTGCACCAGAGTCTGCGCGCCGACATATTTTTATTTTATAGTTGGTGCTAATTAAAATTGCACCACGAAGACTCCAATTATGTTAACCGACATGGAACACAGCTGTGCTTCAACGAAGTGTGATTTGCCCGATGACGATGAGATGGTTTCGTGTGAAACATGCCGAAGGTGGTGGCATTACAAGTGTGCGGATTTTAACCCTACTTTATTTGACACTGCTACTCCTTGGTTTTGTCGTAGAGATGATTGCGATGAAATTGGAAGTCAAAGTAAGGAAGAGAATACACACACTGCAGGTGCCACGGCAAGTAATACTCAAAATGATGTTTTAGCTGCTGTGGATGGATTGATTGAGGCGGCTAGGGTGGCCCAAACGATCGTTGACATGAGAGACCAGGAAATCGCTTCTCTGAAAGCAGAAATGGACACGCTGAAAGCGCAGTTGGTTGCAACATCGTCAGTTGCAAGGCAAGAAGCTAGTTCTGCTCATTCTGCAGATTTGAAAAGGCTTGCTAGTGAGAGGCTCGAAGCGATTCGACAAATTGATTGCAGACACAAGCAAATGGTAGGTCCTGCTGCTGCCCACTCAACTCCTCTGTCGGGGCAGAAAGACTGCAATGTTAAATTGCAAGATGCGTCAAAAGACAGTTCGTGCCATCAGTCAGATATGGCGAATTTATTGACGATCTTGAACCGCAGTCAAGTCCAGGAGTTGCCCTCTTTTTCGGGGCATGATAATAAAGAATGGCCGTATTTTGAATCGGTATTCATATCAACAACAGTTGAAGGCAACTACAGTGCCAAAGAAAATGTTGCTCGTCTAAGAAAGGCACTAAAAGGCGAAGTTTACAATCTGGTGAGCGATCGTCTAAGGTATTCTACTGATGCAAACGCCGTGATGGACTCATTACGTGCGATTTATGGGAGAGCAGATGTTTTAGTGCACAGTCTCACTACGAATCTGCTTAAGTTGCCGTCGTTGAGCTCACCGAGTGATACAAAACTGCGTCAATGGGCTGTGGTTCTAAATGGTTTTGTTGCGGACATCAAGTCGATGGATTTAAGTAAGGAACTAGACAACAATTATATTCTGACAGATCTAGCAAGTAGGTTGTCTCCTGGACAATACCACGACTGGCAAAAACGAAAATCCAAGAAGACGCACTCGAATTTAGAAGATTTCGCAGTTTTTCTCACTGAGAAACTATACGACTTGCCACCAGAGTTATCCAAAGCAACAAAGCAGTTATCGTTAGACAAAGCAAGCGCCTCCAGTTCATCACGGAAGGTCCTGACTCACCAACCAGTTATACAGAGTGAAGAAAAATGTGTTAAATGTGAAAAAGCCAAACACACTTTAAGTGAATGTGAAGAATTTAAAGCTTTGTCTTTAGACGATAGGTTCACATTTGCTAAGAGCAAGGCTATTTGCTTTAGATGCTTAAAATTATCACCACATAGATGGAAAAACTGTTCACAAAAGAAGTTGTGTGGTATCGAGGGCTGCTCGAAAAATCATCATCCGTTACTTCATCCGTCAACAACGAAGCCAACCTTGAATTCATCGGCACATCCTTTCGTTCCACCGTCGCAAATTCATTCGTCACATCTAGAACCTAAAGCTCCAGTTATGTTCAAAGTTGTTCCCGTTCGTTTATTTGGGAACAATAATAAATCTTTAGACACATTTGCCTTTTTGGACGATGGCTCATCCATTACGATGGTGGAAAAAGATGTTTTTGATCTTTTGGACTTGAGAGGTGAACCAGAGCAGCTTACACTCCAGTGGACAAAGGGCGTTTCCAGAACTGAGGACTCTTTGCGTACAAATTTACATGTTTCTGGCATAAATAAACGTAAACGACATTTGCTAAGGGACATTTATTCAGTGAAGAATCTGGAACTGCCACACCAGAGTGTTGACGTTGCCGCTTTAAAGCAAAAGTTCTTGCATCTAAGAGATTTGCCGTTACCGAATCTAAATGATGCAAGGCCGAAAATATTACTGGGGTTAGATCAAGCTAAGCTTCTTGTGGGCAGCCGTCAGCGATCTGGTAAAGATGATGAACCACATGCGATGAAGACTCTCCTAGGTTGGACCGTCTTTGGTACAACAAAGATGGAATCCAGCGTATCCTGTATTGGCCCTTCAAGAATAGCTTCGATTTCTTACTTTCATGGAATTAGCAAGCAAGATGAAGAACTTCATGATATAGTAAAACGTCATTTCTCAACCGAGGAGTTTGGGGTTCGGCCTCCTAGCGAAAATTTTGTTAGCCAACTTGACGCTCGGGCATTAGAGGTGATGAAGCGCACCCTGCGCTATGTTGACGATCACTACGAGATTGGTTTGCTATGGGCTTCCGATGACGTTAAACTTCCTGATAGCTACCCCATGGCTGAAAAAAGACTTATTACTTTTGAGAAGTCTTTGTTGAAGAGACCTGAGCTGTTGAAGTGGATGAACCAATACATAAAAGATTTATTATCCAAAGGTTACGCTAGGATAGTTTCAGATGAAGAGCTGTGTCAAGAGCATCCGAGAGTTTGGTACACACCTACATTTGTGGTTGTGAATCAAAATAAACATCCACCGAAGCCAAGAGTTGTTGCTGACGTCGCTGCGAAGGTGAATGGAGTTTCATTGAACTCGCATTTATTGAAGGGTCCAGACAACTTGGTACCTCTCCACGCTGGGCTGTTCAAATTTCGCGAACGAAAAGTTGCTGTAAATGCGGATGTTCGAGAGATGTTCCACCGCATTAAGATTTGTGAAGCGGACCAGCATTGTCAGAGGTTTCTTTGGCGAGATGGCGATGTTTCTAGAAGGCCAGCAGTCTACATTATGCAGGTCATGATGTTTGGACCTTCCTGCTCTCCCACATCTGCACAATTTGTGAAAAATCATCATGCGAACCTCTATAAGCAGCAGTGTCCGGAGGCAGTTGATGGGCTTGTTAACCGAACGTATGTTGACGACTACTTTAATAGTCACGACACGGTTGAAGAAGCTGTTGCTGTTAGCAAAGATGCCATTGAAATCTGTAAGGCAATGAACTTCGAGCTGGTGGGATTTCAATCGAATAGTCGTGCGTTTTTGGACCAGATTCCTGAATCGAATATAAAAGCAAGCCTGGTGAGTATCGATCCTAATGAGTCCGAGAGTTACGTCACAAAGATTTTGGGAATGTTATGGCAGCCTTCCTCTGATTATCTGATTTATAAGCTCTACGATGAAGAGTTTTTAAAGAAGATGTCGGATTCAAATGCTAATATATCCAAACGAGAAATATTAAGAACGATTATGAGAGTTTTCGACCCCCTTGGTCTTATTTCCTGTATCATCATCAGAGGGCGATTTATTTTGCAAGAGATCTGGCGCGAAGGCTTCAATTGGGACGAGCAGATATCCTATGTGTTGCGACAGCAGTGGCTGAATTTCATAAGAATCTTGCGACAAATAGAGGAAATCAAGATTCCTCGTGCCTATACGACATTGAACCCGGGTTACTCAAGGATCAGTTTGGTCGTTTTTGTGGATGCTTCGGAGAAGGCATTTGCTGCTGTATCATATTGGCGCTTCGAGCATAATGAAGCAGTCGAAGTGGCAATTGCCATGGCTAAGGCGAAGGTTGCTCCGGTTAAAAGACTGTCAGTACCTCGCTTAGAGTTACAGGCGGCTGTGCTTGGGGTGCGGATTGCGAAAACTGTGAGAAGTTCTCACTCAATTCGAGCTAATGACATAATCTTTATGTCCGATTCTAAGACGGTGCTCTCATGGATTAGTTCTTCCACCTTCAAATTCCCAAGTTTCGTTGCTGTTCGTGTTGGAGAAATTTTAGAAACTACTAATCCGCATCAGTGGTGGTTCGTAAGATCTGCGGATAATGTTGCGGATGACGGAACCAGATGGTGCGACAATGCAGAAAGCTCTAATAACTCGAGATGGTTTGCAGGACCCGAATTTTTGAAGCTTCCCCAAGTTGATTGGCCAGTTACGCCAGGGAAAATTATCGCTAATGCAAATAAGGTAAGCACAATTGATTTATCTAAATTCCCAGTAAATTTGCATAGACATCAACCAATATCATTTAAAATATTTGATGAGTTAAAACCAAGATTTCGAGCTAGATGGTTTTCGGCAGTCAGAGTAGTGGCACTATTACTTCGTTTTAAAGACTTGTTGAGTAAAAAGGGAATTGAAACAGAGCCTTTCGCAACACCTTCAGAAATTGTAAGAGCTCAGGACTGGTTATTTCGGAAAATCCAGCAAGATGCCTTTTCGGATGAAATTACTTGTCTGCAAGCTAATCGAAGTCCGTTTATCGATGATGAGGGTACTATGCGACTAGGCTCGAGAATACAGAAAGCAAATATTTCATACGCAGCACGGAATCCTGCCATACTGCCGAAACACCATCCGCTAGTGGAGTTATTAGTTCAGCACCACCATGAAGCTAACAATCACGTTGCAACGGCCACGACGATTTCAGACATCAGGGAAAGAGCTTGGGTTATAAGCATTCGTTCGACAGTGGCACGAGTCCAATCAAAGTGTTTTATGTGCAAAAGACTCAAGGCTAAGGCAGTAACACCATTTATGGGTCAATTGCCTGAAGGTCGGTTAGCCTTTGAGTTGAGACCTTTTACCCATGTAGGGGTAGACTGTTTCGGTCCCATGCATGTTAAATATGGAAGAGGCACAGTTAAACGATTTGGGATGATTTTTACTTGTTTGAGTTTCCGTGCCGTCCACATTGAGGTGCTCAATGATCTCTCTATGGACCAGTGTTATATGGCTGTTCGTCGATTTCTCATCATTCGTGTAGTCACCAAATTCATCTATAGCGATAATGGCCTTAACTTCGTCGGCACAAAGAACCGCCTAGATAAAGATGTAAAGGAGATGGAGGCTGCTCTCGGTGAGTACTGCGCCAAGTACGAAGGGATACTCTGGCGTTTCATACCTGCATATTCACCGTGGATGGGTGGAGCGTGGGAGCGCCTTATTAAATCCATTAAATCCAGCATAGAATTTACCTTAAGGGGAGTGACACCTCGAGAAGATGTTCTTTTAAACGCGCTATATGAGGCACAGGGGCAGATTAATAGGAGGCCGCTAACTCATATACCCGTCGACCCGGAGGATCCTCGACCACTTACACCAAACTCTATACTTTTTGGAGATGCCGATCGGAATTTAACCGCACCTGGAGTGTTTTCTGGCAAAGATCAATGGAGTAGGCTGTATAGCCGTCGAGCGCAACACCTAATGAGAGAATTAACAAGGCGTTGGTACACAGAGTATCTTCCTGAGCTGACGAGGCGTTCAAAATGGTACACAAAAACAAAGCCAGTAGAGATTGGAAGCATTGTTCTTGTTATTGAGCCGGGGGAAGTTCGATCTGTTTGGAGGCTTGGCAGAGTGACAAACGTTTTTCCTGGTCCTGATGGAATTGTGCGGATAGCTGATGTTCGTCTGCCAAATGGAAACATTTTGGTGAAGAGGTCGGTTGGGAGGCTCGCTGTCTTGGATCTGGAGTCTTCAGATAGAGCTTCAGACGGGCCCCGGGATGTCATCGAGCCATAAACTCTCCAGTACTAAAAACTATTTGTTTAATTACTCTGGCAATACCGCGCCACAAGAATAGCTAAAACAAAGAAAAATGAAAAAAGGCTCGAGAATTTTCCTCGCCATGTACCTAACCTAAGTTTTAATGAGAAAAAGGTACAGTCGGATGGCGGCAGTTTAAAAATTAAGATATTCATACCTATGTAAGTTATTTTTTATAATTTCCCTTTTTTCATTAATTTCAAAATTGTAACTTTTAGAAAATAAAAACAAATTGAATTATTTTGGACAAACACGGTTTTTGTTTTGGGAGAAATTTGGTTAATTTTGCACCAGAGTCTGCGCGCCGACAGTTGTCGTGCAGGCTGTTCTTTCCGATTATTCAACTAAAGATGTCTTCCCTTCCTAGCTTAGCATTAAAATCGGTCAGAACAATTTTAGTATCGTAGCTAGGACACTGCTCATATGTTTTGTCTAAGAGCTCGAAGAAAATATCCTCGGTGTTGTCACCCTTCTCTTCTCTGGGGCTAGTGCGCATATTGGGCTAATGTTGCTGAATTTAGCCTTGATGCGGCTGGTCATGAGGCGCTTATTGATGCACATATAGATAAATACTTGTTGCATAAGTCTGGCTCCAATAATAAAGCCCCGATCAAATAAGCGCTGTTGGTTTTCTTGGTAGCAGTCACCATAGTAAATGTCGCAGTTTTGTATCCTATTTTTGTCCGGCCCATCCCATCGTATTTCCTGGATGGCGGTGATGTCTGCTTTATAGCTGTCTAGGGCCTCCTAACTCTTCGGCTACGCGTGGTCTGTTAAGGGCATATTCAAAATTCTGCGGACTTACAAGCTTACGACCTTCATCTCAACATTTCAAATGTCAAAATTTTAAAATTTTCGAGTACAATATTTTGCTATGGGAAGTTAAAATCTATCAAAAAGTATGGCTGGCCTTGGCTAACATTAGATTATCTACTGTTAATTTATATCAAATCAATTATCATGTTGACTAACTTCTACAGGTGCAACTGTAATACCTCAGCTTTTCATCGACATTTTTTAAATTGAAAGTTCACCGAAATTGAAAGATGATTCAAAGATACAATCCTCGTATCTCTTAGGAGTTGAACCTTATACTACAATTATCATAGTTTTTTTTCGAAATATCATAATTATTTTATTTGTTTTAATTTACAGTTAGCCAAATCCCATCTGAATTCTTATAGCCATGTTATTTTTGTATGTATTGCAGTCCTTTCCCATGTGCTCCTACATGACATGTTAGTTGTGACTTGCACCTTGTTCTAGTAACTTCCCAAGCAAATTTAACAACATGCATAGTGGCGAAGATCCGGATGGCAAATTACTTTTTTACACTTTTCGGTATTTAATTTATATGGGCATTTCGGCCCATGATTATGATTACAATACAAAAAAACTCATCTACAAGCAATGGGCAGGTGACTATTGTGCCGTTGTTGACTGTTTTTTTCTTGTGACGGGCCCATTTTATACCACGTACATTTCAAAATATCTGAGGTGTGAAGTTTTTATGACAAGGTACACTGCAATGTACATGAATTGTCTCATACTGATGGCTCAGTTTATTGGCATTGCATTAAGCCGGTTTGGAAATTGGCTACAGCGCAAGCAGACCATATTTATTTATGACGAATTGAATAAAATAAGGCTTACTGAGTTCCCCTTTCCTCGGGAAAGATTTAACAAAATTCGAAATGAAATAAAGATGGTTATTTATTCAAAAATATTATGTTCGTGTTTTGTAACACTGGGATTGTCAGCAATTATTGTGTACCAATCAAAGGGTGGCCTCGTGATTGATTATTACTGGGCCGTATTATCGATCTTTGTATTGATCATCTTGATTGCAATGGAGAATCAAATATGTGTTGCAATGATTTTCGGGGCGTATATCTTCAAGATGCTAAATTGTCGCCTTGTATGGGTAGTCGAAGAAATAAATTCGCTGTGCGAAAAAAAAGCTGAGCATATTGTGAACCGAAAGACAGGACTTTTATGCTATGAAATGAAAAATATTGGAAGAATTCATACAAGTGTGTTGAGCCTCATTATCAAATACAAGGATACTGTCAACATGCATATACTTCTTATTATGTCATCCATTATTCTTTCCCAAGTTTACTACGCTTATATCTTTCTCATTCTTTTAAATGGGACTTATTCGGATGGTGAATTTCAAAAAATGTGTGCATTTGCAACGTGTTTCATTTCTTTCGTAGATCTATGGCTAATGGTTTATATTTGTGGCGATGTTATTGAGTCATGTGATTCTTCTGGAAAAACTTTGGGATCGCTTTCAACCTACAATAAACTTAATAAACAATTAGAAACAAGGGTAAGTAGCTTGGTTTATTTTTGAGCGTAGGGCCATTTGATTTGAAAATGAAAAATTTTAGGTTCAAATACTTACGTATCAGTTTATACGAGAGAAAATGGAGTTGATGATTTTTGGAATGTTCAATTTGAATTGGGCGACAGGATTTGTTATGACGGGTGTTGCTGTTGAGTACTTAATAATACTTGTGCAATTTGATTACCACGATTTTGATTTTTAAATTAAGTTTTTAAACCACGGATTTTGAAGTGATGAATCATTTTATCCAGTAATTAGATGTGTCCAGTGTTTTGTTTGTTAGATTTCAGCACCGTGTCGTAGGTCTTCTACCCGCTTTTTGTCAATAAAATAATTTACATATATTTTATGTGGTTGGCGATCAAAATCAAAATTTATAATTCTGTAATAAATAATACAAATTAAATGGTATCTGTTATATTATTGAAATACTTTTATTAAGATTTCAGTGTTCTTTATTTGAGCTTACAAAGTGAACTGGAAGACCAAGAAAAACTATCAAAAAGCGAGACCACCACGCTAGCCGATTATGTTATGCTTAGTCATTCATTTTAATGTTCATTTTGAGATAATTGTTGTTTAGACAAGTATGCTTAGAGATGGGAAATTGTACATCATCTTCCTAAAAATAATACATTAGTTATAATAATTACATTATATTATAATTTATGATGTATTATAGAACAGTTCAAAATTCCATGTATTAAAATTCAATTTTATTGAGGTATATAAAAGTTTGGTTTCCGACTTATTCGACCAGATCTTGTGGTATACTCTCGGTACGGTTGCCGCACTGACTCGACATCTTGTTCGACATTGTGTCTGACAATTCAAGAGAAGGGTTATCATTATTTCCAGAGACAATAGGCGTCCTTTCTTCCGCCTCAGGTAGTCTTATTTGTGGAGAATGCATTGACCTACGTAAGTGTAATGTATTTCTACGAATGACTCTATTATTTTCATTTTGGAGTAAGTATGACCTCGGACTATCATGTTTGGATACTATTCTACCTGGTTCCCACTTTCCATTATTTCTATATACTATACGTTTTCTCCTTTCTCAAAATGTGTTTCACGACGCGGTTTAACTGGATTATTATGTTTTAAAATTCTTTCTTGACGTCTTTCTAATACCGCCTTCAAGTTATTTGGAATTTTCGGTTCAAGGTCTTCATCTTTTATTGGTATCCACGTTCTTGTTTTCGGATCTAAATTTTTCGCATTTTTTACACTTGAAAATCATGTTTTCAATGTCCCTGTTTGGAAACCAACCTCTCATCGTATATTGTTGCAAATCTGTTTATTTTGTTTAAAATATTTTGCTTTAAATTCTCTTTCTTAACTTAAATTTGTTACACTGTTTGCTGCACTTGTGTTGGTCAATGATGTAGTGAACTTACCTGCACAGCTTGCTCACTCTCAAGTTGCAACAGCATCCACAAATTACAACAACAATTACTAGTGCGAATATGCGTGGATAGAAAATCTACAATGAGTGTGCTAATTGTCTTCGCTGCTAGCTGCTGATTAAAAGTAAAAAAAAGGAAACCTCTTTCACTTGGATCGAGACCACACAGCACACCACATCATTGACCACCACCTTTGCTAAGTATAACTTTATTGTTATTGATTATGTAAATATAATTAATATTTAATAAATTACCTTTTTTTGTAACGTGGTTAAATAGTCTTGAAATTTTCAATTAAAATCGAAAACATATGGTCCTTCGTTAGCCGAATTTATTAGTTGAATCGGTGTTAATCTTGTGCATAAAAAAAAAAATTAAGTGCAAAGTCGTTCGTAGGCTTTTCGTGGTACATATATATTGTATATATTCATAGCAAGAAAACCTCGTGTGTTCTCTTGGCTAATATCGTTTTGCATATATAGGCATTTCCACAGAATCTTTCATTTTCAACAATTGAAATATTTTTTTTTTTATTTTGAGGCACATCTATAAACAAACATTTTCTTGGTTGTTTGTCATCTAAATAACAAGAAAATACTTGCGTGATTCATTTTGAAACATCGTTAATAAATATCTTCAGTTCTGTGCAGTGCAGTGGACATGTGTGCATTCAATGAAAAACCCTCATTTCATACAAAAATTTGATTTTGTACTGTCGTACAAACTTTGAAACTTGAAATTTTCGATCAACGGCTTTTTCTTACTATTGATTATTCGTAAAATTATCATTCACAATCGTTTATTTTTCTGTAAGATCTTATCGATAGGTGTGCCGCTAAAAAAATCACACATTCTATACCAATCACGTTTTCAATTTTAAACTTTAAAATGACATTATTTATTTTTAAATAGAGGCACATGATCCAATTAAATTTTAATTGATTTATTGATTGATAGAGAATAATTTAAGCCTATAAAATACTACCAGAATCGATCGTTGAGAAAGTTATATAGAGAAAAAGATCAGATTTTAATATTTGTAAAAACGGAGGTACTCTAATTTAATTGCTTTGTACTATTTTTTAAATGGTAGCACACCTTTCTTTCGAGGTTTTTCTATCAGTGTATATTATAAATAATTATAAAATAATGATGTTAAGATGGGTCAAAGGTCGTTGAAATGTTTTTTGTTTATAAAACTTAATAAATTTGCATCTGTTACGCTTGAAATTTGCAATATTTAAGCCTATTTTTTATTAATTTTAATTAAAAATTTTAATCCAATCAAGTCAAAAGTAGGTTATATAATTGAAATAAGTCATGATACGAAAATCTTTCCACTTAGAAAGTGCCAATTTCATTTCTAAGGCTTAATATACTGCGGTAACATGAAAGTTAAAAATACTGTGGAAATGCCCATATATATAATTAAATTATTGTATATGAATAGAACATTAAATGTACTTATGGTTTACTGCATAATATATGCATATATACATTTAAACAATTGAACAATTTGATTAAGCTGGTTTTGTTTAGTTAATTACTAGTACTTTGGTTGTTTTTCTTTTATATTTCACCGTCGAACATTCTATATATTTGTGAAATATGAACGCATTAAAACATAGGCGTGGTATTGCAAAGGCCACTTTAACTCGTGCGGTTGAATTTATAACATCCATTGAACAATTGACATCATTGGAGATGTTAGAAATTAGATTAAATAGGGTGATTGAAGCATGGCATGAATTCACTACCCTACATTATGAATGTCTTCAGCTTGTGGGGGAAGGTGAGGCCGAGGAGTTTAATACTGATTTCGGGTTATATGAAGACAAATATTTCGAAGCCCACGCGGGGTTGACTGTAGCAATACGTGAAAGGAGTTCTAAAAATTCAAACAATGCCGTGTTAGATTCTTCGGCAAAAACTCCTGAAAAAATAAAACTGCCACCAATTGTGATTCCGAAGTTTTCGGGTGATTATAAGGACTGGCCGTCTTTTCGTGATTTGTTTCTGGGTTCGGTGGATACAAAAGAAAACTTATCACCGACTCACAAATTTCAATACTTAAAATCTTTTTTAAGCGGAACGGCCGCTGATCTAATCCAACACATAAAGGTTTCAGATGTTAATTACACTGAAGCATGGGATAGACTTGAAAAACGTTTTGATAGGGGAACTTTAGTTGTTCAGTCCTTTGTTTAAAAATTTTTGTCCCTACCGTCAATAAACGCTCCAAATGCACAAATACTTCGAAAGATTACGGACGGTGCGGATGAGGTGATTCGGGGATTAAATGCACTATCTAAGAACAATCGCGATCCGTGGCTTATTTTTATCCTGCTCAATAAACTAGATGGTGAAACAAAACATGCTTGGGCAGAAGAAGTCGGGTCTCGGGAGGATATGACAATATTAACGTTTATCGAATTTCTTGAGCGTCGGTGCGATGCACTAGAGTCATGCCAGACTCTAAATCGCTTGTCCTCATCATCATCGCGTGGAAAGCCAGCAAGTTCGATTCGAGCGTTAATAGCTAATCCTTCTGAAAATAGTTCGCAATGTCCATTATGTAAAACCAATCATCTTTTACACCAGTGTTCAAAATTTCTTGAATTAGACATTCCATCGCGTAGAAACTTTACCAAAACAAACGTGCTTTGTTTTAACTGCCTTCGGTCAGGTCATTCCGTAAAAAAATGTCGATCGACTTTTCGATGTCGCGTATGCAAAGCTCGGCATCATTACTTAGTGCATCAGGATGAATCAAATAATATTTCTGCGCCGGTATCTGACCCTTCTCAAACAAATCAATCGACATCGTCGTCGTCATCAGCTTCGCTACAAAATCAGTCCTCGGGGACACCTAATCCGTATGCCATTACACATTTGGTCAGTAACCATTCTCGTGAATTTAGCCTTCGAAAACAAACAGTTTTACCAACAATTCTTGCTAAGCTAGAAAATAACAAAAATCAGCTCATTGATGTTCGTGTATTATTAGATACCGGGTCCCAATCATCGTTCATATCTGAATCGTGTGTTCAAAAACTTGGACTTCGACGAACTCACGCTCGAATACCAGTATTAGGATTAGGTTCAATGGAAGCCGGGTTTACTAAGGGAGTCGTATCTTTGAAACTACTTTCTCGATATAGCTCTACATTTTTGACGGTCGATGCCTTAGTTTTGACTAAATTGACTTCAAATCTACCGTCTAACTCGTTTGATATCTCGACTTTGGACTATATTTGCAACTTGGATCTGGCAGACCCTGGCTTTAACTTCTCTTGTGCAGTTGACGTGATTCTTGGGGCTGATAAGGTTTGGTCTATCTTGAAATCAGACCAAGTTGTTGGACCTCCAGGTAAACCTATCGCTCAAAATACTTCCTTCGGATGGGTTATCACTGGAGAGTTCTTTGATCCAACCTCTGGTAATTTCGAATTATCGTCATATCATTCTGCTCTTGACTTGGATGCTCTTCTCCAACGATTTTGGGAGCTAGAGCATATCTCTTCTTACAATTCGTTTGATGCCTTTAATGATCCAGCTGAAAAACACTTCCAACAAACATTTAGTCGCGCTTCCGACGGAAAATACGTGGTTGCGCTTCCCTTTAAAACTCCTTTACCAAATTTTGAAGGTACGCTGCATTCGGCGGTTTCACGGCTGTATTCGATGGAGCGTCGATTTCAAAAACATCCTGAACTGAAAAGGCAATACTCTGAATTCATGCAAGAGTACCTCGACCTTGGTCATATGGAACTTATTCCTCAAAGTGATATTCAAAAAAATCCATGTAGTCAATTTTATTTACCCCATCATGCCGTTTTTAAGCCGGACAGTTCGACAACGAAACTTCGCGTCGTTTTTGATGGGTCTGTCAAAGACTCAAATGGACAGTCGTTGAATAGCAAGTTGTTAATCGGTCCGCCTATACAACGTGATCTAATTGGTGTTTGTCTACGGTTTCGGCAACATCGTTATGTGTTTACCGCCGACATTGTCAAAATGTTTCGACAAATATGGGTAAACGAGAAGGATTGTGATTATCAACGAATCGTATGGCGGTCAAACCCAAATAATCACATCGAACATTATCGACTACGAACCGTAACCTATGGCACTGCGTCGGCTCCATTTTTATCGGTACGTGTGTTACAACAAATCGCCGAGGACTATAAAACTGTGTACCCAAATGCATCTCGGGTTTTGCTTAGTGACGTCTACGTTGACGACGTGATGACAGGCGGGAATTCAATCCAAACCTTGTTAGATTTGCAATCTGAACTGACCTCGTTACTATCAGAAGCTCGTCTTCAGCTTCGTAAATGGAGTTCCAACTGCTGGGCTCTACTAGCCAAACAAAACCCTGAGGATTGTGAGTATTCTTTCGTAGACCCTGAACGTTCGCAGTCACTCATAAAAGTATTGGGAATGTACTGGAATCCTGCGTCCGATATGTACTCATATCGCCTAACAACTTCAAAGCCTTGTCCCTTGATAACCAGAAGAACTTTGCTATCGGAAGTAGCAAGTATTTTTGACCCTTTAGGGCTCTTGGCCCCTTCAGTGATCCTTTTCAAGATGCTATTTCAAAATCTCTGGTCTTTGACTTTGGGTTGGGATGATCCTCTTCCCACTGATCTCGCGGAAAAATGGATAACCTATCGTGAACAATTGCCATGTTTCGAAAAAATTTGCGTTCCGCGTAATGTGTTTTCGTCTGAACAGACTATCGAGCTTCACGGATTTTCAGATGCCTCATCGTTAGCGTACGCCGCGGTAGTCTATGCCCTTTCGAAATCTGCCGACGGAAAAGTGAACGTTGTCATCGTTGCTGCTAAAACTAAGGTAGCCCCTTTAAAACCGGTATCTATTCCCCGCCTTGAACTCTGTGGTGCGGTTTTGCTTGCTCGGTTAATACGATTCGTAAAATCATCATTCAACATTAACATTCCTAGAACATTTGCGTGGTGCGATTCTGAGATCGTGTTGCATTGGCTTTCATCGCCCCCACGCAGGTGGGCAACCTTTGTCGCCAATAGAACCGCTGCCATCTTGGAAACCTTACCCAGATCTGCTTGGAGACATGTTCCGTCTGAATCGAACCCTGCTGATTGTGCATCACGTGGTGTACCACCTTCAAATTTATTCAGTCACAATCTTTGGTGGACCGGTCCATCCTGGTTATCCGATTCAGAAGTCAGTTGGCCAAAATCCAACCTTTATCCAAGCACCTTTAATGCGGAATCAGCTAAGTTGGAGGAGAAATCAGTCATAAGGCATGCACTCGTCACGTCGTTTGATGGACATGTCTTTCACGATCTGATAGGAAGGATTTCGAGTTGGAGTCGCCTGCAGCGTGTTGCTGCATACATCTTTAGATATATTTCCAACCTTCAACCAAAAACCAATCCTCGGGCTGTTCATGGTCTGAGCTACCCTGAAATTCAAAGGGCTAGAATTGCCATCTTAAAATTCGTTCAGCTTTTATTCTTTGAAGATGACATCTTGCACCTGCAAACCAAAAACCAACTACCTGCAAAATCGAAACTCTTGAGATACAACGCCTTTTTGGACAGTGATGGGCTACTTCGCATCGGTGGACGTATAAAAAACGCAAGCGTATCCTTCAATATCAAACATCCTATCATTTTACCAAAATCTAATCCCATATCTAACCTCATTATTACAGATTTTCATCGTCGATATCTCCATGCAGGAGTATCTGAAACTTTCGCATTCATTCGACAACAATTCTGGATAATGGGTAGCCGAAATCTTATCCGCAAAATTGTTCATAAGTGCAAAACGTGTTTTATGCAACGTAAGGGAAACATGCAGCAGATTATGGGTAATCTTCCATCCTATCGCACTCAACCCAGTCGCCCATTTACAAATACAGGTTGTGACTATGCGGGACCTATCACCATCAGGCTATCTCGATGTCGTAAAGCTAAGATGTCCAAAGCATATATTGCCGTGTTTGTGTGCATGTCTACGAAGGCCATACATCTGGAGCTGGTCAGTGATCTCACCACAGACGCTTTCATCGCAGCCTTGCGAAGATTTGTTTCTCGCCGCGGCAAGTGTAGCAATATCTACAGCGACAATGGGACGAACTTTCATGGAGCTCGAAGATGCTTAAATGAGATGCATACTCTTGTTATTTCACAATCCCATAATGATGCAGTCACTGCAGCCCTTGCCATGGACAGCATATCTTGGCACTTTATTCCTCCCTCTGCTCCACACTTTGGTGGATTATGGGAGGCTGGCGTAAAGTCAGTCAAGCTTCATTTGCGCCGTGTTATCGGAAGCTCAATTCTAACATTTGAGGAATTATATACCTTTTTAACACAAGTAGAAGCCATTCTAAACTCACGTCCTTTATGTTCTGTGTCTGATTTTGATTTAAACCCATTAACACCAGGTCATTTTCTTATAGGTGAACCACTCACAGCTGTTCCTGAACCGAGCAATATCGATACTCCAATCAACCGCCTCTCGAATTGGAATCATATCCAAAGCATGGTGCAAGGCTTTTGGAAACGGTGGCACACCGAGTATTTGACATCTCTACAAGAAAGGCCAAAGTGGACAAAACCTACAATCAACCTTAGACCTGGAGACTTAGTTGTAATCAAGGAACCTAATCTTCCACCAACGAAGTGGATCTTGGGCCGAATCGTATCGGTCAAACCTGGCACAGATGAAAGGGTACGAGTGGCCAACGTACGAACCGCAACAGGAACATATGTTCGTCCTATCTCAAAATTGGCTTTGCTACCGATGTCCTGAAACTCGTTCCAGGGGGGCCGGAATGTTTGGAAACCAACCTCTCATCGTATATTGTTGCAAATCTGTTTATTTTGTTTAAAATATTTTGCTTTAAATTCTCTTTCTTAACTTAAATTTGTTACACTGTTTGCTGCACTTGTGTTGGTCAATGATGTAGTGAACTTACCTGCACAGCTTGCTCACTCTCAAGTTGCAACAGCATCCACAAATTACAACAACAATTACTAGTGCGAATATGCGTGGATAGAAAATCTACAATGAGTGTGCTAATTGTCTTCGCTGCTAGCTGCTGATTAAAAGTAAAAAAAAGGAAACCTCTTTCACTTGGATCGAGACCACACAGCACACCACATCATTGACCACCACCTTTGCTAAGTATAACTTTATTGTTATTGATTATGTAAATATAATTAATATTTAATAAATTACCTTTTTTTGTAACGTGGTTAAATAGTCTTGAAATTTTCAATTAAAATCGAAAACAGTCCCTATTCATGTAAGGCCAAAAAAGAGTGTTCTTAGCTTTATTCAGTGTCTTTGTTATTCCCATGTGAGACTTATGAAATACATACCTTTGATTAAATTGTTTGGGACCAGAACTCGATTTTCATAAAAAACTAGGCCGTCTTCTACAAAGATTTTGTCTTTAAACTGCCAAAAGAACCTAGCATTTTCTGGGACCCGTTGCTTATCTGCTGGCCAACCATCTTCGTACAGATGTACAAGAGTCTGTAACACAACATCTTTTCGGGTTTCTTCTTCGAACATTTTTCTTTTAGGATCACTCATATTGATGCTGTGTATGAGGTCCTTTAATGATGATTCTATATCAACTATAGGATCATTTATAAAATTACGTGATAACAAATCTGCCACGTATAAGAACTTTCCCGGAACAAACTTAATATCAAAATCGTATTTTGAGAGTTTCAATTTCATACGTTGCAATCGAGTCGAATAAATTTCACCAACATCTAATTACATGATTCATCTCGCGGTTGAGATTAAAAAAAAAAGCATTAAGTCTTTCTTTTTCTTTTTTATTCTTTTTGTTTTCTTTATACTTTATTTATTTATTTCATTTTTGTATTACGTACAATAATTGTTTTTATTATTAATGCTAAGGAAAGGCCGCTGTCCAAAGCGAGGCTGCACCTTTTCGATAGCTAGTTAAGTTTTGAGAGTTCTTGAAAAAGACAACATCCTAGCCCATTTTTGGAAGCATCAGTCTGAATCAAAATTGGTTTCTTTGGATCAAAAACGTAAAGGATTGAATGTTTGGCAAGAGTATCTTTCATATCTTTAAAAACTTGGCTGTGGCTTGAAGACCACTGAAATTCAACATTTTTTCTCAACAATTCCCTAAGGGGTGAATTTAAATTTGAAAAACTAGGTATAAAAGAACGAAGGTAATTGAACATACCCATAACACTTTCTAATTGTTTTCTGTCTTGTGGTTCTTTTAGGTTTATAATATTTTCAACTCGACTTGGATCTGGACAAATTGTATCACCAGTAAAAACATGACCCAAATATCTAACCTTATTTACTCAAAGCTGCAGTTTCAAAATCAAATGGGGTGGCGCAACAGTCCGTTGTGAACCAGGGCCTAGTGACTTACAACTCTCAACCATTCCTGTGTGCGAGTACTGTTGTCAGAAATGGAAGGGACCTACAATTTTAGGCCGAATCCGAACGGCTAGTTTGGGAAAGCACTTTTTCATGACAAGAATTACTCTTGAAGGATTTGTCAATTCCTCGCAAGAGGCAGTACCCGCGAAAATTATTTTTTTAAATTAAGGTGGCACAGGCAGGGATTGAACCCAAGACCTCTTGCATGACAGTCCAACGCACTAACCATCATGCTACGGGTACTACTAGCTGCAGTTTATCTCTATTAAATTTAACGTTTACTTCACGATCTCTTTTTAATACTCTCTCAACATTTTCATCATGCTCTTTTTTAGTTTTTCCTCCAACGATGATACATCAATGTAAACAAATGTGCCAGGTAAACTGGCAAAATATTTAGAGTTTAATTTTTGAAACTTTTCTGGAGCCGTTTTGTAACCAAAAGGTAGAACATTATATTGGTACGATCCAAATGGCGTACTAAAAACTGTCAATTCTTTCGATTTTTCACACAAGCCAAGCTGCCAGAAGCCCTCCTTTAAATCAAAAACTGAAAAGTACTTAAGCTCCCGCATTGCGTCACAAAAATCATCCAGTGTAGGAATTATGAAGTGCTCGTCTTTCAAGTTCATGTTAAGGGCACTTGGGTCAAGACATAATCTCAAGGACCCACTAGCCTTCTCAACAACTACTAGCTGGTGTGACCATGCTGAAGGTTGATCACGCTTAGTGATTACTCCACGACGTTTCATCATCTCTAGTGCTTCTCTAACTTTTTGCCTTATGCCTATTGGTATTCGCCCCGGTGGCTTACTCACAGAATAACTATCTGGTTTCAATTCTAATGAGCATTTATCTGGGAATCGTCCATCGCCCGAAAAAACGTCATTATTTTTATGAATAAATTCACCAATGTTGCTAACCTCATTTACTCTTTGAATCAACCCTAAGTCCACACATGAACTAAGCCCTAACAATGGTTTTGAATCACAACCAACTACCATAAAATCTGCATCAACAATTTTATTTTTATACTGTAAGGGACTTCATCTCTTACAACTAAACTTTATTTAAATAATACAAATAATGTATCACGGCAACGCTGATTTACGATATTATGTTCAGCTTAAAGAAATATTATAAAAGAAAAGCTTTGAACATATGTTTCGTTCGAAACATGAACTATTTTATGTATAAAATTATAACTCAATGATCGAATGATATTTAAACTGTTTTTATGTACAGAACTTAAAATCTATTGTTTCTTTGTTTTAAGAAAGCTTTCTTTTAAAATGAATGTCTTAATCTTAAGTACAGTCTGAATAAATAAGTCAATCGAAGAAGTTATGTTTTTTTTCTTTTGCTTTACATGCTTAAATATTTAAATTGCACGTTCAAATTATTTTAAGTTTTTTAATTTTGCATGCTGTTAATTTAAGTAAAATTAAACATTACAGTAAATCAGAAGTGGAATAAAAATCCCAGTAATTAATTTGCTATATTTTTTTTACGTAAAATTGTTTGCATGAAAATGAATGCTAAAGAACGTGCGTTGAGATTTGTGGAAACTTCTACTGTTCCAAATCTTAAATTGAAATTAGACGAAATGGGTTTTGCTACAAATGGCTTAAAATCTGCTCTTAAAGCTCGCTTAAATGAAGCCATTTCTGCAATGGAGCAAAATGAAATCGAGGGTTATTTCCCTGTCAATCCAGAAAACGATATTGTCGAAGGTAACGACGATGACGACGATGACGATGGCGCTGCCGCCGCCGCCGCCGCCGCCGTCGCCGACAACGATTTGGTAGACGAAGAAAATTTTGTGCAACAACGTTTAGATCGACTTCGTGCGGTACTTCGAAAAAAGGAGGAAATTCTAGCGCTAGAAAAACGGCTAGCTGAACTTAATAGCCCTGCTAGAGAAATTCGTCCAACAGGTGGATGTACATCACGCGATATTGAAGACTCGTTGCCAACGTTTTCAGGTGATGACGATTATCCAATTAAAAAATGGATTGAGAATGTCGACGACGCTGTTGTCACCTATCATCTAAATGAGTCTGAGTCATTCATATATTTTAAGCGCCTGCTCAAGGGCACTGCAAGGTTGTTTGCAAGATCAAAGTCATTCAGGTCATGGGTTGAGCTTAAGGATGGACTTTTGACAGAGTTCCACCACCATACAACTGCAACCGATGTCCACAATGCTTTGCGACAGCGAAGAAAATGTAAGAGCGAGAGTTTTCAGCAATATGTTCTGGCCATGCAAGAGATAGCTTCTTCAGCCGAAATCGACGAGCAAGATGTGATTGCTTACATAATTAAGGGAATTCCAGATTCCGTCTTCAATAAACAGCTTATGCTTACGGCTAACACAATCGCTGAGTTGAAGATTATTCTTCGGAGGTACGAAAAAATGAAAACCGAAGTGCAGCCATCTACTTCTTCGTATAATAAACCTGTCTTGCAATCAAAGCCGCGAGTCGAACCAAAAAATAAAGTGCTACAATTGCAATGAAATGGGACACATTTCCCCAAAGTGTCCAAAACCACGTCGACCAAAAGGTTCATGCTTCCGCTGCGGGAAAATGGGCCATATTTTGAACGATTGTCCGCAATCATCTTCGGTGCTTATGGTGCAAAAAGATGACCAACCAATGACATCCAATATTTCAACATTGATGAATGAATTTCATGGCGTTTTGGAGTTCCAATTTAAGAGGTTGGATAGTGTTCGGGTAATCCTGCATGTGATGACTACGATTGATACCGGGAGCCCTATTAGCTTTATCCAGCGGCAATACGTGCCACCTTTTATGATGACATCTTTGGAAGCAGCAAATAATGACTTTTATGGTATAAATAATTCAAGGCTGATTATTTTAGGTAAATTTGCATGTTATTTAAAGTTTAGTTGTGAACTTATAAATGTATGTCTTTATGTTGTTCCTGATGGAACTATGAAAGATCCAATTATTTTAGGACGAGATTTTTTGCATGAATCTAAAATCAAATAAGTTAAAGGAAATAATTTCAAAACAATTGCCGAACATAAAAATAATAATGAAAATGATTATGAAACTAATTATGATTCGAATAATTCAAAAAATAATTATGATTACGATTTTGATGATTTAGATTTTGAAAATGAAATTTTAAAAATTGATGTATGTGATTTACGTGATGAAAATATTTCATTAAATATTAACGAACTTTTAAATTTTGACGAGAAAGTAGAGTTAAAACGTTTGGTTCTCGAGAGTGTTTCAAAAACTAGTGCAAATTATTCAGATGATTTTGAAATGCAAATAGTTGTCTCTAACCCTAACAGTTTTTTTAGTTGTGCACCTCGACGTCTTCCATATTCTCATAAAATTGAATTAGATAAAATTTTAGACGATTTATTAAAAAACAATATTATTCGGGAAAGTAATTCGCCTTTTGCATCCCCAATCGTTTTGACCCGGAAGAAAACAGGTGAATTGCGATTATGTGTGGACTACCGCAATTTAAATAAAATAACTGTAAAGGATAACTTTCCTTTACCGCTTATTGAAGACCATTTAGATAGGTTGAGAAATAAAAAATATTTTTCGCTTCTCGACCTTAAAAGTGGTTTCCACCATGTTAAAATGGCCGAGGATTCTATAAAATTTACCTCATTCGTGACTCCTTTGGGTCAATTCGAATACGTTCGAATGCCTTTTGGGCTAAAAAACGCGCCTTCAGTTTTTCAACGATTTATAAATAAAGTTTTTAAGGATCTTATTAGTAGTGGACAACTTCTAGTGTATGTTGACGACTTGTTGATTGCTTCTGAAACAAAGGACGAACATTTTAAGATTTTAAAAAAAGTTTTAGATATCATTTCGGAGAAAAATTTACAACTTCGTCTTGATAAATGTGTTTTTATGTATGAAAAAATTAAATATCTCGGATACATAGTTTCAGCAAATGGCATAGGTGCAAATATTGACGGTTTAAAAGCAGTCTCAGATTTTCCGATTCCAACAAACCAAAAGAAGTTGCATTCATTTATAGGTTTGTGTTCATACTTCAGAAAGTTTATTAAAGATTTTTCTTTAATAGCACAGCCACTTAATGATCTTTTAAAAAAAGATGCGAAGTTTGAATTTGGTGAAAAAGAGTTGCAGACTTTTAATTTATTAAAAGAAAAACTTTTGAACGCTCCACTTTTAAGAATTTTCAATCCCAAGGCCGAAACAGAACTACACTGCGACGCCAGTAGTATAGGTTTTGGAGCTGTATTGTTGCAGCGTCAAGATGATAACCTGCTTCATCCGATTTTCTTCTTTTCAAAGCGTTCAACTGCACAGGAATCCAAATATCACTCGTATGAATTGGAAACACTTGCCATTATTTATGCCCTTAGACGATTTCGCATTTATTTAACTGGAATTCGATTTAAAATAGTCACTGACTGCAAATCACTGACCCAAACACTTAATAAAAAGATTTTGAATCCAAGAATATCTCGATGGGCCTTAGAGCTATCAGATTTTGACTACGTTATCGAACATCGAGATGGTAAGAGGATGGGTCATGTTGATGCCCTTAGTAGGTGTCACAACATTTTAATTGTCGAAACCGAGTCCTTTGAGCACGCACTTGCTGCAGCTCAGGCTAAAGATCCAATTTTGAAACGTATAGTCGAGATGTTAGAAAAGAGGGATAGTCCATCTTACGATCTCATTAATGGATTAGTTTATAGAAAGATAAACAAACAATTATATTTTTATGTTCCGGCGAAGATGGAGAAGAATGTCATCCAGACACACCACGAAGCACTATGCCATCTAGGTGTAGAAAAATGTTTTAATTTCCTGAAAAAAACATATTGGTTTCCAGGAATGAAAAATAAAATTAAGGAATTTATTGGTAGTTGTTTAAAGTGTATGCATTTTTCTCCACTAAGCGGAAAGAAAGAGGGGGTTTTGCATAATATCCCTAAAGGAGACAAGCCATTTCAAACAATCCACGTTGACCATTATGGTCCTTTGCCTGCTTCTGCTAGCAATAATAAGAAACACATCTTTGTGATTGTTGACGGTTTTTCAAAATTTACAAAATTATATCCAGTGAAGAGTACGACAACCAAAGAAGTTATTCAATGTCTGGAATCGTATTTTTCGTATTATAGCACACCAAAGCGTATTATTTCGGATAAGGGGAGTTGTTTCACCTCCGATGATTTTTTAACCTTCTGTGAAAAACATGAGATTAAGCACATACAAGTTGCAACCAGTTCTCCGCAGTCAAATGGGCAGGTTGAAAGAATTAACAGGTGTCTTACTCCCATGCTTTCAAAAGAGTGCGAAAGTGATTCAAGTGGTTGGGCTAAGTTTTTACAAAAGGTTGAATTTGCTTTAAACAATACCGAAAACAAAAGTACAGGTGTATGCCCTAGTATGCTACTCTTTGGAGTTTCCCAAAAAGGTGTTATCAAAGATAACGTTAAGGAATATTTAGAAGACAACATTATTGAAGAAAAACCTAGAGACTTAAATGAACTAAGGAAGCATGCACAAGAAAAAATTGTTAAGAGTCAGGAACACAATAAAATTCTTTTTGATAAACGACACAAAAATCCTAATCAATATAAAATTGGTGATCTTGTTTTAATAAAAAACACTGTAAACACTCCCGGAACAAATAAAAAGTTTTTGGCCAAGTATAAGGGTCCATTTAAAGTCGTTAAAGTTTTACCGAATGATAGATATATCATAAAGGATTTAAATAATTTACAAATATCTCGGTTACCGTACAAAGGAGTTTGTTCTCCAGAAAATATGAAACCTTATAATTCAACATAAGCTTAAAACTGCATACATCAATGTTTAAAAAATGTATATTATATTATTTTCTACTTTCTTTTATGTTACTATTATATCTTGTTTATCATTACTTCAAATGTAAAAAAAAAAAAAAAAACAAAATGATAACTTAAAATACTTTTATTCATACATACTTACGCACATACATCCTTACAATCTCAACAGAATGATATTTTTTTTATATAAATAACCATTTCAAAGAATAATATTATTTAAATGTTTGTATTTTTAAATGTAAATGATAAATTAAACTCAATTACTATGTAATTTCCAAATTATGCACATACATGTAATATGTATTCAAAGATTCCAAAATATTAAAAAATGTATAATTCATTATATTAAGTACATTATACGTGTAAGAACACGATGTCGTAAATCGAGGACGATTTAAGGTCAGGATGACCGAGTTGTAAGGGACTTCATCTCTTACAACTAAACTTTATTTAAATAATACAAATAATGTATCACGGCAACGCTGATTTACGATATTATGTTCAGCTTAAAGAAATATTATAAAAGAAAAGCTTTGAACATATGTTTCGTTCGAAACATGAACTATTTTATGTATAAAATTATAACTCAATGATCGAATGATATTTAAACTGTTTTTATGTACAGAACTTAAAATCTATTGTTTCTTTGTTTTAAGAAAGCTTTCTTTTAAAATGAATGTCTTAATCTTAAGTACAGTCTGAATAAATAAGTCAATCGAAGAAGTTATGTTTTTTTTCTTTTGCTTTACATGCTTAAATATTTAAATTGCACGTTCAAATTATTTTAAGTTTTTTAATTTTGCATGCTGTTAATTTAAGTAAAATTAAACATTACAATACTGAACTTGAAGACTAACTAAACCCTTTGTAGGAACATAAGAACCACCATATGCCTCTAATTTTGTTCTATCCGGTCTTATTTTATGTTCTAAATTCAAATTTTGAACTTCTTTTAGCGGTATAAC
Source organism: Eupeodes corollae (assembly GCF_945859685.1). NCBI lineage: Eukaryota > Metazoa > Arthropoda > Insecta > Diptera > Syrphidae > Eupeodes > Eupeodes corollae. The sequence goes on from NC_079147.1 coordinate 154,361,445, forward strand.
GTTAACATCAGCCCCACTTTCGAATTTAAATTTAATCAAACTATTTTCTACCGCGATATTTTCATACCAACTCTTGCAACTTTGTCGAACCTGATTTATCGAATAAATGTCACCAACTCAACTAAAACCGACCACCTCAACCGAATCAATATATGAGTCATCCTCATCATCTTCATGAGTAATTTCGTTACTGTTAATGTCATTTACCCTCTTAAATCTACATGCTAAGGCAAAATGATTGTACTTACCACATCTCAAACATCTTTGTCATCATGCTGGACAGCGATTTGGAATATGATTTCTTTTACACTTATCGCATCCGAAAATGTTTATATTTTTTCCCGAACTCGAAGGTTCTTCGCTAGTTAGGTGGTCTCTCCTCTTCGTCACATTATTTGGAAATCTAGAATTAGAATAAGATGGAGATTGCTATTAAAATTAAGATTAGAACTATTATTGTATTTTTTTTGTTGACGATTTTTATTTGCTATTACTGCAATTGATCCTCGTTCTCCTTGCATCTGTTGAGCTTGCATACTTGCTGGCTCCGCCACGCGACAAAGCTCCTTGGCTTTAGTCAGGTCCGGGTTGTCTGTCTTCAAAAGTTGCAATGTTTGCTCTGCAGTACCCATGACGATTCGATCTCTGATCATGTCCTACTTTTGGCAATCAAAATCACAGCTTTCTGCCAATTTAATGATATTAGATTCAGCTAAAGGAAGTGTTTGAAATATTTCAATGGCCTTTTCTCCAGCACATGATAAAAATCTAGCTGTCTGGATAGCCTCACTTTCCGTGTTCGTTTTTGTAGCCACCGTATATATTTTCCACATGTTATTAAATTTGCGCCAATTCTCTTTGACATTTCCATCCAAAAGTAAGGGGCCGGGCTTTTGAAAGTCACAATTTGCTATTGTATTTTAAATTAATATTTAGTAGGTATAGTAAGTTTTATATCGTTTTTACTAGATTATTATTATTTTTTTTTGTTGTTAAAACGTTTTTCCTTTCTTTTTTTTAAGTTCATTTATATTATTGAAAGACTTTTATTAAGATTTCAGTGTTCTTTATTTGAGCTTACAAAGTGAACTGGAAGACCAAGAAAAACTATCAAAAAGCGAGACCACCACGCTAGCCGATTATGTTATATTTAGTCATTCATTTTAATGTTCATTTTGAGATAATTGTTGTTTAGACAAGTATGCTTAGATGTGGGACATTATACATCAATATTCTTGTTTTTCATTAAAAGTTTGTCAGGCAACATCAACATTTACATTTTATATTTGAAGCCTATTAAGTTTTTTTTTTCGGAACCACTCAACGGACTTAAGGATAATTTTAATTTTGAGGGAAAGCGACGCAAATGTTACTGTCACCAGTTAATTTAAAAAGCTCTTCTCTCTGTACTATCGAAGAGACTTTACTAAGCACCAGGAAAGAAAAGTGAGTAATAGTCAAGTCTTAGTCTTAGTTTTGTTAAGGGTATTCCAGTGGAAATGCATAGTTTAATAACACCAGGACTTTTTAGTTACTGGGTCTCAACAATGTTACACAAGCTTCTCCTTTTTTTATAACATCCCCTACTTTGCAACGACGCGAAGTACTGAAACTGTGGATACGGAGGGTTTGTCACTGAAGCGATGTGAAAGCTTTGGACTGTCTTTGGACGAACCAATATGCCATTGCGAGCGAATATAGTTTTTCTGTCGGACATGAAAGCCAACCATCAGAGGAACATTCAATCGCCAGAAAACGTGCATAACAATAGTGCAAAAAAAAAATAGTGTTCAAGTGAGTCTGCATGAGTCTCTTCGTCATCGTTAACATCAACTTGGTTGGAAAAAGATGGAAAAATAAATTTTAAAAAAGCAAAACAACTTCTCAGACCGAGTCACAAGTTACCTCGCTCAAAGTTCTCTGTCGCCAAAACAATGTATCGAGAACCAGTTGCAGAATTGCGAAGATGGAATCAGAGAAGCTGCCTCTGACGTGATGGGTTTCAAGCAGCCAGCAACAAGGAACCCCCTGGTTTGATGAAGAATGTCGGCAGGCAAATGCAGCCAAACAACATGCCCACAAAGCGATGCTGGATAGAAGGACGAGAGCTGCTTACAAGCTCTATGAGCAGAAGAGGCCAGAGGAACACTGACTTCTCAGAAGGAAAAAAGAAAGAGTACGGTCGCAGATATTGAGAGGTTTGAAAGGATGAAGGAATAAAGTTCGAAAGTTTTATGTAAGCTTTAAGCTTTTAATATAATATTGGTTGCAATATAAGCTTCAAATATTTTTGCACTTTAGCTTTGGATATGAAAACCTGTGTATATGAAAAGTTTTCATATACAAAGATAAAAACTAAAGTACTCTCATGGTGGGAGTCGAATAGGGCGGCATCTACATATTTTTTGTGGAACGTCTAGCAAAGACATTCGTGGAGAAATCAATTTCAGACGGGAGACTTAAAAATTATAGAATTTGAAATAGAGAAAGACTATAGTAAATTAACGAAAGTCTGAGTGCGAGAGAAATAAATATTTGTTTCTTTGTGTTCGTATTTTGGTTTGGTTGTATATTTACAGACGCAAAACGATAGACTTTCTATACAAAGATGATAAGACAAAAGTAGGTGAATTGCGATTTCGTTTAGGAAAGGAATTTAATATTCATGGTTGAGATTATATATTTTTTATGATTTGAGGATTGTATAAGGGAATTATAAATTGAACTATTATAGGCAAGTTAATATGTAGGTATTGTATTGTTATGTTGATGTGTATATTGATTGGGTGGGAAATAGTTTTGAAAATACTACTTTTTTTCGGCAAGGGGTTAGCCCATGATAATCTCGAAAAACTGAAAATTATCATTTTTGAGATTTATACATCAATCGAAAGGGGGGTCGATGCTCTGTATTTTAGTGAAATTCGCATCATGTTTGGAGGTTTGGTTGAGTAAATAGAGCAATCGAAAGAAAATTTGTGATGAGCTGGGTCGGAATTCTGCAATTTTACTTTTTGACGAATTTTTCGGAAACGAGAGATCGTAAAACATTTTGGTTTGCAGTTGTGGGTCGATGCTCTGTATTTTAGTGAAAACCGCATCACGTTTGGAGGCTTGGTTGAGGAAATAGAGCAATCGAAAGACAATTTGTGATGAGCTGGGTCAAAATTCTGTAATTTTACTTTTTGACGAATTTTTCGGAAACGAGACCTCGTAGAACATTTTGGTTTGCAGTTGTGGGTAGAGCATTTAAATACCTTTCTTTTGATGTGTATTTTGATTGGGTGGGAAATAGTTTTGAAAATACTACTTTTTTTGGGCAAGGGGTTAGCCCACGATTTTCTCGAAAAACTGAAAAAATCATTTTTGAGATTTATGCATCAATTGAAAGGGGGGTCGATGCTCTGTATTTTAGTGAAAACCGCATCATGTTTGGAGGTTTGGTTGAGGAAATACGGCAATCGAAAGATAATTTGTTATGAGCTGGGTCAAAATTCTGTAATTTTACTTTTTGACAAATTTTTCGGAAACGAGAGATCGTAGAACATTTTGGTTTGCAGTTGTGGGTAGAGCATTTAAATACCTTTCTTTTGATGTGTATTTTGATTGGGTGGGAAATAGTTTTGAAAATACTACTTTTTTTTCGGCAAGGGGTTAGCCCACGATTTTCTCGAAAAACTGAAAAAAAAAACATTTTTGAGATTTATGCACCAATTGAAAGGAGGGTCGATGCTCTGTATTTTAGTGAAAACCGCATCATGTTTGGAGGCTTGGTTGAGGAAATAGAGCAATCGAAAGATAATTTGTGATGAGCTGGGTCGAAATTCTGTAATTTTACTTTTTGACGAATTTTTCGGAAACGAGACCCCGTAGAACATTTTGGTTTGCAGTTGTGGGTAGAGCATTTAAATACCTTTCTTTTGATGTGTATTTTGATTGGGTGGGAAATAGTTTTAAAAATACTACTTTTTTTGGCCAAGGGGTTACCCACGATTTTCTCGAAAAACTGAAAAAAATCATTTTTGAGATTTATGCACCAATTGAAAGGTGGGTCGATGCTCTGTATTTTAGTGAAAACCGCATCATGTGTGGAGGCTTGGTTGAGGAAATAGAGCAATCGAAAGATAATTTGTGATGAGCTGGGTCGAAATTCTGTAATTTTCCTTTTTGGTTTGCAGTTGTGGGTAGAGCATTTAAATACCTTTCTTTTGATGTGTATTTTGATTGGGTGGGAAATAGTTTTGAAAATACTACTTTTTTTCGGCAAGGGGTTAGCCCACGATTTTCTCGAAAAACTGAAAAAAATCATTTTTGAGATTTATGCACCAATTGAAAGGTGGGTCGATGCTCTGTATTTTAGTGAAAACCGCATCTTGTTTGGAGGCGTAGTTGCGGAAATAGAGCAATCGAAAGATAATTTGTGATGAGCTGGGTCGAAATTCTGTAATTTTACTTTTTGACGAATTTTTCGGAAACGAGACCCCGTAGAACATTTTGGTTTGCAGTTGTGGGTAGAGCATTTAAGTACCTTTCTTTTGATGTGTATTTTGATTGGGTGGGAAATAGTTTTGAAAATACTACTTTTTTTGGGCAAGGGGTTAGCCCACGATTTTCTCGAAAAACTAAAAAAAAATCATTTTTGAGATTTATGCACCAATTGAAAGGTGGGTCGATGCTCTGTATTTTAGTGAAAACCGCATCTTGTTTGGAGGCGTGGTTGAGGAAATAGAGCAATCGAAAGATAATTTGTGATGAGCTGGGTCGAAATTCTGTAATTTTACTTTTTGACGAATTTTTCGGAAACGAGACCCCGTAGAACATTTTGGTTTGCAGTTGTGGGTAGAGCATTTAAGTACCTTTCTTTTGATGTGTATTTTGATTGGGTGGGAAATAGTTTTGAAAATACTACTTTTTTTGGGCAAGGGGTTAGCCCACGATTTTCTCGAAAAACTAAAAAAAAATCATTTTTGAGATTTATGCACCAATTGAAAGGTGGGTCGATGCTCTGTATTTTAGTGAAAACCGCATCTTGTTTGGAGGCGTGGTTGAGGAAATAGAGCAATCGAAAGATAATTTGTGATGAGCTGGGTCGAAATTCTGTAATTTTACTTTTTGACGAATTTTTCGGAAACGAGAGATCGTAGAACATTCTGTTTTGCAGCATTTAAATACCTTTATTTTGATGTGTATTTTGATTGGGTGGGAAATAGTTTTGAAAATACTACTTTTTTTGGGCAAGGGGTTAGCCCACGATTTTCTCGAAAAACTGAAAAAAATCATTTTTGAGATTTATGGACCAATTGAAAGGTGGGTCGATGCTCTGTATTTTAGTGAAAACCGCATCATGTTTGGAGGCTTGGTTGAGGAAATAGAGCAATCGAAAGATAATTTGTGATGAGCTGGGTCGAAATTCTGTAATTTTACTTTTTGACGAATTTTTCGGAAACGAGACCCCGTAGAACATTTTGGTTTGCAGTTGTGGGTAGAGCATTTAAGTACCTTTCTTTTGATGTGTATTTTGATTGGGTGGGAAATAGTTTTGAAAATACTACTTTTTTTGGGCAAGGGGTTAGCCCACGATTTTCTCGAAAAACTAAAAAAAAATCATTTTTGAGATTTATGCACCAATTGAAAGGTGGGTCGATGCTCTGTATTCTAGTGAAAACCGCATCTTGTTTGGAGGCGTGGTTGAGGAAATAGAGCAATCGAAAGATAATTTGTGATGAGCTGGGTCGAAATTCTGTAATTTTACTTTTTGACGAATTTTTCGGAAACGAGAGATCGTAGAAAAACTGAATAAAAATCGTTTTTGAGATTTATTCATAAATTGAAAGGTGAAAGGTGGGTCGATGTGCTGTATTTTAGGGAAAACCGCATCATGTTTGGAGGCTTGGTTGAGGAAATAGAGCAATCGAAAGATATTTTGTGATGAGCTGGGTCGAAATTGTGTAATTTTACTTTTTGACGAATTTTTCGGAAGCGAGAGATCGTAAAACATTTTGGTTTGTAGTTGTGGGTCGATGCTCTGTATTTTAGTGAAAACCGCATCATGTTTGTAGGTTTGGTTGAGGAAATAGAGCAATCGAAAGATAATTTGTGATGAGCTGGGTCGAAATTCTGTAATTTTCCTTTTTGGTTTGCAGTTGTGGGTAGAGCATTTAAATACCTTTCTTTTGATGTGTATTTTGGTTGGGTGGGAAATAGTTTTGAAAATACTACTTTTTTTCGGAAAGGGGTTAGCCCACGATTTTCTCGAAAAACTGAATAAATATCGTTTTTGAGATTTATTCATAAATTGAAAGGTGAAAGGTGGGTCGATGCTCTGTATTTAAGTGATAACCGCATCATGTTTGTAGGCTAGGTTGAGGAAATAGAGCAATCGAAAGATAATTTGTGATGAGCTGGGTCGAAATTCTGTAATTTTACTTTTTGACGAATTTTTCGGAAACGAGAGATCGTAGAACATTTTGGTTTGCAGTTGTGGGTAGAGCATTTAAATACCTTTCTTTTGATGTGTATTTTGATTGGGTGGGAAATAGTTTTGAAAATACTACTTTTTTTCGGCAAGGGGTTAGCCCACGATTATCTCGAAAAACTGAAGAAAATCATCTGAGATTTATGCATCAATTGAAAGGTGGGTCGATGCTCTGTATTTTAGTGAAAACCGCATCATGTTTGGAGGCTTGGTTGAGGAAATAGAGCAATCGAAAGATAATTTGTGATGAGCTGGGTCGAAATTCTGTAATTTTACGTTTTGACGAATTTTTCCTAAAACGAGAGATCGTAGAACATTTTGGTTTGCAGTTGTGGGTAGAGCATTTAAATACCTTTCTTTTGATGTGTATTTTGATTGGGTGGGAAATAGTTTTGAAAATACTACTTTTTTCGGCAAGAGGTTAGCCCACGATTTTCTCGAAAAACTGAAAAAAATCATTTTTGAGATTTATGCATCGATTGAAAGGGGGGTCGATGTTCTGTATTTTAGTGAAAACCGCATCATGTTTATAGGCTTGGTTGAGGAAATAGAGCAATCGAAAGATAATTTGTGATGAGCTGGGTCGAAATTCTGTAATTTTACTTTTTTAAGAATTTTTCGGAAACGAGAGATCGTAGAACATTTTGGTTTGCAGTTGTGGGTAGAGCATTTAAATACCTTTCTTTTGATGTGTATTTTGATTGGGTGGGAAATAGTTTTGAAAATAATACTTTTTTTCGGCAAGGGGTTAGCCCACGATTATCTCGAAAAACTGAAGAAAATCATCTGAGATTTATGCATCAATTGAAAGGTGGGTCGATGCTCTGTATTTTAGTGAAAACCGCATCATGTTTGGAGGCTTGGTTGAGGAAATAGAGCAATCGAAAGATAATTTGTGATGAGCTGGGTCGAAATTCTGTAATTTTACTTTTTTAAGAATTTTTCGGAAACGAGAGATCGTAGAACATTTTGGTTTGCAGTTGTGGGTAGAGCATTTAAATACCTTTCTTTTGATGTGTATTTTGATTGGGTGGGAAATAGTTTTGAAAATACTACTTTTTTTCGGCAAGGGGTTAGCCCACGATTATCTCGAAAAACTGAAGAAAATCATCTGAGATTTATGCATCAATTGAAAGGTGGGTCGATGCTCTGTATTTTAGTGAAAACCGCATCATGTTTGGAGGCTTGGTTGAGGAAATAGAGCAATCGAAAGATAATTTGTGAAGAGCTGGGTCGAAATTCTGTAATTCTCCTTTTTGACGAATTTTTCGGAAGCGAGAGATCGTAGAACATTTTGGTTTGCAGTTGTGGGTAGAGCATTTAAATACCTTTCTTTTGATGTGTATTTTGATTGGGTGGGAAATAGTTTTGAAAATACTACTTTTTTTGGGCAAGGGGTTAGCCCACGATTATCTCGAAAAACTGAAGAAAATCATCTGAGATTTATGCATCAATTGAAAGGTGGGTCGATGCTCTGTATTTTAGTGAAAACCGCATCGTGTTTGGAGGATTGGTTGAAGAAATAGAGCAATCGAAAGATAATTTGTGATGAGCTGGGTCGAAATTCTGTAATTTTACTTTTTGACGAATTTTTCGGAAACGAGACCCCGTAGAACATTTTGGTTTGCAGTTGTGGGTAGAGCATTTCTTTTGATGTGTATTTTGATTGGGTGGGAAATAGTTTTGAAAATACTACTCTTTTTCGGCAAGGGGTTAGCCCACGATTTTCTCGAAAAAATGACAAAAAATCATTTTTTAGATTTACTCGTATGCATCAATTGAAAGGTGGGTCGATGCTCTGTATTTTAGTGAAAACCGCATCATGTTTGGAGGCTTGGTTGAAGAAATAGAGCAATCGAAAGATAATTTGTGATGAGCTGGGTCGAAATTCTGTAATTTTACTTTTTGACGAATTTTTCGGAAACGAGAGATCGTAGAACATTTTGGTTTGCCGTTGTGGGTAGAGCACTTAAATACCTTTCTTTTGATGTGTATTTTGATTGGGTGGGAAATAGTTTTGAAAATACTACTTTTTTTTGGCAAGGGGTTAGACCCCGATTTTCTCGAAAAACTGGAAAAAAAACATTTTTGAGATTTATGCATTAATTGAAAGGTACGTCGACGCTCTGTATTTTAGTGAAAACCGCATCGTGTTTGGAGGCTTGGTTGAGGAAATAGAGCAATCGAAAGATAATTTGTGATGAGCTGGGTCGAAATTCTGTAATTTTACTTTTTGACGAATTTTTCGGAAACGAGATATCGTAGAACATTTTGGTTTGCCGTTGTGGGTAGAGCACTTAAATACCTTTCTTTTGATGTGTATTTTGATTGGGTGGGAAATAGTTTTGAAAATACAACTTTTTTTCGGCAAGGGGTTAGCCCACGATTTTCTCGAAAAACTGAAAAAAATCATTTTTGAGATTTATGCATCAATTGAAAGGTGGGTCGATGCTCTGTATTTTAGTGAAAACCGCATCGTGTTTGGAGGCTTGGTTGAGGAAATAGAGCAATCGAAAGATAATTTGTGATGAGCTGGGTCGAAATTCTGTAATTTTACTTTTTGACGAATTTTTCGGAAACGAGACCCCGTAGAACATTTTGGTTTGCAGTTGTGGGTAGAGCATTTAAATACCTTTCTTTTGATGTGTATTTTGATTGGGTGGGAAATAGTTTTGAAAATACTACTTTTTTTCGGCAAGGGGTTAGCCCACGATTTTCTCGAAAAACTGAAAATAATCATTTTTGAGATTTATGCATTAATTGAAAGGTACGTCGACGCTCTGTATTTTAGTGAAAACCGCATCGTGTTTGGAGGCTTGGTTGAGGAAATAGAGCAATCGAAAGATAATTTGTGATGAGCTGGGTCGAAATTCTGTAATTTTACTTTTTGACGAATTTTTCGGAAACGAGATATCGTAGAACATTTTGGTTTGCCGTTGTGGGTAGAGCACTTAAATACCTTTCTTTTGATGTGTATTTTGATTGGGTGGGAAATAGTTTTGAAAATACTACTTTTTTTTGGCAAGGGGTTAGACCCCGATTTTCTCGAAAAACTGGAAAAAAAAACATTTTTGAGATTTATGCATCAATTGAAAGGTGGGTCGATGCTCTGTATTTTAGTGAAAACCGCATCATGTTTGGAGGCTTGGTTGAGGAAATAGAGCAATCGAAAGATAATTTGTGATGAGCTGGGTCGAAATTCTGTAATTTTACTTTTTGACGAATTTTTCGGAAATGAGACCCCGTAGAACATTTTGGTTTGCAGTTGTGGGTAGAGCATTTAAATACCTTTCTTTTGATGTGTATTTTGATTGGGTGGGAAATAGTTTTAAAAATACTACTTTTTTTCGGCAAGGGGTTAGCCCACGATTTTCTCGAAAAACTGAAAATAATCATTTTTGAGATTTATGCATTAATTGAAAGGTACGTCGACGCTCTGTATTTTAGTGAAAACCGCATCGTGTTTGGAGGCTTGGTTGAGGAAATAAAGCAATCGAAAGATAATATGTGATGAGCTGGGAAAGGGTCGAAATTCTGTAATTTTACTTTTTGACGAATTTTTCGGAAACGAGACCCCGTAGAACATTTTGGTTTGCAGTTGTGGGGAGAGCATTTAAATACCTTTCTTTTGTTGTGTATTTTGATTGGGTGGGAAATAGTTTTGAAAATACTACTTTTTTTCGGCAAGGGGTTAGCCCACGACTTTCTCGAAAAACTGAAAAAAAATCGTTTTGGAGATTTATGCATCAATTGAAAGGTGGGTCGATGCTCTGTATTTTAGTGAAAACCGCATCGTGTTTGGAGGATTGGTTGAAGAAATAGAGCAATCGAAAGATAATTTGTGAAGAGCTGGGTCGAAATTCTGTAATTCTCCTTTTTGACGAATTTTTCGGAAGCGAGAGATCGTAGAACATTTTGGTTTGCAGTTGTGGGTAGAGCATTTAAATACCTTTCTTTTGATGTGTATTTTGATTGGGTGGGAAATAGTTTTGAAAATACTACTTTTTTTGGGCAAGGGGTTAGCCCACGATTATCTCGAAAAACTGAAGAAAATCATCTGAGATTTATGCATCAATTGAAAGGTGGGTCGATGCTCTGTATTTTAGTGAAAACCGCATCGTGTTTGGAGGATTGGTTGAAGAAATAGAGCAATCGAAAGATAATTTGTGATGAGCTGGGTCGAAATTCTGTAATTTTACTTTTTGACGAATTTTTCGGAAACGAGAGATCGTAGAACATTTTGGTTTGCCGTTGTGGGTAGAGCACTTAAATACCTTTCTTTTGATGTGTATTTTGATTGGGTGGGAAATAGTTTTGAAAATACTACTTTTTTTTGGCAAGGGGTTAGACCCCGATTTTCTCGAAAAACTGGAAAAAAAACATTTTTGAGATTTATGCATTAATTGAAAGGTACGTCGACGCTCTGTATTTTAGTGAAAACCGCATCGTGTTTGGAGGCTTGGTTGAGGAAATAGAGCAATCGAAAGATAATTTGTGATGAGCTGGGTCGAAATTCTGTAATTTTACTTTTTGACGAATTTTTCGGAAACGAGATATCGTAGAACATTTTGGTTTGCCGTTGTGGGTAGAGCACTTAAATACCTTTCTTTTGATGTGTATTTTGATTGGGTGGGAAATAGTTTTGAAAATACAACTTTTTTTCGGCAAGGGGTTAGCCCACGATTTTCTCGAAAAACTGAAAAAAATCATTTTTGAGATTTATGCATCAATTGAAAGGTGGGTCGATGCTCTGTATTTTAGTGAAAACCGCATCGTGTTTGGAGGCTTGGTTGAGGAAATAGAGCAATCGAAAGATAATTTGTGATGAGCTGGGTCGAAATTCTGTAATTTTACTTTTTGACGAATTTTTCGGAAACGAGATATCGTAGAACATTTTGGTTTGCCGTTGTGGGTAGAGCACTTAAATACCTTTCTTTTGATGTGTATTTTGATTGGGTGGGAAATAGTTTTGAAAATACAACTTTTTTTCGGCAAGGGGTTAGCCCACGACTTTCTCGAAAAACTGGAAAAAAATCATTTTTGAGATTTATGCATCAATTGAAAGGTGGGTCGATGCTCTGTATTTTAGTGAAAACCGCATCGTGTTTGGAGGCTTGCTTGAGGAAATAGAGCAATCGAAAGATAATTTGTGATGAGCTGGGTCGAAATTCTGTAATTTTACTTTTTGACCAATTTTTCGGAAACGAGACCCCGTAGAACATTTTGGTTTGCAGTTGTGGGTAGAGCATTTAAATACCTTTCTTTTGATGTGTATTTTGATTGGGTGGGAAATAGTTTTGAAAATACTACTTTTTTTCGGCAAGGGGTTAGCCCACGATTTTCTCGAAAAACTGAAAAAAATCATTTTTGAGATTTATGCATCAATTGAAAGGTGGGTCGATGCTCTGTATTTTAGTGAAAACCGCATCTTGTTTGGAGGCTTGGTTGAGGAAATAAAGCAATCGAAAGTTAATTTGTGATGAGCTGGGTCGAAATTCTGTAATTTTACTTTTTGACGAATTTTTCGGAAACGAGACCCCGTAGAACATTTTGGTTTGCAGTTGTGGGTAGAGCATTTAAATACCTTTCTTTTGATGTGTATTTTGATTGGGTGGGAAATAGTTTTGAAAATACTACTTTTTTTCGGCAAGGGGTTAGCCCACGATTTTCTCGAAAAACTGAAAATAATCATTTTTGAGATTTATGCATTAATTGAAAGGTACGTCGACGCTCTGTATTTTAGTGAAAACCGCATCGTGTTTGGAGGCTTGGTTGAGGAAATAGAGCAATCGAAAGATAATTTGTGATGAGCTGGGTCGAAATTCTGTAATTTTACTTTTTGACGAATTTTTCGGAAACGAGATATCGTAGAACATTTTGGTTTGCCGTTGTGGGTAGAGCACTTAAATACCTTTCTTTTGATGTGTATTTTGATTGGGTGGGAAATAGTTTTGAAAATACTACTTTTTTTTGGCAAGGGGTTAGACCCCGATTTTCTCGAAAAACTGGAAAAAAAAAACATTTTTGAGATTTATGCATCAATTGAAAGGTGGGTCGATGCTCTGTATTTTAGTGAAAACCGCATCATGTTTGGAGGCTTGGTTGAGGAAATAGAGCAATCGAAAGATAATTTGTGATGAGCTGGGTCGAAATTCTGTAATTTTACTTTTTGACGAATTTTTCGGAAATGAGACCCCGTAGAACATTTTGGTTTGCAGTTGTGGGTAGAGCATTTAAATACCTTTCTTTTGATGTGTATTTTGATTGGGTGGGAAATAGTTTTAAAAATACTACTTTTTTTCGGCAAGGGGTTAGCCCACGATTTTCTCGAAAAACTGAAAATAATCATTTTTGAGATTTATGCATTAATTGAAAGGTACGTCGACGCTCTGTATTTTAGTGAAAACCGCATCGTGTTTGGAGGCTTGGTTGAGGAAATAGAGCAATCGAAAGATAATTTGTGATGAGCTGGGTCGAAATTCTGTAATTTTACTTTTTGACGAATTTTTCGGAAACGAGATATCGTAGAACATTTTGGTTTGCCGTTGTGGGTAGAGCACTTAAATACCTTTCTTTTGATGTGTATTTTGATTGTGTGGGAAATAGTTTTGAAAATACTACTTTTTTGGCAATGGGTTAGAGCACGATTTTCTCGAAAAACTGAAAAAAAAATCGTTTTTGAGATTTATGCATCAATTGAAAGGTGGGTCGATGCTCTGTATTTTAGTGAAAACCGCATTATGTTTGGAGGCTTGGTTGAGGAAATAAAGCAATCGAAAGATAATATGTGATGAGCTGGGAAAGGGTCGAAATTCTGTAATTTTACTTTTTGACGAATTTTTCGGAAACGAGACCCCGTAGAACATTTTGGTTTGCAGTTGTGGGGAGAGCATTTAAATACCTTTCTTTTGTTGTGTATTTTGATTGGGTGGGAAATAGTTTTGAAAATACTACTTTTTTTCGCCAAGGGGTTAGCCCACGATTTTCTCGAAAAACTGAAAAAAAAAAACATTTTTGAGATTTATGCATCAATTGAAAGGTGGGTCGATGCTCTGTATTTTAGTGAAAACCGCATCGTGTTTGGAGGCTTGGTTGAGGCAATAGAGCAATCGAAAGATAATTTGTGATGAGCTGGGTCGAAATTCTGTAATTTTACTTTTTGACGAATTTTTCGGAAACGAGAGATCGTAGAACATTTTGGTTTGCAGTTGTGGGTAGAGCACTTAAATACCTTTCTTTTGATGTGCATTTTGATTGGGTGGGAACTAGTTTTGAAAATACTACTTTTTTCGGCAAGGGATTAACCCACGATTTTCTCGAAAAACTGAAAAAATCATTTTTAAGATTTATGAATCAATTGAAACGTACGTCGACGCTCTGTATTTTAGTGAAATCCGCATCTTGTTTGGAGGCTTGGTTGAGGAAATAGAGCAATCGAAAGTTAATTTGTGATGAGCTGGGTCGAAATTCTGTAATTTTACTTTTTGACGAATTTTTCGGAAACGAGATCCCGTAGAACATTTTGGTTTGCAGTTGTGGGTAGAGCATTTAAATACCTTTCTTTTGATGTGTATTTTGATTGGGTGGGAAATAGTTTTGAAAATACGACTTTTTTTCGGCAAGGGGTTAGCCCACGACTTTCTCGAAAAACTGAAAATAATCATTTTTGAGATTTATGCATTAATTGAAAGGTACGTCGACGCTCTGTATTTTAGTGAAAACCGCATCGTGTTTGGAGGCTTGGTTGAAGAAATAGAGCAATCGAAAGATAATTTGTGATGAGCTGGGTCGAAATTCTGTAATTTTACTTTTTGACGAATTTTTCGGAAACGAGACCCCGTAGAACATTTTCGTTTGCAGTTGTGGGTAGAGCATTTAAATACCTTTCTTTTGATGTGTATTTTGATTGGGTGGGAAATAGTTTTGAAAATACTACTTTTTTTCGGCAAGGGGTTAGCCCACGACTTTCTCGAAAAACTGGAAAAAAATCATTTTTGAGATTTATGCATCAATTGAAAGGTGGGTCGATGCTCTGTATTTTAGTGAAAACCGCATCATGTTTGGAGGCTTGGTTGAGGAAATAGAGCAATCGAAAGATAATTTGTGAGCTGGGTCGAAATTCTGTAATTTTACTTTTTGACGAATTTTTCGGAAACGAGACCCCGTAGAACATTTTGGTTTGCAGTTGTGGGTAGAGCATTTAAATACCTTTCTTTTGATGTGTATTTTGATTGGGTGGGAAATAGTTTTGAAAATACTACTTTCTTTGGGCAAGTTGTTAGCCCACGATTTTCTCGAAAAACTGAAAAAAATCATTTTTGAGATTTATGCATCAATTGAAAGGTGGGTCGATGCTCTGTATTTTAGTGAAAACCGCATCTTGTTTGGAGGCTTGGTTGAGGAAATAAAGCAATCGAAAGTTAATTTGTGATGAGCTGGGTCGAAATTCTGTAATTTTACTTTTTGACGAATTTTTCGGAAACGAGACCCCGTAGAACATTTTGGTTCGCAGTTGTGGGTAGAGCATTTAAATACCTATCATTTGATGTGTATTTTGATTGGGTGGGAAATAGTTTTGAAAATACTACTTTTTTTCGGCAAGGGGTTAGCCCACGATTTTCTCGAAAAACTGAAAAAAATCATTTTTGAGATTTATGCATCAATTGAAAGGTACGTCGACGCTCTATATTTTAGTGAAAACCGCAATACCGCATCATGTTTGGAGGCTTGGTTGAGGAAATAGAGCAATCGAAAGATAATTTGTGATGAGCTGGGAAAGGGTCGAAATTCTGTAATTTTACTTTTTGACGAATTTTTCGGAAACGAGAGATCGTAGAACATTTTGGTTTGCAGTTGTGGGTAGAGCATTTAAATACCTTTCTTTTGATGTGTATTTTGATTGGGTGGGAAATAGTTTTGAAAATACTACTTTTTTTCGGCAAGGGGTTAGCCCTCGACTTTCTCGAAAAACTGGAAAAAAATCATTTTTGAGATTTATGCACCAATTGAAAGGTGGGTCTATGCTCTGTATTTTAGTGAAAACCGCATTATGTTTGGAGGCTTGGTTGAGGAAATAGAGCAATCGAAAGATAATTTGTGATGAGCTGGGTCGAAATTCTGTAATTTTACTTTTTGACGAATTTTTGGGAAACGAAACCCCGTAGAACATTTTGGTTTGCAGTTGTGGGTAGAGTATTTAAATACCTTTCTTTTGAGTGGGTGGGAAATATTTTTGAAAATACTACTTTTTTTCGGCAAGGGGTTAGCCCACGATTTTCTCGAAAGACTGAAAAAAAAATCATTTTTGAGATTTATGCATCAATTGAAAGGGTGGTCGATGCTCTGAATTTTAGTGAAAACCGCGTCATGTTTGGAGGCTTGGTTGAGGAAATAGAGCAATCGAAAGTTAATTTGTGATGAGCTGGGTCGAAATTCTGTAATTTTACTTTTTGACGAATTTTTCGGAAACGAGAGATCGTAGAACATTTCGGTTTGCAGTTGTGGGTAGAGCATTTAAATACCTTTCTTTTGATGTGTATTTTGATTGGGTGGGAAATAGTTTTGAAAATACTACTTTTTTGCGGCAAGGGGTTAGCCCGAGATTTTCTCGAAAAACTGAAAAAAATCATTTTTGAGATTTATGCATCAATTGAAAGGTACGTCGACGCTCTGTATTTTAGTGAAAACCGCATCGTGTTTGGAGGCTTGGTTGAGGAAATAGAGCAATCGAAAGATAATTTGTGATGAGCTGGGTCGAAATTCTGTAATTTTACTTTTTGACGAATTTTTCGGAAACGAGACCCCGTAGATTATTTTGGTTTGCAGTTGTGGGTAGAGCATTTAAATACCTTTCTTTTGATGTGTATTTTGATTGGGTGGGAAATAGTTTTGAAAATACTACTTTTTTTCGGCAAGGGGTTAGCCCACGATTTTCTCGAAAAACTGAAAAAAATCATTTTTGAGATTTATGCATCAATTGAAAGGTGGGTCGATGCTCTGTATTTTAGTGAAAACCGCATCGTGTTTGGAGGCTTGGTTGAGGAAATAGAGCAATCGAAAGATAATTTGTGATGAGCTGGGTCGAAATTCTGTAATTTTACTTTTTGACGAATTTTCGGAAACGAGACCCCGTAGAACATTTTGGTTTGCAGTTGTGGGTAGAGCATTTAAATACCTTTCTTTTGATGTGTATTTTGATTGGATGGGAAATAGTTCTGAAAATACTACTTTTTTTCGGCAAGGGGTTAGCCCACGATTTTCTCAAAAAACTGAAAAAAAAATCATTTTTGAGATTTATGCATCAATTGACAGGGCTGTCGATGCTCTTTTTTTTTAGTGAAATAGTTTTGAAAATACTTCTTTTTTTGGGCAAGGGGTTAGCCCACGATTTTCTCGAAAAACTGGAAAAAATCATTTTTGAGATTTATGCATCAATTGAAAGGTGGGTCGATGCTCTGTATTTTAGTGAAAACCGCATCTTGTTTGGAGGCTTGGTTGAGGAAATAGAGCAACCGAAAGATAATTTGTGATGAGCTGGGTCGAAATTCTGTAATTTTACTTTTTGACGAATTTTTCGGAAACGAGACCCCGTAGTTCATTTTGGTTTGCAGTTGTGGGTAGAGCATTTAAATACCTTTCTTCTGATGTGTATTTTGATTGGGTGGGAAATAGTTTTGAAAACAAAACTTTTTTCGGCAAGGGGTTAGCCCACGATTTTCTCGAAAAACTGGAAAAAATCAATTTTGAGATTTATGCATCAATTGAAGGGGATCGATGCTCTGTATTTAAGTGAAAACCGCATCATGTTTGGAGGCTTGGTTGAGGAAATAGAGCAATCGAAAGATAATTTGTGATGGGCTGGGTCAAAATTCTGTAATTTTACTTTTTGACGAATTTTTCGGAAACGAGACCCCGTAGAACATTTTGGTTTGCAGTTGTGGGTAGAGCATTTAAATACCTTTCTTCTGATGTGTATTTTGATTGGGTGGGAAATAGTTTTGAAAACAATACTTTTTTCGGCAAGTGGTTAGCCCACGATTTTCTCGAAAAACTGAAATAAAAAATCATTTTTCAGATTTATGCATCAATTGAAAGGTACGTCGACGCTCTGTATTTTAGTGAAAACCGCATCTTGTTTGGAGGCTTGGTTGAGGAAATAGAGCAACCGAAAGATAATTTGTGATGAGCTGGGTCGAAATTCTGTAATTTTACTTTTTGACGAATTTTTCGGAAACGAGACCCCGTAGTTCATTTTGGTTTGCAGTTGTGGGTAGAGCATTTAAATACCTTTCTTCTGATGTGTATTTTGATTGGGTGGGAAATAGTTTTGAAAACAAAACTTTTTTCGGCAAGGGGTTAGCCCACGATTTTCTCGAAAAACTGGAAAAAATCAATTTTGAGATTTATGCATCAATTGAAGGGGATCGATGCTCTGTATTTAAGTGAAAACCGCATCATGTTTGGAGGCTTGGTTGAGGAAATAGAGCAATCGAAAGATAATTTGTGATGGGCTGGGTCAAAATTCTGTAATTTTACTTTTTGACGAATTTTTCGGAAACGAGACCCCGTAGAACATTTTGGTTTGCAGTTGTGGGTAGAGCATTTAAATACCTTTCTTCTGATGTGTATTTTGATTGGGTGGGAAATAGTTTTGAAAACAATACTTTTTTCGGCAAGTGGTTAGCCCACGATTTTCTCGAAAAACTGAAATAAAAAATCATTTTTCAGATTTATGCATCAATTGAAAGGTACGTCGACGCTCTGTATTTTAGTGAAAACCGCATCTTGTTTGGAGGCTTGGTTGAGGAAATAGAGCAATCGAAGGATAATTTGTGATGAGCTGGGAAAGGGTCGAAATTCTGTAATTTTACTTTTTGACGAATTTTTCGGAAACGAGAGATCGTAGAACATTTTGGTTTGCAGTTGTGGGCAGAGCATTTAAATACCTTTCTTTTGATGTGCATTTTGATTGGATGGGAAATAGTTCTGAAAATACTACTTTTTTTCGGCAAGGGGTTAGCCCACGATTTTCTCAAAAAACTGAAAAAAATTCATTTTTGAGATTTATGCATCAATTGAAAGGGGGGTCGATGCTCTTTTTTTTTAGTGAAATAGTTTTGAAAATACTTCTTTTTTTGGGCAAGGGGTTAGCCCACGATTTTCTCGAAAAACTGAAATAAAAAATCATTTTTCAGATTTATGCATCAATTGAAAGGTACGTCGACGCTCTGTATTTTAGTGAAAACCGCATCTTGTTTGGAGGCTTGGTTGAGGAAATAGAGCAATCGAAGGATAATTTGTGATGAGCTGGGAAAGGGTCGAAATTCTGTAATTTTACTTTTTGACGAATTTTTCGGAAACGAGAGATCGTAGAACATTTTGGTTTGCAGTTGTGAGTAAAGCATTTAAATACCTTTCTTTTGATGTGTATTTTGATTGGGTGGGAAATAGTTTTGAAAATACTACTTTTTTTCGGCAAGGGGTTAGCCCACGATTTTCTCGAAAAACTGAAAAAAAATCATTTTTGCGATTTATGCATCAATTGAAAGGTGCGTCGATGAGCTGGGTCGAAATTCTGTAATTTTACTTTTTGACGAATTTTTCGGAAACGAGAGATCGTAGAACATTTTGGTTTGCAGTTGTGGGTAGAGCATTTAAATACCTTTCTTTTGATGTGTATTTTGATCGGGTGGGAAATAGTTTTGAAAATACTACTTTTTTTCGGCCCACGATTTTCTTGAAAAACTGAAAAAAATCATTTTTGAGATTTATGCATCAATTGAAAGGGGGGTCGATGCTCTTCATTTTAGTGAAGACCGCATCGAGTTTGGAGGTTTATTTGAGGAAATAGAGCAATCGAAAGATAATTTGTGATGAGCTGGGTCGAAATTCTGTAATTTTACTTTTTGACGAATTTTTCGGAAACGAGACCCCGTAGAACATTTTGGTTTGCAATTGTGGGTAGAGCATTTAAATACCTTTCTTTTGATGTGTATTTTGATTGGGTGGGAAATAGTTTTGAAAATACTACTTTTTTTGGGCAAGGGGTAAGCCCACGATTTTATCGAAAAACTGAAAAAAATCATTTTTGCGATTTATGCATCAATTGAAAGGTACGTCGATGAGCTGGGTCGAAATTCTGTAATTTTACTTTTTGACGAATTTTCGGAAACGAGACCCCGTAGAACATTTTGGTTTGCAATTGTGGGTAGAGCATTTAAATACCTTTCTTTTGATGTGTATTTTGATTGGGTGGGAAATAGTTTTGAAAATACTACTTTTTTTGGGCAAGGGGTAAGCCCACGATTTTATCGAAAAACTGAAAAAAATCATTTTTGCGATTTATGCATCAATTGAAAGGGGGGTCGATGCTCTTCATTTTAGTGAAGACCGCATCGAGTTTGGAGGTTTATTTGAGGAAATAGAGCAATCGAAAGATAATTTGTGATGAGCTGGGTCGAAATTCTGTAATTTTACTTTTTGACGAATTTTTCGGAAACGAGACCCCGTAGAACATTTTGGTTTACAATTGTGGGTAGAGCATTTAAATACCTTTCTTTTGATGTGTATTTTGATTGGGTGGGAAATAGTTTTGAAAATACTACTTTTTTTGGGCAAGGGGTAAGCCCACGATTTTATCGAAAAACTGAAAAAAATCATTTTTGCGATTTATGCATCAATTGAAAGGTACGTCGATGAGCTGGGTCGAAATTCTGTAATTTTACTTTTTGACGAATTTTCGGAAACGAGACCCCGTAGAACATTTTGGTTTGCAATTGTGAGTAAAGCATTTAAATACCTTTCTTTTGATGTGTATTTTGATTGGGTGGGAAATAGTTTTGAAAATACGACTTTTTTTCGGCAAGAGGTTAGCCCACGATTTTCTCGAAAAACTGAAAAAAATCATTTTTGAGATTTATGCATCAATTCAAAGGTGGGTCGATGCTCTGTGTTTTAGTGAAAACCGCATCGTGTTTGGAGGCTTGGTTGAGGAAATAGAGCAATCGAAAGATAGTTTGTGATGAGCTGGGTCGAAATTTTGTAATTTTACTTTTTGACGAATTTTTCGGAAACGAGAGATCGTAGAACATTTTGGTTTGCAGTTGTGGGTAGAGCATTTAAATACCTTTCTTTTGATGTGTATTTTGATTGGGTGGGAAATAGTTTTGAAAATACGACTTTTTTCGCCAAGGGGTTAGCCCACGATTTTCTCGAAAAACTGACAAAAAAATCATTTTTGAGATTTATGCATCAATTGAAAGGTGGATGCTCTGTATTTTAGTGAAAACCGCATCATGTTTGGAGGCTTGGTTGAGGAAATAGAGCAATCGAAAGATAATTTGTGATGAGCTGGGTCGAAATTCTGTAATTTTACTTTTTGACGAATTTTTCGGAAACGAGAGATCGTAGAACATTTTGGTTTGCAGTTGTGGGTAGAGCATTTAAATACCTTTCTTTTGATGTGTATTTTGATTGGGTGGGAAATAGTTTTGAAAATACGACTTTTTTTCGGCAAGGGGTTAGCCCACGATTTTCTCGAAAAACTGAAAAAAATCATTTTTGAGATTTATGCATCAATTCAAAGGTGGGTCGATGCTCTGTGTTTTAGTGAAAACCGCATCGTGTTTGGAGGCTTGGTTGAGGCAATAGAGCAATCGAAAGATAATTTGTGATGAGCTGGGTCGAAATTCTGTAATTTTACTTTTTGACGAATTTTCGGAAACGAGACCCCGTAGAACATTTTGGTTTGCAGTTGTGGGTAGAGCATTTAAATACCTTTCTTTTGATGTGTATTTTGATTGGGTGGGAAATAGTTTTGAAAATACTACTTTTTTTCGGCAAGGGGTTAGCCCACGATTTTCTCGAAAAACTGAAAAAAAAATCATTTTTGAGATTTATGCATCAATGGAAAGGTGGGTCGATGCTCTTCATTTTAGTGAAGACCGCATCGTGTTTGGAGGTTTATTTGAGGAAATAGAGCAATCGAAGGATAATTTGTGATGAGCTCGGTCGAAATTCTGTAATTTTACTCTTTGACGAATTTTTCGGAAACGAGAGATCGTAGAACATTTTGGTTTGCAGTTGTGGGTAGAGCATTTAAATACCTTTCTTTTGATGTGTATTTTGATTGGGTGGGAAAAAGTTTTGAAAATATTACTTTTTTTCGGCAAGGGGTTAGCCCACGATTTTCTCGAAAAACTGAAAAAAAATCATTTTTGAGATTTATGCATCAATTGAAAGGTGGGTCGATGCTCTGTATTTTAGTGAAAACCGCATCTTGTTTGGAGGCTTGGTTGAGGAATTAAAGCAATCGAAAGATAATTTGTGATGAGTTGGGTCGAAATTCTGTAATTTTACTTTTTGACGAATTTTTCGGAAACGAGACCCCGTAGAACATTTTGGTTTGCAGTTGTGGGTAGAGCATTTAAATACCTTTCTTTTGATGTGTATTTTGATTGGGTGGGAAATAGTTTTGAAAATAATACTTTTTTCGGCAAGGGGTTAGCCCACGATTTTCTCGAAAAACCTAAAAAAAAAAATCATTTTTGAGATTTATGCATCAATTGAAAGGTGGGTCGATGCTCTTCATTTTAGTGAAGACCGCATCGTGTTTGGAGGTTTATTTGAGGAAATAGAGCAATCGAAGGATAATTTGTGATGAGCTCGGTCGAAATTCTGTAATTTAACTCTTTGACGAATTTTTCGGAAACGAGAGATCGTAGAACATTTTGGTTTGCAGTTGTGGGTAGAGCATTTAAATACCTTTCTTTTGATGTGTATTTTGATTGGGTGGGAAATAGTTTTGAAAATACTACTTTTTTTCGGCAAGGGGTTAGCCCACGATTTTCTCGAAAAACTGAAAAAAAATCATTTTTGAGATTTATGCACCAATTGAAAGGTGGGTCGATGCTCTGTATTTTAGTTAAAACCGCGTCATGTTTGGAGGCTTGGTTGAGGAATTAAAGCAATCGAAAGATAATTTGTGATGAGTTGGGTCGAAATTCTGTAATTTTACTTTTTGACGAATTTTTCGGAAACGAGACCCCGTAGAACATTTTGGTTTGCAGTTGTGGGTAGAGCATTTAAATACCTTTCTTTTGATGTGTATTTTGATTGGGTGGGAAATAGTGTTGAAAATACTACTTTTTTTCGGCAAGGGGTTAGCCCACGATTTTCTCGAAAAACTGGAAAAAATCAATTTTGAGATTTATGCATCAATTGAAGGGGATCGATGCTCTGTATTTTAGTGAAAACCGCATCATGTTTGGAGGCTTGGTTGAGGAAATAGAGCAATCGAAAGATAATTTGTGATGGGCTGGGTCAAAATTCTGTAATTTTACTTTTTGACGAATTTTTCGGAAACGAGAGATCGTGGAACATTTTGGTTTGCAGTTGTGGGTAGAGCATTTAAATACCTTTCTTTTGATGTGTATTTTGATTGGGTGGGAAATAGTTTTGAAAATACTACTTTTTTTGGGCAAGGGATTAGCCCACGATTTTCTCGAAAAAACTGAAAAAAAATCGTTTTGGGGATTTATGCATCAATTGAAAGGTGGGTCGATGCTCTGTATTTTAGTGAAAACCTCATCGTGTTTGGAGGCTTGGTTGAGGAAATAGAGCAATCGAAAGATAATTTGTGATGAGCTGGGTCGAAATTCTGTAATTTTACTTTTTGACGAATTTTTCGGAAACGAGACCCCGTAGAACATTTTGGTTTGCAATTGTGGGTAGAGCATTTAAATACCTTTCTTTTGATGTGTATTTTGATCGGGTGGGAAATAGTTTTGAAAATACTACTTTTTTTCGGCCCACGATTTTCTTGAAAAACTGAAAAAAATCATTTTTGAGATTTATGCATCAATTGAAAGGGGGGTCGATGCTCTTCATTTTAGTGAAGACCGCATCGAGTTTGGAGGTTTATTTGAGGAAATAGAGCAATCGAAAGATAATTTGTGATGAGCTGGGTCGAAATTCTGTAATTTTACTTTTTGACGAATTTTTCGGAAACGAGACCCCGTAGAACATTTTGGTTTGCAATTGTGGGTAGAGCATTTAAATACCTTTCTTTTGATGTGTATTTTGATCGGGTGGGAAATAGTTTTGAAAATACTACTTTTTTTCGGCAAGGGGTTAGCCCACGATTTTCTCGAAAAACTGAAAAAAAATCATTTTTGAGATTTATGCATCAATGGAAAGGTGGGTCGATGCTCTGTATTTTAGTGAAAACCGCATCGTGTTTGGAGGCTTGGTTGAGGAAATAGAGCAATCGAAAGTTAATTTGTGATGAGCTGGGTCGAAATTCTGTAATTTTACTTTTTGACACATTTTTCGGAAACGAGAGATCGTAAAACATTTTGGTTTGCAGTTGTGGGTAGAGCATTTAAATACCTTTCTTTTGATGTGTATTTTGATTGGGTGGGAAATAGTTTTGAAAATACTACTTTTTTTCGGCAAGGGGTTAGCCCACGATTTTCTTGAAAAACTGAAAAATAAATCGTTTTTGAGATTTATACATCAATTGAAAGGTACGTCGACGCTCTGTATTTTAGTGAAAACCGCATCTTGTTTGGAGGCTTGGTTGAGGAATTAAAGCAATCGAAAGATAATTTGTGATGAGTTGGGTCGAAATTCTGTAATTTTACTTTTTGACGAATTTTTCGGAAACGAGACCCCGTAGAACATTTTGGTTTGCAGTTGTGGGTAGAGCATTTAAATACCTTTCTTTTGATGTGTATTTTGATCGGGTGGGAAATAGTTTTGAAAATACTACTTTTTTTCGGCCCACGATTTTCTTGAAAAACTGAAAAAAATCATTTTTGAGATTTATGCATCAATTGAAAGGTGGATGCTCTGTATTTTAGTGAAAACCGCATCATGTTTGGAGGCTTGGTTGAGGAAATAGAGCAATCGAAAGATAATTTGTGATGAGCTGGGTCGAAATTCTGTAATTTTACTTTTTGACGAATTTTTCGGAAACGAGAGATCGTAGAACATTTTGGTTTGCAGTTGTGGGTAGAGCATTTAAATACCTTTCTTTTGATGTGTATTTTGATTGGGTGGGAAAAAGTTTTGAAAATATTACTTCTTTTCGGCAAGGGGTTAGCCCACGATTTTCTCGAAAAACTGAAAAAAAATCATTTTTGAGATTTATGCACCAATTGAAAGGTGGGTCGATGCTCTGTATTTTAGTGAAAACCGCGTCATGTTTGGAGGCTTGGTTGAGGAAATAGAGCAATCGAAAGTTAATTTGTGATGAGCTGGGTCGAAATTCTGTAATTTTACTTTTTGACGAATTTTTCGGAAACGAGAGATCGTAAAACATTTTGGTTTGCAGTTGTGGGTAGAGCATTTAAATACCTTTCTTTTGATGTGTATTTTGATTGGGTGGGAAAAAGTTTTGAAAATATTACTTTTTTTCGGCACGATGTTCTCGAAAAACTGAAAAAAAATCATTTTTGAGATTTATGCATCAATGGAAAGGTGGGTCGATGCTCTGTATTTTAGTGAAAACCGCATCTTGTTTGGAGGCTTGGTTGAGGAATAGAGCAATCGAAAGTTAATTTGTGATGAGCTGGGTCGAAATTCTGTAATTTTACTTTTTGACACATTTTTCGGAAACGAGAGATCGTAAAACATTTTGGTTTGCAGTTGTGGGTAGAGCATTTAAATACCTTTCTTTTGATGTGTATTTTGATTGGGTGGGAAAAAGTTTTGAAAATATTACTTTTTTTCGGCAAGGGGTTAGCCCACGACTTTCTCGAAAAACTGAAAAAAAATCATTTTTGAGATTTATGCATCAATTGAAAGGTGGGTCCATGCTCTGTATTTTAGTGAAAACCGCATCTTGTTTGGAGGCTTGGTTGAGGAATTAAAGCAATCGAAAGATAATTTGTGATAAGTTGGGTCGAAATTCTGTAATTTTACTTTTTGACGAATTTTTCGGAAACGAGACCCCGTAGAACATTTTGGTTTGCAGTTGTGGGTAGAGCATTTAAATACCTTTCTTTTGATGTGTATTTTGATTGTGTGGGAAATAGTGTTGAAAATACTACTTTTTTTCGGCAAGGGGTTAGCCCACGATTTTCTCGAAAAACTGGAAAAAATCAATTTTGAGATTTATGCATCAATTGAAGGGGATCGATGCTCTGTATTTTAGTGAAAACCGCATCATGTTTGGAGGCTTGGTTGAGGAAATAGAGCAATCGAAAGATAATTTGTGATGGGCTGGGTCAAAATTCTGTAATTTTACTTTTTGACGAATTTTTCGGAAACAAAAGATCGTGGAACATTTTGGTTTGCAGTTGTGGGTAGAGCATTTAAATACCTTTCTTTTGATGTGTATTTTGATTGGGTGGGAAATAGTTTTGAAAATACTACTTTTTTTGGGCAAGGGATTAGCCCACGATTTTCTCGAAAAAACTGAAAAAAAATCGTTTTGGGGATTTATGCATCAATTGAAAGGTGGGTCGATGCTCTGTATTTTAGTGAAAACCTCATCGTGTTTGGAGGCTTGGTTGAGGAAATAGAGCAATCGAAAGATAATTTGTGATGAGCTGGGTCGAAATTCTGTAATTTTACTTTTTGACGAATTTTTCGGAAACGAGACCCCGTAGAACATTTTGGTTTGCAGTTGTGGGTAGAGCATTTAAATACCTTTCTTTTGATGTGTATTTTGATTGGGTGGGAAATAGTTTTGAAAATACGACTTTTTTCGGCAAGGGGTTAGCCCACGATTTTCTCGAAAAACTGACAAAAAAATCATTTTTGAGATTTATGCATCAATTGAAAGGTGGATGCTCTGTATTTTAGTGAAAACCGCATCATGTTTGGAGGCTTGGTTGAGGAAATAGAGCAATCGAAAGATAATTTGTGATGAGCTGGGTCGAAATTCTGTAATTTTACTTTTTGACGAATTTTTCGGAAACGAGAGATCGTAGAACATTTTGGTTTGCAGTTGTGGGTAGAGCATTTAAATACCTTTCTTTTGATGTGTATTTTGATTGGGTGGGAAATAGTTTTGAAAATACGACTTTTTTTCGGCAAGGGGTTAGCCCACGATTTTCTCGAAAAACTGAAAAAAAATCATTTTTCAGATTTATGCATCAATTGAAAGGTGGGTCGATGCTCTGTATTTTAGTGAAAACCGCATCTTGTTTGGAGGCTTGGTTGAGGAAATAAAGCAATCGAAAGTTAATTTGTGATGAGCTGGGTCGAAATTCTGTAATTTTACTTTTTGACGAAATTTTCGGAAACGAGACCCCGTAGAACATTTTGGTTTGCAGTTGGGAGTAGAGCATTTAAATACCTTTCTTTTGATGTGTATTTTGATTGGGTGGGAAATAGTTTTGAAAATACTACTTTTTTTCGGCAAGGGGTTAGCCCACGATTTTCTCGAAAAACTGAAAAAAATCATTTTTGAGATTTATGCATCAATTGAAAGGTGGGTCGATGCTCTGTATTTTAGTGAAAACCGCATCTTGTTTGGAGGCTTGGTTGAGGAAATAGAGCAATCGAAAGATAATTTGTGATGAGCTGGGTCGAAATTCTGTAATTTTACTTTTTGACGAATTTTTCGGAAACGAGACCCCGTAGAACATTTTGGTTCGCAGTTGTGGGTAGAGCATTTAAATACCTTTCTTTTGATGTGTATTTTGATTGGGTGGGAAATAGTGTTGAAAATACTACTTTTTTTCGGCAAGGGGTTAGCCCACGATTTTCTCGAAAAACTGGAAAAAATCAATTTTGAGATTTATGCATCAATTGAAGGGGATCGATGCTCTGTATTTTAGTGAAAACCGCATCATGTTTGGAGGCTTGGTTGAGGAAATAGAGCAATCGAAAGATAATTTGTGATGGGCTGGGTCAAAATTCTGTAATTTTACTTTTTGACGAATTTTTCGGAAACAAAAGATCGTGGAACATTTTGGTTTGCAGTTGTGGGTAGAGCATTTAAATACCTTTCTTTTGATGTGTATTTTGATTGGGTGGGAAATAGTTTTGAAAATACTACTTTTTTTGGGCAAGGGATTAGCCCACGATTTTCTCGAAAAAACTGAAAAAAAATCGTTTTGGGGATTTATGCATCAATTGAAAGGTGGGTCGATGCTCTGTATTTTAGTGAAAACCTCATCGTGTTTGGAGGCTTGGTTGAGGAAATAGAGCAATCGAAAGATAATTTGTGATGAGCTGGGTCAAAATTCTGTAATTTTACTTTTTGACGAATTTTTCGGAAACAAAAGATCGTGGAACATTTTGGTTTGCAGTTGTGGGTAGAGCATTTAAATACCTTTCTTTTGATGTGTATTTTGATTGGGTGGGAAATAGTTTTGAAAATACTACTTTTTTTCGGCAAGGGGTTAGCCCACGATTTTCTCGAAAAATTGAAAAAAAAATCATTTTTGAAAATACTATGCATCAATTTAAAGGGGGGTCGATGCTCTGTATTTTAGTGAAAACCGCATCATTATTGGAGGCTTGGTTGAGGAAATAGAGCAATCGAAAGATAATTTGTGATGAGCTGGGTCGAAATTCTGTAATTTTACCTTTTGACGAATTTTTCGGAAACGAGAGATCGTAGAACATTTTGGTTTGCTGTTGTGGGTAGAGCATTTAAATACCTTTCTTTTGATGTGTATTTTGATTGGGTGGGAAATAGTTTTGAAAATACTTCTTTTTTCGGCAAGGGGTTAGCCCACGATTTTCTCGAAAAACCAAAAAAAAAGCGTTTTTGAGATTTATGCATCATTTGAAAGGTGGGTCGATGCTCTGTATTTTAGTGAAAACCGCATCGTGTTTGGAGGCTTGGTTGAGGAAATAGAGCAATCGAAAGATAATTTGTGATGAGCTGGGTCGAAATTCTGTAATTTTACTTTTTGACGAATTTTTCGGA
Organism: Eupeodes corollae; assembly: GCF_945859685.1. Classification (NCBI taxonomy): domain Eukaryota; kingdom Metazoa; phylum Arthropoda; class Insecta; order Diptera; family Syrphidae; genus Eupeodes; species Eupeodes corollae. The sequence goes on from NC_079147.1 coordinate 154,389,809, forward strand.
AACGAGAGATCGTAGAACATTTTGGTTTGCAGTTGTGGGTAGAGCATTTAAATACCTTTCTTTTGATGTGTATTTTGATTGGGTGGGAAATAGTTTTGAAAATATGTACTACTTTTTTTCGGCAAGGGGTTAGCCCACGACTTTCTCGAAAAACTGAAAAAGTCATTTTTGAGATTTATGCATCAATTGAAAGGTACGTCGACGCTCTGTATTTAAGTGAAAACCGCATCGTTTTTGGAGGCTTGGTTGAGGAAATAGAGCAATCGAAAGATAATTTGTGATGAGCTGGGTCGAAATTCTGTAATTTTACTTTTTGACGAATTTTTCGGAAACGAGACCCCGTAGAACATTTTGGTTTGCAGTTGTGGGTAGAGCATTTAAATACCTTTCTTTTGATGTGTATTTTGATTGGGTGGGAAATAGTTTTGAAAATACTACTTTCTTTGGGCAAGGGGTTAGCCCACGATTTTCTCGAAAAACTGAAAAAAATCATTTTTGAGATTTATGCATCAATTGAAAGGTGGGTCGATGCTCTGTATTTTAGTGAAAACCGCATCTTGTTTGGAGGCTTGGTTGAGGAAATAAAGCAATCGAAAGTTAATTTGTGATGAGCTGGGTCGAAATTCAGTAATTTTACTTTTTGACGAAATTTTCGGAAACGAGACCCCGTAGAACATTTTGGTTTGCAGTTGGGAGTAGAGCATTTAAATACCTTTCTTTTGATGTGTATTTTGATTGGGTGGGAAATAGTTTTGAAAATACTACTTTTTTTCGGCAAGGGGTTAGCCCACGATTTTCTCAAAAAACTGAAAAATCATTTTTGAGATTTATGCACCAATTGAAAGGTGGGTCGATGCTCTGTGTTTAAGTGAAAACCGCATCATGTTTGGAGGCTTGGTTGAGGAAATAGAGCAATCGAAAGATAATTTGTGATGAGCTGGGTCGAAATTCTGTAATTTTACTTTTTGACGAATTTTTCGGAAACGAGACCCCGTAGAACATTTTGGTTCGCAGTTGTGGGTAGAGCATTTAAATACCTTTCTTTTGATGTGTATTTTGATTGGGTGGGAAATAGTTTTGAAAATACTACTTTTTTTCGGCAAGGGGTTAGCCCACGATTTTCTCAAAAAACTGAAAAATCATTTTTGAGATTTATGCACCAATTGAAAGGTGGGTCGATGCTCTGTGTTTAAGTGAAAACCGCATCATGTTTGGAGGCTTGGTTGAGGAAATAGAGCAATCGAAAGATAATTTGTGATGAGCTGGGTCGAAATTCTGTAATTTTACTTTTTGACGAATTTTTCGGAAACGAGACCCCGTAGAACATTTTGGTTCGCAGTTGTGGGTAGAGCATTTAAATACCTTTCTTTTGATGTGTATTTTGATTGGGTGGGAAATAGTTTTGAAAATACTACTTTTTTTCGGCAAGGGGTTAGCCCACGATTTTCTCGAAAAACTGAAAATAATCATTTTTGAGATTTATGCATCAATTGAAAGGTGGGTCGATGCTCTGTATTTTAGTGAAAACCGCATCATGTTTGGAGGCTTGGTTGAGGAAATAGAGCAATCGAAAGATAATTTGTGATGAGCTGGGAAAGGGTCGAAATTCTGTAATTTTACTTTTTGACGAATTTTTCGGAAACGAGAGATCGTAGAACATTTTGGTTTGCAGTTATAGGTAGAGCATTACCTTTCATTTGATGTTTTTTTGATTGGGTGGGAAATAGTTTTGAAAATACTACTTTTTTTCGGCAAGGGGTTAGCCCACGATTTTCTCGAAAAACTGACAAAAAATCATTTTTGAGATTTATGCATCAATTGAAAGGTGGGTCGATGCTCTGTATTTTAGTGAAAACCGCATCTTGTTTGGAGGCTTGGTTGAGGAAATAGAGCAATCGAAAGATAATTTGTGATGAGCTGGGTCGAAATTCTGTAATTTTACTTTTTGACGAATTTTTCGGAAACGAGACCCCGTAGAACATTTTGGTTCGCAGTTGTGGGTAGAGCATTTAAATACCTTTCTTTTGATGTGTATTTTGATTGGGTGGGAAATAGTTTTGAAAATACTACTTTTTTTCGGCAAGGGGTTAGCCCACGATTTTCTCGAAAAACTGAAAATAATCATTTTTGAGATTTATGCATCAATTGAAAGGTGGGTCGATGCTCTGTATTTTAGTGAAAACCGCATCATGTTTGGAGGCTTGGTTGAGGAAATAGAGCAATCGAAAGATAATTTGTGATGAGCTGGGAAAGGGTCGAAATTCTGTAATTTTACTTTTTGACGAATTTTTCGGAAACGAGAGATCGTAGAACATTTTGGTTTGCAGTTGTGGGTAGAGCATTTAAATACCTTTCTTTTGATGTGTATTTTGATTGGGTGGGAAATAGTTTTGAAAATACTACTTTTTTTCGGCAAGGGGTTAGCCCACGATTTTCTCAAAAAACTGAAAAATCATTTTTGAGATTTATGCACCAATTGAAAGGTGGGTCGATGCTCTGTATTTTAGTGAAAACCGCATCATGTTCTTAGGCTTGGTTGAAGAAATAGAGCAATCGAAAAATAATTTGTGATGAGCTGGGAAAGGGTCGAAATTCTGTAATTTTACTTTTTGACGAATTTTTCGGAAACGAGAGATCGTAGAACATTTTGGTTTGCAGTTATAGGTAGAGCATTACCTTTCATTTGATGTTTTTTTGATTGGGTGGGAAATAGTTTTGAAAATACTACTTTTTTTCGGCAAGGGGTTAGCCCACAACTTTCTCGAAAAACTGGAAAAAAATCATTTTTGAGATTTATGCACCAATTGAAAGGTGGGTCGATGCTCTGTATTTTAGTGAAAACCGCATCGTGTTTTTAGGCTTGGTTGAGGCAATAGAGCAATCGAAAGATAATTTGTGATGAGCTGGGTCGAAATTCTGTAATTTTACTTTTTGACGAATTTTTCGGAAACGAGAGATCGTAGAACATTTTGGTTTGCAGTTGTGGGTAGAGCATTTAAATACCTTTCTTTTGATGTGTATTTTGATTGGGTGGGAAATAGTTTTGAAAATACTACTTTTTTTTGGCAAGGGGTTAGCCCACGATTTTCTCGAAAAACTGAAAAAAATCATTTTTGAGATTTATGCATCAATTGAAAGTTGGGTCGATGCTCTGTATTTTAGTGAAAACCGCATCATGTTTGTAGGCTTGGTTGAGGAAATAGAGCAATCGAAAGATAATTTGTGATGAGCTGGGAAAGGGTCGAAATTCTGTAATTTTACTTTTTGACGAATTTTTCGCAAACGAGAGATCGTAGAACATTTTGGTTTGCAGTTGTGGGTAGAGCATTTAAATACCTTTCTTTTGATGTGTATTTTGATTGGGTGGGAAATAGTTTTGAAAATACTACTTTTTTTCGGCAAGGGGTTAGCCCACGATTTTCTCGAAAAACTGAAAAAAAATCATTTTTGAGATTTATGCATTAATTGAAAGGTACGTCGACGCTCTGTATTTTAGTGAAAACCGCATCGTGTTTGGAGGCTTGGTTGAGGAAATAGAGCAATCGAAAGTTAATTTGTGATGAGCTGGGTCGAAATTCTGTAATTTTACTTTTTGACGAATTTTTCGGAAACGAGACCCCGTAGAACATTTTGGTTTGCAGTTGTGGGTAGAGCATTTAAATACCTTTCTTTTGATGTGTATTTTGATTGGGTGGGAAATAGTTTTGAAAATACTACTTTTTTTCGGCAAGGGGTTAGCCCACGATTTTCTCAAAAAACTGAAAAAAATCATTTTTGAGATTAATGCATCAATTGAAAGGTACGTCGACGCTCTGTATTTTAGTGAAAACCGCATCGTGTTTGGAGGCTTGGTTGAGGCAATAGAGCAATCGAAAGATAATTTGTGATGAGCTGGGTCGAAATTCTGTAATTTTACTTTTTGACGAATTTTTCGCAAACGAGACCCAGTAGAACATTTTGGTTTGCAGTTGTGGGTAGAGCATTTAAATACTTTTCTTTTGATGTGTATTTTGATTGGGTGGGAAATAGTTTTGAAAATACTACTTTTTTTCGGCAAGGGGTTAAGCCCACGATTTTCTCGAAAAACTGAAAAAAATCATTTTTGAGATTTATGAATCAATTGAAAGGGGGGTCGATGCTCTGTATTTTAGTGAAAACCGCATCATGTTCTTAGGCTTGGTTGAAGAAATAGAGCAATCGAAAGATAATTTGTGATGAGCTGGGAAAGGGTCGAAATTCTGTAATTTTACTTTTTGACGAATTTTTCGGAAACGAGAGATCGTAGAACATTTTGGTTTGCAGTTATGGGTAGAGCATTACCTTTCATTTGATGTTTTTTTGATTGGGTGGGAAATAGTTTTGAAAATACTACTTTTTTTCGGCAAGGGGTTAGCCCACGATTTTCTCGAAAAACTGAAAAAAAATCATTTTTGAGATTTATGCACCAATTGAAGGGTGGGTCGATGCTCTGTATTTTAGTGAAAACCGCATCATGTTTGAAGGCTTGGTTGAGGAAATAGAGCAATCGAAAGATAATTTGTGATGAGCTGGGTCGAAATTCTGTAATTTTACGTTTTGACGAATTTTTCGGAAACGAGAGATCGTAGAACATTTTGGTTTGCAGTTGTGGGTAGAGCATTTAAATACCTTTCTTTTGATGTGTATTTTGATTGGGTGGGAAATAGTTTTGAAAATACTACTTTTTTTCGGCAAGGGGTTAGCCCACGATTTTCTCGAAAAACTGAAAAAAATCATTTTTGAGATTCATGCACCAATTGAAAGGTGGGTCGATGCTCTGTATTTAAGTGAAAACCGCATCGTGTTTGGAGGCTTGGTTGAGGAAATAGAGCAATCGAAAGTTAATTTGTGATGAGCTGGGTCGAAATTCTGTAATTTTACTTTTTGACGAATTTTTCGCAAACGAGAGATCGTAGAACATTTTGGTTTGCAGTTGTGGGTAGAGCATTTAAATACCTTTCTTTTGATGTGTATTTTGATTGGGTGGGAAATAGTTTTGAAAATACTACTTTTTTTCGGCAAGGGGTTAGCCCACGATTTTCTCGAGAAACTGTAAAAGACATTTTTGAGATTTATGCATCAATTGATAGGTGTGTTGATGCTCTGTATTTTAGTGAAAACCGCATCATGTTTGGAGGCTTGGTTGAAGAAATAGAGCAATCGAAAGATAATTTGTGATGAGCTGGGAAAGGGTCGAAATTCTGTATTTTTACTTTTTGACGAATTTTCGGAAACGAGAGATCGTAGAACAGTAGGAAAGGGGGCACTCTAGTCTGGGAATTTTTTGTGGTTAGGAGCGCGTGGCAAAGAGGTCGGCAGCCTTTGTAGGTAGTGTTTGAGTCGTGGTGGTTGTGTATGTCTTATCAGTATTGATGTTTTGGGGTTAGGAGCGCGTGCCAGTGTGAGTTATAGAAAAATGTGTAATGGTGTTATCACAATATGTTTTTTATGATTCATTGTAATTTGTGGTTTGTATTTTGTTTAATGGGTTTATATGTCTACATACATATGTGAGAAAAAAAATGTATATTCTAGCAATGATTGCTTAAGTGTTTTTATTTTTAGAACAGCTCTGATATAGAGAACATTAATTGGGGGAAGTAGAAAAAATAATATGTTTTGGTGTGAAAGATTAAGGGAAGGAGAAACATTTTGTATCTGTGAATCTGGATGGTTGGACATAAAATTTACGGATGTAATATTCTATAATGACACATTAAAATTGATGCTACAGCCAGAATATGGAAGCGAGTGCGTTTTGTTTCATATTAGAAATGGTGAGACCGTTTCGCCTATTCTGAGTTTTAAGTTGCAGTTTCAATCTATGCAACATGTACGGTTTAAACTTTTAGGTGAGAATATTAGTTTTCATAAAAAAAAGTAAAATGAAATGAATAAAACATAAAATTATATTATAGGAGGGGAGTTAACACTGATCGGAACGATTACACCTCATTCGAATGCTGTAAAGAGAAAAGAGGGTGAATATCCATCGCTTTGTCCATTTGGTGAGGTTGAATTACTTAATGAACCTCAAAAACTTAAAAAGAAAAAAGACAGTCATCGCATAAAAATAGAGACAGTTGAACGAGTTCATGACACATCATTTCAATCGAATGTATTTTAATATATACAAAATGAGATAAGAATAAAAGATGTGAGAAAGAGAGATGAATATAGATAGAATAAAAATTTTATAAAATTTAAAATTTGAGTGTAATGTTTATTAGTTTATGACAAACCTTTGGATAGCAAACATCTTTTTTTTAAAATGTTGTTTTACTCATCAGTCTTATGTCTGCTTTTAATTTGTCCTTCATTAATTGCTACTTTGCCATTACCTGTGGATATCAATTTGCAACAAGCAAACATAACTGACAATCTCTCTTTTTCATTGAGTTTACCTAATAATGATACTGTGCAGATAGGTTTATCGTTTCGTTTGTTAACCTTTACAAATGGTAAAAATTTGCTTAATACCACAACAACAACAACCGATACAACATCATTTCAAAATGATGCAACAGTGACTTCAACAACAGCAAGAACGGTGGTAAATACAATTTTGGAGGAGAAAAAAATAGTAACCGTAGAGGAAGCAATCGAGAGTTTTAGGCAAGACTTAATTAAAAAAGAAACTGAAATATCAGGAATTATACAAAGTAAGGATGTTTTTTATAGACATTTCAAGCTTGAGTTTGATGAAGATAAGGCACTAACTGTTCGATGTTCGTATGATAGCAATTATAATTTGCGCACTCTAAGCATTAAATGTTATGAGTATCATGAATATGAAACTGAGAGAGTATTAAGTAATGGAGAAGTTGAGGTCTTTATGAAGGAGGATCTCGCATACAAATCTGATGTCGAATTACTGAATTTCAAATCATTAAAACAATCATACCATATGAATATCTCTTAAGAAAAAAAAAATGTATAAGTGTATATATCAATAAAGATTTTTATTTAAAAAAAAATTACAAAAAGATGTGTCTTATTTATTAATTTTAGGTATAGGAATCCAAGAGTTGTGATCGTGTGAAAAGCCGAGCCATTTAACAAATAATCGATCTTTTTTTCTTTGAAGCACTTCCTCGACTAGATATGTATCGGGGAACTTAGTTTTCTGTAGTTCAAGCTCATAAAACCCTCCTTTAATGGGATGTCCTTGGTGATCTTCCAATAGGTACGTTATTGGATTTGAGCGTTGCACTTTGGCTATCTTAAAGATTTCTGTGGTCCAATTCGGTGTGTATCCTTTATCGAAAACATGTTTGTATTTACTAATTCTGACAAAATCCCCGGTTTTAAACTTTGGAGTAATATGTATTTTGATGTGATTATAGATCTTGGAGAGTAATATGTTTTCATTTGCAGCATTGACTTCAGATGGTTTCATATTTATCGTACGATGTTTGGAATTATTGTACGTTTTTGTTAGTTGTTCTATAATATCAATCCAACGATATGAACCATTTAAACTAAATTCTTTCCACATCCAAGTTTTCAAGGTACGATTAAATCGTTCAACAATGGAAGCTTTGAGAACACTAAATGTAGAGTAATGATTGATTTGAAACTTTTTCATAAGTTTTTTAAACGATGCATTGAAGAATTCTTTTCCATCATCTGTTTGTAAATTTTTTGGGTGACGACCTTTATTAAATATATCTTCCATAGCCTGAGTGACACTCGTTCCTGTTTTATTTTTAATAGGAGCCGTCCAAGCAAATTTAGAAAATGTATCAATAACTGTGAGAAGATATCGATAATTTTCGTTTTCGGGTGAATACACAACCATCTCGACTAGGTCGGCTTGCCATAAATCATCTAGACCCTTAATAATTACTCGTCTTTTTGGAAAATTCCTTCGAGCAGGCTTATGTAGTTCTTCAACAACGTTTCTCTGACTCATCTTTTTATTGAATGATAAAAACAAAGTATTTGTTCATGCATTTTATTAATTAAAATATTTCTATATAATAACTACAAGTTTAAGTCATACTATTTCAATCTTTTATACAAAGACATCAGTTTTTTTATTTTTAACAGTCTATTTTCAAGCATGTAACATGCGCATGTATCTGGACCATTTTTACATAAGTTTGAAGACCATGGGCAGTTATCGAAATGACATCCATGTTTTGATGTTGTAGTAGATACATTCATAAATCTTTTCAAAAAGATTACACAATTCAAAAGCTCTTCATGATGTTCTTCTAGTATATTATGATGATTTGTTTTCAGAAACTGTAGAATTTCATCAAAAATTAATAAAAAATCTATGTTAGACATAATGATTGAGTTCTCCACACTGAGGAGATAGATTAAAGACTAAAGTTATATAATGATTGGTTTTAAGTTTTAATAACTAATAGAATTGTCTTCAATTTTATTTTCAGATTTTTTTTCCTTATTATCAATTGTGTCAAACAGTAGTTTCTCAAATTTGTCAATTACTCTATATTGGATGTATTCTTTAAGTTGTTCGTATGTTTCATCAACATATTTTTTGGTAGCAGCGTCTTCCTGTTCTTGTGGTTCTTGAACATTTTTTAACCGTTTAAATTGTGTGTTGTAATCTCCGCTTTCTGTTTTGAGGAATCCCTCTCCAGGTGGTCCAGGCAAACCTCGCTCTCCCTGTAAACCTGGTGGTCCCTGCTCTCCTTGTTTTCCTCTTGGTCCTCTGGGTGGGGTTCTATTTGAGAAACGACCAAATTTATCAACACTCATCTTTTTTTTATTATTATTCGATAATATTGGCTTCTTTAAGTTCTTCAATGATTGAAATAATTTCGTTAGAGTGATTGTTGTGTCCAGCTTGTTGTGAACCAATAAGAAGTCTCAATCGATCTACTAGTTCATTGGGATTATCCCAAAATATATAGTCTTTTTTCAAATTTGATAATTGCATTATTCCACTTCCTGAAGGTATTTGTAGTGTTGAAGATGATGGCGATAGAGTATTAGAAGTATTTGTTGTTAATCCGAATAATTTACTTATAATTTTTTTATACTTATAACCTCTATTGCCGTGTACTTGTCTCTGTGAATTATGATCAATTCTATGAGCATTAGTGTCATGTAATATAGTCCTGTAGTTTTTTAAATCTTCATTGGTGTAAACTTGATTATCAGGGTTTTTCTTAAATATAAGCTCATATAACCCATTTGTTCCTTCGAAGGTTTTATTTTTAATTTCTATATCTTTTCCGATAAGGTTTAACTCACTATTACCGATGTAAATTTTTCCATCTTTTGAATGTACACCATACGTTTTATCAAGGGTGTTGGAATTATTTAGAAATAAATCTATATATTTTTTAGGTGTGTCATGAAATTGTTTTTGTGACAAGCGTTCTGCAAAACTACTATGGCTTGACTTGTTCTTTGTTCTTTTTGGAGTAGTATTACTATCAACGGAAAAAATTGGTGAATCATCATCATCATCAATAGAAGTTTTGGGGGTTGTGAATTCTTCATGAAAATGTTTCTTGTTATCATAATCATTTTCTTGTGATTGAGGATGTTCAAAATTGAGTTTTATTTTCTTTAAAGGACTATTTATAAGGTTATGTTGATCTTGTTTGATATTTGATTTTTTTACTAATTCGTTTAGTGGTTTTGTAAGAGGTTTAAGAGTTTCTTTAATTTGAGTTTCGTAAGCTTCCCTACCGATCTTAAGAGCTTTGTATTTCTTTCGTAGAGCATCTGTAGTTTTAATTAATTCCTTTGTAAGTTTTACATCTATATTCATCATAATGTAAACATTTATTTCTTCCTACAGAGGCAAGTTGTTAATTTGTTTCGAAGTTGTTGAAAGAATCGTTCAAAAAATTTTAAACTGAATTTGATATTGAGATTACTGATCTTAACTGAAGAATACTGGGTCTCAATCTGAGTGGAACTGCTTTTTACTGCTACTATCTGCTCACTGTACTGCTCTGTACTGTTCTCATAGAACATTTCTTTACATATGGTATTAAAGCAAAAGTGTTATTTGTTTTATAACTTAAGAAAACAGTCAAAGCCTTTTCTATAACGACCTTCATTCAAAGGACTATCCTTGTCAATTACCACAAATCCGTAATTTGTCTTCCAACATTCTGCACAAACTATTCTGAATGTATTAAATGTCATATCTGAATTAACATGATCATTATATATATGTTTTAGATTCATATCGTCCTGTTTGAAGATGATTAGTAAATTCGCATTGTCTCGAATTAAGTGTTTGGGTATTCTTGTATAAGTCTGGCATAAGTAAAAACTATCAATATGATGATGCCGTCCCATACTGAAGTAAACTCGAACTGTGTCTTGTTTTTCACAGGCAATATCGTCAAAAATAAATATAGAATTTGGTTTAGCCTCTTCGGGTGAAATAACATCACTGTTATTGGCAAAAGTGAAGAAACCCATATTTTTAATAGGTTTTATGGCTTTTCGTAAAAACTCATACTTTGGTTGATGTAAGGATTTAGAATATATATAGATATTTTCAAATTTTAATCCATTTGGATGTTGTAACAAACTCATCATGACATTTGTTTTTCCGCAATTTGAGGGACCAGTAATTAACCCTCTTATACTATGAGGGAATAGTTTACCATGTTTTTTTCTTTCAATATTGTTAGCCAGTTCCATATTTATTACTGGTAACTGGCATTGTTGTTTAACGAAACGCATAGTAATTAAAACTAAATGATTTCCTATAAATGACAAGTTTATATTTTAAAAGTGTCATATGACATCCAACCATTCTTACGCTAAGATAATCATTTAAAATGATTGATTATTCCAAAAAATATATCAGTCGACGAAACATTGTGAAAGGAAAAGGTTTATTAAATACTTTAATAAACAAACTACCTCTTGAACTACATTTACCTGGTTATCAATACTGTGGACCTGGAACAAAACTCCGACAACGTCTAGCTCGAGGGGATCCGGGAATTAATTTACTTGATCAAGCGTGCAAGGAACACGATATATCTTATTCTAAATTTAAAAATACATCTGATCGACACATTGCCGATAGGATTTTAACTGAAAAAGCTTGGCAACGAGTTAAATCCGGAGACGCTAGTTTAGGTGAAAAGGCAAACGCACTATTGGTTACCAATCTTTTGAAGGCAAAAACAAAATTCGGTATGGGTTGTTCTAAGAATAAAGACAAAAAGCCTAAGAAAAAAGCGAAAAATAAAAAAGAAAACGACAATAAGTCAAATTTAGATAAAAACGCTAAGCAACTCTCATTTAGAAAAATAATAACAGTTATTGGAAATAATATTAAACGTAAAAAACCCTTCAATCTGGAAAAGGCAATCCAAATAGCCATATCATCTGCTAAGAAAACAGTAAGAAAAAACAGTAATAACATTAAGACACCCAGAGTTATTTCTGTACCGAAAATTGGTGGTGTAATTCCATTTCTTGTACCGTTGTTTGCTGGACTTTCAGCTCTTGGAGCTTTAACGGGAGGTGCTGCAGGCGTAGCAAAAGCTGTCAACGATATTAGCATTGCTAAAAAAGATTTAGAGGAGAAAAAGCGTCATAATCAACAATTGGAATCCGTTGCAGTAGGCCAGGGCTTATACCTTAAACCTTATAGAAAAGGGTTTGGACTTTATTTAAATCCACAGCCAAAAAACTTCTAAGTTCGCTACCCAATCGTGCATTAAATGAAATAGATTTGAGAAATTTTGCAAGGAAATTCATTCCGAATTTTCGAGGAGTTTTCATGAGAGATAATTTACCAAAAACTAAACCTTTGAAAAACGAATGTGGAATTGTAAATCTAGACTCATCAATTGGCCCTGGAACACACTGGGTAGCGTTTTATAAAAAAGGCAACCGAATTGAATATTTTGATAGTTTTGGAAATCTTCAACCTCCTATTGAAATTATTAATTATTTGGGTGAAAAAATTAATTATAATTATACAAAATACCAAGGTTATGACTCTTTTAACTGTGGTCATTTATGTTTGAGATTTTTATATGAATGTTATTTTCAATAAATAAAGAGTTTTATATACAATGGCTTTCATTATGTTTTTCATCACTATGGCAATGACACTTACACTGAGCGGGAGAACTTCCCTTCTATCAGCTGAATATTTTCCACCGCTGAACTTGGATAAAGACTATGTTTGTGGATTGATTGATTTTCACACGTACAACTCTATACCGAATGTTGATGCGAATAATAATTTGTTTCATGTGGGCGAATATGAAATTGAAATCCCAATAGGATCGTATGAAATTGATGCTATTGCAGAATATGTATCCGAAGAATTATTATTGCGAAATTCCTCCATTATTATTGAAATAGAAGCAAATAATAACACAATGGAATGTCAAATCCAATGCAACGAGAACATATATTTCAATAAGAACAGAACCATAGGAAAATTATTGGGTTTCAGTAAACGTGTTCTAGAAGGTAAAAAAACTCATTTGTCAGATTTACCTGTTGACATAAACAAGGTAAATGTAATACGAGTCGAGTGTAATATAATTACTGGCTCTTACTTTAATAATACTCCTATGCATACAATACATGAATTCTCACCAGAAACAGGGTCAGGGTATAAAATCATTGAAGTTCCAAAAAATGTCATCTATCTACCTGTGAATGTCAAACGAATAAGTACTATAACATTAAAACTTGTGGACCAGAACGGAGACTTAATAAATTTTAGAGGAGAAAGAATAACTGTTCGATTACATCTAACCCCAATATTAGAATAATGATAATCTACAATAATTATTTAACAGATATCAAAGGTAACCATTTAACTAGTTCTTTCCAAACATCAACACTGTCAACACCTAAGTTATCACCTGAAAATAAAGCCTATCTTCTGTCACTGGGATTCAAATTAAAATAATTTACAATATGAACGATATATTAAATATTACTCAAGGACCCATCTTTGATAATAGCATATCTAAGTTTGAGTACCATTGTTACTCACCATTTCTTCAGTCCTTCAATCCGAGTGATGAAATACGTATTCCCATACAACAACAAGACTTATGTATATTACCTAGTGAAAGCTATATTTATGTAGAAGGGAGTCTAACAAAAGCAGATGGAACTGTTTCAGCAGGAAAATTAACTAATAATGCAATGGCTTTTCTTTTTGAAGAAATACAATATGAACTGAATGGAGTAAACATTGACAACAATAAAAACGTGGGAATAACATCGACCTTAAAAAATTATATTTCTTTAAACGCAAATGAAAGTAAGAGCTTGGAAAATGGATCATGGACTGGGGGTAGCAGTTTTTCTCTTGCATCGGGTACTTTTAATTTTTGTATAAAATTAAAATATCTGTTAGGATTTGCTGAAGATTATAAAAAGATCATAACAAATGCAAGACATGAATTGATTTTAATTCGTACTCGATCGAATGAGAATGCTTATTTTTCTAAAGACAACGAAGAATTAAAACTTTCGATTTTTAAACTGCAGTGGAGAGTACCACACATTACCTTATCTGATTCGAATAAACTTACATTATTGAAACAAATACAATCAAATCCAATTCAAATTCATTTTCGAAATTGGGAAATGTACGAATATCCAACACTACCAACCACCACTGATCATGTATGGACAGTTAAAACTTCAAGTCAGCTTGAGAAACCAAGATATATTATCATTGCTCTACAAACTGATAGAAAAAATCAACGAAATAAAGATGCTAGCATATTTGATCATTGTGATGTGAGCAATGTAAAAGTACATTTAAATTCCGAATCTTACCCTCGCGAAGATTTAAATGTTAAATATAAACTGGATCGATATGCTATTCTCTATGAAATGTATAGTAAATTTCAACAATCGTATTATCAACAACAATCAAATCCACTTTTATCGCGACAAGAGTTTAAAGATATCGCCCCAATTCTGGTTATTGATTGTTCTCATCAAAATGAGTCAATCAAAACGGGTCCTGTGGATGTAAAAATTGAACTTAAAACATTAACTTCGATTCCTGCTTCAACAACTATGTATTGTTTAATACTTCATGATCGCATAATCGAGTACAATCCATTGAGAAGTTAACAAACTTTTTTAAATTGGTGTCATAATCTATATTTTTTCAGTAGAAAAAGTGCATTTGCTTAGAACAGATCTAAACATGGATACCTGTTTTGTAGACTTTCAAGGTTTTAGAGGAGTCAACAATGAGTTTATCTTAAAGGAAATGGCTGTACTTTTTAATGGATATCACCAACATTTCATACTCACTCCACCATTTCACTCTAACTTTCTTCCGTCACACCTCAAAAGACAAGCTCATTGGTTGCGTGAGTATCATCATGGTTTTACCTGGGATGGAGGAGATACAGATTTTTGCAAAGTTAAGTCATATCTTCGAAAAAAAATTAAAAATGTTGTTTACGTCAAGGGTAGAGAAAAGAAACATTGGCTACAAAAACTTATTAATAACGAAAATGTTGAAGTCATTAACCTTGAAGATCTTAACTATAAGTGTCCTAATTTAAAAGAACTAAAAAGAATTTATCCGGATATAACTTTGAAATGTTGGTATCATGGAAAAATATGTGCACTCCAGAATGTTTATCTTTTGAGCAGATACATTAAAGAAGCTAAAAATTGTAATTAATATTTTCAAATAAAACAAAAAAACTTTTGCTTAAAATTTTAAATTATTTTTTTTATTTTAATATTTACATAAAGTGCGACTTTTTATTACTATAATGATTATTATGATGATGATGAAGGTGGGTTGGGTTTTTTCCTTTTATATCCGTACGGCAGAGAACTGTGATCGTCGAAAAATTGACGTTTTTCAGCTCTTGGTTTATATGTTTTGACTTCTTCTACAGTAACTACCTGATGTTCTATGGTACGTCGTATATTTTTAGATTTTATGACAATACTTTCTTCAGAATCTTCTTGTATAGAAGAATTTAAAACCGCTTCTTTTATTGAATCGAAATTAATTTTTTGGGAAGATTCATAATTGAGGAAGATACCCTTCACTTTACAGACAGTGTGTTCTTTTTTATCCTTTGTGCTGTATACTTTGTAAGAATAATTTTTTGGTCCACCACTTACAAATTCGGTAATGTAACTTCCTTGACCATAGCAATCCAGTTCGTTTGTCATATCACCGATAAAGTCTCCAGTAGGTGGATCGAATTCTCCTTGACGACAAACATAAATAACGGAATCTGTGTCGTAGTAAAAAACTCTTTCCCGAAGTTTTTCTAAGTAGCTATATAATTTCAGGCGAGCTTGAGTTGTGGTATATGCGGCAATAGAAACATTAACAGTTGATAGAGTTTCAACTGCTTCTTCTTTCATTTCGAAGCTTATCACAATATTGTTTTCATTAATTGGTAGAATTTGTGAAACTTCTATAGATGGATGAGTAAGCAAATTAAACAAATCTGAAGGATTATTAATAATACAGGTTTTTTGTTGATTTTCTCTTTGTCCAAATTTACCCCAAAAAGAATTTAAAATCAGCTTGGCAAGTGATCTCTTGCCAGGATTATCTGTTATTTCGGAGTATTCTAACTTGATTTTTTCCTTCTCGAGAAAATCCGTAACATATTTGTTTTTATCCTCTTCAGATAAACATATATTTGGCCAACCTGAAGCTTCTTGCTTTATTTTAAGGTATTTATTCATCATCGAGGTAAATAATCCTTCAGTACCTGCAGTAGGGTTATATTGGATAACATCGTATTCCCAAATTTCCATTATAGTTAGTAGCTTATAACCCATTTCAATAGCTTTTACTACTTCGTCAATCACCCATGTTCCTAACAAGGCCCTCTGATCATCAGAATGGGTACAAACTCTTTCCTTAGTTTTTTCACTGCTGCAGGTTCTACACAATGAAAACATTAGTTTATTGTTCTGTTTTTGGGGTAAGACAGGGTGAAATAAGTTTTCTGGTGGTAGAATTTTACATTTAATGAGTCCATTGATACCATCAAGTTGCATATTAGAGCAAATATCATCATTACTTGTATGAACTTTTGGATGTCCAACTGGAAACTTCCCATTTTTACATACCCAGGGGTATAGTGAACATACATCAATATATTTTATTTGCTCACCTTCCTTGCACTTGTAGTAATTAAATGTATTCCCAGTTCTTCCTCCAAAGAAACCATCTCGTGGATTTAACGGGGCATTCTGTACAAGTGGGTGACTGTTTATGAAATTTAACTCTTCATCTTTTAGAAAACTAAGTTGGGTCTCAAATTCACAACTCCACTTTTCGATCACTTCATAATTAAACGATCTCAAACGTGCTGTTTTGGCCAACGTTCTCTCGTATCTGTAATTCAACGTATCGTGTTGTTCTTTATCAGATAGAGGTTCGTCTCGTTTATGTTTAAGACAAGCAGGATGACCGTGATAGTAGCAACCATGAAACTCAAAAACTTGTTTATTTTTTTCGCAGAAACCATCGACTTTAACTCCGTTAATTATGGCTTCACGTCCTTTAGCAGCATGTTTTATGTTGATTTTTCGACTTTGCTCTTCCAAAATCAACCACTTAATTGCTTCCGTTGACTGATTATCGACGCACCTGATATTGAGAAAAAACACATTTGTTTTAACATTTATTTTAGATATTGTATTCATTTAAATAACAATTTACCTGTATCCATTTTTGGGTATTAACCCAATAGTGTTCGACTGTAGAAAATTTCTTCGGTACACCAGATTGCATGAAGAAGCTATAGTCGTAGCTTCTAAGAATGGCTCAATATTACTTTCAATGAGAAAAAAACGTCTGAACTGTAGACAAGCCTCAGTCAAGATATTGACATCACTGATGCAATACTCCAAAAGTTCACGTTGGAGTTCAAAAATGTCGTTTTTATGTTCTCCGTACCATTTTAGAAATACTTCAAGTTCTTCTGCTTTCATAATATTCGGACTGTAGAATTCTAAGGCTGGTAACTTCCCGACATAGTTTCTATTTCCTCTTGTATTGAAGAAATGAGGAAAATATCCTTTTTTCAATTCCGACGATAGCTGGAAGGTTTTCGACAGCTTAGAGAGAGCCATCGGGAAATAATTTAAGGAATCTATAAACTTAATATTTCCTATTATCATTAATATTATTTTACTGCCTCGCATGATTAATTCCGGACTTAAATTTGTTTCATTCAGTATATAATTTAATATAATTGTCCGTTATGTGCTAATACAATGACGTTTTTAAATTTTTGTCGAACATTCAGAATATGTTTTAAGAATTTTGGGATAATGTTTCCTTCTTCTTCTTCTTTAGATTCCTGAACAACGTTCAATGAATGCCCGCACTTATTACAAAAGGCCAAATTCGGGATATCAAAACATTCATAACACTTTTGTTTAAAAACGCACAAATTAGGCTCATGTATTTTCACCTGAGTATTATAAGTATCATCTGCAATAGATATGATTTTTTCACCGATAACTCTCTCTTGACGACTCTCTAAATCATAAAAAATGTAAAGAGTGTCTTTACATCTAGGTAATCTACTATCGGGAAGTATATAGCACAAATGATCTGCTTCCACGTGCTTCCTACATAATTTACAGTATACTCCAAAAGTTCACGTTGGAGTTCAAAAATGTCGTTTTTATGTTCTCCGTACCATTTTAGAAATACTTCAAGTTCTTCTGCTTTCATAATATTCGGACTGTAGAATTCTAAGGCTGGTAACTTCCCGACATAGTTTCTATTTCCTCTTGTATTGAAGAAATGAGGAAAATATCCTTTTTTCAATTCCGACGATAGCTGGAAGGTTTTCGACAGCTTAGAGAGAGCCATCGGGAAATAATTTAAGGAATCTATAAACTTAATATTTCCTATTATCATTAATATTATTTTACTGCCTCGCATGATTAATTCCGGACTTAAATTTGTTTCATTCAGTATATAATTTAATATAATTGTCCGTTATGTGCTAATACAATGACGTTTTTAAATTTTTGTCGAACATTCAGAATATGTTTTAAGAATTTTGGGATAATGTTTCCTTCTTCTTCTTCTTTAGATTCCTGAACAACGTTCAATGAATGCCCGCACTTATTACAAAAGGCCAAATTCGGGATATCAAAACATTCATAACACTTTTGTTTAAAAACGCACAAATTAGGCTCATGTATTTTCACCTGAGTATTATAAGTATCATCTGCAATAGATATGATTTTTTCACCGATAACTCTCTCTTGACGACTCTCTAAATCATAAAAAATGTAAAGAGTGTCTTTACATCTAGGTAATCTACTATCGGGAAGTATATAGCACAAATGATCTGCTTCCACGTGCTTCCTACATAATTTACAGTAGTATTCGCCACAGATATGAGTTCGATTGCCACTATATGTTTTTAAACATAGTATGCATCTTTTGACTTGTTCACAAATATTGTTTCCTTTTGAGATGCCTGCCTTGTGTTTGTCGAAACATTTTTTCCCTCTAAAATTTCGATTACAATTTACACAATTAATTTCTTTTGCAATTTTCGGGCACGGAGGTGTGTTTTGACATTATGGACATGTTTTATGACACCTATGTTTGCTCTTCATATTGTAGGGTACATGGCAATCTTCGCAATAATAACTGCAACAGAATGCAGCAGTTAAGGACGTTATTAAATTGAAGTGATTATTATGGTAGATTAAATTGATTTTTTTTTCTCATCATTATCACCTTCAAATATGATATCACGCCCTTTTGTTCCATGGTTATACACCGTTATTTTGTATTCCTTTAAATGTTGTTGAAATATTTTTAATTCTGGAATGCCACACCCTTCAGGGGGTACATTTATGTGTGCCTCATTAATTAGTTTTAAGGCATTCTTTGTCTGAATTTTCCCAATATCTCTTCTTATTTCGTTTTTGTTTAACACACTTTCTTTATTGGCATATACTTTGCCAACGACTAGCGCTCGAGGCAAGCACAAGTTATCCGTATTGTGTACAGATACAATACCCTTTCTTTTAGTGCATTCCTTTTCAAAGGTGTTATGGATGATAGATCTTTTTAATTCTTAAAACATATTCTGAATGTTCGACAAAAATTTAAAAACGTCATTGTATTAGCACTTAACGGACAATCTTATGACCATTTCTTTTTACATTCTTTAAAGTATTCTAACCCACAGTATTTCTGATAAAAACAAAATAAAGACACATGTTCAATGTTTGTCTTTTTGTATTATAATTATTTTCTTTAATCTGTGAAATTCCCATACATATTTCTATGAAACCACAGTTTCTATTTATGACAAAATATAGAACAGCTGCGCGTTCGAAAAAATATGTTTTCATCGGACATTAGATTTTGTTTCTTTTTTTACATTCTTTAAGTATTCTTACTAGAAAAAAAAGAATGGAAGACTATATATGTATGTAGGCATATAAACCCATTAAGAAAAATACAAACCACAAATTACAATGAATCATAAAAAACATATTGTGATAACACCATTACACATTTCTATAACTCACACTGGCACGCGCTCCTAACCGCAAAACATCAATACTGATAAGACATACACAACCACCACGACTCAAACACTACCTACAAAGGCTGCCGACCTCTTTGCCACGCGCTCCTAACCACAAAAAATTCCCAGACTACAGTGCCCCCTTTCCTACTTAGAACATTTTGGTTTGCAGTTGTGGGTAGAGCGTTTAAATACCTTTCTTTTGATGTGTATTTTGATTGGGTGGGAAATAGTTTTGAAAATACTACTTTTTTTCGGCAAGGGGTTAGCCCACGATTTTCTCGAAAAACTGAAAAAAATCATTTTTGAGATTCATGCACCAATTGAAAGGTGGGTCGATGCTCTGTATTTAAGTGAAAACCGCATCGTGTTTGGAGGCTTGGTTGAGGAAATAGAGCAATCGAAAGTTAATTTGTGATGAGCTGGGTCGAAATTCTGTAATTTTACTTTTTGACGAATTTTTCGCAAACGAGAGATCGTAGAACATTTTGGTTTGCAGTTGTGGGTAGAGCATTTAAATACCTTTCTTTTGATGTGTATTTTGATTGGGTGGGAAATAGTTTTGAAAATACTACTTTTTTTCGGCAAGGGGTTAGCCCACGACTTTCTCGAAAAACTGGAAAAAAATCATTTTTGAGATTTATGCATCAATTGAAAGGTGGGTCGATGCTCTGTATTTTAGTGAAAACCGCATCATGTGTGGAGGCTTGGTTGAGGAAATAGAGCAATCGAAAGATAATTTGTGATGAGCTGGGTCGAAATTCTGTAATTTTCCTTTTTGGTTTGCAGTTGTGGGTAGAGCATTTAAATACCTTTCTTTTGATGTGTATTTTGATTGGGTGGGAAATAGTTTTGAAAATACTACTTTTTTTCGGCAAGGGGTTAGCCCACGATTTTCTCGAAAAACTGAAAAAAATCATTTTTGAGATTCATGCACCAATTGAAAGGTGGGTCGATGCTCTGTATTTAAGTGAAAACCGCATCGTGTTTGGAGGCTTGGTTGAGGAAATAGAGCAATCGAAAGTTAATTTGTGATGAGCTGGGTCGAAATTCTGTAATTTTACTTTTTGACGAATTTTTCGCAAACGAGAGATCGTAGAACATTTTGGTTTGCAGTTGTGGGTAGAGCATTTAAATACCTTTCTTTTGATGTGTATTTTGATTGGGTGGGAAATAGTTTTGAAAATACTACTTTTTTTCGGCAAGGGGTTAGCCCACGACTTTCTCGAAGAACTGAAAAAAATCATTTTTGAGATTTATGCATCAATTGAAAGGTGGGTCGTTGCTCTGTATTTTAGTGAAAACCGCATCATGTTTGGAGGCTTGGTTGAGGAAATAGAGCAAACGCAAGATAATTTGTGATGAGCTGGGTCGAAATTCTGTAATTTTACTTTTTGACGAATTTTTCGCAAACGAGAGATCGTAGAACATTTTGGTTTGCAGTTGTGGGTAGAGCATTTAAATACCTTTCTTTTGATGTGTATTTTGATTGGGTGGGAAATAGTTTTGAAATACTATTTTTTTTCGGCAAGGGGTTAGCCCACGATTTTCTCGAAAAACTGAAAAAAAAAATCATTTTTGAGATTTACTCGTATGCATCAATTGAAAGGTGGGTCGATGCTCTGTATTTCAGTGAAAACCGCATTATGTTTGGAGGCTTGGTTGAGGAAATAGAGCAATCGGAAGATAATTTGTGATGAACTGGGTCGAAATTCTGTAATTTTACGTTTTGACGAATTTTTCCTAAAACGAGAGATCGTAGAACATTTTGGTTTGCAGTTGTGGGTAGAGCATTTAAATACCTTTCTTTTGATGTGTATTTTGATTGGTTGGGAAATAGTTTTGAAAATACTACTTTTTTTCGGCAAGGGGTTAGCCCACGATTTTCTCGAAAAACTGAAAAAAAAAATCGTATTTGAGATTTATGCATCAATTGAAAGGTCGATGCTCTGTATTTTAGTGAAAACCGCATCATGTTTGGAGGCTTGGTTGAGGAAATAGAGCAATCGAAAGATAATTTGTGATGAGCTGGGTCGAAATTCTGTAATTTTACTTTTTGACGAATTTTTCGGAAACGAGAGATCGTAGAACATTTTGGTTTGCAGTTGTGGGTAGAGCATTTAAATACCTTTCTTTTGATGTGTATTTTGATTGGGTGGGAAATAGTTTTGAAATACTATTTTTTTTCGGCAAGGGGTTAGCCCACGATTTTCTCGAAAAACTGAAAAAAAAATCATTTT
This sequence comes from Eupeodes corollae, assembly GCF_945859685.1. Taxonomy (NCBI): domain Eukaryota; kingdom Metazoa; phylum Arthropoda; class Insecta; order Diptera; family Syrphidae; genus Eupeodes; species Eupeodes corollae. Next base: position 154,411,584 of record NC_079147.1, read on the forward strand.
TGAGATTTACTCGTATGCATCAATTGAAAGGTGGGTCGATGCTCTGTATTTCAGTGAAAACCGCATTATGTTTGGAGGCTTGGTTGAGGAAATAGAGCAATCGGAAGATAATTTGTGATGAGCTGGGTCGAAATTCTGTAATTTTACGTTTTGACGAATTTTTCGCAAACGAGAGATCGTAGAACATTTTGGTTTGCAGTTGTGGGTAGAGCACTTAAATACCTTTCTTTTGATGTGTATTTTGATCGGGTGGGAAATAGTTTTGAAAATACTACTTTTTTTCGGCAAGGGGTTAGCCCACGATTTTCTCGAAAAACTGAAAAAAATCATTTTTGAGATTTATGCATCAATTGAAAGGTGGGTCGTTGCTCTGTATTTTAGTGAAAACCGCATCATGTTTGGAGGCTTGGTTGAGGAAATAGAGCAATCGCAAGATAATTTGTGATGAGCTGGGTCGAAATTCTGTAATTTTACTTTTTGACGAATTTTTCGGAAACGAGAGATCGTAGAACATTTTGGTTTGCAGTTGTGGGTAGAGCATTTAAATACCTTTCGTTTGATGTGTATTTTGATTGGGTGGGAAATAGTTTTGAAAATACTACTTTTTTTCGGCAAGGGGTTAGCCCACGATTTTCTCGAAAAACTGAAGAAAATCATTGTAATTTTACATTTTGACGAATTTTTCGGAAACGAGAGATCGTAGAACATTTTGGTTTGCAGTTGTGGGTAGAGCATTTAAATACCTTTCTTTTGATGTGTATTTTGATTGGGTGGGAAATAGTTTTGAAAATACTACATTTTTTCGGCAAGGGGTTAGCCCACGATTTTCTCGAAAAACTGAAGAAAATCATTGTAATTTTACTTTTTGACGAATTTTTCGGAAACGAGAGATCGTAGAACATTTTGGTTTGCAGTTGTGGGTAGAGCATTTAAATACCTTTCTTTTGATGTGTATTTTGATTGGGTGGGAAATAGTTTTGAAAATACTACATTTTTTCGGCAAGGGGTTAGCCCACGATTTTCTCGAAAAACTGAAGAAAATCATTGTAATTTTACTTTTTGACGAATTTTTCGGAAACGAGAGATCGTAGAACATTTTGGTTTGCAGTTGTGGGTAGAGCATTTAAATACCTTTCTTTTGATGTGTATTTTGATTGGGTGGGAAATAGTTTTGAAAATACTACTTTTTTCCGGCAAGGGGTTAGCCTACGATTTTCTCGAAAAACTGAAGAAAATCCTTGTAATTTTACTTTTTGACGAATTTTTCGGAAACGAAAGATCGTAGAACATTTTGGTTTGCAGTTGTGGGTAGAGCATTTAAATACCTTTCTTTTGATGTGTATTTTGATTGGGTTTGAAATAGTTTTGAAAATACTACTTTTTTTCGGCAAGGGGTTAGCCCACGATTTTCTCGAAAAACTGAAGAAAATCCTTGTAATTTTACTTTTTGACGAATTTTTCGGAAACGAGAGATCGTAGAACATTTTGGTTTGCAGTTGTGGGTAGAGCATTTAAATACCTTTCTTTTGATGTGTATTTTGATTGGGTTTGAAATAGTTTTGAAAATACTACTTTTTTTTTGGCAAGGGGTTAGCCCACGATTTTTTCGAAAAATTGAAAAAAAAATCATTTTTGAAAATACTATGCATCAATTGAAAGGGGGGTCGATGCTCTGTATTTTAGTGATAACCTCATCATGTTTGGAGGCTTGGTTGAGGAAATAGAGCAATCGAAAGATAATTTGTGATGAGCTGGGTCGAAATTCTGTAATTTTACTTTTTGACGAATTTTTCGGAAACGAGAGTTCTGGAACATTTTGGTTTGCAGTTGTGGGTAGAGCATTTAAATACCTCTCTTTTGATGTGTATTTTGATTGGGTGGGAAATAGTTTTGAAAATACTACTTTTTCGGCAAGGGGTTAGCCCAAGATTTTCTCGAAAAACTGAAAAAAAATCATTTTTGAGATTTATGCATCAATTGAAAGGTGGGTCGATTCTCTGTATTTTAGTGAAAACCGCATCATGTTTCGAGGCTTGGTTGAGGAAATAGAGCAATCGAAATATGATTTGTGATGAGCTGGGTCGAAATTCTGTAATTTAACTTTTTGACGAATTTTTCGGAAACGAGAGTTCTGGAACATTTTGGTTTGCAGTTGTGGGTAGAGCATTTAAATACCTTTCTTTTGATGTGTATTTTGATTGGGTGGGAAATAATTCTAAAAATACTACTTTTTTCGGCAAGGTTAGCCCACGATTTTCTCGAAAAACTGAAAAATCATTTTTGAGATTTATGCATCAATTGAAAGGGGGGTCGATGCTCTGTATTTTAGTGAAAACCGCATCATGTTTGGAGGCTTGGTTGAGGAAATAGAGCAATCGAAAGATAATTTGTGACGAGCTGGGTCGAAAATCTGTAATTTTACTGTTTGACGAATTGTTCGGAAACGAGAGATCGTAGAACATTTTGGTTTGCAGTTGTGAGTAGAGCATTTAAATACCTTTCGTTTGATGTGTATTTTGATTGGGTGGGAAATAGTTTTGAAAATACTACTTTTTTTCGGCAAGGGGTTAGCCCACGATTTTCTCGAAAAACTGAAAAAAATCATTTTTGAGATTTATGCATCAATTGGAAGGTGGGTCGATGCTCTGTGTTTTAGTAAAAACCGCATCGTTTTTGGAGGCTTGGTTGAGGAAATAGAGCAATCGAAAGATAATTTGTGATGAGCTGGGTCGAAATTCTGTAATTTTACTTTTTGACGAATTTTTCGGAAACGAGAGTTTTGGAACATTTTGGTTTGCAGTTGTGGGTAGAGCATTTAAATACCTCTCTTTTGATGTGTATTTTGATTGGGTGGGAAATAGTTTTGAAAATACTACTTTTTCGGCAAGGGGTTAGCCCACGATTTTCTCGAAAAACTGAAAAAAAAAATCATTTTTGAGATTTATGCATCAATTGGAAGGGGGGTCGATGCTCTGTATTTTAGTAAAACCGCATCATGTTTGGAGGCTTGGTTGAGGAAATAGAGCAATCGAAAGATAATTTGTGATGAGCTGGGTCGAAATTCTGTAATTTTACTTTTTGACAAATTTTTCGGAAAAGAGAGATCGTAGAACATTTTGGTTTGCAGTTGTGGGCAGAGCATTTAAATACCTTTCTTTTGATGTGTATTTTGATTGGGTGGGAAATAGTTTTGAAAATACTACTTTTTTTCGGCAAGGGGTTAGCCCACGATTTTCTCGAAAAACTGAAGAAAATCCTTGTAATTTTACTTTTTGACGAATTTTTCGGAAACGAGAGATCGTAGAACATTTTGGTTTGCAGTTGTGGGTAGAGCATTTAAATACCTTTCTTTTGATGTGTATTTTGATTGGGTGGGAAATAGTTTTGAAAATACAACTTTTTTTTCGGCAAGGGTTTAGCCCTCGATTTTCTCGAAAAACTGAAAAAAATCAATTTTAAGATTTATGCATCAATTGAAAGGTGGGTCGATGCTCTGTATTTTAGTGAAAACCGCAACATGTTTGGAGGCTTGGTTGAGGAAATAGAGCAATCGAAAGATAATTTGTGATGAGCTGGGTCGAAATTCTGTTTGTAAGACGGCCAGACAATTAAAATAAAACAAGATCTTTTCGTTTCAAACGATGGACAAGAACTGAGCTTTTATTTTTCTTAAAGATAACATTGTCAAGCTTAACTAGCGTTGCATGTGCATGATACGATTACTTGAATAAAGTACATTTAAGGGCATACGGTAATATTTAGAAAATACACTAAGCCTAATTAGAATATATATTTATACATAATTAGAAACATATTTTGAGTTGAATCATACGATACATTAATACATATACGATAAATAAATAAAAGGTGTTATAGTATAACTTTTAACGAAAGTAACACTTCGGTTACATAAAATAAAGCCTACATCTCGGCCATTCCTGACATTAAATCGACTCGATTTTGGTATCTTTTATTAGAATTTTCAAAAGCAGAATGGTTTTTTGGATTTTGCATTTAAACAGTGACAACAAATTAAACAGACGAAATTAATTTAAACGAAACTGAACAATTCAAACAAAAATACATTTTTTTTTTTTATATATATAGGTACGTATGTATATAAAAATTTTCTTTTAAACTTCTAGTATTTTAATCGGTTACCTCATACAGCTTCATATTTTCAGGGCTGCATATACCTTCGTATCGAATTCGAGAGACTTGTAAATTTGGTGGATCTTTAATACAATATCTATCATTTGGCAAAACTTCGTGCACAACGTAAGGCCCTTTGTACTTTGGCAATAGTTTTTTGTTTATGCCTGCAGTGGTCACAATGTTCTTAACAACAACGTAATCGCCTACCTTATAACGATGTGGCTTTTTATGATTTTTGTCATACTGAATTTTATTCATCTCTTGACTTCGAGTGATTTTCAAACTTGCGTTTTCTCTCTCTTCAGACAAATTTATCGGAACTCTCTGAAAGACTTGCGACTCAAGGTACTCGCGGACTTTATCGTAAGCTTCTCCTTTCTGCAAAACGCCAAACAGTAAGATACTTGGGCTAGTTCCTGTGCTTTTATTAATGGTGTTATTTATAGAAAATTCGATTTTATTCAAGTGCGTTGACCATTCACCCGGCTCTACTTCGGTTTCTTTTGAAAGCATAGCAGTCAAAAGCCGGTTGACTCTTTCAACCTGCCCGTTCGATTGGGGAGAATGAGTAGCAACTTTAATGTGGATTACACCAAAATCTCGGCAAAACAAGGAGAACTCTTCAGATGTAAAGCATGACCCTCTATCTGAAACTAATCTTTTTGGGCGACTGTAAATTGAATAATAGTTTTGCAGACATTGTATGACTTCCTTAGTACTCGTAGTTTTTACCGAATAAAGTTTCGTGAATTTCGTAAATCCATCAACTACAAGAAAGATGTGTTTCTTTAAATTTTTAACACCAGCTGGAAGCGGCCCATAATGGTCTACGTGAATTGTTTCAAAGGGTTTATTTCCCTTAGGAATATTATGTAGTTCACCTTCTTTTTTCCCAGAAGGAACCGAAAAATAAATGCATTTTAAGCAAGATTTTATATAATTCTTGATTTTATCCAACCAATAAGTTTTCTTAAGATATTCAAACACTTTATCGGCACCCACATGACAAAGACCATCATGATGACTTTGGATTATGACCTTTTCCATTTGCTTTGGAACGTAAAACGCAACATAATCTTTACATTTTCGGTATATGAGACCATTTATCATTTCGTAGAACGGATGTTGTTTATGTTCTAGAGTTTTGACTATGTCTTGAATTACCATGTCTTCGTTTTGAGCGCAAGCAAGAGCGTATTCAAAGGTATCAGGTTGAATCAAAAGGATGTTATGGCACCTGCTCAAAGCGTCGACATGATTCATTCGACTAGAATCTCGGTGCTCGACTAAATAGTCATATTCTTGGAGCTCCAGTGCCCATCTAGATATACGAGGATTGATCATTTTCTTACTTAAAGTGAGAGTTAAAGACTGACAGTCTGTTACTATCTTGAAGTTTATACCCATTAAATAGATTCGAAATCTTCTCAAAGCGTATATTATCGCGAGAGTCTCGAGTTCGAAAGAATGATATCTTGACTCTGCAGGTGTAGCTCTTTTGGAGAAAAAGAAAATGGGATGAAACTTCTTATCCTGTTGTTTCTGCACTAAAACTGCACCAAAGCCTAATGCACTGGCGTCACAGTGGAGTTCGGTTTCTGCCTTTGGAGAATAAATGCACAAAACTGGTGCTTCGAGCAGTTTACGCTTTAAAATTTCAAAGGTATCTATCTCTTTCTCGCCAAATTGAAATTTTATATTTTGCTTTAAAAGGTCGTAGAGTGGTTTCGATATCACTGAAAAGGTTTGAATAAATTTCCTAAAGTAGGAACATAAACCTAAAAATGAGTGAAGCTCCTTGATGTTTTTCGGAGTGGGGAAATTTTGTAGAGCAGCTAAGCCACTTGAATTAGGTTTTATTCCATTTGCACTCACTTCATAACCTAGATAGGTGATTGTTTCCGTCATAAAAAGGCATTTGTCGTACCTCAATTCAAGGTTAAATTCTGAAATGAGTTTAGCTACTTGTTCGAGGATAGCAAAATGCTCCTCTTTGGTTTCAGTGGCGACAAGTAAATCGTCAATATAAACTAGTAATTTACCTTCGGATATCAAACTTTTAAAGATGGAATTAATGTAGCGCTGAAAAGTAGCCGGCGCGTTTTTTAGGCCAAATGGCATATAAAGGTATTCAAATTGCCCCAGGGGCGTAACGAACGATGTAAGCTTAACCGACTCATCTGCCATTTTAACATGGTGAAACCCGTTCTTAAGGTCCAATAACGAAAAGTACCTTTTATTCCTTAACCTATCTAAATTATCCTCGATCAATGGAAGAGGGTAATTATCCTTCTGCGTCACACGGTTTAACTGTCTATAATCAATACATAGTCTATAATTGTCATTTTTTTCTTAGTTAAAACAATGGGTGACGCAAATGGAGAATTACTCTCTCGAATTATTTTTCTTTCCAAAAGATCATCCAAAATTTTTCTCAACTCGATAGTATGCATATAAGGTAACCGTCGTGGTGCACAATTAAAAGTTGAATAAACGTTTGAAAGATTGATTTTCATTTCATAGGGAACATTGGAACGCGGAATATTTTTGTCTGAATTAATTTGTTTCATAATATTGAAAACTTTTTGTTTTTCGTCGTAAGTTAAGTTATTATTTATTATAAGATTAAATTCATTTTTATCATAACAAGTATCTATATTTAAAATATCTCTCGCGAAAGTTTCGTCACTAAGATCGGTGCTGTCATTTTTGCTTTTGAAAATACTATCACAATTATTTTCATCTAAATAATTTTCATTAAAATTTCCATAAAAATTTTCGTAATTTGTAGTAAAATCGTTATTAGTTTTATCACTTAAATAGGTATCATAATTTTTAAATTTCTGTTTATCATAATTTTTAGCATAATTAATTGATCTAATTTTAGATTGGTTATCATAAGAATCATAACATAATTTTATTTTACTTGTTTGCAAAAAATCTCTGCCGAGGACAACAGAGCTTGTCATTGTTTTATTTTTTACAACATGCAACATGCAACTTAAAGGACTATCACTTACATAAATTATACATCTAACTTGTCCAAGAATTGTCATTTTTGCTTCGTTTATTCCAAAATATTGAACGTCATCTTTTAGTGGCAGGATTACGAAAGGTGGTATAAATCGTTCCTGAACGAAGCTAATTGGGCTTCCGGTGTCTACCATAGTACGAGTTCGTCATGATCACCGATAGCTTGAGGTTCTGCATTATTTTCAGGCTGTTGTACCAAAAGAACTGCTGACTCCTGCTGATTTGTTGTTGGATTAACAGGTAACTTGGTGATCTTACAAGCGGGTGCCAAATGCCCTTGTTTCCCACACTTGAAGCAGCTTCCCCTTTCCCTTCGTGGCTTTGGACAAGCACTTGCAATGTGTCCAGATTCATTGCAATTAAAGCACTTGTCTTTCACAAAATGCCTTGAAATTGTTGGTGCTGACGCATTGCCGCAAGAGAAGTTGTGTTTTCTGGTGTGTAAGACTTCAATTTCTGGTATTTCTTAAGCATTTGCTTTAATTCGTCTATGTTATTTGCAGACAAAAGAAGTTGTTTGTTGCAAAACGCATCAGGTATGCCTTTTATGATATAATGTATCAAATCTTCTTCTTCAACGTCGGCATGGAAAGCAATCTCTTGCATGGCCAGTGTGTATTGGTGGATAGTTTCATCTCTCTTCTTCCTTCGGTTTCTAAGGGTATCATGAACATCGGCTGACGTCACTGCTCGATGGAACTCTTGAAGCAGGCCAGACTTAAGCTCCATCCAATTTAAACAACGTGACGAGCGAAGAAACAATTTGGCGGTGCCTTTAAGACTTCGGCATAAATATATGTTTGTTGCTCATCCCACCTGTGTAAAGTTTTTGCCTCTTCAAAGCTACGCACCCATTGCTTTACTGAAAAATTATCGTCTCCAGAGAAGTAAGGCACTGAGTCTTCAACGTCTTTGTATGACAATAAACATGTGGTACTAACATTTGTTTGACACAGCGCTGCGAGTTGTTCCTGAAGTTTTAAAATTTCCTGTTGCTTTTTAATTTTTTCGGCAAGCGTATTAATCTGAAGTTGAAGGTCATCGCCTTGATCGTCACTGGATGACTCCTCATTTGGATCTTCCGGAAAATTAATTAAAATTTGAGGTTCTTCTAGCTGGTCCAAATGGTCCTGCAACCTCATCTTTAACACCGATTTGTTTCCATCCGTGCTGAGATTAAAGCTGATTAATTTTTCTTTAAGAGAAGCAACAGTTGCCTCTTGTATAAAATTTTCTGCTCGAACTTTAGCCATTACTTTAGTTTTTAGTAATCACGCACGAAATTTGTATTTTTTTTTTTAATTTGAAACATGCAACATGAAACATAAAATGTACTTTAAACTTTGATTGTGTAAGGGAAAAAAAACGGGGTTAAATCGATCCCACTTCTGATATGTAAGACGGCCAGACAATTAAAATAAAACAAGATCTTTTCGTTTCAAACGATGGACAAGAACTGAGCTTTTATTTTTCTTAAAGATAACATTGTCAAGCTTAACTAGCGTTGCATGTGCATGATACGATTACTTGAATAAAGTACATTTAAGGGCATACGGTAATATTTAGAAAATACACTAAGCCTAATTAGAATATATATTTATACATAATTAGAAACATATTTTGAGTTGAATCATACGATACATTAATACATATACGATAAATAAATAAAAGGTGTTATAGTATAACTTTTAACGAAAGTAACACTTCGGTTACATAAAATAAAGCCTACATGTTATTTTACTTTTTGACGAATTTTTCGGAAACGAAAGATCGTAGAACATTTTGGTTTGCAGTTGTGGGCAGAGCATTTAAATACCTTTCTTTTGATGTGTATTTTGATTGGGTGGGAAATAGTTTTGAAAATACTACTTTTTTTCGGGAAGGGTTTAGCCCACGATTTTCTCGAAAAACTGAAAAAAAACAATTTTGAGATTTATGCATCAATTGAAAGGTGGGTCGATGCTCTGTATTTTAGTGAAAACCGCAACATGTTTGGAGGCTTGGTTGAGGAAATAGAGCAATCGAAAGATAATTTGTGATGAGCTGGGTCGAAATTCTGTAATTTTACTTTTTGACAAATTTTTCGGAAAAGAGAGATCGTAGAACATTTTGGTTTGCAGTTGTGGGCAGAGCATTTAAATACCTTTCTTTTGATGTGTATTTTGATTGGGTGGGAAATAGTTTTGAAAATACTACTTTTTTTCGGCAAGGGGTTAGCCCACGATTTTCTCGAAAAATTGGAAAAAAAATCATTTTTGAAAATACTATGCATCAATTGAAAGGGGGGTCGATGCTCTGTATTTTAGTGAAAACCGCATCATGTTTGGAGGCTTGGTTGAGGAAATAGAGCAATCGAAAGATAATTTGTGATGAGCTGGGTCGAAATTCTGTAATTTTACTTTCTGACGAATTTTTCGAAAACGAGAGATCGTAGAACATTTTGGTTTGCAGTTGTGGGTAGAGCATTTAAATACCTTTCTTTTGATGTGTATTTTGATTGGGTGGGAAATAGTTTTGAAAATACTACTTTTTCTCGGCAAGGGGTTAGCCCACGATTTTCTCGAAAAACTGAAAAAAAATCATTTTTCAGATTTACTCGTATGCATCAATTGAAAGGGGGGTCGATGCTCTGTATTTTAGTGAAAACCGCATAATGTTTGGAGGCTTGGTTGAGGAAATAGAGCAATCGAAAGATAATTTGTGATGAGCTGGGTCGAAATTCTGTAATTTTACTTTTTGACGAATTTTTCGGAAACGAGAGATCGTAGAACATTTTGGTTTGCAGTTGTGGGCAGAGCATTTAAATTCCTTTCTTTTGATGTGTATTTTGATTGGGTGGGAAATAGTTTTGAAAATACTACTTTTTTTCGGCAAGGGGTTAGCCCACGACTTTCTCGAAAAACTGGAAAAAAATCATTTTTGAGATTTGTGCATCAATTGAAATATGGGTCGATGCTCTGTATTTTAGTGAAAACCGCATCGTGTTTGGAGGCTTGGTTGAGGAAATAGAGCAATCGAAAGATAATTTGTGATGAGCTGGGTCGAAATTCTGTAATTTTACTTTTTGACGAATTTTTCGGAAAAGAGAGTTCTGGAACATTTTGGTTTGCAGTTGTGGGTAGAGCATTTAAATACCTTTCTTTTGATGTGTATTTTTATTGGATGGGAAATAGTTTTGAAAATACTACTTTTTTTCGGCAAGGGGTTAGCCCACGATTTTCTCGAAAGACTGAAAAAAAGGTGGGTCGATGCTCTGTATTTAAGTGAAAACCGCATCATGTTTGGAGGCTTGGTTGAGGAAATAGAGCAAACGAAGATAATTTGTGATGAGCTGGGTCGAAATTCTGTAATTTTACGTTTTGAGGAATTTTTCGGAAACGAAAGATCGTAGAACATTTTGGTTTGCAGTTGTGGGTAGAGCATTTAAATACCTTTCTTTTGATGTGTATTTTGATTGGGTGGGAAATAGTTTTGAAAATACTACTTTTTTTCGGGAAGGGTTAAGCCCACGATTTTCTCGAAAAACTGAAAAAAAATCAATTTTGAGATTTATGCATCAATTGAAAGGTGGGTCGATGCTCTGTATTTTAGTGAAAACCGCATCATGTTTGGAGGCTTGGTTGAGGAAATAGAGCAATCGAAAGATAATTTGTGATGAGCTGGGTCGAAATTCTGTAATTTTACTTTTTGACGAATTTTTCGGAAACGAGAGATCGTAGAACATTTTGGTTTGCAGTTGTGGGTAGAGCATTTAAATACCTTTCTTTTGATGTGTATTTTGATTGGGTGGGAAATAGTTTTGAAAATACTACTTTTTTTCGGCAAAGGGTTAGCCAACGATTATCTCGAAAAACTGACCATATATCATTTTTGAGATTTATGCATCAATTGAAAGGTGGGTCGATGCTCTGTATTTTAGTGAAAACCGCATCATGTTTGGAGGCTTAGTTGAGGAAATAGAGCAATCGAAAGATAATTTGTGATTAGCTGGGTCGAAATTCTGTAATTTTAGGTTTTGAGGAATTTTTCGGAAACGAGAGATCGTAGAACATTTTGGTTTGCAGTTGTGGGTAGAGCATTTAAATACCTTTCTTTTGATGTGTACTTTGATTGGGTGGGAAATAGTTTTGAAAATACTACATTTTTTTGGCAAGGGGTTAGCTCACGATTATAATTTACTTTTTGACGAATTTTTCGGAAACGAGAGATCGTAGAACATTTTGGTTTGCACTTGTGGGTAGAGCTTTTAAATACCATTCTTTTGATGTGTATTTTGATTGGGTGGGAAAAAGTTTTGAAAATACTATTTTTTTTCGGCAAGGGGTTAGCTCACGATTTTCTCGAAAAACTGAAAAAAAAATAACTATGGAGATTTATGCATCAATTGAAAGGTGGGTCGATGCTCTGTATTTTAGTGAAAACCGCATCATGTTTGGAGGCTTGGTTGAGGAAATAGAGCAATCGAAAGATAATTTGTGATGAGCTGGGTCGAAATTCTGTAATTTTACTTTTTGACGAAATTTTCGGAAACGAGAGATCGTAGAACATTTTGGTTTGCAGTTGTGGGTAGAGCATTTAAGTACCTTTCTTTTGATGTGTATTTTGATTGGGTGGGAAATAGTTTTAAAAATACTACTTTTTTTCGGCAAGGGGTTAGCTCACGATTTTCTCGAAAAACTGAAAAATCAATTTTGAGATCTATGCATCAATTGAAAGGTGGGTCGATGCTCTGTATTTTAGTGAAAACCGCATCGTGTTTGGAGGCTTGGTTGAGGAAATAGAGCAATCGAAAGATAATTTGTGATGAGCTGGGTCGAAATTCTGTAATTTTACTTTTTGACGAATTTTTCGGAAACGAGAGTTCGTAGAACATTTTGGTTTGCAGTTGTGGGTAGAGCATTTAAATACCTTTCTTTTTATGTGTATTTTGATTGGGTGGGAAATAGTTTTGAAAATACTACTTTTTTTCGGTAAGCCCACGATTTTTTCGAAAAACTGAAGAAAATCATTGTAATTTTACTTTTTGACTAATTTTTCGGAAACGAGAGATCGTAGAACATTTTGGTTTGCACTTGTGGGTAGAGCTTTTAAATACCATTCTTTTGATGTGTATTTTGATTGGGTGGGAAAAAGTTTTGAAAATACTATTTTTTTTCGGCAAGGGGTTAGCCCACGATTTTCTCGAAAAACTGAAAAAAAATAACTATGGAGATTTATGCATCAATTGAAAGGTGGGTCGATGCTCTGTATTTTAGTGAAAACCGCATCATGTTTGGAGGCTTGGTTGAGGAAATAGAGCAATCGAAAGATAATTTGTGATGAGCTGGGTCGAAATTCTGTAATTTTACTTTTTGACGAATTTTTCGGAAACGAGTGTTCTGGAACATTTTGGTTTGCAGTTGTGGGTAGAGCATTTAAATACCTCTCTTTTGATGTGTATTTTGATTGGGTGGGAAATAGTTTTGAAAATACTACTTTTTTTCGGCAAGGGGTTAGCCCACGATTTTCTCGAAAAACTGAAAAAAATCATTGTTGAGATTTATGCATCAATTGAAAGGTGGGTCGATGCTCTGTATTTTAGTGAAAACCGCATCATGTTTGGAGGCTTGGTTGAGGCAATAGAGCAATCGAAAGATAATTTGTGATGAGCTGGGTCGAAATTCTGTAATTTAACTTTTTGACGACTTTTTCGGAAAAGAGAGTTCTGGAACATTTGGGTTTGCAGTTGTGGGTAGAGCATTTTAATACCTTTCTTTTGATGTGTATTTTGATTGGGTGGGAAATAGTTTTGAAAATACAACTTTTTTTCGGCAAGGGGTTAGCCCACGATTTTCTCGAAAAACTGACAAAAAATCATTTTTTGAGATTTATGCATCAATTGAAAGGTGGGTCGATGCTCTGTATTTTAGTGAAAACTGCATCGTGTTTGGAGGCTTGGTTGAGGAAATAGAGCAATCGAAAGATAATTTGTGATGAGCTGGGTCGAAATTCTGTAATTTTACTTTTTGACGAATTTTTCGGAAACGAGAGATCGTAGAACATTTTGGTTTGCAGTTGTGGGTAGAGCATTTAAATACCTTTCTTTTGATGTGTATTTTGATTGGGTGGGAAATAGTTTTGAAAATACAACTTTTTTTCGGCAAGGGGTTAGCCCACGATTTTCTCGAAAAACTGACAAAAAATCATTTTTTGAGATTTATGCATCAATTGAAAGGTGGGTCGATGCTCTGTATTTTAGTGAAAACTGCATCGTGTTTGGAGGCTTGGTTGAGGAAATAGAGCAATCGAAAGATAATTTGTGATGAGCTGGGTCGAAATTCTGTAATTTTACGTTTTGAGGAATTTTTCGGAAACGAGAGATGGTAGAACATTTTGGTTTGCAGTTGTGGGTAGAGCATTTAAATACCTTTCTTTTGATGTGTATTTTGATTGGGTGGGAAATAGTTTTGAAAATACTACTTTTTTTCGGCAAGGGGTTAGCCCACGATTTTCTCGAAAAACTGAAAAAAATCATTGTTGAGATTTATGCATCAATTGAAAGGTACGTTGACGCTCTGTATTTTAGTGAAAACCGCATCGTGTTTGGAGGCTTGGTTGAGGCAATAGAGCAATCGAAAGATAATTTGTGATGAGCTGGGTCGAAACTCTGTAATTTTACTTTCTGACGAATTTTTCGGAAACGAGAGATCGTAGAACATTTTGGTTTGCAGTTGTGGGTAGAGCATTTAAATACCTTTCTTTTGATGTGTATTTTGATTGGGTGGGAAATAGTTTTGAAAATACTACTTTTTTTCGGCAAGGGGTTAGCCCACGATAATCTCGAAAAACTGAAGAAAATCATTGTAATTTTGACGAATTTTTCGGAAACGAGAGATCGTAGAACATTTTGGTTTGCAGTTGTGGGTAGAGCATTTAAATACCTTTCTTTTGATGTGTATTTTGATTGGGTGGGAAATAGTTTTGAAAATACTACTTTTTTTCGGCAACTGAAAAAAAATCATTTTTGAGATTTATGCATCAATTGAAAGGTGGGTCGATGCTCTGTATTTTAGTGAAAACCGCATCTTGTTTGGAGGCTTGGTTGAGGAAATAGAGCAATCGAAAGTTAATTTGTGATGAGCTGGGTCGAAATTCTGTAATTTTACTTTTTGACGAATTTTTCGGAAACGAGAGATCGTAGAACATTTTGGTTTGCAGTTGTGGGTAGAGCATTTAAATACCTTTCTTTTGATGTGTATTTTGATTGGGTGGGAAAAAGTTTTGAAAATACTACTTTTTTTCGGCAAGGGGTTAGCCCACGATTTTCTCCAAAAATTGAAACAAAATCATTTTTGAAAATACTATGCATCAATTGAAAGGGGGGTCGATGCTCTGTATTTTAGTGAAAACCGCATCATGTTTGGAGGCTTGGTTGAGGAAATAGAGCAATCGAAAGATAATTTGTGATGAGCTGGGTCGAAATTTTGCAATTTTACTTTTTGACGAATTTTTCGGAAACGAGACCCCGTAGAACATTTTGGTTTGCAGTTGTGGGTAGAGCATTTAAATACCTTTCTTTTGATGTGTATTTTGATTGGGTGGGAAATAGTCTTGAAAATACTACTTTTTTTCGGCAAGGGGTTAGCCCACGATTTTCTCGAGAAACTGACAAAAAATCATTTCTTAAATGTATGCATCAATTGAAAGGTGGGTCCATACTCTGTATTTTAGTGAAAACCGCATCGTGTTTGGAGGCTTGGTTGAGGAAATAGAGCAATCGAAAGATAATTTGTGATGAGCTGGGTCGAAATTCTGTAATTTAACTTTTTGACGACTTTTTCGGAAAAGAGAGTTCTGGAACATTTGGGTTTGCAGTTGTGGGTAGAGCATTTTAATACCTTTCTTTTGATGTGTATTTTGATTGGGTGGGAAATAGTTTTAAAAATACTACTTTTTTTGGGCAAGGGGTTAGCCCACGATTTTCTGGAGAAACTGAAAAAAATCATTTTTGAGATTTATGCATCAATTGAAAGGTGGGTCGATGCTCTGTATTTTAGTGAAAACCGCATCTTGTTTGGAGGCTTGGTTGAGGAAATAGAGCAATCGAAAGTTAATTTGTGATGAGCTGGGTCGAAATTCTGTAATTTTACTTTTTGACGAATTTTTCGGAAACGAGAGATCGTAGAACATTTTGGTTTGCAGTTGTGGGTAGAGCATTTAAATACCTTTCTTTTGATGTGTATTTTGATTGGGTGGGAAATAGTTTTGAAAATATAACTTTTTTTGGGCAAGGGGTTAGCCCACGATTTTCTCGAAAAACTGAAAAAAAGTCATTTTTGAGATTTATGCATCAATTGAAAGGGGGGTCGATGCTCTGTATTTTAGTGAAAACCGCATCGTGTTTGGAGGCTTGGTTGAGGAAATAGAGCAATCGAAAGATAATTTGTGATGAGCTGGGTCGAAATTCTGTAATTTTACTTTTTGACGAATTTTTCGGAAACGAGAGATCGTAGAACATTTTGGTTTGCAGTTGTGGGTAGAGCATTTAAATACCTTTCTTTTGATGTGTATTTTGATTGGGTGGGAAATAGTTTTGAAAATACTACTTTTTTTGGGCAAGGGGTTAGCCCACGATTTTCTCGAAAAACTGAAAAAAATCATCTTTGAGATTTATGCATCAATTGAAAGGTGGGTCGATGCTCTGTATTTTAGTGAAAACCGCATCATAGGCTTGGTTGAGGAAATAGAGCAATCGAAAGATAATTTGTGATGAGCTGGGTCGAAATTCTGTAATTTTACTTTTTGACGAATTTTTCGGAAACGAGAGATCGTAGATCATTTTGGTTTGCAGTTGTGCGTAGAGCATTTAAATACCTTTCTTTTGATGTGTACTTTGATTGGGTGGGAAAAAGTTTTGAAAATAGTACTTTTTTTCGGCAAGGGGTTAGCCCACGATTTTCTCGAAAAACTGTATTTTAGTGAAAACCGCATCATGTTTGGAGGCTTGGTTGAGGAAATAGAGCAATCGAAAGATAATTTGTGATGAGCTGGGTCGAAATTCTGTAATTTTAGTTTTTGGCGAATTTTTCGGAAACGAGAGATCGTAGAACATTTTGGTTTGCAGTTGTGGGTAGAGCATTTAAATACCTTTCTTTTGATGTGTACTTTGATTGGGTGGGAAAAAGTTTTGAAAATAGTACTTTTTTTCGGCAAGGGGTTAGCCCACGATTTTCTCGAAAAACTGTATTTTAGTGAAAACCGCATCATGTTTGGAGGCTTGGTTGAGGAAATAGAGCAATCGAAAGATAATTTGTGATGAGCTGGGTCGAAATTCTGTAATTTTAGTTTTTGGCGAATTTTTCGGAAACGAGAGATCGTAGAACATTTTGGTTTGCAGTTGTGGGTAGAGCATTTAAATACCTTTCTTTTGATGTGTACTTTGATTGGGTGGGAAAAAGTTTTGAAAATAGTACTTTTTTTCGGCAAGGGGTTAGCCCACGATTTTCTCGAAAAACTGTATTTTAGTGAAAACCGCATCATGTTTGGAGGCTTGGTTGAGGAAATAGAGCAATCGAAAGTTAATTTGTGATGAGCTGGGTCGAAATTCTGTAATTTTAGTTTTTGGCGAATTTTTCGGAAACGAGAGATCGTAGAACATTTTGGTTTGCAGTTGTGGGTAGAGCATTTAAATACCTTTCTTTTGATGTGTATTTTGATTGGGTGGGAAATAGTTTTGAAAATACTACTTTTTTCGGCAAGGGGTTAGCCCGCGATTATCTCGAAAAACTGAAAAAAAATCATCTTTGAGATTTATGCATCAATTGAAAGGGGGGTCGATGCTCTGTATTTTAGTGAAAACCGCATCATGTTTGGAGGCTTGGTTGAGGCAATAGAGCAATCGAAAGATAATTTGTGATGAGCTGGGTCGAAATTCTGTAATTTTACTTTTTGGCGAATTTTTCGGAAACGAGAGATCGTAGAACATTTTGGTTTGCAGTTGTGGGTAGAGCATTTAAATACCTTTCTTTTGATGTGTATTTTGATTGGGTGGGAAATAGTTTTGAAAATACTACTTTTTTCGGCAAGGGGTTAGCCCGCGATTATCTCGAAAAACTGAAAAAAAATCATCTTTGAGATTTATGCATCAATTGAAAGGGGGGTCGATGCTCTGTATTTTAGTGAAAACCGCATCATGTTTGGAGGCTTGGTTGAGGAAATAGAGCAATCGAAAGTTAATTTGTGATGAGCTGGGTCGAAATTCTGTAATTTTACTTTTTGGCGAATTTTTCGGAAACGAGAGATCATAGAACATTTTGGTTTGCAGTTGTGGGTAGAGCATTTAAATACCTTTCTTTTGATGTGTATTTTGATTGGGTGGGAAATAGTTTTGAAAATAGTACTTTTTTTCGGCAAGGGGTTAGCCCACGACTTTCTCGAAAAACTGGAAAAAATCATCTTTGAGATTTATGCATCAATTGAAAGGTGGGTCGATGCTCTGTATTTTAGTGAAAACCGCATCATAGGCTTGGTTGAGGAAATAGAGCAATCGAAAGATAATTTGTGATGAGCTGGGTCGAAATTCTGTAATTTTACTTTTTGACGAATTTTTCGGAAACGAGAGATCGTAGATCATTTTGGTTTGCAGTTGTGGGTAGAGCATTTAAATACCTTTCTTTTGATGTGTATTTTGATTGGGTGGGAAATAGTTTTGAAAATACTACTTTTTTTCGGCAAGGGGTTAGCCCACGACTTTCTCGAAAAACTGAAAAAAATCACCTTTGAGATTTATGCATCAATTGAAAGGTGGGTCGATGCTCTGTATTTTAGTGAAAACCGCATCATGTTTGGAGGCTTGGTTGAGGAAATAGAGCAATCGAAAGATAATTTGTGATGAGCTGGGTCGAAATTCTGTAATTTTACTTTTTGGCGAATTTTTCGGAAACGAGAGATCGTAGAACATTTTGGTTTGCAGTTGTGGGTAGAGCATTTAAATACCTTTCTTTTGATGTGTATTTTGATTGGGTGGGAAATAGTTTTGAAAATACTACTTTTTTTCGGCAAGGGGTTAGCCCACGATTTTCTCGAAAAACTGTATTTTAGTGTAAACCGCATCATGTTTGGAGGCTTGGTTGAGGAAATAGAGCAATCGAAAGTTAATTTGTGATGAGCTGGGTCGAAATTCTGTAATTTTACTTTTTGGCGAATTTTTCGGAAACGAGAGATCGTAGAACATTTTGGTTTGCAGTTGTGGGTAGAGCATTTAAATACCTTTCTTTTGATGTGTATTTTGATTGGGTGGGAAATAGTTTTGAAAATAGTACTTTTTTTCGGCAAGGGGTTAGCCCACGACTTTCCCGAAAAACTGGAAAAAAATCATTTTTGAGATTTATGCATCAATTGAAAGGGGGTCGATGCTCTGTATTTTAGTGAAAACCGCATCATGTTTGGAGGCTTGGTTGAGGAAATAGAGCAATCGAAAGATAATTTGTGATGAGCTGGGTCGAAATTCTGTAATTTTACTTTTTGGCGAATTTTTCGGAAACGAGAGATCGTAGAACATTTTGGTTTGCAGTTGTGGGTAGAGCATTTAAATACCTTTCTTTTGATGTGTATTTTGATTGGGTGGGAAATAGTTTTGAAAATAGTACTTTTTTTCGGCAAGGGGTTAGCCCACGACTTTCTCGAAAAACTGGAAAAAAATCATTTTTGAGATTTATGCATCAATTGAAAGGGGGTCGATGCTCTGTATTTTAGTGAAAACCGCATCATAGGCTTGGTTGAGGAAATAGAGCAATCGAAAGATAATTTGTGATGAGCTGGGTCGAAATTCTGTAATTTTAGTTTTTGGCGAATTTTTCGGAAACGAGAGATCGTAGAACATTTTGGTTTGCAGTTGTGCGTAGAGCATTTAAATACCTTTCTTTTGATGTGTATTTTGATTGGGTGGGAAATAGTTTTGAAAATAGTACTTTTTTTCGGCAAGGGGTTAGCCCACGACTTTCTCGAAAAACTGAAAAAAATCATCTTTGAGATTTATGCATCAATTGAAAGGTGGGTCGATGCTCTGTATTTTAGTGAAAACCGCATCATAGGCTTGGTTGAGGAAATAGAGCAATCGAAAGATAATTTGTGATGAGCTGGGTCGAAATTCTGTAATTTTACTTTTTGACGAATTTTTCGGAAACGAGAGATCGTAGAACATTTTGGTTTGCAGTTGTGGGTAGAGCATTTAAATACCTTTCTTTTGATGTGTATTTTGATTGGGTGGGAAATAGTTTTGAAAATACTACTTTTTTCGGCAAGGGGTTAGCCCGCGATTATCTCGAAAAACTGAAAAAAAATCATCTTTGAGATTTATGCATCAATTGAAAGGGGGGTCGATGCTCTGTATTTTAGTGAAAACCGCATCTTGCTTGGAGGCTTGGTTGAGGAAATAGAGCAATCGAAAGATAATTTGTGATGAGCTGGGTCGAAATTCTGTAATTTTACTTTTTGACGAATTTTTCGGAAACGAGAGATCGTAGATCATTTTGGTTTGCAGTTGTGCGTAGAGCATTTAAATACCTTTCTTTTGATGTGTATTTTGATTGGGTGGGAAATAGTTTTGAAAATAGTACTTTTTTTCGGCAAGGGGTTAGCCCACGACTTTCTCGAAAAACTGGAAAAAAATCATTTTTGAGATTTATGCATCAATTGAAAGGGGGTCGATGCTCTGTATTTTAGTGAAAACCGCATCATGTTTGGAGGCTTGGTTGAGGAAATAGAGCAATCGAAAGATAATTTGTGATGAGCTGGGTCGAAATTCTGTAATTTTACTTTTTGGCGAATTTTTCGGAAACGAGAGATCGTAGAACATTTTGGTTTGCAGTTGTGGGTAGAGCATTTAAATACCTTTCTTTTGATGTGTATTTTGATTGGGTGGGAAATAGTTTTGAAAATACTACTTTTTTTCGGCAAGGGGTTAGCCCACGACTTTCTCGAAAAACTGAAAAAAATCATCTTTGAGATTTATGCATCAATTGAAAGGTGGGTCGATGCTCTGTATTTTAGTGAAAACCGCATCATAGGCTTGGTTGAGGAAATAGAGCAATCGAAAGATAATTTGTGATGAGCTGGGTCGAAATTCTGTAATTTTACTTTTTGACGAATTTTTCGGAAACAAGAGATCGTAGAACATTTTGGTTTGCAGTTGTGGGTAGAGCATTTAAATACCTTTCTTTTGATGTGTATTTTGATTGGGTGGGAAATAGTTTTGAAAATACTACTTTTTTCGGCAAGGGGTTAGCCCGCGATTATCTCGAAAAACTGAAAAAAAATCATCTTTGAGATTTATGCATCAATTGAAAGGGGGGTCGATGCTCTGTATTTTAGTGAAAACCGCATCATGTTTGGAGGCTTGGTTGAGGAAATAGAGCAATCGAAAGTTAATTTGTGATGAGCTGGGTCGAAATTCTGTAATTTTACTTTTTGGCGAATTTTTCGGAAACGAGAGATCGTAGAACATTTTGGTTTGCAGTTGTGGGTAGAGCATTTAAATACCTTTCTTTTGATGTGTATTTTGATTGGGTGGGAAATAGTTTTGAAAATAGTACTTTTTTTCGGCAAGGGGTTAGCCCACGACTTTCTCGAAAAACTGGAAAAAAATCATTTTTGAGATTTATGCATCAATTGAAAGGGGGTCGATGCTCTGTATTTTAGTGAAAACCGCATCATGTTTGGAGGCTTGGTTGAGGAAATAGAGCAATCGAAAGATAATTTGTGATGAGCTGGGTCGAAATTCTGTAATTTTACTTTTTGGCGAATTTTTCGGAAACGAGAGATCGTAGAACATTTTGGTTTGCAGTTGTGGGTAGAGCATTTAAATACCTTTCTTTTGATGTGTATTTTGATTGGGTGGGAAATAGTTTTGAAAATACTACTTTTTTCGGCAAGGGGTTAGCCCACGATTTTCTCGAAAAACTGAAAAAAATCATCTTTGAGATTTATGCATCAATTGAAAGGTGGGTCGATGCTCTGTATTTTAGTGAAAACCGCATCATAGGCTTGGTTGAGGAAATAGAGCAATCGAAAGATAATTTGTGATGAGCTGGGTCGAAATTCTGTAATTTTAGTTTTTGGCGAATTTTTCGGAAACGAGAGATCGTAGAACATTTTGGTTTGCATTTGTGGGTAGAGCATTTAAATACCTTTCTTTTGATGTGTATTTTGATTGGGTGGGAAATAGTTTTGAAAATACTACTTTTTTTCGGCAAGGGGTTAGCCCACGATTTTCTCGAAAAACTGAAAAAAAAATCATTTTTGAGATTTATGCCTCAATTGAAAGGTGGGTCGATGCTCTTCATTTTAGTGAAAACCGCATCATGTTTGGAGGCTTGGTTGAGGAAATAGAGCAATCGAAAGTTAATTTGTGATGAGCTGGGTCGAAATTCTGTAATTTTACTTTTTGACGAATTTTTCGGAAACGAGAGATCGTAGAACATTTTGGTTTGCAGTTGTGGGTAGAGCATTTAAATACCTTTCTTTTGATGTGTATTTTGATTGGGTGGGAAATAGTTTTGAAAATACTACTTTTTTTCGGCAAGGGGTTAGCCCACGATTACCTCGAACAACTGAAAAAATCATTGTGCAGATTTATGCATCAATTGAAAGGTGGGTCGATGCTCTGTATTTTAGTGAAAACCGCATCATGTTTGGAGGCTTGGTTGAGGAAATAGAGCAATCGAAAGTTAATTTGTGATGAGCTGGGTCGAAATTCTGTAATTTTACTTTTTGGCGAATTTTTCGGAAACGAGAGATCGTAGAACATTTTGGTTTGCAGTTGTGGGTAGAGCATTTAAATACCTTTCTTTTGATGTGTATTTTGATTGGGTGGGAAATAGTTTTGAAAATACTACTTGTTGCGAACATAACCTTAAGCATACAGCAGCTCAACTGATGTAACCATACAGTGGCTCAACTAGATATACTTTCAACAACCTCTCAAGCTTGGAAGTCAAAATATATAAATGTCATTTATCAAATGTCATATATAATATAATTTTAATTTTGTAATCTCTTTGTTTTAAAAATACATAAATCTTTTATATACTATAAAGCTGTAAAATTGTACCTAAAATGTTACTATTGTTTGTTCAATAAAATTTATTACTTTGTCACACCTCACCGAGGAAACAACATTTCTTTTATTTCTGGTTGGAAAACCGTTTTTGGACGAAACATTTTGGTCCATTCGAGCCATATATATAATATTACAATTAATCTGTGATAAGACTGTGATTCAAAATTAATATAAACTGTGATATAAAACAAAATCGAGCTGTGATATACTACGTGTTGAGTGCTGTCTTTTTCTGGAGTGCCATCAACTTCCTGCCAATTGCTGTTTGTCCAGCGGATCATCTGTGTGATACATACAAAGTACCTGATTCTGGGATATTGTCCAGCGGAGTTCCTTCAACGAAACAAATCTTTAAAAACCAATAAAAGTCATTGTGTGAGTAAAAATAACCATTTTTATTAAAAAAAAAAACAAGAGTGTATAAACCAACAATCGTTTTTTTCATCATTTTTTGTGAGTTGGAGAAATTGCTGCTGGAGTTGTATCCATTATCCAGTTCTTCAGTGCCGTTATTGAGTGCTGTTGTTGAGTGCCGTTGTTGAGTGACGTTATCAAAAGCAGTTATCCGGAGCAGTTATCCGGAGGAGTTATCCATTGCTGTTTTCCAGAACCGTTGTCAATAGCTGTCGTTTGTGCTGTTTTTTTTTTTTGGAATCGCTTGTTGCAGTCATATACATATACGTACGTTCTTCAGGGGTTAGCGGAGTCCCAGGTACCTGAAAGCGATAAATTGATTAATCAAGGAAATCAAAGTGAGTGAATAATCTTTAACAATATTAATTATATTGATTTATTATATATATTGAGTGTGTTACAATGAGTGATTCAGTGGAATTAAAGGTTTTCAATAAGACATGTTCACAAATTTTGAAAAATAGCGCAAAGTTCAGAAATTTGAAACCTGAACAGAAAACTAAGAATTACTTGATAGGACATTTGAATATTCTAGAAGAAAATTTTAGAAAAGTATGCGAGTTGTACGATGCTTTTCAAGGCGCCGAAGAAGATGAAACAGTTTTAGATGAGTGTGAGGAAAAGTACGATGATACTATGGAAACTTGCCTGTCGTACAAAGCTGGTATTTTAGATGAGTTAGATAGGTTAGATAGTTTGCAATTTGGTGAAAATTCCAGAGATGAAAGTAAGGATGGTGCCAAATCCCATAATCGGCGGGAATCTTTTTTGAATAACGCGGCTAAATCATCAAACTTCCGTGAAATAAGACTTCCTGCGATAACTCCCCCAACGTTCTATGGGGATTATGACAATTGGCGTCCATTTCACGATCTCTTCGTCTCTTTAATCCATAGCAATTCATCACTGTCTAAAATAGAAAAGTTAACATATTTGAAATCTTGCTTAAAGGGTAGTGCAGCTTCGTTGTTAGATTACCTCGAGGTCAACAATGACAATTATGACCAGGCATGGTCAATTTTGGTAACGCGTTACGACCATAAGCGGATTTTGGTCACCACTCAGCTTAAAACATTTTTCGATCAGCCGGCAGTCAGTGTTGAAACAGCAGATTCCATCAAGGGCCTCTTAGACAAGTCAACAGAGGTGCTTCATGCTTTGAAGAATTTAGGTGTTCCTGTAGATAGTTGGGATGTTGTAATTATTTTCACTCTCCTGCAAAAATTACCAGCAAAAACTCAACAGTTGTGGGAAGAAAAGCTTGGTTTAAGTACAGAGTTACCTACCTTTAGAGAATTTTCAACTTTTTTGACAACTAGGTTTCGTTCTTTAGAGGTTGTTTGTCAGCAGAACTCCAAACCCAAGGTTAACTCGGGTTCGAGTAAGGAACAGTTGAAGCTGAAACCAAAGGTGCTGCATATGAAGTCGGTGAAGAAGCAGAAGTATAGCTGCGCAGTATGCCACAAGGGTCAGCATTCACTTCGTTCGTGCCACTCATTTTTGAAGCTGGATGTTCCTGCAAGGTTGAAACATGTGAAACAAATCGGCGTTTGCGAAAATTGCTTAGCTTACAATCACAAAACGTTTCAATGTCCTAGTGAAAAACGGTGTTTTCACTGCAACCAAAAACATCACACGCTTTTGCACAGTTCTCTTATTGCTCAAAATTCTAATTTCAGCCAAAATTCTCAAAATTCACAATCCAATCAAGCGAATTGTTCCAGTTTTAATTCAGCTACATCGAATGCGCTTAATACAAACACAAATTCACAGTCTGGTAATTCAAATAATAATCAAAATACAAACCAGATTAATCCAAACGCGAAACCATTCAATCCGAGTACTAGCCAAGCTGCCACTTCGCAAATTTATCAAAATTATCACGTCGCAAATCCCTTGAGTACTATGGTGTTACTTGCTACAGCAGTCATCCAAATACAATCAGCCAACGGAGAATTCATCAGTTTGAGAGCGCTGCTAGATCCTGGTTCAGAATCAACATTCATCACTGAACGAGCGGTACAACAACTTCGTCTAAAAAAATGTCGTACCTTCATGGAATTCTCTGGTTTGGGAAACAACAAAAGTGGTTCTTGTCAAAGCTTTGTCGATATGAAAATCAAATCTCTACATACCTCTTTTCAAACTGATGCTAGGGCGTTTGTTCTCAAAACTATAACTGGTTTACTTCCCAATAGAGAAATTCTGCCTGATCAATGGGGTCACATTCAGGGTTTGTGTTTGGCTGATCCTTCTTTCTATAAACCTTCTAGTGTTGACTTGCTCCTAGGTAGTGGTGTCTTCTCCGAGGTCGTTTTGCCAGAAATAGTAAGGGGAAATGAGCCTGTAGCACCAATTGCACAGAATACTCAACTCGGGTGGATTGTTTTTGGCAATGCGCCAATTCAAACTTGCCGTGTCCACCTACAGCTTGTTGATATCGATACCCAGCTTCGAAAATTTTGGGAAATCGAAGAATCGCCGTTTGAAGATCCAGAAACTGCAGAAAATATCGCCTGTGAAGAACACTTCAAAACACACACCAGACGTTTGCCAAATGGAAGATTCGAAGTCTCACTACCATTCAAAGAAGGTGTTCGACCAGCACTAGGAGCAAGTCAGCAAGGAGCATTACGAAGGTTTCTCCAGCTCGAAAGAAGATTCGACAATAATCCTCAATTGCAGAAGGAGTATTCAGCGTGCATCTCGGAATATCTTCAGTTGGATCAGATGGAAAAGGTAGATGTCAGCCAAGGTGAAATTCTCCAATCACCATTCCACTATGTTGTTCCACATCATGCCGTGTTCAAGGAGTCCAGCACAACCACAAAGCTTCGAGTAGTTTTCGATGCTGCCTTTAAAACTACAAATGGGACTTCGTTGAATGAACATCTTTTGGTGGGACCTAAAACGCAATCAAATATAATGGATATCATACTAAAATGGAGAAAATTCAAGATTACATTGACGGCTGACATCGAAAAAATGTACCGGCAGATCCAGATGAAACAACCAGACACCTTTTATCAGCTGATTTACTGGCGAGACAACAAGATGAATCCGCTGCAGCTGTATCGATTAAAAACCGTCACTTTTGGAACAGCCTCCGCTCCTTACCTGGCCACTCGCACGTTGAACAAGCTTGCTGATGACGAGAAGGACAAATATCCGTTAGCAGCCCAGATGATACGTCACGATATGTACGTTGATGATTTGGTAAGCGGAGCAGACTCAGTACCAGAAGCTCAACAAAAGGTAGCTGAAATCAACCATCTTCTATCATTAGCTGGTTTTCACTTACGTAAATGGGCGAGCAATTCTGAAGATGCCTTGATCAATATTGCACCCCAAGAACGTGAAGTTGATTTTCTGTTGCCTTTCGATTCTTCTGAGCACATTAAAACCTTGGGCATAAAATGGCTCCCTTCCAGTGACTCATTCACTTTTCAGTGGGTTCAATCTGAAGCAACTGAAGTCACTAAGCGAACCATCTTGTCAACCATTGCTAAACTTTTCGATCCACTTGGCTGGATTTCTCCGTGCGTGATTTCAGCAAAAATTATCATGCAAAAATTGTGGTTGAAAGGTTTAGCATGGGATGTTCCTGTTCCTCTCAATCTGCAACAAGAATGGATTTCTCTGCGAACAGATTTGCCAAGTCTCGAAAAAATTCGAATACCAAGATGGATTTGCACTGAAAAAGAGAATTTAGAGTTAGAATTACATGGTTTTAGTGACGCTTCTATGAAGGCATATGGGGCAGTAGTTTACCTTAGGATTCTGAACAGAAGCAACAAAATTCACACTCACCTCGTTATGTCCAAAACTAGAGTTGCTCCTCTTAATACAGTTTCACTCCCTCGACTTGAGTTATGTGGGGCTGTTATGTTAGCTCGTCTTCTGTGCTATGTAAGAGATGTTTTGCAACTAGGCCAAATCAAAACTTACGCGTGGACTGATTCCACCATAACTTTATGTTGGATAGCTGCACCGCCATCAAAATGGAAGACTTTTATCAGCAATCGAGTAGCCGAAATTCAGCGATTAACTAACGTTAACATTTGGAATCACGTCCCCACTAAACTGAATCCTGCGGACTTAGCTTCGAGAGGAATTTCGCCATCAGAATTAAAAGTTAACACTCTTTGGTGGCGAGGACCAGAGTATCTTCAATCAATTTGGAAGTTCTCGTTTCCAAGTCCAAAAACAACGTATGAAACTAAAGAAGAAATGCGATCAGTAAAGGTCCAGTTACATTGCGCAATAGAATCTGAAAATCAAGTTGCAAAATTATTTCATAAAATCTCAGATTTGAAAAAACTGATACGAATCATCGCTTATTGCCGGAGGATTGTTCACATTTGCTTGAAAAAACTCCCGATGAACCATTTAATTGAACTACTTACCACTTCCGAGTTACAAAACGCAACATTTAATTGCATCAGAGCTGCTCAAAAACAGATGTTTCCTGAAGAAATCCAAAACTTAATCAAGCATCCATCATCATCGAAACATTTTGGATCACTACATCCGTTTATCGACCGAAATGGTATTCTTCGAGTTGGAGGACGCCTTCAAAATTCAAACTTACAGTTCGAACAACAACATCCAGTCATCCTCAAACCAGAACACGTCTTTTCGAAATTACTCATCTGGGAAGCTCACGAAAAAACGCTCCATGGTGGATTGCAGCAAATGGTCACCAATCTCCGCACCAAATATTGGATTTTGAATCTCAAGAGAAGCGTGAAAAAATACATTCATAAATGCGTAATTTGCTTTCGATTCAAAGCTAAGCCCATGCAACAATTGATGGGGAATTTACCAGCTGTTCGAGTCAGAGTGTCCCGGCCATTTACACACACAGGTGTAGATTATGCTGGACCGATAGAGGTTAAATCCTGGAAAGGACGTGGAGGCAAAATCTATAAAGGGTATTTCGCCATATTTGTTTGTCTAGCTACCAAAGCAATCCACTTGGAAGCGGTAAGTGACATGACGACTCAGGCATTTTTGGCAGCTTTTCGAAGATTTACGGCACGTCGAGGTGTCTGCACTGAAATGTACAGCGACTGCGGAAAGAACTTCGTGGGTGCCAATACCGAGCTCCAAAGAATGATGAAGTCTGCAAAGATCGATTGGAAGCAAATCACAACAACAACAACGAACGTCGGAACTAAATGGAATTTCATTCCTCCCGCTTCTCCCCATTTTGGTGGATTATGGGAAGCAGGAGTGAAATCCGTAAAGTTTCATTTGAAAAGGGTCGTCAGAAATGAAACCCTTACATTCGAGGAGCTCAGCACGCTTCTAACAGAAATAGAAGCATGTCTAAACTCGAGACCTCTTTGTCCAGTTTCCGACAACCTAGACGACTTCGCTATTCTCACGCCAGCACACTTCCTGTTTGGAACATCGGCCCAACTAGTTCCAGAAGCAGATTTGGCAGAAAAGGTTTCCAACCTTGATAGGTGGAGAAAAATCCAAATTGCTGTTCATTCGTTCTGGAAGCAATGGAGTAGCGAATATCTAGCTCGCCTTCAGCAACGACCGAAGTGGTTGAAAACCGAAGCACAGCCTCAAATCGGAGACCTGGTTTTGCTCAAGGATGAACGATTGCCACCTTCTCAATGGGCTCTTGCACGCATCATATCTTTAGTTCCAGGAAAAGATGGGTTGATTCGTGTCGTCAACATAAAAACGCAGTCTGGAGAGTTCAAAAGACCAATTACAAAAATTTGCCTACTACCATCCAATCGAACTGCAGATGAAACCGCAACTATCTAACCATGGACGAAAATCTAACATGCAATCAACAAACACTCGTATTAACTAAATCACAATAAGAAATAACAATCATGCATCCATCACAGTCGTTCAACTCTGATGTTGTTAGCAGAAAATCAAAATATTCAACATCAGTCACTCACAAATCAATAAACATTCAGAAATGTCGTCACAGATAATAAAATTATTTCTGCAAAGCAAGATTGCATTCTGAAAAAATCAATCACTCACAACTCATACTCATTTATTCGATACACTCACTCACTCGCTATCGCTCACAAAATCAATTATTCGATACACTGACTCACTCGCTATCGCTCACAAAATCAATTATTCGATACACTGACTCACTCGCTATCGCTCACAAAATCAATTATTCGATACACTGACTCACTCGCTATCGCTCACAAAATCAATCATCGATACAATCATTCACTATCACTCACAAACGCACACTCAGTAACTTGAAACACTCAATCTTCGATATCGATCAAAACTCACATTCGTTATCACTCTCACATGCAAATCACACGCACTCATACTCTACCAACCGATAACACACACATTCGATCGATATCACTCATATATTCAAAAATATCACACTCACAAGATTCCATAATATTCACAGTAAATCACAATAAATTCATTTTGAAATATCACATAATAAATTATTTTAAATAAACACATATTCGAAAAAAAAAAAACATTCAAATACAATTTATTTATCACACAACTAATGTTATTATCACAAAAACAAATCAATTTGATCACAGTCACAGAAATTTCCAATCATCATATAAATCACAATTAGGTCAAATATCACAATCAGCACATCATCACAAACTTAAAATCAATTGTAATTCACCGAAAATTAATTTTAGTTTTACTTAAAGCAACTTTAATTCTATGTAAAAGGAATTAATTTAATTCGCCGTAAAATATTTTAAATATACTTAAAATTCACACCAGAATTACAACAAAACATTCAAAAACAATTTGCGAACTCAGAATAAAATTTAATTTTTCGAACGGAAAACCGAAACACCCTGTAAAACTAATTAAAAACCATATCTAATTAATCAAATTTTAATCATCTACAGTCCACTAAAAAAAAAAAAAATCGATTTAAAAATAATTTAATCAAAATTAATTAATTTTACACATAAAAAAATGAACACCCTATTTCCAAACGAAAATTAGCCCAAGCCATCAATGAAACAAAAAAAAAAAAACAACAATAATGGGTATGCTTATGGGAATACACACGAACACGTATAAGCTTATTGGAGATGAAGGGAAGACACAAAACACACAATTTATCGACATAAACAACAAAGTAACACAAAATATAATTAAAACTCACTTTAATTCGTCACCATATAGCACTATAATTGTTTTTTCCATTAAAGTTATTACTTTTATTAACATATTTAACAATATCACAAATTAAAACAAAGCGAATGCAAAACCGAACTAAAACAATTTACAACCGACGCCGACGTGTAGAACTTGTAGCAATTGTGGAACGTAGACAAACTACAAGAACATGATAGATTCCTGTCATTCACAATTAGATCTGTTTGATTAAAATTTTTTTTGTGTTCTCGTAATGTATTACAATTTATTGTTATAAATGTATTAAATATTTGTTTTATATCGTTCCATGAGCACTCTGAAGGAAATAAAACAAACTTGCGAACGTTGTTCACAGCTGGGGAGGAATGTTGCGAACATAACCTTAAGCATACAGCAGCTCAACTGATGTAACCATACAGTGGCTCAACTAGATATACTTTCAACAACCTCTCAAGCTTGGAAGTCAAAATATATAAATGTCATTTATCAAATGTCATATATAATATAATTTTAATTTTGTAATCTCTTTGTTTTAAAAATACATAAATCTTTTATATACTATAAAGCTGTAAAATTGTACCTAAAATGTTACTATTGTTTGTTCAATAAAATTTATTACTTTGTCACACCTCACCGAGGAAACAACATTTCTTTTATTTCTGGTTGGAAAACCGTTTTTGGACGAAACACTACTTTTTTTGGGCAAGGGGTTAGCCCACGATTTTCTCGAAAAACTGAAAAAAATCATCTTTGAGATTTATGCATCAATTGAAAGGTGGGTCGATGCTCTGTATTTTAGTGAAAACCGCATCATAGGCTTGGTTGAGGAAATAGAGCAATCGAAAGATAATTTGTGATGAGCTGGGTCGAAATTCTGTAATTTTAGTTTTTGGCGAATTTTTCGGAAACGAGAGATCGTAGAACATTTTGGTTTGCAGTTGTGGGTAGAGCATTTAAATACCTTTCTTTTGATGTGTACTTTGATTGGGTGGGAAAAAGTTTTGAAAATAGTACTTTTTTTCGGCAAGGGGTGAGCCCACGATTTTCTCGAAAAACTGTATTTTAGTGAAAACCGCATCATGTTTGGAGGCTTGGTTGAGGAAATAGAGCAATCGAACATAATTTGTGATGAGCTGGGTCGAAATTCTGTAATTTTAGTTTTTGGCGAATTTTTCGGAAACGAGAGATCGTAGAACATTTTGGTTTGCAGTTGTGGGTAGAGCATTTAAATACCTTTCTTTTGATGTGTACTTTGATTGGGTGGGAAAAAGTTTTGAAAATAGTACTTTTTTTCGGCAAGGGGTGAGCCCACGATTTTCTCGAAAAACTGTATTTTAGTGAAAACCGCATCATGTTTGGAGGCTTGGTTGAGGAAATAGAGCAATCGAACATAATTTGTGATGAGCTGGGTCGAAATTCTGTAATTTTACGTTTTGACGAATTTTTCGGAAACGAGACCCCGTAGAACATTTTGGTTTGCAGTTGTGGGTAGAGCATTTAAATACCTTTCTTTTGATGTGTATTTTGATTGGGTGGGAAATAGTTTTGAAAATACTACTTTTTTTCGGCAAGGGGTTAGCCCACGATTTTCTCGAAAAACTGAAAAAAAAATCATTTTTGAGATTTTGCCTCAATTGAAAGGTGGGTCGATGCTCTTCATTTTAGTGAAAACCGCATCATGTTTGGAGGCTTGGTTGAGGAAATAGAGCAATCGAAAGATAATTTGTGATGAGCTGGGTCGAAATTCTGTAATTTTAGTTTTTGGCGAATTTTTCGGAAACGAGAGATCGTAGAACATTTTGGTTTGCAGTTGTGGGTAGAGCATTTAAATACCTTTCTTTTGATGTGTATTTTGATTGGGTGGGAAATAGTTTTGAAAATACTACTTTTTTTCGGCAAGGGGTTAGCCCACGATTTTCTGGAGAAACTGAAAAAATCATTTTTGAGATTTATGCATCAATTGAAATGTGGGTCGATGCTCTGTATTTTAGTGAAAACCGCATCTTGCTTGGAGGCTTGGTTGAGGAAATAGAGCAATCGAAAGATAATTTGTGATGAGCTGGGTCGAAATGCTGTAATTTTACTTTTTGACTAATTTTTCTAAAACGAGAGATCGTAGAACATTTTGGTTTGCAGTTGTGGGTAGAGCATTTAAATACCTTTCTTTTGATGTGTATTTTGATTGGGTGGGAAATAGTTTTGAAAATACTACTTTTTTTGGGCAAGGGGTTAGCCCACGATTTTCTCGAAAAACTGAAAAAAATCATTGTTGAGATTTATGCATCAATTGAAAGGTACGTTGACGCTCTGTATTTTAGTGAAAACCGCATCGTGTTTGGAGGCTTGGTTGAGGAAATAGAGCAATCGAAAGATAATTTGTGATGAGCTGGGTCGAAATTCTGTAATTTTACTTTTTGGCGAATTTTTCGGAAACGAGAGATCGTAGAACATTTTGGTTTGCAGTTGTGGGTAGAGCATTTAAATACCTTTCTTTTGATGTGTATTTTGATTGGGTGGGAAATAGTTTTGAAAATACTACTTTTTTTCGGCAAGGGGTTAGCCCACGATTACCTCGAACAACTGAAAAAATCATTGTGCAGATTTATGCATCAATTGAAAGGTGGGTCGATGCTCTGTATTTTAGTGAAAACCGCATCATAGGCTTGGTTGAGGAAATAGAGCAATCGAAAGATAATTTGTGATGAGCTGGGTCGAAATTCTGTAATTTTACTTTTTGACGAATTTTTCGGAAACGAGAGATCGTAGAACATTTTGGTTTGCAGTTGTGGGTAGAGCATTTAAATACCTTTCTTTTGATGTGTATTTTGATTGGGTGGGAAATAGTTTTGAAAATACTACTTTTTTTCGGCAAGGGGTTAGCCCACGATTTTCTGGAGAAACTGAAAAAATCATTTTTGAGATTTATGCATCAATTGAAATGTGGGTCGATGCTCTGTATTTTAGTGAAAACCGCATCTTGCTTGGAGGCTTGGTTGAGGAAATAGAGCAATCGAAAGATAATTTGTGATGAGCTGGGTCGAAATGCTGTAATTTTACTTTTTGACTAATTTTTCTAAAACGAGAGATCGTAGAACATTTTGGTTTGCAGTTGTGGGTAGAGCATTTAAATACCTTTCTTTTGATGTGTATTTTGATTGGGTGGGAAATAGTTTTGAAAATACTACTTTTTTTGGGCAAGGGGTTAGCCCACGATTTTCTCGAAAAACTGAAAAAAATCATTGTTGAGATTTATGCATCAATTGAAAGGTACGTTGACGCTCTGTATTTTAGTGAAAACCGCATCGTGTTTGGAGGCTTGGTTGAGGAAATAGAGCAATCGAAAGATAATTTGTGATGAGCTGGGTCGAAATTCTGTAATTTTACTTTTTGGCGAATTTTTCGGAAACGAGAGATCGTAGAACATTTTGGTTTGCAGTTGTGGGTAGAGCATTTAAATACCTTTCTTTTGATGTGTATTTTGATTGGGTGGGAAATAGTTTTGAAAATACTACTTTTTTTCGGCAAGGGGTAAGCCCACGATTTTCTCGAAAAACTGAAAAAAAAAATCATTTTTGAGATTAATGCATCAATTCGAAGGTGTTTCGATGCTCTGTATTTTAGTGAAAACCGCATCGTGTTTGGAGGCTTGGTTGAGGAAATAGAGCAATCGAAAGATAATTTGTGATGAGCTGGGTCGAAATTCTGTAATTTTACTTTCTGACGAATTTTTCGGAAACAAGAGATCGTAGAACATTTTGGTTTGCAGTTGTGGGTAGAGCATTTAAATACCTTTCTTTTGATGTGTATTTTGATTGGGTGGGAAATAGTTTTGAAAATACTACCTTTTTTCGGCAAGGGGTTAGCCCACGATTATCTCGAAAAACTGAAGAAAATCATTGTAATTTTACTTTTTGACGAATTTTTCGGAAACGAGAGATCGTAGAACATTTTGGTTTGCAGTTGTGGGTAGAGCATTTAAATACCTTTCTTTTGATTGGGTGGGAAATAGTTTTGAAAATACTACTTTTTTTCGGCAAGGGGTTAGCCCACGATTTTCTCGAAAAACTGAAGAAAATCATTGTAATTTTACTTTTTGACGAATTTTTCGGAAACGAGAGATCGTAGAACATTTTGGTTTGCAGTTGTGGGTAGAGCATTTAAATACCTTTCTTTTGATTTGTATTTTGATTGGGTGGGAAATAGTTTTGAAAATACTACTTTTTTTCGGCAAGGTGTTAGCCCACGATTTTCTGGAGAAACTGAAAAAATCATTTTTGAGATTTATGCATCAATTGAAATGTGGGTCGATGCTCTGTATTTTAGTGAAAACCGCATCTTGCTTGGAGGCTTGGTTGAGGAAATAGAGCAATCGAAAGATAATTTGTGATGAGCTGGGTCGAAATTCTGTAATTTTACTTTTTGACTAATTTTTCTAAAACGAGAGATCGTAGAACATTTTGGTTTGCAGTTGTGGGTAGAGCATTTAAATACCTTTCTTTTGATGTGTATTTTGATTGGGTGGGAAATAGTTTTGAAAATAGTACTTTTTTTCGGCAAGGGGTTAGCCCACGACTTTCTCGAAAAACTGGAAAAAAATCATTTTTGAGATTTATGCATCAATTGAAAGGGGGTCGATGCTCTGTATTTTAGTGAAAACCGCATCATGTTTGGAGGCTTGGTTGAGGAAATAGAGCAATCGAAAGATAATTTGTGATGAGCTGGGTCGAAATTCTGTAATTTTACGTTTTGAGGAATTTTTCGGAAACGAGAGATGGTAGAACATTTTGGTTTGCAGTTGTGGGTAGAGCATTTAAATACCTTTCTTTTGATGTGTATTTTGATTCGGTGGGATATAGTTTTGAAAATACTACTTTTTTTCGGCAAGGGGTTAGCCCACGATTTTCTCAAAAAACTAAAAAAAAATCATTCTTGAGATTTATGCATCAATTGAAAGGTGGGTCGATGCTCTGTGTTTTAGTGAAAACCGCATCGTGTTTGGAGGCTTGGTTGAGGAAATAGAGCGATCGAAAGATAATTTGTGATGAGCTGGGTCGAAATTCTGTAATTTTACTTTTTGACGAATTTTTCGGAAACGAGAGTTCTGGAACATTTTGGTTTGCAGGTGTGGGTAGAGCATTTAAATACCTTTCTTTTGATGTGTATTTTGATTGGGTGGGAAATAGTTTTGAAAATACTACTTTTTTTCGTCAAGGGGTTAGCCCACGATTATCTCGAAAAACTGAAGAAAATCCTTGTAATTTTACTTTTTGACGAATTTTTCGGAAACGAGAGATCGTAGAACATTTTGGTTTGCAGTTGTGGGTAGAGCATTTAAATACCTTTCTTTTGATGTGTATTTTGATTGGGTGGGAAATAGTTTTGAAAATACTACTTTTTTTCGGCAAGGGGTTAGCCCACGATTTTCTCGAAAAACTGAAAAAAAGTCATTTTTGAGATTTATGCATCAATTGAAAGGGGGGTCGATGCTCTGTATTTTAGTGAAAACCGCATCATGTTTGGAGGCTTGGTTGAGGAGTTAAAGCAATCGAAAGATAATTTGTGATGGGCTGGGTCGAAATGCTGTTATTTTACTTTTTGACGAATTTTTCGGAAACGAGAGATCGTAGAACATTTTGGTTTGCAGTTGTGGGTAAAGCAGTTAAATACCTTTCTTTTGATGTGTATTTTGATTGGGTGGGAAATAGTTTTGAAAATACTACTTTTTTTCGGCAAGGGGTTAGCCCACGATTTTCTCGAAAAACTGAAAAAAAGTCATTTTTGATATTTATGCATCAATTGAAAGGGGGGTCGATACTCTGTATTTTAGTGAAAACCGCATCATGTTTGGAGGCTTGGTTGAGGAAATAGAGCAATCGAAAGATAATTTGTGATGAGCTGGGTCGAAATTCTGTAATTTTACTTTTTGACGAATTTTTCGGAAACGAGAGATCGTAGAACATTTTGGTTTGCAGTTGTGGGTAGAGCATTTAAATACCTTTCTTTTGATGTGTATTTTGATTGGGTGGGAAATAGTTTTGAAAATACTACTTTTTTTCGGCAAGGGGTTAGCCCACGATTTTCTCGAAAAACTGAAAAAAAGTCATTTTTGAGATTTATGCATCAATTGAAAGGGGGGTCGATGCTCTGTATTTTAGTGAAAACCGCATCATGTTTGGAGGCTTGGTTGAGGAGTTAAAGCAATCGAAAGATAATTTGTGATGGGCTGGGTCGAAATGCTGTTATTTTACTTTTTGACGAATTTTTCGTAAACGAGAGATCGTAGAACATTTTGGTTTGCAGTTGTGGGTAGAGCATTTAAATACCTTTCTTTTGATGTGTATTTTGATTGGGTGGGAAATAGTTTTGAAAATACTACTTTTTTCGGCAAGGGTTAGCCCACGATTTTCTCGAAAAACTAAAAAAATCATTTTTGATATTTATGCATCAATTGAAAGGGGGGTCGATGCTCTGTATTTTAGTGAAAACCGCATCATGTTTGGAGGCTTGGTTGAGGAGTTAAAGCAATCGAAAGATAATTTGTGATGAGTTGGGAAAGGGTCGAAATTCTGTAATTTTACTTTTTGACGAATTTTTCGGAAAGGAGAGATCGTAGGACATTCTGGTTTGCAGTTGTGGGTAGAGCATTTAAATACCTTTCTTTTGATGTGTATTTTGATTGGGTGGGAAATAGTTTTGAAAATACTACTTTTTTTCGGCGAGGGGGGCCCACGATTTTCTCGAAAAACTGAAAAAAAGTCATTTTTGAGATTTATGCATCAAATGAAAGGGGGGTCGATGCTCTGTATTTTAGTGAAAACCGCATCATGTTTGGAGGCTTGGTTGAGGAGTTAAAGCAATCGAAAGATAATTTGTGATGAGTTGGGAAAGGGTCGAAATTCTGTAATTTTACTTTTTGACGAATTTTTCGGAAACGAGAGATCGTAGGACATTCTGGTTTGCAGTTGTGGGTAGAGCATTTAAATACCTTTCTTTTGATGTGTATTTTGATTGGGTGGGAAATAGTTTTGAAAATACTACTTTTTTTCGGCAAGGGGTTAGCCCACGATTTTCTCGAAAAACTGAAAAATCATTTTGAGATTAGTGCATCAATTGAAAGGGGGGTCGATGCTCTTCATTTAAGTGAAAACCGAATCATGTTTGGAGGCTTGGTTGAGGAAATAGAGCAATCGAAAGATAATTTGTGATGAGCTGGGTCGAAATTCTGTAATTTAACTTTTTGACGAATTTTTCGGAAACGAGAGATCGTAGAACATTTTGGTTTGCAGTTGTGGGTAGAGCATTTAAATACCTTTCTTTTGATGTGTATTTTGATTGGTTGGGAAATAGTTTTGAAATAATACTTTTTTTCGGCAAGGGGTAACCCAAGATTTTCTCGAAAAGCTGACAAAAAAAATCATTTTTGAGATTTATGCATCAATTGAAAGGGGGGTCGATGCTCTGTATTTTAGTGAAAACCGCATCATGTTTGGAGGCTTGGTTGAGGAAATAGAGCAATCGAAAGATAATTTGTGATGAGCTGGGTCGAAATTCTGTTATTTTACTTTTTGACGAATTTTTCGGAAACGAGAGATCGTAAAACATTTTGGTTTGCAGTTGTGGGTAGAGCATTTAAATACCTTTCTTTTGATGTGTATTTTGATTGGGTGGGAAATAGTTTTGAAAATACTACTTTTTTTCGGCAAGGGGTTAGCCCACGATTTTCTCGAAAAACTGACAAAAAATCATTTTTCAGATTTATGCATCAATTGAAAGGGGGGTCGATGCTCTGTATTTTAGTGAAAACCGCATCATGTTTGGAGGCTTGGTTGAGGAAATAGAGCAATCGAAAGATAATTTGTGATGAGTTGGGTCGAAATTCTGTAATTTTACTTTTTGACGAATTTTTCGGAAACGAGAGTTCTGGAACATTTTGGTTTGCAGGTGTGGGTAGAGCATTTAAATACCTTTCTTTTGATGTGTATTTTGATTGGGTGGGAAATAGTTTTGAAAATACTACTTTTTTTTGGCAGGAGGAAAAACTGAAAAAAAATCATTTTTGAGATTTATGCATCAATTGAAAGGGGGATCGATGCTCTGTATTTTAGTGAAAACCGCATCATGTTTGGAGGCTTGGTTGAAGAAATAGAGCAATCGAAAGATAATTTGTGATGAGCTGGGTCGAAAATCTGTAATTTTACTTTTTGACTAATTTTTCGGAAACGAGATATCGTAGAACATTTTGGTTTGCAGTTGTGGGTAGAGCATTTAAATACCTTTCTTTTGATGTGTATTTTGATTGGGTGGGAAATAGTTTTGAAAATACTACTTTTTTTTCGGCCCACGATTTTCTCGAAAAACTGAAAAAAAATTCATTTTTGAGATCTATACCTCAATTGAAAGGTGGGTCGATGCTCTGTATTTTAGTAAAAACCGCATCATGTTTGGAGGCTTGGTTGAGGAAATAGAGCAATCGAAAGATAATTTGTGATGAGCTGGGTCGAAATTCTGTAATTTTACGTTTTGAGGAATTTTTCGGAAACGAGAGATCGTAGAACATTTTGGTTTGC
Source organism: Eupeodes corollae (assembly GCF_945859685.1). Classification (NCBI taxonomy): domain Eukaryota; kingdom Metazoa; phylum Arthropoda; class Insecta; order Diptera; family Syrphidae; genus Eupeodes; species Eupeodes corollae. The sequence continues at coordinate 154,449,993 of NC_079147.1, forward strand.
AGTTGTGGGTAGAGCATTTAAATACCTTTCTTTTGATGTGTATTTTGATTGGGTGGGAAATAGTTTTGAAAATACTACTTTTTTTGGGCAAGGGATTAGCAGACGATTTTCTCGAAAAACTGAAAAAAATCGTTTTTGAGATTTATGCATCAATTGAAAGGTGGGTCGATGCTCTGTATTTTAGTGAAAACCGCATCTTGTTTGGAGGCTTGGTTGAGGAAATAGAGCAATCGAAAGTTAATTTGTGATGAGCTGGGTCGAAATTCTGTAATTTTACTTTTTGACGAATTTTTCGGAAACGAGAGATCGTAGAACATTTTGGTTTGCAGTTGTGGGTAGATAATTTAAAAACCTTTCTTTTGATGTGTATTTTGATTGGGTGGGAAATAGTTTTGAAAATACTACTTTTTTTCGGCAAGGGGTTAGCCCACGATTACCTCGAACAACTGAGAAAATCATTGTGCAGATTTATGCATCAATTGAAAGGTGGGTCGATGCTCTGTATTTTAGTGAAAACCGCATCATGTTTGAAGGTTTGGTTGAGGAAATAGAGCAATCGAAAGATAATTTGTGATGAGCTGGGTCGAAATTCTGTAATTTTACTTTTTGACGAATTTTTCGGAAACGAGAGATCGTAGAACATTTTGGTTTGCAGTTGTGGGTAGAGCATTTAAATACCTTTCTTTTGATGTGTATTTTGATTGGGTGGGAAATAGTTTTGAAAATACTACTTTTTTTCGGCAAGGGGTTAGCCCACGATTTTCTGGAGAAACTGAAAAAATCATTTTTGAGATTTATGCATCAATTGAAATGTGGGTCGATGCTCTGTATTTTAGTGAAAACCGCATCTTGCTTGGAGGCTTGGTTGAGGAAATAGAGCAATCGAAAGATAATTTGTGATGAGCTGGGTCGAAATTCTGTAATTTTACTTTTTGACTAATTTTTCTAAAACGAGAGATCGTAGAACATTTTGGTTTGCAGTTGTGGGTAGAGCATTTAAATACCTTTCTTTTGATGTGTATTTTGATTGGGTGGGAAATAGTTTTGAAAACACTCCTTTTTGCGGCAAGGGGTTAGCCCACGATTTTCTCGAAAAACCGCATCATGTTTAGAGCCTTGGTTAAGGAAATAGAGCAATCGAAAGATAATTTGTGATGAGCTGGGTCGAAATTCTGTAATTTTACTTTTTGACGAATTTTTCGGAAACGAGAGATCGTAGAACATTTTGGTTTGCAGTTGTGGGTAGAGCATTTAAATACCTTTCTTTTGATGTGTATTTTGATTGGGTGGGAAATAGTTTTGAAAATACTACTTTTTTTCGGCAAGGGGTTAGCCCACGATTTTCTGGAGAAACTGAAAAAATCATTTTTGAGATTTATGCATCAATTGAAATGTGGGTCGATGCTCTGTATTTTAGTGAAAACCGCATCTTGCTTGGAGGCTTGGTTGAGGAAATAGAGCAATCGAAAGATAATTTGTGATGAGCTGGGTCGAAATTCTGTAATTTTACTTTTTGACTAATTTTTCTAAAACGAGAGATCGTAGAACATTTTGGTTTGCAGTTGTGGGTAGAGCATTTAAATACCTTTCTTTTGATGTGTATTTTGATTGGGTGGGAAATAGTTTTGAAAATACTACTTTTTTCGGCAAGGGGTTAGCCCACGATTATCTCGAAAAACTGAAAAAAAATCATCTTTGAGATTTATGCATCAATTGAAAGGGGGGTCGATGCTCTGTATTTTAGTGAAAACCGCATCATGTTTGGAGGCTTGGTTGAGGAAATAGAGCAATCGAAAGATAATTTGTGATGAGCTGGGTCGAAATTCTGTAATTTTACTTTTTGACGAATTTTTCGGAAACGAGAGATCGTAGAACATTTTGGTTTGCAGTTGTGGGTAGAGCATTTAAATACCTTTCTTTTGATGTGTATTTTGATTGGGTGGGAAATAGTTTTGAAAATACTACTTTTTTCGGCAAGGGGTTAGCCCACGATTATCTCGAAAAACTGAAAAAAAATCATCTTTGAGATTTATGCATCAATTGAAAGGGGGGTCGATGCTCTGTATTTTAGTGAAAACCGCATCATGTTTGGAGGCTTGGTTGAGGAAATAGAGCAATCGAAAGATAATTTGTGATGAGCTGGGTCGAAATTCTGTAATTTTACTTTTTGACGAATTTTTCGGAAACGAGAGATCCTAGAACATTTTGGTTTGCAGTTGTGGGTAGAGCATTTACATACCTTTCTTTTGATGTGTATTTTGATTGGGTGGGAAATTGTTTTGAAAATACTACTTTTTTTCGGCGAGGGGGGCCCACGATTTTCTCGAAAAACTGAAAAAAAGTCATTTTTGAGATTTATGCATCAATTGAAAGGGGGGTCGATGCTCTGTATTTTAGTGAAAACCGCATCATGTTTGGAGGCTTGGTTGAGGAGTTAAAGCAATCGAAAGATAATTTGTGATGAGTTGGGAAAGGGTCGAAATTCTGTAATTTTACTTTTTGACGAATTTTTCGGAAAGGAGAGATCGTAGGACATTCTGGTTTGCAGTTGTGGGTAGAGCATTTAAATACCTTTCTTTTGATGTGTATTTTGATTGGGTGGGAAATAGTTTTGAAAATACTACTTTTTTTCGGCAAGGGGTTAGCCCACGATTTTCTCGAAAAACTGAAAAAAAATCAATTTTGAAATGTGAACATCAACTGAAAGCTGGGTCGATGCTCTTCATGTTAGTGAAAACCGCATCATGTTTGGAGGCTTGGTTGAGGAAATAGAGCAATCGAAAGATAATTTGTGATGAGCTGGGTCGAAATTCTGTAATTTTACTTTTTGACTAATTTTTCTAAAACGAGAGATCGTAGAACATTTTGGTTTGCAGTTGTGGGTAGAGCATTTAAATACCTTTCTTTTGATGTGTATTTTGATTGGGTGGGAAATAGTTTTGAAAATACTACTTTTTTCGGCAAGGGGTTAGCCCACGATTATCTCGAAAAACTGAAAAAAATTCATATTTCAGATTTATGAATCAATTGAAAGGTGGGTCGATGCTCTGTATTTTAGTGAAAACCGCATCATGTTTGGAGGCTTGGTTGAGGAAATACAGCAATCGAAAGATAATTTGTGATGAGCTGGGTCGAAATTCTGTAATTTTACTTTTTGAAGAATTTTTCGGAAACGAGAGATCGTAGAACATTTTGGTTTGCAGTTGTGGGTAGAGCATTTAAATACCTTTCTTTTGATGTGTATTTTGATTGGGTGGGAAATAGTTTTGAAAATACTACTTTTTTTCGGCAAGGGGTTAGTCCACGATTTTCTCGAAAAACTGAAAAAAATTCATATTTCAGATTTATGAATCAATTGAAAGGTGGGTCGATGCTCTGTATTTTAGTGAAAACCGCATCATGTTTGGAGGCTTGGTTGAGGAAATACAGCAATCGAAAGATAATTTGTGATGAGCTGGGTCGAAATTCTGTAATTTTACTTTTTGAAGAATTTTTCGGAAACGAGAGATCGTAGAACATTTTGGTTTGCAGTTGTGGGTAGAGCATTTAAATACCTTTCTTTTGATGTGTATTTTGATTGGGTGGGAAATAGTTTTGAAAATACTACTTTTTTTCGGCAAGGGGTTAGCCCACGATTTTCTCGAAAAACTGAAAAAAAAATTTTTTATCAATTAAAAGGTGGGTCGATGCTCTTTATTTTAGTGAAAACCGCATCATAGGCTTGGTTGAGGAAATAGAGCAATCGAAAGATAATTTGTGATGAGCTGGGAAAGGGTCGAAATTCTGTAATTTTACTTTTTGACGAATTTTTCGGAAAGGAGAGATCCTAGAACATTTTGGTTTGCAGTTGTGGGTAGAGCAGTTAAATACCTTTCTTTTGATGTGTATTTTGATTGGGTGGGAAATAGTTTTGAAAATACTACTTTTTTTCGGCAAGGGGTTAGTCCACGATTTTCTCGAAAAACTGAAAAAAATTCATATTTCAGATTTATGAATCAATTGAAAGGTGGGTCGATGCTCTGTATTTTAGTGAAAACCGCATCATGTTTGGAGGCTTGGTTGAGGAAATAGAGCAATCGAAAGATAATTTGTGATGAGCTGGGAAAGGGTCGAAATTCTGTAATTTTACTTTTTGACGAATCTTTCGGAAACGAGAGATCGTAGAACATTTTGGTTTGCAGTTGTGGGTAGAGCATTTACATACCTTTCTTTTGATGTGTATTTTGATTGGGTGGGAAATAGTTTTGAAAATACTACTTTTTTTCGGCAAGGGGTTAGCCCACGATTTTCTCGAAAAACTGAAAAAAAGTCATTTTTGAGATTTATGCATCAATTGAAAGGGGGGTCGATGCTCTGTATTTTAGTGAAAACCGCATCATGTTTGGAGGCTTGGTTGAGGAAATAGAGCAATCGAAAGATAATTTGTGATGAGCTGGGTCGAAATTCTGTAATTTTACTTTTTGACGAATTTTTCGGAAACGAGAGATCCTAGAACATTTTGGTTTGCAGTTGTGGGTAGAGCATTTACATACCTTTCTTTTGATGTGTATTTTGATTGGGTGGGAAATTGTTTTGAAAATACTACTTTTTTTCGGCGAGGGGGGCCCACGATTTTCTCGAAAAACTGAAAAAAAGTCATTTTTGAGATTTATGCATCAATTGAAAGGGGGGTCGATGCTCTGTATTTTAGTGAAAACCGCATCATGTTTGGAGGCTTGGTTGAGGAGTTAAAGCAATCGAAAGATAATTTGTGATGGGCTGGGTCGAAATGCTGTTATTTTACTTTTTGACGAATTTTTCGGAAACGAGAGATCGTAGAACATTTTGGTTTGCAGTTGTGGGTAGAGCAGTTAAATACCTTTCTTTTGATGTGTATTTTGATTGGGTGGGAAATAGTTTTGAAAATACTACTTTTTTTCGGCGAGGGGGGCCCACGATTTTCTCGAAAAACTGAAAAAAAGTCATTTTTGAGATTTATGCATCAATTGAAGGGGGGGTCGATGCTCTGTATTTTAGTGAAAACCGCATCATGTTTGGAGGCTTGGTTGAGGAAATAGAGCAATCGAAAGATAATTTGTGATGAGCTGGGTCGAAATTCTGTAATTTTACTTTTTGAAGAATTTTTCGGAAACGAGAGATCGTAGAACATTTTGGTTTGCAGTTGTGGGTAGAGCAGTTAAATACCTTTCTTTTGATGTGTATTTTGATTGGGTGGGAAATAGTTTTGAAAATACTACTTTTTTTCGGCAAGGGGTTAGTCCACGATTTTCTCGAAAAACTGAAAAAAATTCATATTTCAGATTTATGAATCAATTGAAAGGTGGGTCGATGCTCTGTATTTTAGTGAAAACCGCATCATGTTTGGAGGCTTGGTTGAGGAAATACAGCAATCGAAAGATAATTTGTGATGAGCTGGGTCGAAATTCTGTAATTTTACTTTTTGAAGAATTTTTCGGAAACGAGAGATCGTAGAACATTTTGGTTTGCAGTTGTGGGTAGAGCATTTAAATACCTTTCTTTTGATGTGTATTTTGATTGGGTGGGAAATAGTTTTGAAAATACTACTTTTTTTCGGCAAGGGGTTAGCCCACGATTTTCTCGAAAAACTGAAAAAAAGTCATTTTTGAGATTTATGCATCAATTGAAAGGGGGGTCGATGCTCTGTATTTTAGTGAAAACCGCATCATGTTTGGAGGCTTGGTTGAGGAGTTAAAGCAATCGAAAGATAATTTGTGATGGGCTGGGTCGAAATGCTGTTATTTTACCCAATCAAAATACACATCAAAAGAAGGGTATTTAAATGCTTACCCACAACTGCAAACCAAAATGTTCCAGAACTCTCGTTTCCGAAAAATTCGTCAAAAAGTAAAATTACAGAATTTCGACCCAGCTCATCACAAATTATCTTTCGATTGCTCTATTTCCTCAACCAAGCCTATGATGCGGTTTTCACTAAAATACAGAGCATCGACCCACCTTTCAATTGATGCATAAATCTCAAAGATGATTTTTTTCAGTTTTTCGAGAAAGTCGTGGGCTAACCCCTTGCCGAAAAAAAGTAGTATTTTTAGAACTATTTCCCACAAAATCAAAATACACATCAAAAGAAAGGTATTTAAATGCTCTACCCACAACTGCAAACCAAAATGTTCTACGATCTCTCGTTTCCGAAAAATTCGCCAAAAAGTAAAATTACAGAATTTCGACCCAGCTCATCACAAATTATCTTTCGATTGCTCTATTTCCTCAACCAAGCCTCCAAACACGATGCGGTTTTTACTACAACACAGAGCATCGACCAACCTTTCAATTGATGCATGGATCTCAAAAATGATTTTTCAGTTTTTCGAGAAAATCGTGCCCTAACCTTGCCGAAAAAAGTAGTATTTTTAGAACTATTTCCCACCCAATCAAAATACACATCAAAAGAAAGGTATTTAAATGCTCTATCCACAACTGCAAACCAAAATGTTCTACGATCTCTCGTTTCCGAAAAATTCGTCAAAAAGTTAAATTACAGAATTTCGACCCAGCTCATCACAAATTATCTTTCGATTGCTCTATTTCCTCAACCAAGCCTCCAAACATGATGCGGTTTTCACTAAAATACAGAGCATCGACCCCCTTTCAATTGATGCATAAATCTCAAAATTGATTTTTTTTCAGTTTTTCGAGAAAATCGTGGGGTAACCCTTTGCCGAAAAAGTTGTATTGTCAAAACTATTTCCCACCCAATCAAAATACACATCAAAAGAAAGGTATTTAAATGCTCTACCCACAACTGCAAACCAAAATGTTCTACGATCTCTCGTTTCCGAAAAATTCGCCAAAAAGTAAAATTACAGAATTTCGACCCAGCTCATCACAAATTATCTTTCGATTGCTCTATTTCCTCAACCAAGCCTCCAAACACGATGCGGTTTTTACTACAACACAGAGCATCGACCAACCTTTCAATTGATGCATGGATCTCAAAAATGATTTTTCAGTTTTTCGAGAAAATCGTGCCCTAACCTTGCCGAAAAAAGTAGTATTTTTAGAACTATTTCCCACCCAATCAAAATACACATCAAAAGAAAGGTATTTAAATGCTCTATCCACAACTGCAAACCAAAATGTTCTACGATCTCTCGTTTCCGAAAAATTCGTCAAAAAGTTAAATTACAGAATTTCGACCCAGCTCATCACAAATTATCTTTCGATTGCTCTATTTCCTCAACCAAGCCTCCAAACATGATGCGGTTTTCACTAAAATACAGAGCATCGACCCCCTTTCAATTGATGCATAAATCTCAAAATTGATTTTTTTTCAGTTTTTCGAGAAAATCGTGGGGTAACCCTTTGCCGAAAAAGTTGTATTTTCAAAACTATTTCCCACCCAATCAAAATACACATCAAAAGAAAGGTATTTAAATGCTCTACCCACAACTGCAAACCAAAATGTTCTACGATCTCTCGTTTCCGAAAAATTCGCCAAAAAGTAAAATTACAGAATTTCGACCCAGCTCATCACAAATTATCTTTCGATTGCTCTATTTCCTCAACCAAGCCTCCAAACACGATGCGGTTTTTACTACAACACAGAGCATCGACCAACCTTTCAATTGATGCATGGATCTCAAAAATGATTTTTCAGTTTTTCGAGAAAATCGTGCCCTAACCTTGCCGAAAAAAGTAGTATTTTTAGAACTATTTCCCACAAAATCAAAATACACATCAAAAGAAAGGTATTTAAATGCTCTATCCACAACTGCAAACCAAAATGTTCTACGATCTCTCGTTTCCGAAAAATTCGTCAAAAAGTTAAATTACAGAATTTCGACCCAGCTCATCACAAATTATCTTTCGATTGCTCTATTTCCTCAACCAAGCCTCCAAACATGATTCGGTTTTCACTTAAATGAAGAGCATCGACCCCCCTTTCAATTGATGCACTAATCTCAAAATGATTTTTCAGTTTTTCGAGAAAATCGTGGGCTAACCCCTTGCCGAAAAAGTAGTATTTTCAAAACTATTTCCCACCCAATCAAAATACACATCAAAAGAAAGGTATTTAAATGCTCTACCCACAACTGCAAACCAAAATGTTCTACGATCTCTCGTTTCCGAAAAATTCGTAAAAAGTTAAATTACAGAATTTCGACCCAGCTCATCACAAATTATCTTTCGATTGTTCTATTTCCTCAACAAAGCTTCCAAACACGATGCGGTTTTCACTAAAATACAGAGCATCGACCCCCCTTTCAATTGATGCATAAATCTCAAAGATGATTTTTTTTCAGTTTTTTGAGATAATCGCGGGCTAACCCCTTGCCGAAAAAAGTAGTATTTTCAAAACTATTTCCCACCCAATCAAAGTACACATCAAAAGAAAGGTATTTAAATGCTCTACCCACAACTGCAAACCAAAATGTTCTACGATCTCTCGTTTCCGAAAAATTCGTCAAAAAGTAAAATTACAGAATTTCGACCCAGCTCATCACAAATTATCTTTCGATTGCTCTATTTCCTCAACCAAGCCTCCAAACATGATGCGGTTTTCACTAAAATACAGAGCATCGACCCACCTTTCAATTGATGCATAGATCTCAAAAATGATTTTTCAGTTTTTCGAGAAAATCGTGGGCTAACCCCTTGCCCAAAAAAAGTAGTATTTTCAAAACTATTTCCCACCCAATCAAAATACACATCAAAAGAAAGGTATTTAAATGCTCTACCCACAACTGCAAACCAAAATGTTCTCCGAACTCTCGTTTCCGAAAAATTCGTCAAAAAGTAAAATTACAGAATTTCGACCCAGCTCATCACAAATTATCTTTCGATTGCTCTATTTCCTTAACCAAGGCTCTAAACATGATGCGGTTTTTCGAGAAAATCGTGGGCTTACCCCTTGCCGAAAAAAGGAGTGTTTTCAAAACTATTTCCCACCCAATCAAAATACACATCAAAAGAAAGGTATTTAAATGCTCTACCCACAACTGCAAACAAAAATGTTCTCCGAACTCTCGTTTCCGAAAAATTCGTCAAAAAGTAAAATTACAGAATTTCGACCCAGCTCATCACAAACTATCTTTCGATTACTCTATTTCCTCAACCAAGCCTCCAAACATGATGCGGTTTTCACTTAAATACAGAGCATCGACCCACCTTTCAATTGATGGATAGATCTCAAAAATGATTTTTCATTTTTTCGAGAAAATCGTGGGCTAACCTTGCCGAAAAAAGTAGTATTTTTAGAACTATTTCCCACCCAATCAAAATACACATCAAAAGAAAGGTATTTAAATGCTCTACCCACAACTGCAAACCAAAATGTTTTACGATCTCTCGTTTCCGAAAAATTCGTCAAAAAGTAAAATTACAGAATTTCGACCCAGCTCATCACAAATTATCTTTCGATTGCTCTATTTCCTTAACCAAGGCTCTAAACATGATGCGGTTTTTCGAGAAAATCGTGGGCTAACCCCTTGCCGAAAAAAGGAGTGTTTTCAAAACTATTTCCCACCCAATCAAAATACACATCAAAAGAAAGGTATTTAAATGCTCTACCCACAACTGCAAACCAAAATGTTTTACGATCTCTCGTTTCCGAAAAATTCGTCAAAAAGTAAAATTACAGAATTTCGACCCAGCTCATCACAAATTATCTTTCGATTGCTCTATTTCCTTAACCAAGGCTCTAAACATGATGCGGTTTTTCGAGAAAATCGTGGGCTAACCCCTTGCCGAAAAAAGGAGTGTTTTCAAAACTATTTCCCACCCAATCAAAATACACATCAAAAGAAAGGTATTTAAATGCTCTACCCACAACTGCAAACCAAAATGTTCTCCGATCTCTCGTTTCCGAAAAATTCGTCAAAAAGTAAAATTACAGAATTTCGACCCAGCTCATCACAAATTATCTTTCGATTGCTCTATTTCCTCAACCAAGCCTCCAAACATGATGCGGTTTTCACTAAAATACAGAGCATCGACCCCCCTTTCAATTGATGCATAAATCTCAAAGATGATTTTTTTTCAGTTTTTCGAGATAATCGCGGGCTAACCCCTTGCCGAAAAAAGTAGTATTTTCAAAACTATTTCCCACCCAATCAAAGTACACATCAAAAGAAAGGTATTTAAATGCTCTACCCACAACTGCAAACCAAAATGTTCTACGATCTCTCGTTTCCGAAAAATTCGTCAAAAAGTAAAATTACAGAATTTCGACCCAGCTCATCACAAATTATCTTTCGATTGCTTTAACCAAGCCTCCAAACACGATGCGGTTTTCACTAAAATGAAGAGCATCGACCCCCCTTTTAATTGATGCATAAATCTCAAAAATGATTTTTTTTCCAGTTTTTCGATAAAATCGTGGGCTAACCCCTTGCCGAAAAACAGTAGTATTTTCAAAACTATTTCCCACCCAATCAAAATACACATCAAAAGAAAGGTATTTAAATGCTCTACCCACAACTGCAAACCAAAATGTTCTACGATCTCTCGTTTCCGAAAAATTCGTAAAAAGTTAAATTACAGAATTTCGACCCAGCTCATCACAAATTATCTTTCGATTGTTCTATTTCCTCAACAAAGCCTCCAAACACGATTCGGTTTTCACTAAAATACAGAGCATCGACCCCCCTTTCAATTGATGCATAAATCTCAAAGATGATTTTTTTTCAGTTTTTCGAGATAATCGCGGGCTAACCCCTTGCCGAAAAAAGTAGTATTTTCAAAACTATTTCCCACCCAATCAAAGTACACATCAAAAGAAAGGTATTTAAATGCTCTACCCACAACTGCAAACCAAAATGTTCTACGATCTCTCGTTTCCGAAAAATTCGTCAAAAAGTAAAATTACAGAATTTCGACCCAGCTCATCACAAATTATCTTTCGATCGCTCTATTTCCTCAACCAAGCCTCCAAACACGATGCGGTTTTCACTAAAACACAGAGCATCGACCCACCTTTCAATTGATGCATAGATCTCAAAAATGATTTTTCAGTTTTTCGAGAAAATCGTGGGCTAACCCCTTGCCCAAAAAAAGTAGTATTTTCAAAACTATTTCCCACCCAATCAAAATACACATCAAAAGAATGGTATTTAAATGCTCTACCCACAACTGCAAACCAAAATGTTCTACGATCTCTCGTTTCCGAAAAATTCGTCAAAAAGTAAAATTACAGAATTTCGACCCAGCTCATCACAAATTATCTTTCGATTGCTCTATTTCCTTAACCAAGGCTCTAAACATGATGCGGTTTTTCGAGAAAATCGTGGGCTAACCCCTTGCCGAAAAAAGGAGTGTTTTCAAAACTATTTCCCACCCAATCAAAATACACATCAAAAGAAAGGTATTTAAATGCTCTACCCACAACTGCAAACCAAAATGTTCTCCGAACTCTCGTTTCCGAAAAATTCGTCAAAAAGTAAAATTACAGAATTTCGACCCAGCTCATCACAAACTATCTTTCGATTACTCTATTTCCTCAACCAAGCCTCCAAACATGATGCGGTTTTCACTAAAATACAGAGCATCGACCCCCCTTTCAATTGATGCATAAATCTCAAAAATGATTTTTTTTTCAGTTTTTCGAGAAAATCGTGGGCTAACCCCTTGCCGAAAAAAAGTAGTATTTTCAAAACTATTTCCCACCCAATCAAAATACACATCAAAGAAAGGTATTTAAATGCTCTACCCACAACTGCAAACCAAAATGTTCCAGAACTCTCTTTTCCGAAAAATTCGTCAAAAAGTAAAATTACAGAATTTCGACCCAGCTCATCACAAATTATCTTTCGATTGCTCTATTTCCTCAACCAAGCCTCCAGACATGATGCGGTTTTTACTAAAATACAGAGCATCGATCCCCCTTTCAATTGATGCATAAATCTCAAAAATGATTTTTTTTCAGTTTTTCCTCCTGCCGAAAAAAAGTAGTATTTTCAAAACTATTTCCCACCCAATCAAAATACACATCAAAAGAAAGGTATTTAAATGCTCTACCCACAACTGCAAATCAAAATGTTCTACGATCTCTCGTTTCCGAAAAATTCGTCAAAAAGTAAAATTACAGAATTTCGACCCAGCTCATCACAAATTATCTTTCGATTGCTCTATTGCCTCAACCAAGCCTAAAAACACGATGCGGTTTTCACTAAAATACAGAGCATCGACCCACCTTTCAATTGGTGCATAAATCTCAAAAATGATTTTTTTCCAGTTTTTCGAGAAAGTTGTGGGCTAACCCCTTGCCGAAAAAAAGTAGTATTTTCAAAACTATTTCCCACCCAATCAAAATACACATCAAAAGAAAGGTATTTAAATGCTCTACCCACAACTGCAAACCAAAATGTTCTACGATCTCTCGTTTCCGAAAAATTCGTCAAAAAGTAAAATTACAGAATTTCGACCCTTTCCCAGCTCATCACAAATTATCCTTCGATTGCTCTATTTCCTCAACCAAGCCTCCAAACATGATGCGGTATTGCGGTTTTCACTAGAATACAGAGCATCGACCCACCTTTCAATTGATGTATAAATCTCAAAAACGATTTTTTTTCAGTTTTTCGAGAAAATCGTGGGCTAACCCCTTGCCGAAAAAAAGTAGTATTTTCAAAACTATTTCCCAACCAATCAAAATACACATCAAAAGAAAGGTATTTAAATGCTCTACCCACAACTGCAAACCAAAATGTTCTACGATCTCTCGTTTCCGAAAAATTCGTCAAAAAGTAAAATTACAGAATTTCGACCCTTTCCCAGCTCATCACAAATTATCCTTCGATTGCTCTATTTCCTCAACCAAGCCTCCAAACATGATGCGGTATTGCGGTTTTCACTAGAATACAGAGCATCGACCCACCTTTCAATTGATGCATAGATGTCAAAAATTATTTTTTTCAGTTTTTCGAGAAAATCGTGGGCTAACCCCTTGCCGAAAAAAAGTAGTATTTTCAAAACTATTTCCCACCCAATCAAAATGCACATCAAAAGAAAGGAATTTAAATGCTCTACCCACAACTCCAAACCAAAATTACAGAATTTCGACCCTTTCCCAGCTCATCACAAATTATCCTTCGATTGCTCTATTTCCTCAACCAAGCCTCCAAACATGATGCGGTTTTCACTAAAATACAGAGCATATACCCACCTATCAATTGATGCATAAATCTCAAAAATGTTTTTTTTTCAGTTTTTCGAGAAAATCGTGGGCTAACCCCTTGCCGAAAAAAAATAGTATTTCAAAACTATTTCCCACCCAATCAAAATACACATCAAAAAAAAGGTATTTAAATGCTCTACCCACAACTGCAAACCAAAATGTTCTACGATCTCTCGTTTCCGAAAGATTCGTCAAAAAGTAAAATTACAGAATTTCGACCCTTTCCCAACTCATCACAAATTATCTTTCGATTGCTTTAACTCCTCAACCAAGCCTCCAAACATGATGCGGTTTTCACTAAAATACAGAGCATCGACCCCCCTTTCAATTGATGCATAAATCTCAAAAATGACTTTTTTTCAGTTTTTCGAGAAAATCGTGGGCCCCCCTCGCCGAAAAAAAGTAGTATTTTCAAAACAATTTCCCACCCAATCAAAATACACATCAAAAGAAAGGTATGTAAATGCTCTACCCACAACTGCAAACCAAAATGTTCTAGGATCTCTCGTTTCCGAAAAATTCGTCAAAAAGTAAAATTACAGAATTTCGACCCAGCTCATCACAAATTATCTTTCGATTGCTCTATTTCCTCAACCAAGCCTCCAAACATGATGCGGTTTTCACTAAAATACAGAGCATCGACCCCCCTTTCAATTGATGCATAAATCTCAAAAATGACTTTTTTTCAGTTTTTCGAGAAAATCGTGGACTAACCCCTTGCCGAAAAAAAGTAGTATTTTCAAAACTATTTCCCACCCAATCAAAATACACATCAAAAGAAAGGTATTTAACTGCTCTACCCACAACTGCAAACCAAAATGTTCTAGGATCTCTCCTTTCCGAAAAATTCGTCAAAAAGTAAAATTACAGAATTTCGACCCTTTCCCAGCTCATCACAAATTATCTTTCGATTGCTCTATTTCCTCAACCAAGCCTCCAAACATGATGCGGTTTTCACTAAAATAAAGAGCATCGACCCACCTTTTAATTGATAAAAAATTTTTTTTTCAGTTTTTCGAGAAAATCGTGGGCTAACCCCTTGCCGAAAAAAAGTAGTATTTTCAAAACTATTTCCCACCCAATCAAAATACACATCAAAAGAAAGGTATTTAAATGCTCTACCCACAACTGCAAACCAAAATGTTCTACGATCTCTCGTTTCCGAAAAATTCTTCAAAAAGTAAAATTACAGAATTTCGACCCAGCTCATCACAAATTATCTTTCGATTGCTGTATTTCCTCAACCAAGCCTCCAAACATGATGCGGTTTTCACTAAAATACAGAGCATCGACCCACCTTTCAATTGATTCATAAATCTGAAATATGAATTTTTTTCAGTTTTTCGAGAAAATCGTGGGCTAACCCCTTGCCGAAAAAAAGTAGTATTTTCAAAACTATTTCCCACCCAATCAAAATACACATCAAAAGAAAGGTATTTAAATGCTCTACCCACAACTGCAAACCAAAATGTCCTACGATCTCTTGTTTCCGAAAATTTCGTCAAAAAGTAAAATAACAGAATTTCGACCCAGCTCATCACAAATTATCTTTCGATTGCTCTATTTCCTCAACCAAGCCTCCAAACATGATGCGGTTTTCACTAAAATACAGAGCATCGACCCCCCTTTCAATTGATGCATAAATCTCAAAAATGACTTTTTTTCAGTTTTTCGAGAAAATCGTGGGCTAACCCCTTGCCGAAAAAAAGTAGTATTTTCAAAACTATTTCCCACCCAATCAAAATACACATCAAAAGAAAGGTATTTAAATGCTCTACCCACAACTGCAAACCAAAATGTTCTAGGATCTCTCGTTTCCGAAAAATTCGTCAAAAAGTAAAATTACAGAATTTCGACCCAGCTCATCACAAATTATCTTTCGATTGCTCTATTTCCTCAACCAAGTCTCCAAACATGATGCGGTTTTCACTAAGGTACAGAGCATCGACCCACCTTTCAATTGATGCATAAATCTCAAAAATGTTTTTTTCTCAGTTTTTCGAGAAAATCGTGGGCCTTGCCGAAAAAAAGTAGTATTTTCAAAACTATTTCCCACCCAATCAAAATACACATCAAAAGAAAGGTATTTAACTGCTCTACCCACAACTGCAAACCAAAATGTTCTACGATCTCTCGTTTACGAAAAATTCGTCAAAAAGTAAAATAACAGAATTTCGACCCAGCTCATCACAAATTATCTTTCGATTGCTCTATTTCCTCAACCAAGCCTCCAAACACGATGCGGTTTTCACTAAAATACAGAACATCGACCTCCTTTCAATGGGTGCATAAATCTGAAAAATGTTTTTTTTTCAGTTTTTCGAGATAATCGTGGGCTAACCCCTTGCCGAAAAAAAGTAGTATTTTCAAAACTATTTCCCACCCAATCAAAATACACATCAAAAGAAAGGTATTTAAATGCTCTACCCACAACTTCAAACCAAAATGTTCTACGATCTCTCGTTTCCGAAAAATTCGTCAAAAAGTAAAATTACAGAATTTCGACCCAGCTCATCACAAATTATCTTTCGATTGCTCTATTTCCTCAACCAAGCCTCCAAACATGATGCGGTTTTCACTAAAATGCAGAGCATCGACACATCTTTCAATTGATGCATAAATCTCAAAAATGATTTTTTTCCAGTTTTTCGAGAAAATCGTGGGCTAACCCCTTGCCGAAAAAAAGTATCAAAACTATTTCCCACCCAATCAAAATATACATCAAAAGAAAGGTATTTAAATGCTCTACCCACAACTGTAAACCAAAATGTTTTACGATCTCTCGTTTCCGAAAAATTCGTCAAAAAGTAAAATTACAGATATCCAACCCAGCTCATCACAAATTATCTTTCGATTGCTCTATTTCCTCAACCAAGCCTCCAAACATGATGCGGTTTTACGTTTTTTACAAATGACCAGACATTTTTACTTCCCTTGGGACATTGTAGTATTTTCTGCCTTAATTTCTGGTCATGCAAAAATTTGGTTCGTCGAATGTGGCCGTTGCAAGTTTTTCTAGCTTGATTGAACTTATTCCGGTTTTCCTCAGTGGGGTTGGCTTTATAAATCCGGAAACTAACATTTCTGATCCGCTGGAATCGTCACTATCGAGAAAGCATAGTTACCAGTTAAAGTTCCTGAAGAATTCATTGAGACCGTTCCAGTTGGCTTTCTCATATTGCCAAACGGTTCTCATAGGAGTTTTTTCTTTAACTGGGTTTTTTCGACATGAGAATTTTGCAGATATGATACAATGGTCTGATGTGCCTTGAGGCGGTAATACACTAATTGTGTATTTATTAGGGTCAGAGGTAAGAAACAAGTCTAGGGTGTTGGCGGATTGACCTGCAACGTCAGGGATTCGAGTTGGCTCATCGACAAGCTGGGTTAATTGATTTAACTCAGCAAAGATCTCAACATACCTTCCTTCCGGTGTTGACTGACCAGAATAACGAAGCCAAGAAGAATTGTGTACATTGAAATCGCCCGCAATGACAATTTCAGTGTGACGATAATGGGCAACAATTCTTTGAATGGAGTCGGACAGAGCATCAAATTCGTTAAAAGTTGAATTTCTGTCCAGATTTGGTCTTCGATATAAAAAACATGCGTGGATGATGTGCTTATGAACCGTAAATTTTAACTACATGAAGTTGAAGTTTGTGTTAGAGCACGAACCATATTGTGGTTGAAGTCGGCATGCAACATCATTTCTTATATATACGGCTAATCCTTGGTGGAAAAAGAATAATGGCACTAAGCTATAGCCATTTAGATTAAATTCCAAATGATCGGAATTTTCACCTATCTGAGTTTCACTTAATGCCAAAACAACTGGCCTGTTTGTTGCAGTGTGAACATATGCGGCACAGAAATTCTTTCTAAGCCCACGAATGTTGCTAAAATCAACTCTGAATTCATCCAGCATTATAATATTCAAAGACTAATAAAAACACAATTCGGACAATTAACTATGATAAATAATCTGACAAGTACCTTTGGGTACCTTTGCATACATATGTGAGTTTAAAATATTATTCTTGACAAATAAGGTTGTTTCACACATATTTTACTTACCTTCGCCTATATAAAAAAATAAATACTTAGTACAAGTTAAAGAAACGGGTCAGAAAGAGTAAATGTATTTTCTATTAGAACCACATTTTCAAGGTATGTATACACATTATATCTGTATAGGTGTTACGTAAAACCTCTACAACTACAGCTTACGTGTCACTTCATAACTAAAATCCAAAACGCACAAGAGCCTGACTGTAAACAGCACAGCACATTAATAGCAATTTCTTGTACTTGTCCGTATGCTAGCTTCTTTTAAATTTTAACGAAAAAAAATAAACTGAACATAATAACTCCATGTTTGCGCTGAAAACTTGTAGGAAAGAAGGAATGTGATTGGATTGTAGTAAGTACCTTCTACCTTCTAATAACATTCCTTCATTATTACCATAAACAGTATCCAAAGAACACTCGTTCTCTGATCATAGATATATACAGTTCAATATAAATGTGGATGATAACCATTGCCTTTTCGAAACTATCGGAAAACTGACTGGGCTTCATACAGGAACTCATTACAGAGTTTACTAGAACCTGGACTATTTAGTCCTTCCTCTAACGCTAACAAACTTGACAACAAAGTCAATGACCTTACCTCAGCTATGAACAGATCGCTAGAAATTGCTTGTCCACTTATACACATAAGAGGAAAGAGGAAACCACAATGGTGGGCCTCAGAGCTTGACTCGCTCAGGAAACTTTCCAACCGGGCCAAAGCTGCAAGACTAGCCTCTCACTGGTACTCTAACAAAGAATCCCTAAGAATCTACAAGAAGGCACTAAGGAAATCCAAGCGATCTTCTTGGCGATCCTTCTGTGGCATGATAGAAGAAACTTCTGAAGCCTCTAGGTTACGGAAAATTCTTTCAACTAATCCAGCTATGCCAAGCTGCTTGAAAAATGCAGACGGCTCCTGGACTAATTCAAGTAATGAATCACTGAACCTACTATTGGACACTCACTTTCCTGGTAGTTCTCTTACCGAAACTTGCAACAGCTTTGCACGTTCAAGTTCAAATACAACATATCCACAAGGTCTGATCACAAAGGATAAGCTACAATAGGCTCTCAACAGCTTCAAACCATTTAAAGCTGCAGGGCCAGATGGTATAATACCAGCCGAATTACAAAAGACTTCTGATATAATTGCACCAATCCTGGAGGCAGTTTTTACTAGCTGTCTTTACCTGGCCCATGTTCCTCGGCATGGAGAGAAGTTAAAGTTGTTTTTATACCTAAAGCAGGTAAATGCTCCCAAGTCAATCCTAAAGATCTACGACCTATAAGTCTATCATCATTCCTTCTTAAGACCCTGGAAAGATTGATTGTTATCCGTTTAAGGGCACGTATCGATACAAAACTTCCGTCTTCGTCTCAATATGCCTACTGTGAAGGTAAATCGGTGGAAACAGCGTTACACACTGTAGTACGCACCGTCGAATATTCTCTCATAAAGAGTTCACTATGGTGCCTTTAACCACGTGTACACATCCCCAATCACATCTGTACTGACATCTCTTAATGTAGGCAGTTCGCTTCAGGAGTTTATTCATTTAATGCTTACTAGCAGAATAATTAACTCAAAACTGGCAACTCTTCTAGTAGACGATTCGTTAGTAGAGGGACACCGCAAGTTGGTGTTCTATCCCCTTTCCTCTGGAACCTAGTGTTGAATGAAATCATAACTAGTCTGGATGCGGAGGGTTTCAGAGTGATAGCCTATGCGGACGACGTTGCTATAGCAGTTTCAGGAAAGCATCTTAATATCCTAAAAGTACTCTTACAATATGCCTTGGACAGACTAATACTTTGGGCTGATCGGTGTGGACTGGGTGTTAACCCACACAAAACCGATCTGGTCTTATTTTCGGGGAGATACAAAATTCCATTTGTCAACCCTCCTTACATTAAAGGAATCCAATTAAAATTCTCAGACGAGGCTAAATACCTGCGACTTGTCTTAGACAAAAAACTAAATTGGAAACGCAACGTACAGGAAAGAGTCAAAAAAGCTACTGTAGCTCTCTTTTCTTGCAAAAAAGCTATTGGTAATAAATGGGGTTTACAACCCAGAATCACGCATTGGCTATACATATCGGTAATCAGACCGATTTTAACGTACGGTGTGGCAGCATGGTGGACTGCTTTTGGAAAAGGTATAAACAGGAATAAGTTAAATAAAGCCCAATGTTCAGCCTGCCTATGTATAAGCGGATCGCTTCGCACGACCTCGTCTGCAGCACTGGACACCTTTCTCTACCTTACACCTCTTGACATATTTAGCAAACAAATAGCTGCAAGCTCTGCTATTCGCCTCAATGCTTCGTCGCAGTGGACTAACAACAACATTGGCCACTCCGTAATTCTAAGGTACTTAGAATCAATTCCAAAGCACACAGACTACACCATCCCCCAACTACAATTCGACAGGAATTTCCAGATTTCTATACCTACCAGATCTTTTTGGGAGGATAGGACATTCTTGGAGGATGAGTCAATCCACTTTTACACAGATGGCTCAAAAAACCAAAGAAGGGGTTGGTGGTGGTGTGTACTCTGAACGACTGAAATTAAGTCTCTCATTCCGCCTTCCCAATCATTGTAGCGTGTTCCAGGCGGAACTTTTGGCGATTAAGGAAGTCTTGTCTTGGCTCAAAGAAAACGTGATATCAACATCTGATATCCGTATTTTCTCCGACAGCCAGGCCGCTATCAAATCTCTGGACTCAGTATCTATAAACTCTATAACAGTCCATAACTGTCGATCATCTCTAATGGAGATGGCGCAACAGTTTAATATTCACCTTTGCTGGGTGCCGGGCCATAGAGACATTCCAGGTAACTGTAAGGCAGATGAACTCGCCAGGAACGGTACAGTACAGCCCATCCTACCACGTTTGGCAAGTACTGGCATACCAATCGCTACTTTTAAAATGTTGCTAATGCAAGACGCTGCGAGGAGGGCAGGCACCACGTGAAACAACATCTCCACGTGTCAAGCCACAAAAAACATCTGGCCAACACTGGATATAAAACGTTCAAGGTGCTTGCTCTCTCCAAGCAGATCGCATATAAGCTCGATAATAGGTGTCATTGCCGGACACTGTCTAATAGGAAAGCACGCCACGAGACTAGGCGTATTCTCAAATGACTTTTGCAGAAGCTGTATGGACGAGGAAGAGGAAGAAACGGTTCTTCATCTTCTCTGCACATGCCCTGCTCTAGCTCGAAAACGCAAGAATTACCTAGGAGAATTCTTCTTTAACGATCTAAATCATATCGGTATAATCAGCCCCTCACGTTTCGTAAGGGACTCAAGCTGGTTCCATTGAGCTTAGGAGGAAGCCTCAAGATTCATGTGGTATCACAATGGGCCATTAAACTGGCCTAAGTGTGTCCGTTTCCATCTTGGACAGCCACTATAACCTAACCTAACCTAACCTACCATAAACATGGCTGAGCACACCAATGAACTATTCTTTATTCGTTTTAGACACCTGCCTAACTACACAACCAATAGGCGATCGTTTTACAATTTAAACTCGCATGTTTGCCTTCCAATTAAGGCAACTTCATTGACCTCTTACTGAAAAGTTAGTCAATTTGCTTGCAGCACAGTTAGCTGTTAATGCGACGCTACCGGAGAGTGTCATGAGTCCTCCTGTTCTTGAGAGCGTAAATGATTCTATGGAACGAATCTTCTTTCGCACTCGCGCAGTTGCAAGAGTACTGAGAGGCCTTGACATACACAAATCCGCTGGCCCGGATAGTTTTCCCCCTATCGTTCGGAAGAGGTGTTCTTCAACGCTGGCAAAACCACTGCGTAAGCTTTTCCATCTGTCCTATTCTACAGGTCTCTTATAGAGTGGATGGAAAACTGCATTTGTCCTCCCCCTCACGTCCCTTCTTTCCAAGGTCATGGAAACGCTGATGATGAATGACCGACAATACGGCTTTCGTATCAATAGGTCCACTGGTGATCTCATGGTTTATCTCACCGAACAGTGGAACAAATCCTTACATCGTTTTGGAGAAAGTAAGATTATTGCACTTGATATTTCAAAAGCATTTGATAAAGTTTGGCACCAAGCTCTCTTATCGAAAATGAGTGCTTTTGGTATAGAAGAATCCCTCCTTCGTTGGGTTAGAAATTATCTTTCGGACCATTCAATTCAAGTAGTGTTGGACGGGTTCAAATCTGATATTCACAAAATAAACGCTGGTGTGCCCCAGGGCTCGGTTCTGTCTCCGACGCTCTTCCTTATTTTTATAAATGATCTTTTGTCTGAAACTTCTAACCCACTAAATTGTTTCGCTGATGACAGTACCCTCAGCTTGTCATATTCGTTTTTTAGATTCTCATCCTTGTCCTTTGGATGTGGAACTTCAACGGCAGCGTATGATAAGCTCATTAAATTCTGATCTCGACAGCATTGTACATGTTCAATGGGGAATCAAAAACCGTGTAGAATTTAATGCTTCGAAAACTCAATGCTGTCTCCTGTCGTTAAAGCGTAACCCACCCCCGATGCCGCTTTCCATGAGCGGCACTTGCATACAGAAAACTAATCAACTTTCAGTACTCGGTATGAAAATCACAGATCACCTGTTATGGAATGATCACATATTCGATATTGCAAGAAATGCTGCTAGGTGCTTAGGATTTCTCCGACGGTGCAAGAAATGTTTCACCTCTTCTGATCTGGCTGTAATTTATAAAGCCTTCATTCGTCCAAAACTTGAATATAACTCGCATGTTTGGGCAGTTGCCCCTTAAACAAGTTTAAGTATATTCGACAGGATCCAAAAAAGAGCTTTGAAAATGATAGGCGATAGAACTATAACCGAAACAATTACGTCACTTGAACACCGCCGCAATGTTTCATGCCTTTCGTTGTTCTACCTGTAATCTTATGATTCACAAATGAATTAATAAAAAGATAAAGAATTGTCTTTTGTGTATTAAAAATGAACTTTATTCTATCAGATACTAATTGGGAATGAAGGCAGACATAGTTTTGGGAATGATGGCAGACATAGTTTTGGGAATGTAAGAATGAAGGAATAGATGTAAAAGAGGAAGATAGTTTAAAAGGAATGAGATCTATGTTTGACTTAGGGTGCAAACGGAATGATCACGATGTATCTGTTAGATGTCGTCTCACATCCCCCTTTTTTACAGTCTAGTCGGAGTGGGCGTCGGATGATCCTCCCAGAGCGAGTAGATATCTGTGGTGAATTCACTTGTTGATTCTCAGCTTGATTTGTTGTTGTTGGATTAGGTGATAGGTATCCATTTTTCGTCAATCGGGTTTTCTGAGCTCGGTACGTTTTGAATTTCTTCGTTTTCGTCAAGGTCAAGATTCGGCTTTTGATAAACTTTGGCTTTTGTTGGCTTGATGTTGGTGATGTTTCTGCGCAACTCTTTGCCATTGTTGAATTTTAGGTTATAAGATCTGGAATGTATTTTTTCTTTGACTACTGCAGGTTCCCATTCTTTCTTATCGATGCGAGTAAGAACATTCTGTCCAATACTTAGCTGTTGAGGTGGTGTGGAACCATGACTGTTGTTTATAGCTTGGTTATGTCTCATATTGTTCAGTTCTTCTGTGATGTTATTTTGTTGACTTGGTATAAGTGACTGAGTTGTTGCTGGCATTTGCGATCTGAGATTTCTGCAGTATAGACGTTGGGCTGGTGTACCGATATTTCCTCTAGGTGTATTCATGAAATTAAGGATAGCCAGGTGATAATCGGTATTGTCGTAGTGACACTTCTTCAATAGTTGTTTAGTGGTTTGTACAGCTCTTTCTGCCAAGCCATTTCCTCTTGGATGATGTGGTGAACTGGTACGGTGGTCGAATTGCCATAGCTTTGCGAAATTTTTGAAGTCAACAGATGAAAATTGTGGACCATTATCCGATTCCAACACTTTCGGGATTCCATGGTAAGCAAAAATGTTTTTCAAAAAGTTGATAACATTACTTGCTGTTGTTTCTTTCAATTTTTTAAATGTGATGAATCCTGAATAACTGTCAGTGAGGACAATGTATTCTTCTCCCAAGAAATGGAAAAGGTCGGAAATTGTTGCAATTTCAATTGTAAATTTGGGTACCACTTTAGTTTCTATGGGGTGTTTGTTGTTGCTACGCTGATGAACTTGACAAGATGCACATTTTTGGATGAAATTCTGTAAATCCTTTGTCAGTTTTGGCCAGAATACGTAGTCTCTTGCATGACGTATACATTTTTCGTAGCTGAGATGACCTCCATGAATGTACTTCAACATCTCATAATGCATTGCTTCAGGTATGAGCGTTTTATGTGACTTGTGGATTATACCATCGCAAACTGAGAGTTCTTCGCGGAAGTACCAATATGGTTTAATTGATTCAGGTAATTGTTGAATATCATTTGGCCAGCCTTTTGAAATGTATTTGAACAGTTGTTGACATGATTCATCGGCAGCTGTTAGCTTTGTCAAGCGACTGTGTTCTGCATCCGTTATGGCCAATACTGATTGAACTTGTAATTCATTGTCTTCTCTGTCATTAACTGGAGGTGGATTTTCAACATTGCGGCTTAGTGGATCTGCCAGGAACATTCTTGATCCTTTTATGTAGATCACCTTTGGGTTGTAAGTCAATAAGCTCAAGCGGATTCTTTGGATTCTAGCTGGACATGCATATAAAGGTTTTTGGAATATTGATTCCAAAGGCTTGTGATCTGATTCGACAACTGGTTGCTTACCCCACACGTATTCATGGAACTTTTCGCATCCGAACTTGATAGCAAGGGCCTCCTTCTCCAACTGAGAGTATCGCTGTTGACATTCGGTTAGCGATTTGGATGCATATGCTACCGGCTGTTCCTGTTGCAAAAGTACGGCTCCTAGTGCTGAAGAACTTGCATCAACTTGAAGCTTGACATCTTGATTTACGTCGTAAAGTTTGAGTACGGGTGGCTTTGTGAGAATTTCTTTTAATTCGTCAAATGACTTTTGTTGGATTTCATCCCATACCCATTGAGTTGATTTCTCAAGGAGTTTTCGAAGTGGTATCATCATCTGCGAATAGTTTGGTATAAACTTACTTAAATATGTGAACTTACCAAGGGATGCGCTGGAGTTCTTTTCGGTTAGTTGGAGGCTTTAGTCGACGGATTGCTTCTGTTTTTTTAGTCTGGGAGGCGACCGTATGGTACCCTACCTCATAAGCCGACTGGAATTGAGTGATAGAAATGGATAGAGCATGACGTGGCTTATGCAAAACTGCAGGGCGGGCTAACTTTCGATGGGCCTTGTGGTGGCAAAATGGCTACTTCCGGTACCGTTTTTTGGTACATACCTACCTCATCAGCCGACTGCAAAAATGTACAACGGGTCTATTGGGATTTACTTACAGATTTCAAAACAGGAGGGCGGGCAAAAAAAACTTGGGCCAAACCGCTTGTCCGCCCATCTCGAAAAACGGTATTTTTGGTACAAACCTACCTCATCCGCCGACTAGACAAATAAGGTATCAAATGAAAGCTTAGACTCTCTAGATTAAGAATCCGTTGGGCGGGCTAACTTTCGATGGGCCAAACATGTGCCCGCCCAGCTGTTTTTGAACAAAAAAAATAAGAATTCATTAACTTTTTACTTACCGAAATTTCAATTTTTTTTATCTCAAACTAAAGAAAAAAACGGTGAGTTGATTAGTTTCACGGTCACTCAATAAAACCTTTAACTGAATTTGTAAAAAAATTTAAAGTTACTTAAAACAAGTATTTTACCACAGTTTTTCACTGTATTATTTGTCTAAATGTATGTTAAAAACATACATACAAAACATGACATTATTTTCTGCAACAAATTTTTCGATCTTCATTAGGTATTTAAAAAAACAAAACACATACGAAATATAAAAGTATTTATCTTCATTTTTTCAAAAAACAAATAATATATAATATAATTTAATATAACACATTTACAAAAGATAGGAATAAGAAATTTGCATATTTCACACAATTATTAGCATAACATTTTCATTTGTTTCATCTATAATATTAAAAATAAAATAGTAAAGATAAAAACAATAAAATAAATAATATTAACAAAATGAAAATAAAATTATAAACCTATACCAACATTTTTATTTGCATTAAATTTTTAACAATTGTCATCAGAATCTTCAAAACTTAAATATTCTATTTCGTCATTTTCATCTTCATTTAAAATAATGTCATCAACATTTGGACTAGTTGGTCATTTTGGTTCGCCTTGAAACCAAACATTTTTTATCTCCCATTTTAAATTGTCTGGATTGAGCTTTACACAATATGCCTGTGTTGTATTTTTCCACACACAACTTACTATTAAAAGAAATCATTCTCTGAAATAATTAACAATTTAAAATAAAATATTAATCCTTTTGATGAAAATTTAGAGAAAGGATTTCTATTTAATATAACAACGGGTAGAGCGACAAGTTAAGATATAGCAGATTTTATTAAAGAGTGTTCAAGAGAGCTTGATTGATTTGCAAAACCGATTAAGCGAAATAAAGTCCTTAACTTTGTGTCTGAACGGTTAAAGAAACACTAAAATAGTAGTGATGGTAAAAAACAGGGTATTATGGATGTTTAGTTCCGTGAACGTTTAATAAAATATCAAAAATGATTTTAAAACGAGTATGTTCTACTGAGTCTCAGGAGATACATATTGTTTTAAAATCATCAGTTAAGGATTCGGAACACTACAATAGAAACCACAAATTTTGCAATATCTGGCCCACTAAAAAAAGAACAGAAGACTTTCTTAAATGTATAAAAAATCCAAATTTCAAGGAATTTCTGGTAAGATTCTTAGGGCAACATTGATAGTTCATTCATTTCAATTTTGAGGGAAAAAAAATTTTTTTTGACTGTTGACGATACGTGTTTTTCTTACGAAGTTCTAGATGAATCTACTCAAAGTATGAAGAGTCCCAATACAATTGCAGTCATAAAGAAGCCGACACAAGGCTAATTTATCATGTGAGTAAAGCAAAACCGAATTCAAATGTCACAATTCGAGCGTCTGACACGGATATTCTTATTATTTTACTTGGAATCATGCATAAATTAAAACATTTAAAGATTTGGCTATCTAGTGGCAACTCAAAAAGGAACACAATCTAAGTTGCATATATTGTACAGAACTTGCCGCAAAACTAGGGATGAGTTTGTGTTCTGCATCACCTGCATTTCATGCATTTACTGGTTTCGACTGTACATCTAGTTTTTTTCGAAAAGGAAAAGCTAAATCTTTAGAAATACTAGAAAAAAATGTTTATTTTCGCTTTTGAAAAACTAAGTATTGAAGCTCAACCTTAAGACGAAAAAAACATTCAAATAATTCAAAATGTTACTTGCCAAATGTATGGCTTAAAGAATTGCAAAAGCATAAATTTAGCAAGAGTTCAAATATATCAAAATCTATATGGCTCAAAAAACGTATCTTCTGGTAATTTTTTAAGAACATAAAATATTTTGACTCCATTTCAATACCACCTTGTTTTAAGAAGAACCAAAATGACCAACTAGTCCAAATGTTGATGACATTATTTTAAATGAAGATGAAAATGACGAAATAGAATATTTAAGTTTTGAAGATTCTGATGACAATTGTTAAAAATTTAATGCAAATAAAAATGTTGGTATAGGTTTATAATTTTATTTTCATTTTGTTAATATTATTTATTTTATTGTTTTTATCTTTACTATTTTATTTTTAATATTATAGATGAAACAAATGAAAATGTTATGCTAATAATTGTGTGAAATATGCAAATTTCTTATTCCTATCTTTTGTAAATGTGTTATATTAAATTATATTATATATTATTTGTTTTTTGAAAAAATGAAGATAAATACTTTTATATTTCGTATGTGTTTTGTTTTTTTAAATACCTAATGAAGATCGAAAAATTTGTTGCAGAAAATAATGTCATGTTTTGTATGTATGTTTTTAACATACATTTAGACAAATAATACAGTGAAAAACTGTTGTAAAATACTTGTTTTAAGTAATTTTAAAATTTTTTACAAATTCAGTTAAAGGTTTTATTGAGTTGACAGTGAAACTAATCAACTCACCGTTTTTTTCTTTAGTTTGAGATAAAAAAAATTGAAATTTCGGTAAGTAAAAAGTTAATGAATTCTTATTTTTTTTTGTCCAAAAACAGCTGGGCGGGCACATGTTTGGCCCATCGAAAGTTAGCCCGCCCAACGGATTATTAATCTAGAGAGTCTAAGCTTTCATTTGATACCTCATTTGTCTAGTCGGCGGATGAGGTAGGTTTGTACCAAAAATACCGTTTTTCGAGATGGGCGGACAAGCGGTTTGGCCCAAGTTTTTTTTGCCCGCCCTCCTGTTTTGAAATCTGTAAGTAAATCCCAATAGACCCGTTGTACATTTTTGCAGTCGGCTGATGAGGTAGGTATGTACCAAAAAACGGTACCGGAAGTAGCCATTTTGCCACCACAAGGCCCATCGAAAGTTAGCCCGCCCTGGAGTTTTGTATATGCCACGTCATGCTCTATCCATTTCTATCACTCAATTCCAGTCGGCTTATGAGGTAGGGTACCCTACGGTCGCCTCCTGGACTATTTCTGGATCTGCTGACATGCCCTTACGATCGATAATATGTCCAAGGAATTTTATTTTTGACTGCTCGAACTGACATTTGTCTCTGTCTAGTTTCAGACCGTTTTCAAAGTAGTCTTTAAGCATAATAATAAAAGACTGGATTACCTATTTTGTACAAAAGAAAAAATAAATTTAAAAAAACTATACAACTTTTGAGTCACGATTTAATCTAAAAAGAACAGGCACTCCTATTTTTTTGAACACAACTGTAATTCCTATATGTCGCAAGTAAAAAATCCTCATCCGCATTCGCTTCCGCGGATGTCAAAATTTGTACATCCGCAACAACCCTGCTCTGAAGATGAAAAGAATATATAAACAAAGGCAGCTTCAAGTTGTTTTTACACATATTTTTAACTTTATTTTGCAATTTTTACTTTCCGACAAATCGAAAACAATATATTTCTTTTATAATTAGTCTTTTTTGAAACAAAAATACCCGAACCATCGTTTTTTTTTTGAGAGAGAAATAATAATAACATTTACATAATATATTATTTATAACATTGATAAACTCAAATAACAGATGTTCTTGTCTTTATTTTTAAATTTCAATCATCATTTTTAATTCTATGTACTTTGAAATTTGTTGTTCGAATTTGAGTATTTTCGTTTTATTTCTGTCGAAAACTTTAAATACAAATCTTTTTATTTATAATTAATTTTTATGCTAGCGGTTTTTACGTGTTACAACTTATATATTAGTCAATAGTATGAGTTTTTAATTTTAATCTTTTTACAAGTGGTAATAATAATAATTTCTTATCAATATATGAAATAATAGTTCAATTAAAATATTTTTATTTTTGCAAATACATGAAAACAAAATCAATTCAATTTTAGTATCTTCTTTGTTTTTGTGATTTTTAATATATTTAATTTGTTAGTGCTATTATTTATTTAAAAAATATTTAATATTTTATACCAAGCCTATGGCTTGGATTGGTTATTCCTTGTTTTTTTTTATTTGTTTGCTGTTTAAACTACTTTACTTACATCTAATTAAGTGCTAATTAAAGAGAAAATAGAAAGTAATATACAGTTATCTCTGGAAAATCAACACGTCTGCACGAAAATGGGCAGGTGGAAAGATAAAGATAGTAATGGGTGTGTATTATAAATGAGATTTTATGAGTTCACTACTTTGAAAAGGTTTAAAACAAATAACGAGAAGAACACAAAACGTGTATTTATGAAAATGAGGGAAAAATGAAAAGAATTAAAGTTAATCTTTAATTCAAGTTATGCTTTAATGGTATTCACTTTCCATTCCCGGTGGTGGAGGCTCGGACCATCTCGGTCTTTTTTCTGGTGGTGGCTCTATTCCAGGCGAATTAAGATGCGATGAAGTATTACTACTTTCTATGTCAATATTATCCGGAACCATACTAAGAAGCTCAGCTTCACTTAGTTGTGCAAGGCGACTGGGTTTTACATCTATGAGTTAATAGTTGCAATAAAATTATATTCGTTTTTGGCATGTAAAGCTTTTACCTGGAGGCGGCGGCGCTGGCACGTACTCCTCGTCATGATTAAGACCGATGTTGTGATGCGATAGTGATCCGATCATTGGAGGAGGAGGAACCATCGAAGGTGGATGTCCAGAAGTAGATGGCATGGAGGGAGGTTCTGGTTTACTTTGAATGCTCGCCAATATCTGTTGTAAATTTGACGGTATAGAGATGTTTGCCAATGAGGACTAAAAATTTGGAAACGAATTTAAAAATTGCAATATTTTTTTAATTAAGTTCAAAAAGAAAGAAAGGAGGAGATAAAGAATTTTTAAATAAAATAAATATCGTACCGTTTGATCGTGGCTAAGCAATCCTGCAATCTCCATCTTTTGGGCTTCAATTTGACGATTGATTTCATCCATTTTACGCTTAAGATCATCATCTCTCACAGGCATTGCAGAGCTCGGTACTTCATCATCAGAACTACCGCCTCCAGGCGAATAAGGTTCATCTGCATCGTCTTTTTTAGTTGTAACAGATGATGTTGATTGATCTATTATTTATCAAATGAAATATATGTAACAAAATTGATATGAGTCCATTTTAGAAGAACACATACTCTGTGAATTCTTTTTTGATGTAATGGGTGCTTTAATGATAGCATCGATGTCGATGTCCTCATCGTCCATAGATTTCAGTGGCAATCGAATACCCCGGCTACTTCCAGTTGAACGATTAGCGTCGGTATTCTTAGATTTCGGACTACCTGGAGGTGTAAAAGTAGCAGTGCCATCTGCATCCAATACAGATGTAACATTTCGGTTTGATATCACAGTTGATTCTTTTTTACGCTAATATTAATAAACAAAATTACATTTAAATTGATCTTCAAAAGATAGAAAATGTTTAATAACTTACCCTCATAGAAGCATTAGAGTGCCGTTTACCCATTATCCGTATAACTATGCCCAAAAGCATATCAGGCCTCATAACATCATCGTAAAACTCAAAGTTCTCACTCGGTTGAAGAACAGAAGGCATCTGTTGTCCAACGCCTAATGGCATTATGTAGAAATCTTTTATGTTGGACGAAGTGGTTTTGATGACACCCAAACGCTTCCGCTTATCTAAATACTTATACAAAATTGTATAAGCATTAGTCTCAGACTCACCAGAAGGCACCAAACGTATAATAACAACTTCCTTATTCGGACTACGTTTGATCTTGCCAATGTAATCCCATACAGTGTCTGGACTGATTCGACCTACAATATCCAGTTCATCGGGTAGATCCTTGCTTAGGAGATATGTATTTCCACTGACTGTTTGTAGGCTAACTTGGAATGATGCCACATCGATCATATTAATAGAGCCAGTCCACATCGATGCCTCTATATCGGATGAATACTTGTAGTAGAGATCTTCAGGAGGTGTCGATATCGAGACCGTGCTGGATGGCTCCTGATCGCTGTCCGGTGCTGAGGGACTTTGCGGCTTCAGCTTTAATGTCGCTTCAGGCGTAGAATCAGCAGGAACTGCTGGTGCAGTTGTTGTTTGAGCTGGCGTTAAAGATGCCGGAGATGGCATTGGTTTTTCTTTCTGAAGATTTGCCGCCTGTTCAACAGTTTTGGTTGATTCAAGAATTTGGTCGATAAGATTAAATGTCTCAATCGATGGCGGAGCATTTTTCACATTTTTCTTTGTTGTAAGTTTGGCAGGAGCTGCAGCCTTAGCCGATAATGCCTGCGGCTGTGGTACTGTTTGTTTTATCGGTCCAGCCACAGCTTTGGCAGTTTTGACCGTGGATTCAAGTTCTTCTTTTCTTGCTACTGCACGTTCCTCTTTTTCTCGACGTTCGTCTTTACGCGAACTACTCTTGTGATGACGCTCTCGACTGCGACTGCGACTTCGCTTTCGATTTTTCTCTTTGTGACGATCTTTGCTCTTGTGACGTTTCTCCCTGTCCCTCTCCCTTTCCTTGTTTATCACTTTCTTTTTATCTGAACTCGTAGTGGCTACTGAACTAATGGGGTTCCCTGAACTAACAGGAGTCACTGAACTGATGGGTGTTACTAAATTGGAAGTTCCTTCTAGTGCGCTGTAATCTAACTCATATGAGCTATCTTTGCGAGGAGTCAAAGCAGAAGCATCAACCTCAGTTGTACTACTAACGGTTGAGTTGTTCAACACTGCAACAACATCTTCAACAGGTATACTGATGTCCAAATCCATTCGATCGGCGTGTTTGCCTTCAATAACTTCCTCGCCTTTGTGCGTCTTTAAGACATACGTTTTCGTACAGGAAAGCATATCTAATTCTGACTTTTTAATCATTTCCAGCTGATGCTTGGCTTCGTTCTCACGCCACTGGGCCAATTCCTGACTAGCCAATTCTTCGGGTGACATTCGTACCAATTGTCGTGGTTCAATCAATTTACCACAAATCTTCAAAAGAAGAGTTTCATTCTTACGATCTTTGATGTTAAACATCAACGATCGATACTTGGCCTTATACTTAGCACCAACGTCTTTATTGAAGAGCCGATACATTTCTAATTCAGTGGCCTTGACAAATTCATCGACTTGTTCGACGGAAAGCTTCTTTTCGTCACTCAATTCCTTTATCCGAATTAAGAGTTGTTCCTTGAGTGTACGACGAACATTCACTCGTACTGGTTCACTGGTTTCTCGAACTGGCGTTTGTGAAGTTGTTGCTTCTTTATCAGCAGACAATTGTTTTTTGAGAACTTTTTGCGACGAAGGAGTTTGCGCCGCCGACGGCGATACTGAAGATTTATCTTTCTCTTTTTCTGATTTGTCGATTTTTATATGAAGTTGTTGTGATTGCTTGACTAAGTGTTTTGGTGTTGTAGATCGTGGTGCGCTTGGACTACTCGATGGTTTTGTGTTTGATTTGTTAAGATCTTGTTGTTGTTTCGTAGTCTTTGGAAATACTGGCTGTGGTGAAGATATTGCTGGAGGTGTTAACGTAATGACAGATGTAACTATAGGGCCATCTGCTTTGAGCGGAATAAAGGTGTTAATGTTTGTTGGTGATTGAACAATAGGGCGGGCTTTCTGCTTGGATTTCTAAGGAAAACAAATGTAAGCACAAAATAAAATTAAAAAAAAAAAAACTTATAATATATCTAAAATATTAACCTCAATTTCCAGAGCTTGCACACTTCCTGGTTGTACTACTTCGAAGGTTGGATTATCTTGGAGCCACTTTTTTAGATTTAGTGTTGTAGGCGCATTACTTCCGGTCAATAGTTTTCCAGTGCGACGTTCAAGAACACAAACCTAAAAAACATTGAAATACATAAAAATATTCAAAATAAAACTATGTGCTGTTAAATAAGGCTCAAAGATGTAAGTAGACGTTGTCCGGAATTTTTCTTTTAAAGTTTATTTACTAAGAAGGTAGTCCCAGAAGGCTATTGTTATGTGATAGAATACTTTCATTTGAAAGGCTTAAGTGCAACCAATTTCAAAGCGAAGCTAGATTCTACTCTGGGGGAGTCTGCTCTTGGGTGGCAAATGAGATCGTACGAGATGCCAAGACGAACATTGCAGTGATCGACCAAATGAGTTGACCATGCCAGAAATAGTAAACAAATCTACAAAATGGTATTAAGTGACTACTGAAAGTCTACTGAAAGTCCCCGAGCATGCAACATTTGGACATGAGAAAGCTGTGCACAATATGAGTGCCGCGATTACTTACAATGGAACAAAAACAACGTCGTGAGGATAGTTCAATAAAGCAGTTTTTGCGTCGATTCATAACGATGGATGAAACATGGGTCCAGCAATTCACACCTGCGACGAAGAAACAGTCAAAACAAGGGACTGAAAGGGACGAATCGACTCCAAAGAAGGCGAAGACAGTTCAAACTGCATGCAAGTTCATGGTGTCAGTTTTTTGGGATGCGGTTGGGATAATTTATATTGATTATAATCAGAAAGGAAGTAGTACCCGTGGCGTGGTGGTTAGTATATAGGGCTGTCACGCCAAAGGGCTTGGGTGTAATCCCTGCCTGTGCCACCTTAATTTAAAAAAAAACAACGGGTACTGCCTCTTGCCAGGTATTGACAAATCCTCCAAGAGTAATTCTTGTCATGAAAAGTGCTTTGTCAAATTAGCCGTTCGGATTCGGCATAAAACTGTAGTCTCCTCCATCCCTGACAACTTCACTCTCACACAGGAATGGTTGAGAGTTATAAGTCACTAGGCCCTAGTTCTCATTGAACTGTTGCGCCACCTAATTTATTTTTAATCAGAAAGGAAATACAATAAACGGAGAGTATTATGCGAACTTATTGCTAAGTGACCAAATCAAGAAAAAGTCAACCGCATTTGGCGAAAAAGAAAGTTTTGTTTACTCAAGACAATGAACAATACATCCGTTATCGCGATGGCCAAAATCAATGAGTTAAAGTTAGAATTTCTTCCTCGGATTATTTTTGTTTCCAAACTTGGAGTCTGCGGTTGAGGTTATTTTGTGCGAGCACTAAAGTGGTTATGAGTACTCTTACAATGATTAAACACAGTGCGAGCAATTAGGAAAGAAGGATAGGGTAAGAAAGGAGAAACCGATGCACATAAGTTTTGAATGTCTGCACATTGTAATGAGTGGGAAATATAGACCCTGGTAAATCATTCCACATTCGTGTAGTGCGGCTTAAGAAAGAATCTCTGTATTTAACAGAACGTCCGAAATTGGGCTCAGGAGTAAACTGATGGGCATTCCTAGCAGTACGGGTATTACGGTTGAATTGTTTAAGGGGAGGAATGCAACTGGCTATTTCGCTAAAGCATTGTTTATAAAAATAGCGATAAAACAATAACAGATATGAGACCTTGCGGCGGTGTTCAAGAGAAGCAAATTTCTCGGTAAGAGAACGATCTCCAATCATTTTAGA
The DNA here is from genome assembly GCF_945859685.1 of Eupeodes corollae. NCBI lineage: Eukaryota > Metazoa > Arthropoda > Insecta > Diptera > Syrphidae > Eupeodes > Eupeodes corollae. Next base: position 154,484,275 of record NC_079147.1, read on the forward strand.
GCTCTTTTTTCAATTCTATCCAGAAGACTCAAGTACGCTATTAGAGCACCAGCCCAAATATGAGAGTTATACACAATTTTTGGACGAATAAAAGCTTTGTAAATTATAGCCAGATCAGAAGGGGAGAAAACCTAAACATTTAGCAGCATTTTTGGCGATTTCAAATATGTGATAATAAGTGGTGTGTGATGCACTTGCTTAGGACTGATAGTTGTTCAGTCTCCTCGATGCAAGTTGTTGCCGCCAAATCGTAAATGTACATTTGAACCATATATTATATAACATAGTTTAGTCTTGATTTTGATACCAACCGCGACAGTCGTCCCATTTAGTATAATAAAGCTCTTAATACAAATAATTATTGTTACTCTCTTCATTTCTTTCTAACTTACAGTCCACTTGTACTTCGCTCAAACATTTGGTCCAAATTTTGAATAAAATAACGAGCCATCTACCGCCGGTTCCAGTTCATAACTACAATTGGCCACATATCAGTGGACTTGCACTAGCAGATCCATGCTTCAACATACCTGCAGCCATCGATTTATTAATTGGAATTGATGAGGTAAGCCAATTTCTATGCACCGGATTGATCAAAGGCCCAGTAGGCACACCAATTGCTCAGAACTCCACACTTGGGTGGGTATTAATGGGTAAAGTGTCGGACTCAACTACAATGCCAGCTCCAGTGCCAACACATACCACTTCTTCTCTGTGCCTATTCACCAATGCTGCTTTAACAAAAGCAGTGTCTAGACTTTGGGAAATAGAGTCGTTGCCTGAAGTAAAACACCTTACCATCGAGGAGAGATTGTGTGAGCAGTTCTATGAGGAAACACATTATAGTCAGACGGATGGCCGTTTCGTCGTCCAGCTTCCTTTTAAGCGTGACTGTCCTCTAGGAAGCTCCCGCAATTCAGCCGTTCGCGCATTACTTCGCATGGAAAAACAATTTGCCAAGAACAAAGACATCTACATAAATTTTAAAAAATTTATACACGAGTTTTTGGAATTGGGCCACATGGAAGAAGCTGACCAGGAACCACCAGCTGAAAGTCATTACTACTTGCCACACCGAGCGGTCGTCAAAGAAACAAGCACCACTACCAAACTTAGGGTGGTGTTTAATGCATCTTGTCGCACCAGTTCGGAATTTTCGCTCAACGACACACAGATGATAGATCCACAACTACAGCTAGACCTATTTTCAACTCTTCTTCGACTTCGTACACATCGCTTTGCCATGAGTGCTGATGTGGAAAAGATGTACCGCCATGGAAAGTGGCCTTGGGGGATGGTAACGCTTTTGCAACAGTAGACAGCATTGAGTTTTCGAAGCATTAAATTCTACAATGCTGTCAAGATCACAATTTAATGAATTGGTAGTCCACATCCGAAGAACAAGGATGAGAATCTAGAAACGAATATGAAAAGTTGAGGGTACTGTCGTCAGCGAAACAATTTAGTGGGTTAGAAGTTTCAGACAAAAGATCATTTATAACAATAAGGAAGAGCGTCGGAGACAAAACGAAGCCCTGGGGCACACCAGCGTTTATTTTATGAATATCAGATTTGAACCCGTCCAATACTACTTGAATTGAACGGTCCGAAAGGTAATTTCTAACCCAACAAAGAAGAGATTCATCGATACCAAAAGCACGCATTTTCGATAAGAGAGCTTGATGCCAAACTCTATCAAATGCCTTTTAAATATAAAGTGCAATAATCTTACTTTCTCCAAAGCGATGTAAAGATTTGTTTCACTGTTCGGTGAGATAAACCATGAGATCACCAGTGGACCTATTGCAACGAAAGCCATACTGCAGGTCTTTAAGAAGCTTCCGTTCTTCAAGATATTTCTTAAGCTGAAAATTGATCAGCGTTTCCATGACCTTGGAAAGAAGGGACGTAAGTGCAATTGGACGATCGTTTTAAGGGGGAGGATGATTCGCCTTTTTTAGGGACAGGCTGGACAAATTCAGTTTTCCATCCATTCGGAAAGAGACCTGTAGAATAGGACAGATGGAAAAGCTTACGCAGTGGTTTTGCCAGTGTTGAAGAACACCTCTTCAAAACAATAGCTGGAATACCAGCGGATTTGTGAATGTCAAGATCTCTTAGTACTTAGCAACTGTAGGAGGGCGAAAGAAGATTTGTACCATAGAAACGTTTACGCTTTCAAGTACAGGAGGAGTCAAGTCACTCATTGGTATCATCGAATTAACAGCAAACTGTGCTGCAAGCAAATTGGCTTTATCAATCGAGCTTACAAAAGGAGTGTCATTGGAAACGAGCGTAGGAACTGACGATGACATAGTGCGCTCTTCAAAGAGGCCCTCGAAAGAAAAATTTGTCCAATATATAAATGAAAACATTAAAAGAACATGTAAGCATTTCAAAATAAATAAGCTATAGCTTTCATTTATTTTTCATTATATTAATAACCGTAGAACATAATTTTGTGGTGCAAAATCGTATCGTCACCTCCTAGTGGTGCCCTCTGGATAGCCGAAAGGTGAACCAGGCAGTAGGAAGATTGAAGGCTGTGATTTTTACTATGGGAAGTGTTTACTCGATGGGAGGAAGCGCTTATTTGGATATGGTTTTGCTGTCAGGGGAAACTAAGGCAAAGAGTTTTAAGATTTCGGGAAGTAAGCGAAAGAGTGACGACAATCCGCATTAAGGCCGAATCCACCACCTGAGCCTTATCAGCGCGCATGCCCTGACGGAAGAGAAGGATGACAATACCAAAGAAGAATTCTATGAGCTCCTCGTCAAAACATATGAGCAATGTCCCAAAAACGATGTTAAAATTCTCCTGGGAGATTTTAACGCCAAAATTGGTAAAGAAGGCATCTTTGGTAGCCTACACGAAATTACTTCCTAGCCGAGAAAAACATGGTGTTGAGTAGCACCAGATGCCCTCGCCCAGATATCCACAAAGATACTTGGCGGTCCCCCATTATCGAACATGCAACCAAATCGATTATGTTGCTATTGACGGAAGACACTCCTCTAGCATACTTGGCGTTCGTACGTACATATCAACCAACATAGATTCCGACCACTACCTAGTTGGTGCTAAACTGTGCGTACGAATATCCATAGGAGCTCTTAGGCGAACAACAACCTCGAGGAGAAGATTCAACGTTGGAAGACTGCAGCAGGAGGATACCGCCAATGCTTTTTCCGACCGAGTATCCCTAGAGCTTACGAGAAACCCTACAACGGACGACATGTGCCCAGAGACCCACTGGCAGCTTTGCAAACAATCCATCAGGAATGCTGCATAAGAGGTGCTAGGTTTCTCACAGCCGCCACCAAGGAAGCCCTGGTTTGACTCTGAATGTGCTCAGGCAGACAAAGCCAAAACGGAGGTATACAGATTGTGGCAGCAAAGGAGGACACGATTTTCCCGCCAGCTCTACGTCGACAAGAGAAGGGATGAGAACCACTTGCTCAGAAGAAAGAAAAAAGCCCATAAGCAGCGTGAAGTCGAGGAGATTCAGGGATGTTTTAACAGAAAACAGATGCGGAGCTTTTAGAGAAGAGTCAAATAGAAAACAACGGGATTTACTAGCCTGCAAAGAAAGGGAGGGGAATATCGTAGTCGAGACCCAGTCAATGCTAAAAATCTGGTGAGATCATTTCAACCAACTGCTTAATGGTGAAGAAGTCAACGATTCCGCCAGCGAGCAGCCACGTCAAATCCATTTTGTTGACGATCTAGTGTTCCACCCACCCGACCAGAGTGAGATCAAACTAGCCATTACCTGGCTGAAGTCGAATAAAGCGCCCGGTTATGACGGTCCGCAGGCGGAGGTTTTTAAGTACGCTGGAGCAGATCTGGTAGGAGCATGCACCAGCTAATAACTAAAGTTTGATCGGAAGAAAGCATGTCTGACGAGTGGAACTTAAGCACCATCTGACCGATCCATAAAAAACGTGACCGCCTTCTCTGCGCCAACTACAGAGGCATTAGCCTTTTAAACATCGCGTACAAGATCTTGTCCAGCGTATTATGCGAGCGCCTGAAGCTATTTACTAACGAACTAATTGACCCTTACCAGTGTGGCTTCAGGCCTGGAAAATCTACCATTGACCAAATTTTCACTCTACGCCAAATCCTGGAAAAGACCCAAGAACATAACATCGAAACCGTCTTTTCATCGATTTCAAAGCAGCTTATGACAGTGTAGACAGGAACGAACTATACCGCACCATGTTGAGTTTTGGTACCCTTACCAAACTGATACGACTTAACAGGATGACGCATTTGCTCGTTGCTGCGTCAAAATTGGAAGAGACTCGAAGAGGACTTCGATAAGGCGATGCGCTGTCATGTAGCTGCTTCAATATTGTTCTTGAAAGAGTGGTGCGCAACACCAACGCCAATACAAGTGGCACCATCTTTCAAAAATCTACACAATATCTTGGATATGCAGATGACATCGACATTATTGGAAGAACCAAACGAGCAGTGACGGGTGCTTTCTCTAATGTCGAGTCTGAGGCGAAAAAATGGATCTTGACATTAACGAGGACAAAACGAGGTATTTACTGTCGTCAAATAGAGTCGATTCACACCGTAGACTTGGTCAAAATGTGACAGTTGACAGGTACAACTTCGAGGTGGTAAACGAATTTGTTTATCTGGGCACTGCTGTTAATTCTGCGAATGACATCAGCGCGGAGATCAAATGCAGAATTACCCTTGCTAATCGCTGTTTCTTTGGCGTAAGTAAGCAGTTGAGGAATAAGGTGCCATCGCGAAGTACCAAAGAGACACTGTACAAAACTTTAATCATCCCAGTCTTGCTGTATGGTGCAGAAGCATGGACCCTCTTCCAGGCGGATAAAGCATCTCAGAGGAAGGCTCTGCGTACGATCTATGGTTCGGTTTGTGTCGACAGGCAAAGTAACATCTGGCGGAGAAGATTTAATCAGGAGTTATACGAGCTGTACAGCGACTTACCACTGATCAAAGTACAACGCTTAAGATGGCTAGGGCATGTCGAGCGAATGAACATCGAAGCTTCAGCCCGTAAGATATTCAACGCCAAGCCTGAGGGAACAAGAAGCAGAGACAGGCCTCATCTCCGGTGGTGTGATCAAGTTGAGGCCGACGCACGTCAACTTGGCAGCAAGCCAAAGATTGAGTAAGCAGGCGAAAGTTATTACTTGAGGCCCAGGAGCACAATGCGCTATAGCGCCAACTAAAGTAAGAAGATAATTTACAAAAAGTTTCCCTAGACTGTTTCTCTTATTCAGGATAATAAAGTCAAGACAATCGACATTATCTGCTAAAATATCAGGTTTTCAAGATCGAACAGATCAGTTAGATTCTACCAACAAACCTGCCAAACATCTAATCAACAATTTTTCATTTCTGCTGACCGCATTTGGTCATAGGAACTTTGAGCCATCGGTTGGCAACTATGAAGCAGAACCCGTCACAAATAATGGTTCTGGCAGCTGTGACTGCAGATGGGTGCTCTCGAATTGTTTATATTGAGGCTGGCTTTAAAGTTAATGCGACACTAAACAAGTGCAGACAAACCAAGAATAGTTCAAAAGAACGTTCAGAACATTATTTCGACCATACAATTGCTTTCGAATTCAGCTGACCATTTTGGCCAATTTTGGAAAGCAAGGTCCGAACTAAAAAATACAACAAAAAATCAACACGCTTACAAAAAAAAAACATTGTCAGTGACTGTGCTAAAATACCGGCAAGTTACGTTCGGGCAGCTTTTTTAAATTGAGGGCTTCTCGAGCCGATGTAAATAGATTCTGATTTTTTGATCATTTTCACAAATTCGCTTCATTGAAATAAAAGAAAATCATTTTACAAACCAAATGTATGGACTTTTGAATAGGTTACACTTTGCGTGACGAACCCTGTAAATGACATCAACAAAGTTAAGAAAGAATTAATATTATTATTCACTACTACAAATGCCGGTAAGCGCACGCAGCGAAACAACAGGCATACAAAACGGCGCTGCACAAAAGGACCAGAGCTTGTCGCGAGCTCTACGAGCAGAAGAGGAACACCGGCTCTTAGATGGAAAAAATGAGAGCATGTGAAGGGAGATAGAACCACTCAACCTCTTCGACGCAGATCAACAATTCCGCCTACCCGACCTTGACGAAGCAAAAAGTCTTGAGCTATAGGTGCATGCATCAATGAGCGCCTCATGACCATACGCATCAAGGCTAAATTCGGCAACATTAGCATTATATGCGCACACGCCCCCACAGAAGAGAAAGACGACAACACCAAAGATATGTTCTTCGAGCTCTTAGACAAAACATATGAGCAGTGCCCTAGCTATGATATTAAAATAGTCCTGGGCGATTTTAATGCCAAGCTAGGAAGGGAAGACATCTTTGGTGGAATAATCGGGAAGAACAGCCTGCACGAAAACACTTCCGACAATGGATTCAGGCTCATAGATTTTGCTGCGAAGCGAAACGTCATGGTAGCCAGTACGCGTTTTCCACACCTCAACCTCCACAAAGGAACTCGGACTTCTCCAGATCAATCTACCGTCAACCAGATTGACCATATTGCGATCGACGCCAGACACGCTTCCAGCATTATGGATGTACGAACTTTCCGAGGAGCTAACATCGACTCGGACCACTACCTCGTTGTAGCCAAGGTAGCACTTCGGATTTCCAGACCCAAGGCAAAACAGGGAGGTGCTGGAAGAAGATACAACGTCGAACGGCTACAAGCGCCGGAGATCGCCAAATCCTTTTCCGACCTAGTTACAAGTAACCTCTCTCGAAGTTCTCTGCCGCCAACACAATGTATCGAAAACCAGTGGCAACATTGCCAAGATACAATCAGAGAAGCCGCCTCTGATGTGCTGGGTTTCAAACAGCCACTAACAAGGAACCCCTGGTTTGATGAGGAATGTCGGCAGGTAAATGCAGCCAAACAACAGGCACGCAAAGCGGCGATGCATAAAAGGACGAGAGCTGCTCGTGAGCTCTATGAGCAGAAGAGGCGAGAGGACCGCCGACTTCTCAGAAGGAAAAAGAGAGGGCATGAGAAGCGTGCGGTCGAAGATGTTAAGAGGTATAAAAGCAGGAATGAGGTTCGAAAGTTTTATGAACAAGTGAAACGAAATTCACAGGTACATAAACCTAGCACCGAAGGCTGCAAAGACGAAAGTGGAAACATCATAGTGGAACCGCAGTAAATGCTGAGGATATGGAAGGACCACTTCTGCAGACTGTATAACGGCGACGAAGAACTGAATTCCGCTGTCAGGCAGGATGATAGAATTATTTCTTCAATATAGATAGATAGATGATAGAATTATTTCTTCAATATAGACGACGAAAGCCAACAATCCCGTCTTCCCGACTTAGACGAAGTAAAGATTGCCATATCTAGTTGAAGTCTAATAAAGCCGCTGGATTGTATTGTATTGTTTGCTGATCCTGAAAAAAGGAGGCCGTCTAAACTGCACCAACTATAGAGGAATAAGTCTACTTAACATCGCCTATAAAATCTTCTCTGCCGTAATATGTGAACGTCTAGAGCCCATCGTCAACAACCTGATAGGTCCTTATCAGTGTGGTTTTAGACCAGGAAAGTCCACAGTTGATCAAATATTCACATTACGGCAGATCCTTTAAAAAACTCAAGAACACCAAATCGACACCCACCATCGTTTCATCGATTTCAAAGCCGCATATGACAGCATCTACAGGGACGAGGTGTATAGAGCCATGTCTAGTTTTGACATCCCTGCCAAACTCTTCCGTTTGTGCAGGATGACCATGGAGAATTCACGCTGCTCCATAAAGGTTGGAAACAACTTAACAGAACCTTTCGATGTCAAAAAAGGTTTTAGACAAGGTGATGCGCTGTCATGTGATTTGTTTGACATTGTGCTTGAAAGAACAGTGCAGAGCTCACATGGCAACACTATAGGCAATATCTTTCAAAAGTATGTCCAATTACTAGCATAAGCTGATGACATTGACATAATCGGAAGAACTCAGCGTGATGTCAATGGGGCTTTTGTGAGTATTGAGGCAGAGGCGGCAAAAATGGGTTTAACGGTTAATGAGGGCAAAACAAAGTACATGCCGTCGTCTAGAAAGGACATACAACACCGACGTTTTGGTCAAAACGTCACAATCGACAGACGTAACTTTGAGGTAGTCAAGGACTTCGTCTACCTAGGCTCCGCTGTAAACGCAGAAAACAACACCAGCGCTGAGATCAAACTCAAAATAACTCTTGCTTACCGCTGTTTCTTTGGACTAATAAAGCAATTGAGTGGTAAAGTCCTCTCTCGAGGGACCAAAGTGTTGCTATATAAGACCCTTATCATCCCCGTCCTGCTATACGGTGCAGAAGCATGGACCATGACAAAAGCGGATGAAAGCACCTTGGGTCGCTTCGAGAGAAAAGTTCTTCGTGTGATCTACGGTCCCGTATGCATCGAAGGGGAGTGGAGGAGAAGATGGAACGACGAACTGTACGGGCTGTACAGCGACGTAGACTTAGCCAGAAGAGTAAAAGTCCAACGACTAAGATGGCTGGGTCACGTAGAGCGCATTTAAAAACCAATGCTCCGGCCCGGAAAGTCTTCGAATCCGCACCCACAGGACAGCGCAGTAGAGGAAGACCGCGGATCAGGTGGCGCGCACAAGTGGAAGGTGACCTCACCTAACTTGGAGCGCGAAACTGGAGACATTTAGCTAGGGACCGAGCTAGATGGAGAAGTTTGTTGGGTGAGGCCCTAGTTCACACAGGACTGTAGCGCCACCTTAAGTAAGTAAGTAAGACCTTGACGAAGTGAAGATAGCTATATCTAAACTTAAGTCAAACAAAGCTGCTGGAGCTGACGGCATCGATGCTGAACTATTCAAAGCAGCAGGCGATGACTTGGTAGAGAGCATGCACCAACTCATCTGCAAAATATGGTCGGAAGAAAGCATGCCTGATGAGTGAAATCTCAGCGTAGTGTGCCCGGTACATAAGAAAGGAGACCCTCTAAACTGCGTTAACTACAGAGCCATCAGTCTCCTTAACATTGCATATAAGATCCTCTCTGCCGTATAATGTGAACATCTGAAGCCGTTCGGCAACAACCTGATAGGTCCTTATCAGTGTGGCTTCAGACCAGGAAAGTCCACTATCGACCAAATATTCACACTACGGCAGATCTTGGAAAAAACCCAGGAGCTTCAAATCGATACCCACCATCTCTTTATCGATTTTAAAGCAGCGTATGACAGCATCTATAGGGAAGAGCTCTACAAAGCAATGTCTAGTTTTGGCATCCCTGTCGGTTTGTGCAGAATGACGATGGAAAATGCACGCTACTCTATTAAGGTCGGAAAAAATCTCACCGATGCATTTGATGTACAAAAAGGTTTTAGACAAGGCGATGCACTGTAATGCGACTTCTTCAACATCGTTCTCTAAAGAAGTGTGCAAAACTCAAGCGTCAATACAAGAGGCACAATCTTCTAAAGGTCCATCCAATTACTCGGATAAGCAGATGATTTTGACATAATCGGAAGATCAAAGCGTGACGTCAGTGGAGCGTTTTTGAGCATTGCGACCGAAGCGAAGAAGATGGGTTTAGTGGTCTATGAGGGCAAGACCAAGTATAAGCTGCCATCAAAAAAGGACACTGAACGACGACGTCTTGGACAGAACGTCACCATGGACAGCTACAACTTTGAGGTAGTTAATTACTTTGTCTACCTAGGCACCGCTATTAACACAGACAACGACAACAGCGCTGAAATCAAACAAAGAATAACTCTTGAAAATCGCTGCTTCTTTGGACTTAGAAGGCAATTGAGAAGTAAAGTCCTCTCTCGAGCATCTTAAAACACTATCTATAAGACACTCATCATCCCGGTTCTCATTTATGGCGCTGAGGCCTGGACCTTGTCAAAGAAAGATGAGAGCGTCTTAGGATGTTTCGAGAGAAAAATTCTTCGGGTGATTTTTGGTCCCGTATGCATAGATGGAGAATGCAGAAGATATAAAGACGGGCTGTACAGCAACACTGACCTAGTAAGCAGAATTAAAGTCCAACGGCTTAGATGGCTGGGCCATGTAGAGCGAATGGACATCAACTCAAAGCATTTAACTTAATAACAAAGCATTATTTCTTCAAACAAATTCAAAACATCAATTTGCTTCAATAATGTTATGATGAACAATTGCCTAACAGGCTCGAAAAAAGGCCAAAGAAAAGTCATATAAGCATTAAGAAAAATTTATATAAGTGACATATAAATATAAAACTCACCCTTTCCACCTTAGGCTTTCTATCAGCCATGCTAAGCAAATCCTCAAACAATCCCTTACTCTTCTTTTTCTTCTCATCTGGACCGAGTTTGAGAGAAGCCGTTGGTGTAACTGGTTCTGGCACTTTAACAGCATTCAAAGCATTCTGTGCATGTTTCCTAATGCAATCATCGCTGCAATAAATTGAATTTGCTCGTGCCTGCTTTTTACAAACTATACAAGTTAACATTTCAGCTGGTGGTTGTTTCTGCACTGGAGATTTGTTGATCTGTTGAGAGCTACTATTATTGGATGGTAAATCTAATGGCTCTGCAGATGTTGGAGTATTTCTATTCAAATGTTGTTGTTGTACTTTAGTTAAACTAAACTGTTTTTTCTCAGCTGCAGTGGGGACTTTTGGAAATTTCAATTGTTGCTGCTGCATAGCACTAGCTTTGACCATAGCAGCGCCTCTACTGCCAGGCTTTGGTGTCGAAGGTAAAACAATAACTCGTTTAGTAGCCAAACTATTACCTTCGGGAGTAGAGGACTTTTTCAATGTAGCTTCTTGAGATTTATTTTGTACTAGTTCAGGTGTTTTCACAGCTTGAATTTTCTTCGTCGTAGGAGTTCTGGTCAGTGTGTAGAATTGTCCCGGTTGTAATTTTTTCAAATCAATTATGTGTTTATTTTCACCGGGAACTTCTTGCAGAGTAATACTATTATTTTGATTTAAATTTTGTCCTTTTTTCAAATCGAAAGTTTGTTTGTTTTCCCCAACGACAACTTCTTGCAGAGAAATGTTGCTTGTATTTAACGAAGAGCGAGGTGTTTTGGTTTGTTCATCGAACTTGGGCATTTGCTGAACTACTGTTTTTTTATTAAACGCATCCGTAATTTTGCTTTGAACTGTTGTTGAAGGTTTCTTTTCAGCATCTAGTTGGGGCATAAATTGAACGACTGTTTTTTTATTTTCAAAAAGTTCGGTTATTTTGCGTTGCTTTTTTGATTCTTGCTTCTTGACACACTTTGGACATGTCCATTCGACGCCATTTTGTTCCATTTCAAGTCCCATGGCTTTTGTGATACTAACACAAGTGCCATGGAACCAATCTTCACAAACATCGCAACAGATCATGAAGCGATTGTTGTGCGGCTGTCGACATATGCACCATAATCTGAAAAAAAAGAAGATATTACTCGAAAATCATCAAGTTTTTGAAACAAAATTTACTTGTTCGGGTCATCTTCATCCTCTTGGTTTTCTCCTTCCTCTTTGTTGACCTTTGTTGGAACCGATTTCATTGACTTGGCAACAGCTTTTTTCTTGCCCGTTGCCTTAGCTGGTTTTTCTTTTTGTGGTTGTGGAGTTTGAGTGAGCACAGGATCAATTCTTTCTGGGCCATGAGAATCTGCAAATAAGGACGTGTCCGAATTCATAGAAACATCACAACTTTCGCTCTCATTGAAGGATGTGTCCGATACTGGTTGAGCTTGTGCACGTCGCTTTGCACGGGTTGTAGGTGCCTCAATTGGTGGCAAAGTTATGACACGGCCATTGCCACGCACGATTTGAATAGGTTCGCGGCGCAAGTATGTGGCATTCGTAGATCTATTCAGAGTGGGTGTGGGAGTTGTATCACGTGATGAACTGGGCGTAGTTGTGTTGGAAATACTTGCTTCGATGATACTTTTAGGCTGCTTCACAGGAGTCGCCACCACAATTTGAGATTGTGGACGAATCGGCTGTGGCAAAATTGTTGAGGGGTTTTGTGATTGGGGCAAGGTTAGAGGCTTCATTTGTTGCTGCTTTAGATGGAGCTGTTGTTGTTTTTCAAACTCCTCTTTTTCGAGTTGTTGTTTTTCCTGCTGCTGAAGAACTTCCTTTTCAACAGCCTCCTGTAAGCTTTTGTCTTCCATCAACTCCACAACATGCTGTAACAAATCTTCAGGGATATCATCATCATTCGCTTCCAGAAGTGGTGCATTTGCAATGTCAATTGCTTCCACCGAAGACGATGTAAACGATGATGATATTTTGTTTTTTTCCAAAACAGCCTTTTCCGTGCTCTCCAACATCTTAACCAAATCGGGTATACTATTTTCCTTAATCGTTGAGTTTTCGGCAACAGTTTTAAAAGATCTATCTAGTTCATTCTTTACAATTGAATCAATCAAATCCAGTTGTTTGTCATTTTCCGCAGCTATCTCAGAAGAGCTCTGATGCGTTTGAATGGAGATCTGGGCTGGTAATTGATTCTTTGCTGCCGTCTCAATACCAAGCGGCATGAAGCCTTTGGCTGGAGAAGAAGAGAAGGGAGTATGCTGCTTGTCTGGATTTATTTCTGCAACTCTAACATTCGATTGGGTATTGTCCGATCTCGAAAGTAAAGTATTCAAATCTGTGAATCCTCCCTTAGGGCTTGCTATTACTTTATTGATCACAATTTGTTTAACAGCTTGTGGAGAAGCTGCTACTAGTGGCGGCGTAGCTGGCTGAGCATTCGATTTCATTTGATATGTTCTCACTTGTGCGGGTGACGAATTTACACTGACCTTATTTGCCGGCTTAACTATCTGCACCGACTGAATGTTAATCAGCTGTCTTGGTGGCTGTGGCACAGACTCAACTCGAGGAGTTGGTAAAACACTTGAAGGAGTTATTGTAGCATCAACGTCCTCTGGAACTTGCTTCTTGGCTATTGTTTTCACTGGATTAATAGAACTTTCCGACTTTCGGACATCTTGAGGCTGTTTATAAACTTTCATCGGAGTTAGAGGATTTTTTAATTCCTCTTCAAACGAAGTGGTGTGATCTTGGCTATGTAGACGTCGTTTATTATTGGCCGTCTTTTGCATTACCAAACTACGAGCAGCACGTTGTTTTTCCTTTTTCTTGCGCCTTGCCACAAAGTTCTTCTTTTTCTTACCATGCCGATTGTTGACATCGAAATCTGAATCACTATCTCGATCATTATCGCTCTCAGCACTTTCCTCACTTTCTGCTGTATATTCACTACCATCATCATCGAATTCTTCATCTCCTTCTTCGTCATCTCGATCTTCTTCAGCTATTTTACTTTCGTCTGCAAGTGAATCATCTTGATCGGATGCAACAGATTTGTCTTTTTCTTTATCTTTATCAGCGGTTTTACGTTGATGTTGGTCGTCAATATGTTGTTTGCGTTTGTTAAGATATTGTTTAACAGTTGTTTTAGATGTAATTGGTAATTTTCGAATATTTGTATTTGGTTGTTTGGTTTCATCTTCAGTTGTTAATTTGGGTTCATTAACTTGTGATGGAGATGTGAACGGTGTATAGCAATGGTCATTCTTAATGATGTAGCGTTGGAATTCATAGTCAACATTGCACTTAAGTGGTGTCACACCAGCGTATTCTGAAAGTAGACAGGTATTTTTAGTCTTGATAAGATTTTATTTAAGAAATGAAATTGTAATCAATTTTGTTCACAAATTCTCAATAAAAGTATATTGTTTAAATTTAAAAAAAAAATCAAAAAAGTTTGTCTTTTCGAGGTTGAAGTGAAAAGTTTCCGGTCTGACCAAGAAGAACAATGTTTTCAAATGTTGTTTGCTTTATTTCTCAACTTTCTCGTTAAGACAGATAAATTTCTCAAAACAGTATTCTAATCTAGTTTTACCAGTTTCAAACGTAGATTCGTCAAGCCCTAAGGTAAGGTTAGGTTGGGTTTAAGTGGCCTTCCGTGATACCACATGAATATTGAGGCTCTTCTCTTCAAGCTCAATGAAACCAGTTTGAGTCCCTAACTAAACATGAGAGGCTGATAGTCAGGCAACGATCTTGAACACAGGTTTTCCATGCCCAAATAGTTGTTTCAAATATTTTGCGCTTGTTTAGCTGACATCTTCCTGCGGTCTTCCAACACTATTTTATGGATGTTTTCAATAATTTCTGGAGTTCTGACCCCAATGGGCCGTCTTGATATAGGCTCGTTAGTCGCTCACACAACCCATCCTTAGTAGAATTTGAATGGCAGATAAATGGCAATTTAGTCTTTGTTTTGGATCTATATGTACTTTTATTAAGTTTGATGTAATCACCTTCAAATAGAAGTTTTTGAAAACAGTATTTAATTTGTCGATTTTCACGAAAACAACAAAAGCGTCTCGCTAAATGTGCTCTGAAACATAAGGTTAGGTTTAAGTGGCTGCGGATTAGGAATCCACACACTTCCGCCAAAAGAAAAGACCCATTGTGATGAATCTAGAGTTTTGCTTCCCACTAGTCGAAACATTTTGAGCTTTTTATAAAGCGAAGGAGATATTTGATATCCTTTTTAGCTAGGGCACTGGGATTATCAAAAGAGTATTCTACCAGATGAAGTTTGCGTCTTAGTGAAAGAGCAGGGCAAGTGCAGAGAAGGTGAGAGATTGATTCCTCTTCTTCCTGGTCCATACAGCTCCTGCAGAAGTCATTTGAGGCTACACTAAGTCGTATGGCGTGTATAAGACAGTGCAACGTAAGGACACCTATTAGGGAGCTTATATGAAGTCTGCTTTGAGATAACAAGTCCTTAGAGCGCTTTAGGTCCAGTGAAGGCCATATGAGTTTTGTGGCTGCGCATGTTGGTAAATTGTGCCACCTAGAACTTGCTATCGCAAAAGCTGTTTCTTTTAGCAGAAATTTACATGTAGCTATCGGTATACCTATCTCCACCCAGGTTAAATAGACATGACGGTTCCATTTTTAGCGATTTCATCGGCTCAACAATTTTCTGTGATGTCTCTCCAACAAAGGTGAATGTTAAATTGCTGCGCCATCTCCATAAGAGACGATCGACAATCGAGGGCCGTTTAAGATTTGGTTGAGACACCGTCAAGAGGTTTTATAGCAGCCTGATTGTCAGAGAATATGCGGATATCAGAAGTTCATATCACGTTTTCTCTTAGTCAGGAGAGAACCTCTTTGATAGCTAAAATTTCCGCTAGGAAGACGCTACAATGATTAGAGAGGCGGAATGAGATTCTTAGATTAAGCTTTTCTGAGTACACACCACTACCAACTCCCTCATTTGTCTTGGATCCATCTGTATAAAAATGGATGCTTTTGTCATCCAGGAGTTTTTTGTCTTCCCATTCATCTCTGAATGGATTGGATACCTGGAAGATTTTTTCCAAATTGGGTTTTAGGAATAGTGTAGTCTATGTACTTTGGTATAGAACCAAAGAGGTTTAAAATGACGGAGTGGCCCACATTGTTGTTGGTTCATTGAGATGAGGCATTGAGTCTTATAGCTGTACTCGCTGCCACTTGTTTGCTGAAGATGTCGAGGGGTGTCAGATGGAGGAGAGTGTCTAACGCTGCTGAGGGTATGGTTCTCAATGCCCCGCTTATGCAGAGACATGCAGTGCGTTGGACTCTGCTGAGTTTGTTTGTTTGTGACTTTCTCCAGTGGAGTCCATCATACTGCAACCCCGTACATAAGTATTGGTCGGATGACCGATGTGTATAGCCAATAGGTTATGCGAGGTTGAAACCCCCATTTGCTTCCTATGGCTTTCTTGCAAAGGAAAAGAGCTACTGTAGCTTTCCTGAACATTAGGTTTCCAACTTAATTTTGGTACATATTTACATTGGTAAAAATAAGTGGTACACCTTTTATTGAAGGAGGTACAATTACTGGGATCTTGTATTTCCGTGTAAAAAGGACGAGGTGATCAGCTCATCTAGTGAGCATATTGAGTGAGTTTTGGAGGAGGTCTCTGTGACGGCGATAGCAACATCATCGGCATATGCAACCACTCTGTCTGCCTTCCCTCTCAAGGGATATTAGTAGTTCGTTAACAACTATGTTCCACAGGAGAGGGAAAGAACACCACTTTGCGGAGTGCCTCTGATGACAGACCTTTTTTGCAAAAAACCCCCAACTTAAGAGTTGATAATCCTGCTTTTTAGTATTAGATTATTCAACTCAACTCGTCATAGCAGAAGTGATCGCGGATGTGTCAACGTTGCGTCCCCAATATCCAGGAAGGCCTTTTGCTCAAGGGAGTATTCGATAGTTCTTACCAGATTGTGTAGGGCTGTATCTACCGATTTCACTTTGTAGTAGGCATGCTGAGACATCGATAGTCTCTTATCAAAGCTATTACGTACATGGATATCAATCAATCGGTTCAGAGTTTTGAGAATGAATGATGATAGGCTAATAGGTCTTAGATCTTTAGGTTCTGAAACGTAGGGCAGGATGTCATTAATTAAAATAAGAAAGTGTGTTGGATATAAAACAGAGCCCTGGGGTAAACCAGCATTTATTTTGTGGTTTCAGACTTAAACCCATCCAATATTATTTGTATTGAACGATTAGAAAGGAAATTACTAATCCTATTAAGGAAGGAAATATGAAAACCGAAAGCATGCATTTTCGATAAGAGAACCTAACGCCAGAACCTATGCAATAATCTTACTCTCTCAAATACGATGTAAAAATTTGCTTTACTTTTCGGTGAGATGAAATATGAGATAACCAGTGGACCTATTGCTGCAAAAGCCGTAGATGTTTAGATATTTTTTTTTGAACTGATAAATAATCAGCGTTTTCATGGCCTTGGAAAGAAGGGAATAAAGTGCAATGGGCTGGACAAATGCTGTTTTCCATCCTCTCGGAACCAGAACTGAAGAGATGGAGGACAGATGAAAAAGCTTATGCAGTGGTTTTGTCAGCGTAAGCGGGGATACCATTCGGGCCATCGGATTTATTTGTGTTGAGATCTCTTAGGACTCTTGAGAAGACGAGTGCCAAAAAAGATTGTTCCCATAGAATCACTAACGCGCTCGAGTACAGGTGCAGCCATAACACTTTAAATTGGCGACGAACTGTCTAGCAAAGAGATTAGCTTTCAATGACTTCAATTTCTAATTAGTTAGTTGAAAGTCTTGGGCATAGTTAAACCGGATTTCAGATTTTTTGGACTTAGATATTTTTTAAAGTAGAAGAACTTTTGATTTTAAATTAGGGAGTTTGTGAACTTTTAAGTTAGTCTTAAGTTAGGTTATAGTGAAAGAAATTGCCCCTAGTCAACTTAAGTTATAGCACTTTGTTGTGTTGTTTTTTAAAGTTATTGAAGTCATCATTGACATAATCGGAAGAACTCAGCGTGATGTCAATGGGGCTTTTGTGAGTATTGAGGCAGAGGCGGCAAAAATGGGTTTAACAGTTAACGAGGGCAAAACAAAGTACATGCTGTCGTCAAGAACGGACATACTACACCGACGCCTTGGTCAAAACGTCACCATCGATAGACGTAACTTTGAGGTAGTCAAGGACTTCGTCTACCTAGGCTCCTCTGTAAACGCCATTACAGAGTAAAGTCATTACAGAGTTTACTAGAACCTGGACTATTTAGTCCTTCCTTTAACGCTAACGAACTTGACAACAAAGTCAATGACCTTACCTCAGCTATGAACAGATCGCTAGAAATTGCTTGTCTACTTATACACATAAGAGGAAAGAGGAAACCACAATGGTGGGCCTCAGAGCTTGACTCGCTCAGGAAAGAATGCAGGAAACTTTTCAACCGGGCCAAAGCTGCAAGACTAGCCTCTCATTGGGACTCCTACAAAGAATCCCTAAGAATCTACAAGAAGGCACTAAGGAAATCCAAGCGATCTTCTTGGCGATCCTTCTGTGGCATGATAGAAGAAACTTCTGAAGCCCCTAGGTTACGGAAAATTCTTTCAACTAATCCAGCTATGCCCAGCTACTTGAAAAATACAGACGGCTCCTGGACAAATTCAAGTAATGAATCGCTTAACTTACTATTGGACACTCACTTTCCTGGTAGTTCTCTTACCGAAACTTTCAACAGTTCTATACGTGCAAGTTCAAATACAACATATCCACAAGGCCTGATCACAAAGGATAAGCTACAATGGGCTCTCAACAGCTTCAAAACATTTAAAGCTGCAGGACCAGATGGAATAATACCAGCCGAATTACAAAAGACTTCTGATATAATTGCACCAATCCTGGAGGCAATTTTTACCAGCTGGCTTTACCTGGTCCATGTTCCCTCGGCATGGAGAGAAGTTAAAGTTGTTTTTATACCTAAAGCAGGTAAATGCTGCCAAGTTAATCCTAAAGATCTACGACCTATAAGTCTATCATCATTCCTACTTAAGACCCTGGAAAGATTGATTGATATCCATTTAAGGGCACGTATCGATACAAGACTTCTGTCTTTAACTTTAACATGCCTATTGTAAAGGTAAATCGGTGGAAACAGCGTTACACACATTAGTACGCACCATCGAATATTCCCTCCATCATAAAGAGTTCACTATGGTCGCTTTCCTTGACATCGAAGGTGCCTTTAACAACGTGGACACATCTGCAATCACTTCTGCACTGACATCTCTAAATGAAGAGAGTTCGCTTCGGGAGTTAATTCATTTAATGCTTACTAGCAGAATAATTAACTCAAAACTGGGCAACTCTTCTTGCAGACGATTCGTTAGTAGAGGGACACCGCAAGGTGGTGTTCTATCCCCTTTCCTCTGGAACCTAGTGGTGAATGAAATCCTAACTAGTCTGGATGCGGAGGGTTTCAGAGTGATAGCCTATGCGGACGACGTTGCTATAGCAGTTTCAGGAAAGCATCTTAATATCCTAAAAGAACTCTTACAAAATGCCTTGGACAGACTAATACTTTGGGCTGATCGGTGTGCACTGGGTGTTAACTCACACAAAACCGATCTGGTCTTATTTTCGAGGAGATACAAAATTTCATTTGTCAACCCTCCTTATATTAAAGGAATCCAATTAAAATTCTCAGACGAGGCTAAATACCTGCGTCTTGTCTTAGACAAAAAACTAAATTGGAAACGCAACGTACAGGAAAGAGTCAAAAAAGCCAGTGTAGCTCTCTTTTCTTGCAAAAAAACTATTGGTAATAAATGGGGTTTCCAACCCAGAATCACGCATATAATCAGACCGATTTTAACGTACGGTGTGGCAATATGGTGGACTGCTTTAGAGAAAGGTATAAACAGGGATAAGTTAAATAAAGTCCAACGTTCAGCCTGCCTATATATAAGCGGATCGCTTCTCACGACCCCGTCTGCGGCACTGGACACCTTGCTCTACCTTACATCTCTTGACATATTTAGCAAACAAATAGCTGCAAGCTCTGCTATTCGCCTCAATCCTTCGTCGCAGTGGACTAGCAACAACATTGGCCACTCCGTAATTCTAAGGTACTTAGAATCAATTCCAAAGCACACAGACTACACCATCCCCCAACTACAATTCGACAGAAACTTTCAGATTTCTATACCAGATCTTTTTGGGAAGATAGGACATCTTGGAGGATGAGTCAATCCATTTTTACACATATGGATCAAAAACAAAAGAAGAGGTTGGTGGAGGTGTGTACTCTGAACGACTGAAATTAAGTCTCTCATTCCGTCTTCCCAATCATTGTAGCGTGTTCCAGGCGGAATTTTTGGCGATTAAGGAAGCCTTGTCTTGGCTCAAAGAAAACGTGATATCAACATCTGATATCCGTATTTTCTCTGACACCCAGGCCGCTATCAAATCTCTGGACTCTGTCTCTACAAACTCTATAACAGTCCATAACTTTCGATCACAACAGTTTAATATTCACCTTTGCTAGGTGCCGGGCCATAGAGACATTCCAGGTAACAGTAAGGCAGATGAACTCGCCAGGAACGGTACAGTACAGCCCATCCCACCACGTTTGGCAAGTACTGGCAAACAAATCGCTACTTGTAAACTGCTGCTAATGCAAGACGCTGTGAGGAGGGAGGCACCAGGTGGAACAACATCACCACGTGTCAACCCCCAAAAAAATCTGGCCAACACTGGATTTAAAACGTTCAAAGTGCTTGCTCTCTCTAAGCAGATCGCATATAAGCTCGATAATAGGTGTCATAACCGGACACTGTCTAATAGAGAAGCACACAAATGACTTTTGCAGAAGCTGTATGGACGAGGAAGAAACGGTTCTTCATCTTCTCTGCACATGCCCTGCTCTAGCTCGAAAACGCAAGAATTACATAGGAGAATTCTTCTTTAACGATCTAAACGATCTAAATCATATCGGTATAATCAGCCTCTCACGTTTCGTAAGGGCCTCAAGCTGGTTCCATTGAGCTTAGAAGGAAGCCTCAAGATTCATGTGGTATCACAATGGGCCATTAAACTGGCCTAAGTGTGTCCGTTTCCACAATAGATTTCCTAGTTATCAAACTGAAGATCTTAATTTTGCCCATTCTCACAAAGATAGTTAAACCTAGCTTTAACGCCTTTTTCACACAACGTTCATTTTACGTCTCTGCAATTTGTGTGTGGAATTCACTTCCAAATTAATTGCAAGTACTACCGCACCTTCAGCTTTTGAGAGGAAACGTTTATTGCACTATTTAAACCAGAAGTAAGTTTGTTTTAAAATTGTCTATCATTTTCTTTTGAACTAAAGTAATAATTTTAGGGCGTTAGACTGTCATGCCAGAGGCCTTGGGTTCGATCCCTGCCTGTTCCATCCAAAGTTCTTTCCACGGGTACTGCCTCTTGCAAGGAATTGACAAATCCTCCAAAAGTAATTCTTGTCATGAAAAATGCTTTCTCAAATTAGCCGTTCTGAATTCGGCTTAAACCTGTAGGTCCCCTCCATCTCTGATGGAACACAGGAATGGTTGAGAGTTGTAAGTCACTAAGCCTTAGTTCTCAACGGACTTTCGCGCAACCTACTTTATTTATTTTAAATACATAAAGGTATCTAGACTAAGAATATCTTTTATTTTTAAATTTTTGAAAATATAAAACTTTTCGAAATAAATTAAATGATTTTATGTGGAACGGATGTTTCATTCAAGTGTAGTTTTCAATATGGCAATACTTTTGTCGGAGTTGGTCTTTTTGACAGCTGTCACTTGATTTATCCTCAGTATGGTCTCCAGCTTTGGCTACATTCTATACAGTCAACAAAACATTCAATTTATTAAGGGAAATTTTTGCTGAGCTCATTATTTCGCGTCGTAGTGGGCCTGCGGCATCCCTTACAAGATCGTTGGATTTGACACCGCTGGACTATTTTTTCTGGAGTTATGTGTAGTCAATTGTCTAAATCTCAAGACGATTGACACCTGGGAACATTATATTCGGAGCGTTTGTGCTCACATATGGCTCCCAAGTGGCACCATACGGAAAACTTGGTTGAAAATTGGGCCGCGGATACAACTTATTTCCAGCCAGTCGGGGCAACGGCCACTTGCCCGAAATCATTTTAAAATTAGTGTCAAACCCTCAACTTTAAAATTCTTATCATTTAATCATATGAGCTCAATTTCTTCTTGAAAAATCACTCGTCTAACAAAACACCCTTTTTAATTTAAAAAATCAGCCAGGTTCTCGATATCGAGTGAAATTGAATTTAAAAAACGAGTAGGTAAATTTTTTTGAGTAATCAAAATTTCAAACACTTCAGAAATTCTACAAATCAGTCAAGTAGAGTCCTTTAGTCCAATATTCTTGTTTTTGCTTTTGTTTCGAGTAAAATTGCAGAACTTGCTGAATAACTCGACCTTAATCCTTATGAATCCGAATAAGACAAAATTATTTAATTTAAACACTTACTTAAAATTTCCTTTGCCAATTCCCTAGCCTCATTAGGTGGATAGAACTCTTCAACCGTGAGGCCTAAAATCTCCGGGCGAGTCTTTGCAGGCATCCTGGTTTGTTTGGGAGTTCTGTCCTCAATTTCGCTATCACTATTCTCTTCATCGTCCTCATCCTCGGCCGAAGAATGGCTCTCTTCATCTTTTAGTGCCTGTTGTTCGGCTTCCTTGCGAATTTCTTCAGCTTCTTCATCTTCCATACTTGGTGTAGGCGATGTTATCCGAATAACACTAATTGAAGTTAAAGTTTTTTCGTCTGTAAATTAGTTACGAAAAATGAGAAATAAAATTCAAGAATCTTCAAACTCTACGAGATATACCAATTAAGTTTTTCAATCCCTGACGATCGACATTAATTCCATTTTTACCATACACAACTACAAGATTGGAATCAGCATTGTTTAATAGAGCAGAATCACCACCATTTAGCGACGAAGAGTCACCTCCGCTGGCAGAACGCGGTGTTTCAACAAATACCGAGCTTGACATTACGAATTATTGATGTTTTTAGATTGATTTCAATAAACTATGACATTTTTTAAAAGCAAAACTTTATCATATGAAGAATTTAAAAGAATTCTTCGATTTATGACGCCGCCATGACAAACGCCGTTATGAGCGAAGAAAAATAAACACTTCTAGTTTCTGGTAAATTTGACACACGCAACTGGGCGGTAGATTGCAAAGTTTTGTATTAATTTTTAATGCAATCCCTTTGATTTCAAGGTTTAATTTTTATTTTAAAACATGAAATGAACATTAAAGAAAACGTTTGATATTAAAAAAAACGATTTTAAGTTTCGTATTGTTCATAATAAACATTTTTATTGGAACACCACATTTTTGAAAAACTTTTGTTGCGCGCAAAAAAAAATCACCTGGGGTTCGTTCGTAAGGTTTGGGATTTGATATTTTTTTTCATATAACAAGGGAAGAATTCAGTGATTAAAGAAGTGTTCAGAAAATGTATTGACACATAATGGATGCATTCAAATTCATATTAAATTATTTGTTTTTATGTACTCTCTTGGGAGTGGAGCGGAGCTCTATGTAAAATTTATATTTTTGTTTTATAGTAAACAAGATTTAGCTGTCAAAAATGTATGGATTGATAAATTGCTCAGTACATTTATTTTGAGATGTATTTTCATAGTTTATTGGAGATCGTAGCTAAAAATGGGAATAGTTGGAGCAATGTTGGCAAATTTATTTCAACAGAATTAAATGGTGTAAGCGATTGATTTACTTTATTTTACAAAAAAGTAGGTATATGAAAATTATTTAATTTTTCACTTGTTACTTTCAACTGTTCTTGTTGGTTTGGCTACAGGATTATATTCTTATAAAAAAAAAACTTATTTGGTATTATTGTTTTTTAAATGCGCTTTTTGTAACGCACTTCAGCGAGACTGTCTATGTATTTTCTCCTAATTTATATCAAAGTATTTTTTTTTATCTTTTTCAGAATTAACTGAGTTTATTTCATTAGTTCTGTCTGTTCTTTTTGTATTCATTTGTACCGTGCTTAATTAAAATGGAAATGAAATACGAACAAAACAAATGTGAGTTCTCTTTCCTTATAAATTGAAAGATAGTTCCGACTAGATCAATTGATATTAACCCTAGAAAGATAACCTACGTCGAATCGACGTATAAATCATGAGTATCACTTATGGTCTATGAAATATGGTTATCTTTCTAGGGTTAAGAAACTATGACATATTAGATAAGGACTATAAGTAGCCAACTTCGCGTTGGTGTCATCTATTCCATTAAATCGACTAGTTCTTCTGTAAGTTCAGCGAAAATATGGAGACACTTTTGAACTTGATTTTTGTATTTTGTCAAACTTTAAAATAATAAATGTCGTCAGTTTCTTTGAAAAAAAAAATCTTTTTGAAGCAAAGTATTTTTTATACCAAATATACAAAAGGCAAACATAGCTAAAGAAGTAGAATCACTTTTAAGGGGAATTTGCACCGGGAAATGAATCAAATAGCATTCCATATCTCTCATATGAATGACCTCAGATATCACTGGCAATAAATTCATCACAATCGCAATAGCAAGTGCAGAAAAATTGTACACTTTTCTAGGGTGGGCATTTTACCCCATACTTTATTTTAATACATTGTATAATGTCACGAGGGAGCTAGGGACCGAGCTAGATGGAGAAGTTTGTTGGGTGAGGCCCTAGTTCACACAGGCTTGTAGCGCCACCTTAAGAAGTAATTTCCATTTTTCCGCATACTTATTTTTAGTACAATAAAAAATGTCAATAACAATAGGAATTAAAACCCTAATAATAAATTATATTAGGACGGCAAATGAACGAATGACGGTAAATAAGAACTGTTCACTTTTCTCACGTAAGCGTTCCTTAAATGCTTTATTCATTTTTCTTCGTTTCATCTTTGCTCCGTCTATATATCTTGGATAGTTGAATCAATGTATTTTTCTTCAAATCAAATCTTTTATATTCTTGGGTTCTTCAATTCCACAGGCTTTCGGTTAGGGAATAATTAGTTATTGCTTAATTTAAGAACAAAAATCTTTGATTTTGACATTTCTTCCCTGTTTTTTATTTAGTGTTACCATGCTTGCTTTTTTTGTTGAGGAGTTCTTTGATTTTAATGCTCAAATGCAAAAAGTACCCAAAAGTGTTTCCTGTTTCCTCGCCTTAATATGTATAACATGTTCTATTAAGACCCTTACTTTACTGTACAAAAAACCAGAAGAAAATTCGTGCTGCGGTAATGGAAAGCCGAAACTTAACTTGGTGTCTCCACAGAACATTTCCGATGACAGGACTATCGGCCTGTCATCAGATAATCCAATAGAGATCAACAATCCAACATTCAGTCCATGATCCGGAAATCGCAGTTTGAATTTTTCTAGCGGATCAAATTTGACGTTTGTGTTGTATGTAGTGGGGGTGTCCATTTTCTACAGTAAAATTAATTAAAGAAAAGTGATTTTTTTTAGTTTCTTACATTGTTGCTGTTTAATACATATTAACCGACATCCTTCAAAAATTTGTATAGTCTGCACCGTCCTCCCATAGTAAGTCCTTGAGTAGGTGCGAATCCAAATTATGAAGTTTTCTTACTTTGAAAATGGATTCAAACAAAACCTGTGTTT
Source organism: Eupeodes corollae (assembly GCF_945859685.1). Taxonomy (NCBI): domain Eukaryota; kingdom Metazoa; phylum Arthropoda; class Insecta; order Diptera; family Syrphidae; genus Eupeodes; species Eupeodes corollae. The sequence goes on from NC_079147.1 coordinate 154,509,375, forward strand.
TCTTTTATCCTCTTGAATAGTTAGCTGTTGTAGTTCTTCCAGCTTCTTAACCAGCGTTAATTTGTTTAAAAGGGCTAATCTTTGTTTACTCAAATGCTTTTTTTTTAAATAATATGTTTGAAATTTAATTTTGTAAAAAAACTAACAACTACCGACACAAAAGGTAAATCAACAAAAAAGTAAACAACAGATTAACCGTTGTAGCAAATGTGCCATTTGAGGTTGCTCATGGCAAGACATAATATACCCAGTCAAAAAAAAAAACACTGGATTGCCGATGAGATTGCGGAAGATTGGATTGGATTTTACTCTTGAGGCAAGATTTATTTCTTCCCTGGTTTTTATTTCAGTGCTGCAATATTCCATTCTTTCCCCTCTAACCAATTAAATCTACAAACTTCGCCTAGTTACCAAACTTTTAATTCTCTTTGCGATAAAGCAAGCGATGCTTCCAAAGCATACTGTGAAAATATAACTGTCTGCAATGGTGGTTTGCATTTACGATAATGAAAGCATGCCCTAAGATTTGTTCTTCTATCATCGCTAGTGGAGACCACATGTTACTACTTTTATATCTCTGAACGCACTCCTTAGCCATGACAACAATTTTATGTTTGTGTTTACATTTTTGTATTCACAATTCACATCACACTTTTTTTGGATTTTATATTATTTCTAACAAAAATTATGTCTCTTGAAAAAGCACAAAGTAGTGAGAGTGCGACTAAAATTCAACAACCACAAGAAACAATAGAATCTCCATCTCATCTAAATGGCGAAGATGATGAGAAAGGCCCGATCGCCTATCGAATGCGACCAGCCCTAGCCGATATATTTAAAACAAAAACAATTAAAGAAATAATTCAAAGTGTCTTAACAAAAACACTTCAAGGTACACAAATTATTTATTTATTTACTTTTGTAAATTCTAATTATGTTATAACCCATGCTTCTTAGGAAAGAAATACAATGTGGAAGATGCACGCAAATGGACACAAGAAATTGCCGATTCTATAAGTACATCCGTTAAGGATTTGAATATGCCACGATACAAGCATGTGGTTCAAATAAGTTTGGGCCAACAGCTTGGAGCTGGATATAGATATGTGGCTAAATGTAGTTGGGACGCAGAATGCGATAGCTACACTTCTGATGTGTTTTCGAATGCGTCTTTATTTTGCGTTTGTACTGTTTTTGGAATATATGTTTATTAGAACTTTGTAGCAATGAGTATAAGAGTTTTTTAGTTAATAAATATTATTTATGAATTAATCAAAATTCAACTTTTCTTTCCCAAAAAAAAAAACATTAATTTCTTACATATTATGTAAGTTTTTAACATTTATTGTAAAACTTTTAAAAAGACAGAAGACGTACAAAAATGACTTCACAAAAGAAACAAACGGGAAGAAATACTGAAGTCATGTGGCAACAAGGGAGCCAAGGCCTTCCATTCATCTTCTTGGGGATCGTACTCCTCCACCAAGTTGCACCATTCTCCAAGATCGTTATATCCAACGCAAGCTATAAGTCGATCCTCCAACGCAGAACATTTAACATACAAACGCCCAAGTCCTAAGGACTTAGCAACAGTCCAGGAATTAGCTGCTGGATCATAGCACTCAACAGTTTCACACTTGATGCCATTGAAATCTCCACCAACAGCGTACACTTTTCCATTAACTGCCGCAATTCCAAAATTAAGGGAATTTTCTTCTTTAGGTGAGGTGGTAGTCCATTTAACTGTCACAGGATCATAGCGCTCGATGGTGCGCTGACCATTGCCAACGGCATATAAATTATCACTTAATACTAGCACCTGTATGAAGGACAAAGAAAGGCGCAATGGTTCAGAATATGTCCAAATGCGGGTGGAAAAATCAAATATCTCCACAGAACACGACCAGTTTCCAGCACTTTCACCTCCAACAACGTACAAATGCCCATTAAGTTCAGCCATTCCAGGCCAACGTCGTGCTAATGCCATTGGAGGCAATTCGCACCATTGCATAGTGTTCAGGTCGAGATATTCAACCGAATTTGTGATTTGACCTGATTGTTTGCCTCCGGCTATAAACAGCTTGTCACCGATCAAGACTGTCCCATATTCTATGCGCTTCTTGAGCGGCATAGGCCATTTCTCGTACGACCATTCATTTTTCTCCGCATCATAGGTTTGAATTTGAAAATCACTGGTGCCCGTGTGAAAAGCTAGCTTCTTTCTTTGCTCCCCTTCGACGGGAAACTTTTGTGTAATTTGAGATCGACTCTGAGGTAAGTAGTGCCATTTGAGCCACATATGAACCAACTTGAAGCATTCAACAGTTTCGCAAACTGGTTCAATACTTTCAATTATAAATTCGGGGGTCAACAATGTAAAATGAACTCTTGAAAGTAGTTTGTAGGTACTCTGTTTACGATTTTCTTTGTCGTGCTCCACCCAAGCCACGAGACTGTTGAACACAAGCTCATGTGAATTGGCACAAATATCTTCGCTAAAGAGCAGCTTGATCAATTGCTTTTCGTCCAACTTCATGAATTCCACTTCTTTGCAAACATTTCCAAAGTTTGCATACACATATGCTATGGCTTTCTCAAACAATGTTGTGTAAGAGTGCAGCTCTGCAAATAACGCTACTCCTAAGCAATTTGACGGTTCTAGCTGATCGCCCATAAAGTCGCAACATGCACCAATTAATGTGTTGAGCTGAAGAAAGTCAGCCGCCATAACAACTGTTTCAACAATATTACTGTTCAGCTCAATTTTTGCAGTGTACATAAAATTCAATACGAGTCGTAAAGTAGCGCCATCCAAATTTTCGAGTCTTACCTCGTGAGCGTTGGCATCCTGCAATGTGCTGCGAAACATAGCCAGAAAGTAATCGCTTGCCGCTGATAGTACAACCCGATGTGCTTGTTCACTTGAATCGTCAATTCCAGCAATTAAAACGATATCGAAGAACTCGTGTTTATTGTAGAAAGTTTGAAGTTTTTTTAAAACGGTGTTAGCATGATCGTCACATTTGAAAACAAAATCTTCATTCTTCGATGTTGATGCAGATGAAGCATTTTCATCAGACACAGACATGATGCTTTGCTGTCGCTAAAATCATGTAGATATGGATTACAAATAAAAATAACTGTTGTTTTTTGGAAGGTCTTAAAATGTACTTAAGTATATTAGCTTTTTTCAGTGATATTGGAATTTAGTAATCTAGAACAGTTTTGATCAGAATACAAATGTTCCTTACTTGAGTTTTATGAACTGCAAGCTGATAAACGTTTTAAGAAGTTTCTTGTTTATTTATATTGAAATTTAAAACCAAAATATGTATGTATGTACGTCGTATCTCAACAAGAACTTTTTTTGAATGTTTTGATTTAATTTTGCTTTGGTGCGTTGTTTTTGCAGATGCTGAATATTGTGTCCAGTTATGCCAAGTTCAATGTTTTAAGGGCTCTCAAGCCAATTTGAAACATTCGGACGCTTCGAAACCATTAAAAAACTTTCGGTGAAGACAACGAGGGGTGGTCTCGTCAACTCAGCAGTGTTGTGGGTATTCCCCGTTTTTATGCACTAATGCTTTGAATTGTTGTTGGAACCATAGAGGAAATATATTATATAATAATATATTTATATAATATATTTCCTCTATGGTTGGAACTATAGACTGGCCAACTAGTCATGGCTTTTTTAATTAGGTACCTGGTACCTACTTTTTTGTATAAAAGTTTTAAATGGATGCAATGAACTTTATCCGTAATAAAACTATTTTTATTAAGTTTTATGTTTTAAGTTTTTGAAACAGAATTTTTATAGCTTTATGACTAAAAGTAATACCTAAATATCAGAATTTTAAACTGATGAAACCTTTTATTTATATTTTTAATTACCTAATTTAACTTTTTCATAGGAGGTGCTTTTTTGGACGTGTGGTTTTGAAAAATAAAACACATGTACATAGGTACCTATAACGCATTATAATTTGAAAATGATTTTGGGTAAATCTTCCAATCTTTTGCAACTTTCTGCAGCATTTGGGGCCGCGTATTCTCATCCAAGTCTTCAATCGCCTCGGATTTAGCTAAGTAGACAATCGAATTAACAGAACCCCACAAAAATAGTCTAGCGATGTTGAATGGCACGATCTAGGAGACCAAGCTATAGGTAGACCCACTATGACGCGGATAATGTAATGAGTTCACTAAAAGTTTTGTTCAGTAAATTGATTGCTTCGTTGACAGTATTGCATGTAGATTGTAGCGCCGATTGCAAACATTGTTCAGGATTAGGAGTTAGTCTATTCATTTTGAAATACCAAACCAATTTGAGCAAAAATAAAGTGACAGCTGTCAAGAAGAACATTTCCGAAAAATGTTTTACCTGATTTAAATTTATTTTTGAACATAACAAATTGAATTTTGTTTTAGAAATACTACCTAGGCAGTTGTTTTTGTAAACAAAAATCAAAGAATTTTTAAAAATAAAAAAAAGTGAAGCCATTCTTGCTAAAACTTTTTAAAAAAATAACGGTTTTATGAAGGATATTTTTCTGGATCAATACCGAAATGTGTTTTTCTTGTAGAAAGAAGCAAAATTAAGAAAAAAATTTAGAAAGTTTTAAAAAGAATGTTCGGTTAATTTATGAAAAAAAAAACGAATTTTCGATTTTTTACCACGCTACGCTAATCGGCTAAAAAGTTGATTTCTCAATTTTAATTTAGTCGAATGAAAGGCATAAAGACAACATATTATCAATTTACTTACTTACTTAAGGTGGCGCTACAGTCTGGGGCGGAACTGGGCCTCAACCAACATGCGTCTTCAGCCAGCTCGTTCCTTAGTTAGCTGTCTCCAATTTCGCACGCCAAGTTGGTTGAAGTCTTCACCCACCTGCTTGCGCCACCTGAGTCGCGGCTATTATCAATTTGACGATATTTATTCAAGGTTACCTTTTAAGAGCCTAAATATTTGCTACTTTTCTTAGAAACAAATTTTATGAAAATAATTTAAAGCATTAGCTAAGTACTAAGGTTTTTCCAAATTCTAAATTGCTTATAATGTTATCCAAGAGACTTAAGTAAGTTGCACTTGCACCGCTTAAGGAAACCCAAACACCTTGCGGAATTTTTGGCTACATCGTGTATGTGATAGTTTCACAAAAGGTGGCTGGTGATACACATACCGAGAATATCGAGATGTTAAGTCTACCCGATGTAGAGTTGGGCAATTTAGTTCACTTGAACTAGTTCGTTCAGTTTAGTTCAATTTACAGAATATTCGAAAAAATGTATTGTTTTCAAGAATAATTTGAAAACAACAATTAATTCCAAGTTAATAAAACAAAATTTTAAAGCTATGTAAATATATTAATTTTATTTAAAATAAAATATCCTTAATTTAATATTTATTTCACAGATTGTTGAAAACTAGTTTTGATTTGTCTATCACAATACATATTTCATTTTTCAGGTTTTAAGTCCTTAATGTCTGAAACACAAACACGCTTCAGCTTCGGCTTCGCCTGACGTTTACGAGTTCAGCCATAGGAATTCAATGCATACTATCACAATGGAGCTTCGGCCTCACGTTTCGTTTGACAATCGTAAGGAAAAGAACGTAATGTCCGTTATGTGACTCCAAACGGAAGCTCTAGTTCAATTATCTGAACATTTGCTTTGTCTGACAGCCCATCAGCTGTAAAAATTTTTGCTCTTTGGAGGGATGAAATAATAGAAATGTCATTCAAAGCAACCTCGAAGCAGGCCTAACGTAACGCAGACGAAGCCGAAGCTGAAGCGTGTATGTGTTTCAGCCATGTTTTGAGAATCTGATGTTAAAATTTTGTAATTGAAAGGTTTAGAACTATAAATACATTAAAAATTTTTGCGTTAAATTGCAATAATTAAAAATAACATTTTACATATTTGAATGTAAAAATACGAGTTTCTTGACATTTTCTGGGCTAAGCAAAATTCGTCTGGCACTTATTATTTGCCCAGTTACTGAAAACACACGTTCGCATGGAACCGAAGTTGCTTGAATGCAAAATCTTTTAAGAACATATCTGCACATTTATGAGGATATGTCCTACGTTTCTGTTCCCACCATTCGAGTGGATCCATTTTGCGTTTTAAATATTCTTCGTTCATATACTTGTCAAACTCTCTTATCCCGGCTGCTAGTTTATTTTCTGGTCTTTTTATCTTGTTGAAATCCAGGTCGTGGTCATCCCAGATGCTATTTGTCCTTTTTTCACTTCCCAAAACTATAGAAGTGGTTCTTGAAGTTATTCCACTACAGGAAGACCTACTGGTATCAGCACATACATCATCGTGTGGTGCAAGATTGACTTCTTCGGGAAGAGCGGTGTACCCGATTTTGCTTCGAAGAGTTTTTGACTGCAGACTCATAAGCAGTTTGATTTTTGAAACCTCTATTCTTAAAACGAGAGTCTAAGATTGTGCACTCGGCATATAAAATATTGTTCTCTAAATCTTTAAAACGCGTATTCATGCCGGACTTTAATTCATTAAGAAGTTCTTGTACCTTTTGGGAAAAAATGTAAAAGTTTTCAAAATAGTTCGCCACTGCTTGGGTTGATAGAAATCTAATAAATATGTTTGCCTCAGATTTGTTGGCCACTAGTCATTTAACAATCAAAATGAATGTTACATTTTGAAATATACTTATATAAACTTGGCTGATTAAAATTAAATGTAGCGTAATAACATTTTAAAAATAAATAACTATACATAAGTACCTTACCTCATCGTGCATCGGGCAAAATTTCGCAAGACAACTTGTTAGCAAGTTATTAAAAACTATAACTTTGAACAGTGACATTTTTTCCGCGCTTATTTCATTAATTCATTAGTTGTTTCGTAAAAGGGCTTCAGGATCTTCCAGTCTCGATCATCTAAAGAAAGGTCACTTCGATTGATTGCAATCACAGTGATAACAGCATCTTTGATTTTGAAAATGCGCTCAAGCATGTCAAAGGTTCAGTTCCACCGAGTAGGAACGTCCTGCTTTAACTTTAATTCAGGAATGTTCATATGTTTTTGCACATCTTTCAACTTATGTAACCCTTGTGCACTTTTTTTTTAAATATTCCACGACTGTCTTAGCTTTTAAAAGTGTAAGGAATATTTTTATTGATTTTTGCACAACCAAATTAAGTGAGTGGGCAAAAGACGCAATAGATCGCCAACCAACAACTTAACAGCTGCTAAGATGTTTGCAGCATTATCGATTACAACAGCTGTGATTTTGTAAGAAATGTGCCACTCACTTATTATTTCATGGCTTTCAGAATACTGATCACAAGCAATTAACGCCGAACACATCTGCGTAGCATCATCAATGTAGTAGGCTGTAACACCAATGTAGGCTACATTGGTGCTGGAGGTACAACAATCGGTAATAGACACAGCCGATGCCTTTTCCAATTTTCCTTTTATGACTTCTGCCAGGTCCTTGTAAGTGTTTGGAATAGTTAAGTTTCACTTAATTTTTTCGAAAAGGCAGTTGGTATCCTGGACAGTTTGAAATCAATTCAACTGCAGTGCGAAACTCTGGCTCTTCAACCATCCTAAGAGCATGATGACCTTTGGCAATCATTTTTACAATTTGCTGGTAGATATGTTGCACTTTTGATATAGGTGGTGGTCGGCGAGTGAACCCTGAAATTAGCGGTTGTGAAAATTTTACACATGATGATGTTGTTGACAGGAGCAGTGGCTGGGGCTGAACATCGCGTCGTGACCTGAGGAGTAGAACAGATGAAAAAGCTTACGCAGTGGTTTTTGCCAGCTTTGAAGAACAGCTCTTCAGAACAATAGTGGGGATACCAATCAGACCAGCGGATTTATGTACGTTAAGATCTTTAAGGACTCTCGCCACAGTACAGTGCGAGAAAAGGTTGGCCCCATAGAATCACTAACGCCGCCGTCGATGACAGGCGGAGTTATAATACTCACTAGCAGAGTAGGCTCATATGACCCCTGGACCTTCTCCCCCTCCTGTATTCACCATTGCCCATCTGTCGATTAGTCTTACTTAAAAAACCCTTAATTTTTAAAAGATAATATACGTAAGGTTCAAAACTGTCCCAATTGTGAAAGAAATTTAAATTTCAATAAAAATATAAACCCAAAATTACTCTTTAATAATTTTATTTTATTTTTTATATATTAGATACAAAATTAAACACAGTAATGAAAAAAAAATAGTTACACTTTTTCGTTGCGTATTTTAAATCAAGAAATTATATTGGACCACTTTTGCACCGTTTAAGAAAAAATAAATTTAAGACCCCTTATAATATTTAGTCCATAAACCTTTTGCATTTTTTACTGCTGCCAATCGCCTTGGCATACTTTTAACGAGTTTTTCGCAATATTCAGTAGAAATATTATCCCAATGATATTGAACCCGTTCCACAGTACTTTGATTAAAGATGGTAGTGATTCATAATTGTTTAGCAAAGACTTTTTTATGTGTGGCCACACATTTTCTATCGGATTTAGGTCTGGGCTTTGTGTCGGCCATTATAGTACCTGAAAGTCTTGATTTTCTAAACATTCCTTAACAATTTTCGCAGTGTGTTTTTGGGGTCGTTGTCATGTTGGAAAATTATTTCGTTTTCAGATACCGGCATATTTACATTATTTTTTAAAATGTCAAGATACATACATCAATTGACATTTATTTTCTCTCCTTTTCTCTTCCAATTCCATTGTCTTCCATTCGTACAGTATCTGTTAATTTTTTTTTTCGTCTCAATCATCTGTCCAGGACGCATAACTTTTTACGAACTTAAGTCGAGCTTTTATATTTTTCTTTGAAAGCAAAGGTTTCTTTTTTTTCCTAAGGCTCTGAAGCCGTCCGAATGTAGGGCTCGTTGCACTGTCCACTTGCTTACTTTTTCAGTATCTCTGCGAACTAGGGCTGCTGCTTTTGAAGCCGAAGATGCTTCTCCTGTAGCAAGATATCTGACAACATGTCGAGTATCGGTAGCATTTAGTACTCTTGGTCTTCCTCCAACATTCTTTTTCAGTTCTCCTTTAAACTTTCTTTCTTATTTTCTGCAAAGCGCTTTTGCTTACTTTCAACGTTTGCCCAATTTTTCTAACGGAATCTCCTTCCTTTAACTTATTCAATATGGTTTCATTAATGGCTGAAACACATACACGCTTCAGCTTCGGCTTCGCCTGACGTTTACGAGTTCAACCATAGGAATTCAATGCATGCTATCACAATGGAGCTTCGACCTCACGTTTCGTTTGACAATTTTAAGGAAAAGAACGTAATGTAACTCCAAACGGAAGCTCTAGTTTAATTATCTGAACATTTGCTTTGTCTGACAGCTCAACAGCTGTAAAAAAATTGTCAACAAACAAAATATTCGCTCTTTGGAGGGATGAAATAATAGAAATGTCATTCAAAGCAACCTCAAAGCAGGCCTACCGTAACGCAGACGAAGCCAAAGCTAAAGCGTGTTTGTGATTCAGCCATAAAAGATTTTGTAAATGGTTTCATTTTTTCAGTTAGTCACAATTATTTAAATTTTATTAAATAAAACTGATAGCTGAATTTTAGACCTCACTTATAAAATAAAAACTAAATTTTATAGAGAAGCAACCAATTTTGGCCAAGTACTACACTGAAATGGCGTTCTAAGCATGATCGTAGCATAACTATCCCAATGTAATGCTGTCTCTTAATAGCGGATTTCAAAGATAACGGTTATTTTTCTGATTTTTGTTTTTCACATTTTATTGGTTCGTGAGATAATTTGGGTCAGCACTTTCTGTATTATTATGTAACTGTATAACAAACTTCGTTTGAAGTCGATATCTCTCCTTTTTCTTGAGATATGGACGAAGAAAAAAGCTTCCCAAATATACTGACGTACACTAACGTTCGTGCACACGCACGCACGCACAGAAATCACTCTAAACACCTTCATTTAGATTCTTAGAACCTTGAAACTTCCAGAAATGTCAACATTTTCAATTCGACAAATCGGACTGATTATAATAACTTCCTTTGAAAGTTAATCATATTCGGAGTATACATTGATTTTGGGGACTTTTTTATAATAACAATTATAGTAAAGGAAAAATATTGGGCGAGTTTCTAGAGATTTAGAGGGAATATACTGTCTGTTTAGAAAGTAAAGAGTTCTGATAACAGGATAATGAAAAATCAACGTAACGATCACTTAATTTAAAAATTAAATGAAAAATATCCAAAACCCGACCGTGAGGCAGGTGTGAAAATAATAAACAATTTCCGAAGAAATTACCGGAAAGAGCTCAAGAAAAGCCAGAGCAGTCAGAAGTTAGTTGATAGAGCGGATGATATTCATGGTATTCTGCATAGAGGAAATATATTATCTAGAGTCCCGACTTAATGGGTTTGCTCTCTTTCGGCCTACAAACTAAATTGAGAGAATTTTGCCCGTTAGCATAAGCATGTGTTAGTTCTCCCGTGCATTAGGGGAAAATCCCGGTTCTATGTAGTTGTTATGGGCTTTTGGTGAAGTTTGCACAATTAGGGGGAAAACAATGTTAGGTGAACTCAGCCGTTCAAAAAAGAGATCCGTTGAATTCAAAAATTGAAAAATGAATGCAATATTTTAAGAAAAATGAATTTTACAACTTCTTTTTAGTGAAAACTGTGCTAAAAATAATATTTGACTGCTTTTGGCACACAAATTCTATTGTTTTTTATGAAAAATTACGCGAAAAACGCATAAAATCGTGCTGAAAGTATAGGCGCACCCTAGAACTGCAATGCGAACGTGGCCCAATTCGAGTTAAATCCTTTTTTGACGAATTAACAGCAAGGTGAGTATTTTGACAATTCTTACTTACTAATTTAAACTTACTTGTAGAATCTCAAATTGAATGTTTTGTTTTTGAAATCAAAATTGTGGAACTGTCATTTTTGACAAGAATTCAATCTGACATTTTGCTTTTTTTCCACCACTCACATGTATTCACCGATACGGAATTTGAGAGAGTTCACCTCGAATAAAATTTGAAGGTGTTTCAGGCAGGACGGGTACCGGTCGGGACTCTAGATAATTATTTCCTCTATGGTATTTTGTTTCATGAATTTCTCGGAAATGTATCTAAATTTTACACCAGAGAGATGCATTTATTGCTGCAAAAAAAACTTAAGGCCAACCACCTCATTTTATTTGAGGTTGGCAGTATCATTTTGACAAAAAATAAAAAATACAATTTAAAATCGTTACATTAAAGGAGTTTTACAACAATTTTGATCAGTGTATTTATTTAATGTTAAATAAAGATGATTTTTATATAAATTTTACATTTTGGTTTTACTAATCCTTCCTAAACAATCAATATTTGTATGGAAAGAGAGCGATTTTTTGACAACGGCAGTGTACGATAAGTTCATTCAATTCCGATCTCGACAGCTTTGTTCAATGGGGAATTAAGAACCAAGTAGAATTTAATGCTTCAAAACTCAATGTTGTCTCCCGCCGCTATCCATGAGCGGCACTTGCATCCAGGAAACTTATCAACTTTCAGTACTCGGTATGTTTATTATATTATATCACCTCTTATGGAATGATCACATTTTCAATATCGACAAAAACGCTGATAGCTGCGTAGGATTCCTCCGATGGTGCAAGAAATTTCACTATTCACTATTTCTGATCTTGCTGTAATTTAAAAAGCTTGAATATAACTCACTTATTTGGGCAGCTGGCTCTAAAACAGGATCCAAAAAAGAGTTTTGAAAATAATAGCCGATATAACTATAACCGAAACATTTATTTGTCTAATTAGCCAGTTGCATTCCCCCCCCCTCTCAAACTTGCACTTCCAGGAAAGCTCGTCAGTTAACCCCTGACTCAATTTTGGACGTACTGTTAAGTACAGAGATTCTTTTTTTAACCACTCATCGAGAATGTGGAATGCTTTACCGAACTCTGTTTTTCCCTCCTGATGTTCAAATGGTAGACATGTGCATTCAAGAGGACACAAGCGTCCACAGGTTTTTCTCAAAACGCACCTCTGTCTATCAACTCCTACTCTCACCTCCCCGTGGTGAACATCGGGTGCCTAGTACCTCAACTGGAGATTGGGTTCCAACCACAGTGGAAAGTTGTTGGGAGCAGCAAACGAGAGAGAGGTGTTTCCACTAAGGCACCTTTCCTTATCTAGACGGCAGCGGATGAATTCCCGAGATGGAATCAACGGTGGCGTCTACAGTTCCAGTAAGGTTGAACTACTTAGTGAACACCTTATAGGGATTTTTCGACCTATTCGAAGCCCAGGCCGATTCAAAATTAAATTAAATTGGGTGGCGCAACAGTCCGTTGTGAACCAAGGCCTAGTGACTTACGACTCTCAACCTGCAAGTACTGTTGTCAGGAATGGAAGCGACCGAAAGGGATTGAACCCAAGACCCCTTGCATGACAGTCCAACACACTAACCATCATGCCACGGGTACTACTCCAGGCCTATAAGGAGCGGTTTTATCCGGCTCCCATCCTTGGAGTTATACTTAGGATCTGGCCCTCCAGGTCGGGGGATGTGCCGTCGGGGTGACTTCCTGGCGACGTAAAAGCCTCATAGTTGTGAAGCACCAACAAGCCTCCTATACGGACGGATTCACTGTTGACAACCCACGCAAACGAAATAAGGACAACGAACTTGGGATCTGTACCTGGAATGTTAGGTCCCTTAACAGACAATCTCCGGACCCTAGACTGCTATAAAACAGACATCACCGCCATCCAGGAAATACGATGGGGGGCAAAAAGAGGAAGAAAAACTGCGATATTTACTACGGTGACTGCTACTACGAAAACCAACAGCGCTCATTTGGATGCGGCTTCGTCATTGGAGCCAGACTTAGGCAAGAAGTCTTGACCTATTAGTGCATCAATGAGTGCCTTATGACCTTACGCATCAAGGCTTAATTCGGCAACATTAGCCTGAAATGCGCGCACGTCCCACAGAAGAGAAAGACGCCAACACCAAAGACATGTTCTTCGAGCTCTTAGACAAAACATATGAGCAGTGTCCTAGCTACGATATTGAAATTTTCCTGGTCGATTTCAAATCCAAGCTAGGAAGGGAAGACATCTTCCCGAACGGCTACAATCGCAAGAGATCTTCAAAAAATCCCTTTTCAACTGAGTTACAATTAACTTCTCTCGTAGTTCTCTGCCGCCAACACAATGTATCGAAAACCAGTGAAAACATTGCTAAGATGCAATTAGAGAAGCCGCCTCTGATGTGCTGGGTTTCAAGCAGCCACCAACAAGAAATCCCTGATTTGATGATGAATGTCGGCAGGCGCTGCATAAAAGGACGAAAGCTGCTCATGAGCTCTATGAGCAGAAGAGGCGAGAGGAACGCCGATTTCTCAGAAGGAAAAAGAGAGGTCATGAGAAGCGTGCGGTCGAATATAGTGAGAGGTTTAAAAGCAGGAATGAAGTTCGAAAGTTTTATGAACAGGTGAAACGAAATTCACAGGTACATAAACCTAGAACCGAAGGCTGCAAAGACGAAAGTGGAAGCATCATAGTGGAACCGCAGTCAATGCTGAGGATATGAAAGGACCACTTCTGCAGACTGTATAACGGCGACGACGAACTGAATTCCGCTGTCAGGCAGGATGATCCATTCAACATAGACGACGAAAGCTAAAAATCCCGTCCTCCCGACTTAGACAAAGTAAAGATTGCCATATCTAAGCTGAAGTCTAATGAAGCCACTGGAGCGGATGGCTTGAATGCCAAGGTCTTTAAAGCAGCTGCAGATAAGTTGGTTAATAGCATGCACCAACTTATTTATAGGATATGGTCGGAAGAACGCATGCCCGATGAATGGAATCTCAGTATTGTTTGCCCGATCCTGAAAAAAGAAGACCCTCTAAACTGCAACAACTATAGAGGAATCAGTCTACTTAACATCGCCTATAGAATCTTCTCTGTCGTAATATGTGAAGCTCATCGTCAACAACCTGATAGGTCCTTATCAGTGTGGTTTTACACCAGGAAAGTCCACAGTTGATCAAATATTCACATTACGGCAGATCCTGGAAAAAACCCAAGAACACCAAATCGACACCCACCATCTTTTCATCTATTTCAAGGCCGCATAGCATTTACGGGGACGAGCTGTATAGAGCCATGTCTAGTTTTGGCATCCCTGCCAAACTCGTCCGTTTGTGCAGGATGACCATGGAGAATTTCAAAAAAGGGTTGTAGACAAGGTGATGCGCTGTCATGTGATTTTTTTAACATCGTGCTTGAAAGAATATTGCAGAGCTCGAGCGTCAACACTAGAGGCACTATTTTTCAAAAGTCTTTCCAAATACTAGCATATGCTGATGACATTGACATAATCGGAAGAACTCAGCGTGATGTCAATGGGGCTTTTGTGAGTATTGAGGCAGAGCCGTCAAAAATGGGTCAACAGTCAACAGTCAATGAGGGCAAAACAAAGTGCATGCTGTCGTCAAGAAAGGACATACAAGACTGACTTCTTGGTCAAAATGTCACCATCGACAAACGTAACTTTGAGGTAGTCAAGGACTTCGTCTACCTAGGCTCCGCTGTAAACGCAGAAAACAACACCAGCGCTGAGATCAAACGCAGAATAACTCTTGATAACCGCTGTTTCTTTGGACTAAGAAAGCAATTTAGTGGTAAAGTCCTCTCTCGCGGGACCAAAATATTGCTATATAAGACCCTTATCATCCCCGTCCTGCCACACGGTCCAGAAGCATGGACCATGACAAAAGCCGATGAAAGCACCTTGGGTCGGTTCGAGTGAAAAGGTTTTCGTGTGATCTACGGTCCCGTATGCAGCGAAGGGGAGTGGAGGAGAAGATGGAACGACGAGCTGTACGGGCTGTACAGCGACGTAGACTTAGCCAGAAGGGTCAAAGTCCAACGACTAAGATGGCTGGGTCACGTGGAGCGCATGGAAACCAATGCTTCAGCCCGGAAAGTCTTCGAATCCACACCCACAGGACAGCGCATTAGAGGAAGACCGCGGATCAGGTGGCGCGCACAAGTGGAAAGTGACCTCAACCAACTTGGAGCACGAAACTGGAGACATCTAGCTAGGGACCGAGCTAGATGGAGAAGTTTGTTGAGTGAGGCCCTGTTCACACAGGACTGTAGCGCCATCTTTAATAAGTAAGTAAGTAAGTTTTTCCCTCCGATTTTAAAGTTAAAAATTTTAAGGCCTATGTATGTGCACCGGAATCTCCTCTTAAATCCTTTTCTTTTTTCCTAACACATAAACAAGTTAAGGGTATTATGAGTAATAACCCCTTGAGTGTCTGTACATTATAAAAAAGATTAAAATTAAATTGATTTATTTTTCCCATGGAAAATCGTAACAATTAGTGCTTATTGAGGTAAACCTTCCAAAGAATACAGATCTGCAGATTTCATCATAATTCAAAAATAAATTTATTTATGTTGCCCCATGGTATGGAAAAAAGTGACATTTGTGTTTTGACAGATCTAAATCAAAAATAAATTGAAGACTATTAAGGCCCAACTATAATAGGCATAAGCTAGCATATATGCGCGCATAAGTAAACGTGCAAATACAAAGAATCTCAATACGAGTGAACATTATGGCTGAAACACATACACGCTTCAGCTTCGGCTTCGTCTGCGTTACGTTAGGCCTGCTTCGAGGTTGCTTTGAATGACATTTCTATTATTTCATCCCTCCAAAGAGCAAATATTTTGTTTGTTCACATTTTTTTACAGCTGATGAGCTGTCAGACAAAGCAAATGTTCAGATAATTGAACTAGAGCTTCCGTTTGGAGTCACATTACGTTACATTACGTTCTTTTCCTTACGATTGTCAAACGAAACGTGAGGTTGAAGCTCCATTGTGATAGCATGTATGAATTCCTATGGCTGAACTCGTAAACGTCAGGCAAAGCCGAAGCTGAAGCGTGTTTGTGTTTCAGCCATTATGGAGTCTAGCTCCGTTTCGTTCAATTTTTCTCAGTTTCGTTAACTTAAGCAAGAGCGATCCCAGTCGCTCGCCGCATAAGTAAAATCTGACATGTAGATACGTGAGCAAAATTGCATTATGACTATCCCAGTAATTTCACAAACTTAAGTGAATTTTCGTTGGGTTTTTGACATAAGCTTATGTTTGCGTATGCCTATGATAGTTGGGCCTTTAGTCTGGAATAAGTCGAAATATAGAAAATTATTGAACTGAATTTAAATTCTTTTGAATAAATATTTTTATTTGCTGTTTTTTCTTACAAAACGGCAGTCTAAATTACAATGTTTATGTTTGTTTGAGATTACATGATGGGTTTAATTGTTTTTTACTTATGGTAATAGCTGTTTACAATTATTATAATGTATTAGAAATAGCCGTTGATATTATGTTGGATGTTAATGTGTTTTATTTTTGTTTTTTAATAATAATATATATGAATATATCCTTATGGCTGCTTTAATCTTAAAGTTTATAAACACCTAAACATTAACTATTTATATGAATACAATTTTATGTATGTAATTCTTACCATTAAGAGATTCACAAAATTGTTGGTTACTTTTTGAATGTTCTTAGTTTTTTTTTATTTTGTTTTGTTTTGTGCAAAATGACTTATACATTATTTTTTATATATTTTCGTATTAAATTTGTTTTAATAAACTTAAAATTAATATTTTATTATTGTCTAAGACAATAGACAATTTTTTAGACATTTAGATCGATCACGAATACAAAATACATTCGTATAATAATGAATTTAAAAAAAATTACGAACAAAATATTTATAATTACATTTAAAAATACAATATAATATAATAATGAATTATTGATCCACTTGTTTGACGGCAGAGGGTGCGTTAAGGTGTAATTCTTGGGCAATTTCGGGAAAATAAGGTCTCGGAGATTTGGCTTCGTCAAAAACTGACCGCGAGATCTGTGAGATATTACTTTCCTGAAGGCCCTTTTTTTGTTTTCTTGTTTAAGATTCACGTTTCGAGAACTAAAATTCACTTTCGTGAATATTTTTAATTTTTAGGAAACCAATATCGAGGGAATACATAGGCTTACATACATATAACATATACATTATATCAATTATCAGATTTTTCTATTTGTTTTTAAAATGTTGCCGTTTTATTTTGTTTTTTACGGAAATGGTATTTATTTATTTGTTTTTGTATTAATTCAAGTCCTTTTTTATACTGTTTTTGAATTTTCTACCTCATGTCATGGTTCTTCGATTTATTGTTTGTTTCCGGATGATGATGATGTTTTAATCGTAAGTTACAGGACGACATAATGAAAAGACGAATTTAATGGCATACCATATTTCGGTAAGATACAATGCCAGTTGCAGGGTGCACATAAGGTATTCAAGACGTAGTTTGTAAGCTTGCAGGACTAGGATATACGTTACACCCATGAAGCACGGAATCGTTAGGAAGACCGAAAGTATGACTTTCCAATCTGAAAATAAATAAACAAATATAAATGGTTACTTAAATCAGTTATTTGTTATTTAAAAAATAATTAACAACCAAAATTTTAATTGAATATGCAATTTCGAAAAGGGTACATCTCTGAAAATTTAAAATGTTTAGGAATTGAAAAAACTGGTTACTTTTCAAACTAGTGCATACATTTTAAAAGTGAGTATTGAGTTATATTTTGATTTTAATTATCCTTCGAAAAACGCTTAATTGATATATTTTTAATTTAATAACAATATGTTATTAGATACTTTATATTTGTGAGATGTGCCCTTTTCGAAATTTACTGATTTGAGTACAACAAATAGAAGAAAAAAACATTTGAAATATTGTATGTAATTTTTATTTCTGGAATCTTAAATTAAACATATTATTAATATTAATGATTAGTAATGATTTTTTATTAAAAATCTTCTTCTGCAGGCTCTCTTTCGGTAGTTGTTGGCCATTGTAGAATTTCTTCATAAAATTCTAAAAATTCTGCCGGTACGTATTGTTTCACCTTTAAAATGTCAGCAATTTTTAGATGATTTATAGGTACTTTGCCCCTGTAAGCTAAATTTGCTTGCTTAGTTAAGCTACTACAAGTACCTTTTACTTTTGAAAGAATGTAAACTTCTTGGGAAATGTCACAATCTATATAGTTTTTTCCGATTACTTCACCAGGTTTACTTGGGTCAAAAACAAATTCATAATAAGTGGATACTTGAAAAGTAACTTTTTGATTTTTCGGTACAGCTTTTCCGTAACTTTTCACTGATAATGGTTTAGGTTTAAAATTTATTTGAGCCCATTTCTTAAAATCTTTAATGTCTTCTGTATTGACTTTTTCCACGTTAAATTTCGCGGTATTGCTTGATTTTATAATCAGATCAATATATTGTTCATGGCTGAACACCCGATCTTCGCGTCTTATTTTCCTTTTGACGACAGAAAATTTTATGTCGCAGTCATTAAATGAATGGCCTCGGACGGGAAAATATATATGGATCATCATTTTTTTTTGGGCAGACAAAGCCATTAAAAATCTTATAACCGTGTTATTTTTGTTCTGTCCTGGGCAGCCGTCACAAAAAAGATAAAGATCTTTTATCGAATCTGGAACATATTTATTGATACAATCATCCAAGCAAGTCGGCACTTCGTTTGGACCTTTCAAAGCTTGTCCTTCATGATAAGAATAAAATGTTCCTTTGCCAGTCTTCATGTTATGTATACAGAATTCGTATACCCAAAGTTGTCTATAATAAAAAATTTCTTGTACAGGCCGAAAGGTAAATTTTGCATATAGTCGAAAGACAATCCTAAAACCGTTTCATCACTGGCACATTTTTCTTGTATTTCTTTAACTTTTTTATAAAATTTGCTTGCACGACGCTTGTGCACTATTAATTCTGCAGCAGCTGTTCTCTTAGCGCCATCATTTCAATGAGGATCCTTTATTTTAAAAGTCAGTTCTTCGCACTTACTGCAAACGTCAATTTGTTTTCTACCAAATGACAAGTCAAAGTTTTGATGAAAATATTGTCGACAAAACTGATAGTTAATTTTGTCTGCCATTTCAGGGAACCGGCTCAAAAACATGTCATGTAATTTTTTTATATTTAACGAGGATGACAAATATTGCTTCGTAATATTGTTAGAATAATGGATTTCCTTCTTATTAAGATTATCTATGAGTTCGTGAATTTTAATGCAATATTCACCAACATTACTTCTTGAACCTTCTGCTTTGCCTCTCAGGTCTTGTGGTATTTTATTTTGTTTTTTTTTTTAGTTCTGCCAAACGTCGACATCTCTCAACGGTTATTCCATGTAAACTTACAAACGCAGATTTACAAACCTTTTTTCTTTCCGTGCCAATGTCGACAAAATATTTGCAGGAAATCGTTTTAGGTTTTGTCTTAGTCTGACCCTCTGCTCGTTTTGAGGTGTCTTTAGGTACAAATAACTCTATCATGCCTTGAAGATATATATCTTGTTCGTTTTTTCTTTTAAAAGAGTTGATTCGTTCAATCAAAATGTCCATGTCGTCTTCAGACATTTTCTGAAAATATTTTTGGGGGCATCGGCAACTCACTCCTGTTTGTCGTCCTGGTACTCGTTTCCCTTTGTGGTTTAAATGAGGTAAACCTTTGATTTTACAAGTTTTAATTACAACATGTTTATATTTCTCAGTGTTTGTAATTGTAACACCTTCCTTTTTTTCGGAATTTCACTCGCGGAATCATCAGAACTCATTATGAAAGCACAACGTGACGTACACGTAACTGCCGGTAAAATAATGATTGATGCAATATTTGATATATATATGCAATATATTACATCATACCAAAAAAGAGAAAGAGAAAATAACGGTCGTCCTTTTAAATGAAGAAGTTCGAAAAGGGCACATCTCCCAGAGATGTGCCGTTTTCGAAATTGTTTATGTACAGGCGATAACGTTTATAGCAGAATTAATACCAGAGATCTGCTTTTTTCGATCTTAATGGGTGTAGACAAGCATTTACGTCACATTGGTATAAAAAAACGTATTTGACAAAATAAGATGTTTGGAAGAAGCCATTTTGCTTCTGCACACTTAAATTTTATTTTAGGATATTTATATTTAAATTGATACATGAAGTATTTTTTTTTAATTCATTTTTATTAGTTCATTTTTAAACCTATCTTAAAGCTAAACAAAAATTCATAAAACTAGCCTAATTATCCATAACTTACAACTAACTTAATGGTCCCATACGGACATTCTAAGTTAAACAATAATATTTAATACTAATGCCTTTCGGCCATAAGATCTATTTTAACTTCAATTCAATTTGTTTTAATTTGTCTTGCTTAAAAGTTTGTCTCGTATCAATTTTTACCAAAATTTGCGCACTATTTTTTGTAGTTTTTTTTTATGAATAAACGGATTGTTGGATTTTTATATAAAAATTACTGAATATTGAAAACAATATTTTCTGTGAAATAAAATAAGCTTGAAGCCAATATTTTTAATCTTTGAAAAGCTATTTGAGCCTAAAGTAAATTTTTACCAAGTTTTAGTATTTTTTTTTTTAGAGTTTTATTTTTTGTAAGAAAACTATTAATTCGATTTTTTTTTAAATTTTACCAAATGTTGAAAACAATATTTCTTATAAGATAAAATTAGTTTGAAGCCAATATTTAAAATTTTTGAAGAGATATTTGAGTCGAAAATCATTTTTTACGAACTTTTTTTAGGTTTTTATTTTTGTAAAAAAACTGTCAATTCGATTTTTCTCATAATGTTGAAAACAATATTTATTATTAGAAAAATTTAGTAAGAACCTATTATCTTAAAGTTTTCAAAAGATATTTGAGCCGAAAATCATTTTTTACGAACTTTTGTTAATTTTTTTTCGGTTTTTAATTTTTTGTACAAAAACTGTCAATTCGATTTTTTCAAACTTTAACTGAATGTTGACAACAAGATTTTTTGAAAGATAAAAGTAAATTAAATGCAATATCTCAAAGTTTTGAAAAGATATTTGAGTCGAAAATCAATTTTTAACAACTTTTATACATTTTTTTTAGGTTTTTATTTTTTGTAAAAAAAACTGTCAATTCGATGTTTCTCAAAATTTGTCCTAATGTTGAAAACAATATTTCTTATAAGAAAAAATTAGTAAGAACCTATTACATTAAAGTTTTTAAAAGATATTTGAGTCGAAAATCATTTTTTACGAACTTTTGTTAATTTTTTTTCGGTAAAAAAACTGTCAATTCGATTTTTTTCAAACTTTAACTGATTGATGACAACAAGACTTTAAGAAAGATAAAAGTGAATTAAAGCCAATATCTCAAAGTTTTGAAAAGATATTTGAGTCGAAAATCAATTTTTAACAACTTTTATAAATTTTTTTAGGTTTTTATTTTTTGTAAAAAAAACTGTCAATTAGATTTTTCTCAAAATTTTATCAGATGTCAAAAACATTATTCTTCGCTGCACAAAATTGTTTTAGAGATGAAATCATATTTCAGTCGTAAAATTTTGGATGTGACACATTTTTTTTCCTGTTTTATTGATTTATAAAAAAACCGTTATATTGATTTTTTTCCAAAAATATACCTGTTTGGTATCACGTTACAATATATTATATAAAATTTAATTCAAGTCTCTAGCGTTTTTGGTTCGTAAGATATTTAGGGTTAACCAAAATATTCACCTTTTTTTTAAACAATTTTCTTGAGAGCCCTTTCTGCATGTTTCTGCCTTATTATCTGTATAACAAAATTTATTTGAAGTCGATATCTCTACTGGTTCTTGAGCTATGGAGGACGAAAAAAACGTCGCGAACGTACGGACCTATAAACGTACGTTTAGTACGCACGCACAGACATCTTTCTAAAAATCTTTTATTTCGACTCTAGGGACCTTGAAACGTCGAGAAATGTCAAAATTTTCAATTTGACAAATCGGACCCATTACAAATACTTTCAAAATACTCGTCCTTCGGATAGAACGCTTCGAAAATTAAATTGTTGGTCGAAGACATAGCTCTTGCAATGTGACCTCGAAGGAGTTTTATCACGAAATTGTTACATCTGTTGATTTGAGCCCCGTTGTATAGGACCTCGTTGGAATAGTAATGCACATAAGAAGATTCGACTGTTCGAAATAAGCCAGTGCAGTGTCGTCAATACTGCCGCTTGAACACCCGAAACTTCTCCATCTGGGAAGGGGCAACGTTGAACCACACAGGACAACCATAAACGATCATTGGCCGCATAAGGGCCATGTAGCAAATTACCTTCACTGTGGGGTCAAGCCGGCTGCTAAAAAACAGCCGTTTCGTCAGAGCAGCATTTATATGTCTGTCGAAATATAAATACTGATCTAACCAGATACCGAGGTACTTCACGACACTTTTGCTTGCTAATGGCTGCCCGTGATGATCAACGATGACCATCTTCCGCCAATTCTTGCACGTATCCCTCGTGGCCCAAACCAACGGAGTCCGGAAAAGAATTGTCTCCGACTTCTGGACATTTATTTTTAGTTTCCAGTTGTCGCAATATCGCTGAATCTTGTCGATATCACGCTGCAAAATAATTCTAATAACCTCAACCTTTCGGGCCGTTCTGTACGCAATTAGATCGTCGGCGTACGCACTTGCCTTTGTAAGACTACCTATCAAATCGCTGGTGTAAATGCTGAAGAGAATCGGCGAATTCACTGCTCCCTGTTGAAGACCATTTCTAATTGAGAATGTTGTGGTGAAGTTACATTGCCACTTTTGACAACAAACTTTCTACCGTTAAGCGTATCATAAAGTATATACAGCAATGGCTTGCTTATACCAAGCCTGCTCAGTTTTAGGTAAAGACCCTCTAACCATACGGTGTCAAAGGCCTTTTCCAAATCAACCAGAACAGCACGTGTGCATTGTTGTTTTGATTTATTCCATTGGATATCAGAAACGAGTTTAAACGCAGCATGAATTGTGTCATGACCCGCCTTGAACCCCAACTGTTTATCCGGAATTATTTTGTTGTCAGCAGCCCACTTAGTCAGAGTCCTATTAATGATCTTTTCGAAAACTTTGCTGATGCTCGGAAGAAGACTTATCGACCGAAGGTTTGAGGGTTGGAGTTGTCCTTTCCCTTTTTCGGGAGAGGATGAACCACAGCGGTCTTCCAATGCATTGGATAATATGCATTATTTAGTGCAGTGGGTATGGATTTGAAGCCCCTGGGTTTTTCCAAGATGTGCCGTAGTGCGAAAATTTGGTCGATAGTGGACTTTCCTTGTCCGAAGCCACACTGATAAGGACCAATCAAGTTGTTGACGAACATCTTCAGACGTTCACATTATACGCCAGAGAGGATCTTATATGCAATGTTAAGGCGCAATTTAGAGGGTCTCCTTCTTTATGTATTGGGCAAACAATAATGTTGAGATTCCATTCATCGGGCATGCTTTCGTCCGACAATATTTTGCAGATGAGTTGGTGCATGCTCCCTACCAAGTCACCGCCTGCTGTGAAGACGCTCCAGCAGCTTTGTGTGACTTAAGTTTAGATATAGCTTTCTTAAGTTCGTCAAGGTCGGATAGGAGGAATTGTTGATCTGCGTCGCCGAGGTTGAGTGGTTCTCACTTACAGCGGAATTCGGTTCGTCGTCGCCGTTATATATTTTGGAGAAGTGGTCTTTCCATATTCTCAACGTAGACTGCGGTTCCAATACGATGTTTCCCTGATCGTCCTTACAGGCTTCGGTTCGTGGCATGTACCCTTGGGATGTTTTTTTTAACCTTTTAGTAAAATTTACAAACCTCATTCCTGTTGTGACATCCCTCTATCTCCTCGATCGCGCGCTTCTCATGCTCTCTTTTTTTCCATCTAAGAAGCCGGTGTTCCTCTCCCTGGTCCTTTTGTGCAGCGCAGGTTGTTTTGTATGCCTGTTGTTTCGCTGCGTGCGCTTGCCGGCATTCGGCGTCAAACCAGGGGTTTCGCTGTGATGGCCGTGTGAAACCTAGCACTTCAGAGACAGCATCTCTGATGGCTGCAAGGCAATGTTGCCACTGGTTTTCAATGCTTAATGCAGGCAGCTAGGACTCCTTAAGAGGTTATTAGATACTCGATCGGAAAAGGACATGGCAGTCTCTTGCGATTGTAGCCGTCTAACGTCGAATCTTCTCACAGTACTTCCTTGTTTTGGCTTGGATCGGGATATCCGTAGCCCTACCTTGGCTACAACGAGGTAGTGGTACGAGTCAATGTTGGCCCCTCGGAATGTTCGGATATCCTGTATACTTGAAAAGTGTCGTGCGTCGCTTGATTGATCAAGAGATTTCCATGTCCCCTTGTGGATATTGAGATGTGTGAACTACGTACTAGCTACCAGAACGTGTCGCCCCGCAGCAAAATCGATCAGCCTCAATCGGTTGTCGGAGGTGGTGTCGTGCAGCCTGTATCTCCGGATTATTCAACCAAAATGTCTTCTCTTCCTAGCGTGACATTAAAATCTCCTAAGACAATTTTTATGTCATAGCCAGGGCACTGCTAATATGTCTTGTCCAAGAGCTCGAAGAATAAGTCTTTGGTGTCTTCATCTTTCTTCTCTGTTGGGGCATGCGTTCATATTAGGCTTATGTTGGCGAATTTAGCCTTGATGCGGATTGTCGTGATGCGCTCGCTCCCACTGTTGAAACTCAGGACTTTTTGCCTGAGTCTAGTTCCAACAACAAATCCACATCCAAATAGGCGCTGCCTTTGTTCTCGGTAGCAGTCGCCGTAGTATATATCGCAGTCTTTTACTTTGCGTTTGCCTGGTCTATCCCATCGAACTTCTTGGATGGCGGTAATATCTGCCTTTCAGCAGTTTAGGGCTTCCGCTAGTTGTTCCGCTGCACGTGGTCTGTTAAGGGACCTAACATTCCACGCACAGATCCGAAGTTCGTTGTCCTTATTTCGTTTGCATGGGTTGTCAACAGTGAATCCGTCCGTATCCGAGGCTTGTTGGTGCTTCGCAACTAAGGTATTTTTTACGTGGCCAGGAAGTCAACCCGACGGCACAACCCCCAGCCTCGAGGGCCAGATCCTTAGTATAGCTCCAAGGACGGGGAGCTAGATAAACCGTTCCTTACAGGCCTGTGTTTCGACTGTGTCGAAGAAGCCCTATAAGGTGTTCACTAAGAAGTTTAAGCTTACTGGAACTGTAGACGCCACCATTGATTCCATCTCGAGAATTCATCCGCGGCCGTCTGGATAAGTAGACGTGACTTAGTGGAAACAGCCCTCTCCCCCACTCTCGTTTGCTGCCACCAACAACTTTCCACTGGGGTTAGAACCCAATCTCTAGTTCAGGTACTAGGCACCTGATGTTCACCACGGGGAGCTAAGAGTAGGAGATGATAGACAGAGGTGGGCTTTGAGAAAAACCTGTGGACGCTTGTGTCCTCTTGAATGCACATGTCTACCATTTGAACATCCCGAGTTATAAGTACTTAACTTTTTACGTGTTTGTAATCTAAAAAACCTTGGAACACCTTTTTTAGAAATTAATATTTTGATGTTTTCAATTATGCTTATTGTTCTTGAGCTGAATTTGAACAGACGTTTTTACTTAATTTTTATTTAAATAAAGAAGCCTTTACAAACCATTTAGCCTTTTCTACTACAGACTAAAAACTGCCAGAAATTCAGTTTAATCGAGTGTGAAGAAAAGGGGTTACGAGTCTTTTGAGCAAAAAAAAAGAAGAAAGTATTTGATTTTGTTTTGTCATGTATGTATGAATGTATATTTTTAAGGTACATTACCTCTTTCAGCCAATGATCCACTTCGGCCTAAATTAATTCGAAATGTTTCCAAAATGCAAACAGCAACTAAAATAAATGAATCCTTTGCAAGAGTGTGTCCATGATATGACAAGTTAATCGCCTTCAGCAGTCCCATTCCCAATTCGCAACACGCAAACATTCCAAAATAGAATGAATTCAAATAGATGAGGACTTCATACGCTAAACTGGGACTTCCCATTCTGATTTATCCCTTCCTCTTCGTAATATTTATGATCCAATGATGACAACAATATTATTTTTTTCCATTTGTGGTTAGTTTTAATAACCAAATTGTATATAATCTGTGATGAACTTTCAATTAAAATAAAATTTAAAGCAACACAACACAGAATTATTCGTATTTTCAGGTGAAAATATACAGAAACACTGATTTAATTAAAAATAGAACATCAACGGCACCACTTTATCTATGCAAATACAACAACAACAACAAAAATACTTGAAAACATTGTGCCCAACAGACGAACCGACAATTTCTCCCATTGAGTGCCTTGTTCATCATCACTGAACTGATGTTCAGCAGTTTTACTTTTTTAAACGAGTAAGATGCTTTTTTGTGCTGCTTAGCTGAGCTCACTGCTCAGGCCTCGTCAATGTATATAAGCTTGTAAAAGTTGTCGCCTTGCCTGACGGTATTTTTAGACACCCTACATACTAGGTATGGTATATAGTAGAGCAATATATTACGTAGATTGAGGTTGAGTCTCTATGGTGTCGAAGCACTTGGAAAATTGTTTGGAATATCGAATATTGACGATGAAAGCGGAACACGCTCTCTAAAAAAGCTATTACGAAAATATCTTTTTGTTAGTCATCATTTTCATTTAGTGCTTCGATGACTACATTGAAAATTGTTAGCCATATTTGCTTAAATGTTGGAAAAAAGAAAATTGTTTTCAAAAGTTTCATTGATTTCGAATTTATTATTATACCTATAACAACTTGGTATCAACCTATTGCTACCAGAAACCAGAGCAGAGGAAGGATGCTGTGCTTGAATTGTCGTCTCGTGGAGATTTCAGTCGAATTGAGTTCGGTGTAAGGAATGGATGATGTTGAGGTCAATATTTGCATAGAATTGAGGAAAATTAAGAGAAAGTAATTTAAAATCTAATTTAAGTTTTATAAAAAAACAATAAATTAATTTAATTGATTTTTATTTGTTTCAGTTTTATATTCAATTAAGTGATGGTTAAAAATGCAAAACTCATTTTGTTTGGTGCAATTGAATATGGATTTGAACCATCATAAAGGACATGGGATTTCCTGGCGCGTCATTGTAGCTATGCCTCAATTCAAAAAGGATCTCATGTGATGTTTGTGGGATAATTGGATATTCGAGTGTTTGATCTATAGACCTTGACTAGAGCTTAATTTAGTCAGCCAGTATCTTGAAGGTACAGTTTTAATTTATTTTAATATGAAATAAAATTAAATGTACATAATAAATTTACAGCTTCTTTGAGACAGGAAATCTTTTTTGCTCGGTGAAGTTGATTGGTTTCTTTATTCTTTATTATTGGTTATAAAGTGAAAAGTTATTTTTATGAAATCGATAGAGCTCGATGAGGGTGATTTTGTTTTGAATTTATTCAGTCGGAATGGATTTTGCTTAAACTATTATTGAAAATGAAAATATTCCCTCCATCACAAAGAGTTCACTTTGGTCGCTTTCCTTGACATCGAAGCTGCCTTTAACAACGTGGACACATCTGCAATTACATCTGCACTGACATCTCTAAATGTAGAGAGTTCGCTTCGGGAGTTAATTCATTTAATGCTTACTAGCAGAATAATTAACTCAAAACTGGGCAACTCTTCTTGCAGACGATTCGTTAGTAGAGGGACACCGCAAGGTGGTGTTCTATCCCCTCTCCTCTGGAACCTAGTGGTGAATGAAATCCTAACTAGTCTGGATGCGGAGGGTTTCAGAGTTATAGCTTATGCGGACGACGTTGCTATAGCAGTTTCAGGAAAGCATCTTAATATCCTAAAAGAACTCTTACAAAATGCCTTAGACAGACTAATACTTTGGGCTGATCGGTGTGGATGGGTGTTAATCCACACAAAAACCGATCTGGTCTTATTTTCGAGGAGATACAAAATTCCATTTGTCAACCCTCCTTATATTAAAGGAATCCATTAAAAATTCTCAGACGAGGCTAAATACCTGCGACTTGTCTTAGATAAAAAACTAAATTGGAAACGCAACGTACAGGAAAGAGTCAAAAAAGCTATTGTAGCTCTCTTTTCTTGCAAAAAAGCTATTGGTAATAAATGGGGTTTACAGCCCAGAATCACGCATTGGCTATACACATCGGTAATCAGACCGATTTTAACGTACGGTGTGGCAGTATGGTGGACTGCTTTAGAGAAAGGTATAAACAGGGACAAGTTAAATAAAGTCCAACGTTCAGCCTGCCTATGTATAAGCGTCTGCAGCACTGGACACCTTGCTCTTCCTTACACCTCTTGACTTATTTAGCAAAAAAATAGCTGCAAGCTCTGCTATTCGCCTCAATGCTTCGTCGCAGTGGACTAACAACAACATTGGCCACTCCGCAATTCTAAGGTACTTAGAATCAATTCCAAAGCACACAGACTACACCATCCCCCAACTACAATTCGACAGGAATTTCCAGATTTCTATACCTACCAGATCTTTTTGGGAGGATAGGACATTCTTGGAGGATGAGTCAATCCACTTTTACACAGATGGCTCAAAAACCAAAGAAGGGGTTGGTGGTGGTGTGTACTCTGAACGACTGAAATTAAGTCTCTCATTCCGCCTTCCCAATCATTGTAGCATGTTCCAGGCGGAACTTTTGGCGATTAAGGAAGTCTTGTCTTGGCTCAAAGAAAACGTGATATCAACATCTGATATCCGTATTTTCTCCGACAGCCAGGCCGCTATCAAATCTCTGGACTCTGTCTCTACAAACTCTATAACAGTCCATAAATGTCGAGCATCTCTAATGGAGAGAATATTAACCTATGCTGGGTGCCGAGCCATAGAGACATTCCAGGTAAGTGTAAGGCAGATGAACTCGCCAGGAACGGTACAGTACAGCCCATCCTACCACGTTTGGCAAGTACTGGCATACCAATCGCTACTTGTAAACTGCTACTAATGCAAGACGCTGTGAAGAGGGCAGGCACCAGGTGGACCAACATCACCACTTGTCAAGCCACAAAAAACATCTGGCCAACACTGGATTTAAAACGTTCAAGGTGCTTGCTCTCTCTAAGCAGATCGCATATAAGCTCGATAATAGGTGTCATAACCGGACACTGTCTAATAGGAAAGCACGCCACGAGACTAGGCGTATTCTCAAATGACTTTTGCAGAAGCTGTATGGACGAGGAAGAGGAAGAAACGGTTCTTCATCTTCTCTGCACATGCCCTGCTCTAGCTCGAAAACGCAAGAATTATCTAGGAGAATTCTTCTTTAACGATCTAAACGATCTAAATCATATCAGTATAATCAGCCTCTCACGTTTCGTAAGGGACTCTAACTAGTTCCATTGAGCTTAGGAGGAAGCCTCAAGATTCATGTGGTATCACAATGGGCCATTAAACTGGCCTAAGTGTGTCCGTTTACATCTTGGACAGCCACTATAACCTAACCTAACCTAACCTATTATTGAAAATACGTAGATACAGTGTTGGGCAAAACATTAGTAACTAAAACCACTACCTAAATCTTTATGTCATTCAAAAACTAAAAAGAGGCTGGGATGCGACCCACACAGATAACTTCATTCCGTCTGTCGATTTGCCCTGCTTAAAAGTTTGTCTATTATATGTACTCGTATAAATTTTTACCAAATTTGCGTTTTTTTTGTAGATTTTATTTTTTATGAAAAAACGGACTGTTGGATTTTAATATAAAAATTACTGAATATTGAAAACAATATTTTGAAAAGCTTTTTTGAGTCGAAGTAAATATTTATCAAGTTTTAGTATTGTTTTTTTTAGAGTTTTATTTTTTGTAAAAAAACTGTCAATTTGATTTTTTTCAAAATTGTGTCGATGTTGAGAACAATATTTCTTATAAGATAAAATTAGTTTGAATCCAATATTTCAAATTTTTGAAAAGATATTTGAGCCGAAAATCTATTTTTACCAACTTTTGTTAAATTTTGTTTAGCTATTTATTTTTTTCAATATTTTACTGAATGCTAACAAGAACATTTTTTGAATGATAAAAGTAGTTTAAAGCCAATATCTACAATTTTTGAAAATATATTTGAGTCGAAAATCAATTTTTACCAACTTTTATACATTTTTTTCTCAGGTTTTTATTTGTAAAAAAACTGTCTATTCGAAAATTTGTCCTAATGTTGAAAACAATATTTCTTATATTCTCAAAAATTAATTAGAAGCTATAATCTGAAATTTTTGAAAAGATATTCGAGTCGAGAATCATTTTTTACCAACTTTTGTTAATTTTTTTTCGGTTTTTATTTTTTTGTACAAAAACTGTCTATTCGATTTTTTTCAAAATTTTACTGAATGATGACAATAATATTTTTTGAAAGATAAAAGTAAATTAAAGCCAATATCTTAAAGTTTTGAAAAGATATTTGAGTCGAAAATCAAATTTTACCAACTTTTATTAATTTTTTTTTAGGTTTTTATTTTTTGTAAAAAAAACTGTCAATTCGATTTTTCTCAACATTTTTCAGAATGTTGAAAACAATATTTCTTAAAAGATAAAATAAAATTGAAGCCTTAATTTCAAGTTTTTGAAAAGATATTTGAATCGATATTCAATTTTTACCAACTTTTATTAATTTTTTTAGGTTTTTATTTTTTGTAAAAAAAACTGTCAATTCGATTTTTCTCAACATTTTTTTAGAATGTTGAAAACAATATTTCTAAAAAATTTCTAAAATTGAAGCCTAAATTTCAAGTTTTTGAAAAGATATTTGAATCGATATTCAATTTTTACCAACTTTGAGTAATGTTTTTTTAGATGTCAAAAACATTATTCTTCGTTGCACAAAATTGTTTTGGAGATGAAATCATATTTTAGTCGTAAAATTTTGGAGGTGACAATTTTTTTTCAGTTTTTTTGATTTATAAAAAAAAAACGTTAAATGGATTTTTTTTTAAATACACTTCTTTGACCTTCTACCACCGTTAAATGGATTTTTTCTTTCAAAAAATACACTTCTTTGATATCACGTTACAATATATTATACAAAATTTAATTCATGTCTTTAGCGTTTTTGTTTTCGTAAGATATTTAGGGTTAACCAAAATTTTCACCTTTTTTCAAACTGCTATGGTAAAAAAACTACCCACGCAATTTTCTTGAGAGCCCTTTCTGCATTTGTCTGCCTTATTATCTGTATAATAAAGTTTATTTGAAATCGATATCTCTTCTGGTTCTTGAGCTATGGACGACGAAAAACGTCGCGAACGTACGGACGTACGAACGTACGTACAAACGCACGCACAGGCATCTTTCTAAAAACCTTTTATTTCGACTCTAGGGACCTTGAAACGTCGAGAAATGTCAAAATTTTCAATTTGACAAACCCATCACAATAACTTCCTATGGGAAGTTAATAACTGCCGCTATTCATGTTAATTTTTTTCGAAAATGTAATACTTCTGAATAGACCACAAGATAAAATAGTTTTCAAAACCGTTTACTAAATATAAGTTAAGTAGGACAGTAAACCAAGTTTTGTCTTGGTCAAAACAAAAGCCAAGAGAAATGTTAGTCTGTTAGCTACAAAATCCATTGATCACATTAAAGGTGTTGGCAAACAAGTGCAGTTGAATATATTTTTCAGGTGTTCTTCAGTTCACGGACAAGTTAATCAGTGTTCTCAGCTAAATTTCGTAAAATTGCCGGAAACAAATACTCTAACGAAATAAAAGAAAAAATTATAGAAGAATAAAAAAGTGGAATGAGTCAAATTAAAATATCGAAAAAACTTTCCATTCCAAAATCATTGATTTGCCGATTAATACAATTTTACAAATATAAAAAGTAATTCTAAACGGTAAAATGAGATGGCAGACCAAGAAAAATAACAACAACAACGAGAGAGAAATACGAACCCAACTCCACCTGAACGTAAGCGCGAGAACAATTCGGAGACGAGCTTTTGATGGTGGACTGCAACTTTCAAAGCTTGCGAGATAAAAATCTGCTCATGACCACATCAACTGGACCGTTAAAAAAACGAGTAACGTCCTCTTTTCGGACAAATCCAAATTCAATTTTAAGGGTTCCTATGATTTCCGCCGTGTTCGCCGACCAGCCAAGAAGCACTATATCCACGCCACTCCAAAACTACTGTGAAACACGGAGGAGGTAAGGTTATGGTGTGGGGGTGTTTTTCAGGGTATGGACTGAGACCGATTCACCAATTAGATGGTACAAAGGAATGTACCGTAATATTTTGCAAAATGTAATGCTACCACACTCTGAGGATCAGTTGCCTCTGAAATGGATAGTTGAGCAGGACAACGACCCAAAGCATACGTCAATACGGTTAAAACGTGATTTCAAGAAAACCAGATTTACGTGTTACAATGGCTAGCACAGTCCTCAGATCTCAACCCCATAGGAAATCTACAGTAAAATGTAGATCGACGAATTGTAAGGCCTAATCACAAAAATAAAAAGAGGCTGAGATGCGACCCACACTGATAACTTCCCATCCCGTCTGTCGATTTGTCTTGCTTAAAAGTTTGTCTATATGTATTTTTACCAAATTTGCGCACTATTTTTTGTAGATTTTATTTTTTATGAAAAAACGGACTGTTGGATTTTTATATAAAAAATAATGAATATTGAAGACAATATTTTCTCTGAAATAAAATAAGTTTGAAGCCAATATTTTTAATTTTTGAAAAGCTATTTGAGCCGAAAGTAAATTTTTACCAAGTTTTAGTATTGTTTTTTTTTAGAGTTTTATTTTTTGTTAGAAAACTGTCAATTCGAATTTTTTAAAAATTTTACCAAATGTTGAAAACAATATTTCTTATAAGATAAAATTAGTTTGAAGCCAATATTTAAAATTTTTGAAGAGATATTTGAGTCGAAAATCAATTTTTACTAACTTTTATACATTTTTTTTCAGGTTTTTATTTTTTGTAAAAAAACTGTCAATTCGATTTTTCTCAAAATTTGTCTTAATGTTAAAAACAATATTTCTTATAAGAAAAAATTAGTTAGAACCTATTATATCAAAGTTTTTAAAAGATATTTGCGTCGAAAATCATTTTTTACGAACTTTTGTTAATTTTTTTTTCGGTTTTTAATTTTTTGTAAAAAAAACTGTCAATT
The DNA here is from genome assembly GCF_945859685.1 of Eupeodes corollae. Taxonomy (NCBI): domain Eukaryota; kingdom Metazoa; phylum Arthropoda; class Insecta; order Diptera; family Syrphidae; genus Eupeodes; species Eupeodes corollae. The sequence continues at coordinate 154,542,551 of NC_079147.1, forward strand.
CGATTTTTTTCAAAATTTTACTGAATGTTGACAACAATATTTTTTGAAAGATAAAAGTAAATGAAAGCCAATATCTTAAAGTTTTGAAAATATATTTGAATCGATATTCAATTTTTACCAACTTTTATATATTTTGTTTACGTTTTTATTTTTTGTAAAAAAACTGTCAAAAACAATATTTCTTGTAAGTAAAATTAGTTAGAAGCTATTATGTCAAATTTTTAAAAATATATTGGAGTCGAGAATCATTTTTTACCAACTTTTGTTAATTTTTTTTCGGTTTTTATTTTTTTGTACAAAAACTGTCAATTCGATTTTTCTCAACATTTTTCAGAATGTTTAAAACAATATTTCTAACGAGTAAAAGATAAAATAAAATTGAAGCCTAAATTTCAAGTTTTTGAAAAGATATTTGAATCGATATTCAATTTTTACCAACTTTTACATATTTTTTTTTAGGTTTTTATTTTTTGTAAAAAAATTGTCAATTCGAAAATTTGTCCTAATGTTGAAAACAATATTTCTTATATTCTCAAAAATTAATTAGAAGCTATAATCTGAAATTTTTGAAAAGATATTCGAGTCGAGAATCATTTTTTACCAACTTTTATTTATTTTTTTTAGGTTTTTATTTTTTGTAAAAAAACTGTCCATTCGATTTTTCTCAAAATTTGTCCTAATGTTGAAAACAATATTTCTTGTAAGTGAAATTAGTTAGAAGCTATTATGTCAAATTTTTAAAAATATATTTGAGTCAAAAATCATTTTTTACCAAGTTTTATTAATTTTTTTTAGGTTTTTATTTTTTGTAAAAAAAAACTGTCAATTCGATTTTTCTTCGCATTTTTCAGAATGTTGAAAACAATATTTCTTATAGGATAAAATTAGTTTGAATCCAATATTTCAAATTTTTGAAAAGATATTTGAGCCGAAAATCTATTTTGTTAAATTTTTCTTAGCTTTTTTTTGTACAAAAATTGTCAATTCGATTTTTTGCAATATTTTTTGAAAGATAAAAGTAGTTTAAAGCCAATATCTACAATTTTTGAAAATATATTTGAGTCGAAAATCAATTTTTACCAACTTTTATACATTTATTTCTTATGTTTTTGTTTTTTGTAAAAAAACTGTCAATTCGAAAATTTGTCCTAATGTTTAAATCAATATTTCTTATATTCTCCAAAATTAATTAGAAGCTATAATCTGAAATTTTTGAAAATATATTCGAGTCGAAAATAATTTTTTACCAACTTTTGTTGAATTTTTTTTCGGTTTTTATTTGTTTGTACAAAAACTGTCTATTCGATATTTTTCAAAATTTTACTGAATGTTAATAACAATATTTTTTGAAAGATAAAAGTAAATTAAAGCCACTATCTTAAAGTTTTGAAAAGATATTTGAGTCGAAAATCAATTTTTACCAACTTTTATTAATTTTTTTTAGGTTTTTATTTTTTGTAAAAAAAACTGTCAATTCGATTTTTCTCAACATTTTTCAGAATGTTGAAAACAATATTTCTTATAGGATAAAATTAGTTTGAATCCAATATTTCAAATTTTTGAAAAGATAATTTAGCCGAAAATCTATTTTTTACCAACTTTTGTTAAATTTTTCTTAGCTTTTTTTGTACAAAAACTGTCAATTCGAATTTTTGCAATATTATTTGAATGATAAAAGTAGTTTAAAGCCAATATCTACAATTTTTGAAAATATATTTGAGTCGAAAATCAATTTTTACCAACTTTTATACATTTATTTCTTATGTTTTTATTTTTTGTAAAAAAAACTGTCAATTCGAAAATTTGTCCTAATGTTGAAAACAATATTTCTTATCTTCTCAAAAATTAATTAGAAGCTATAATCCCAAATTTTTGAAAAGATATTCGAGTCGAGAATCATTTTTTACCAACTTTTGTTCATTTTTTTTCTGTTTTTATTTTTTGTACAAAAACTGTCAATTCGATTTTTTCAAAATTTTACTGAATGTTGAAAACAATATTTCTTAAAAGATAAAATAAAATTGAAGCCTAAATTTCAAGTTTTTGAAAAGATATTTGAATCGATATTCAATTTTTACCAACTTTTATATATTTTTTTTTTAGGTTTTTATTTTTTGTAAAAAAAACTGTCTATTCCATTTTTCTCAAAATTTGTCCTAATGTTGAAAACAATATTTCTTGTAAGTAAAATTAGTTAGAAGCTATTATGTCAAATTTTTAAAAATATATTTGAGTCAAAAATCATTTTTTACCAACTTTTGTTAATTTTCTTTCGGTTTTTAATTTTTTGTAAAAAACCTGTCAATTCGATTTTTTTCAAAATAATATTTCTTATTAGATCAAATAAGTTTGAAGCCAATATTTTAAAGTTTTGAAAAGATATTTCAGTCGAAAATCAATTTTTACCAACTTTTATTAATTTTTTAAGGTTTTTATTTTTTTAAAAAAATTGTCAATTCGATTTTTCTCAAAATTTTTCTTCGTTGCACAAAACTGTTTTGGAGATGAAATCATATTTTAGTCGTAAAATTTTGGGGGTGACAATTTCTTTTCTTTTTTTTGATTTATAAAAAAACCGTTAAATGGATTTTTTTTTCAAAAAATACACTTCTTTGATATCACGTTACAATATAATATACAAAATTTAATTCAAGTCTCTAGCGTTTTTGGTTCGTTAGACATATTTGAAGTCGATATCTCTTCTGGTTCTTGAGCTATAGACGACGAAAAAAACGTCGCGAACGTACGGACGTACGAACGTACGGACGTACGAACGTACGTACACACGCACGCCCAGACATGTTTCTAAAAATCTTTAATTTCGACTCTAGGGACCTTGAAACGTCGGGAAATGTCAAAATTTTGAATTTGACAAATTGGACCCATTACAATAACTTCCTATGGGAACTTAAAAAGAGGCTGAGATGCCACCCACACTGATAACTTTCCATACCGTCTGTCAATATAAAGTTACGTGAACCAAATTATTGACGATATCGTTAATGATAATCGTTTTGACGATTATCGTTTCGGAAATTACGGAATGACTCCCCAGGTTTTAATTTTAACTTAAAATACAGCTATTTAGCAGAAATGGTTTAGCGTTTCCTTAAATTTTTGTAAAAAAGGTGAAATGTAAGCTTTTTCGAATATTATATGGAATAATATGAGTATTTCAACTGAATATTGAAGAAAAGGATAATAGATTTGGAAAACCATAACGGATTTGACAGAAAAATAAAAGCTTTTCCATAAATTAGATAGCCTCAAAAAGCTTTATATGAGATGCTGTATTGTTTTGTGAGAACAGTTCTATAGATGAAAAGTTGTAATAGACTTTTATTTGTTTCCTTATATAAATTATAAATCTCACTTAAGTTTTGTCCAGCTTAAAAATACTGTTTGTGAGTAAATGCTCTATCTTAGGCGCAAGTTATAGTTATCATTGAAAACAAACATTGGAATTTATAGCTATCATTAAAAGTTTCTGTCATTGAACCTATATGAAATATGAATTGTGTTAAAACCAATATTTAAGTATTTTTTTTAAAGAAGCAATGCATTTAAAGTTATATTTAATTTAAAAATCCATTTTAATTTTTTTAATGATGAAATCTCATTTTACTGAACAGTTGACTGCAAAAAGACAAAAAAAATCCATTTCGTTTTACTGTTGGCGTTCCAATTTTTTACTGTTTCGATCACATCATTAAAAATTTTACTGATGAAAGCAACAATAAATAAAATGCACGACTGGGTCGCACGAACTTGCTCCTGTATGCAAAAAGTCTGTTTAAAAAAGTAATTATATAAGATTTTGAAATATACCTGTAAAATAAGTTTGTCTTTAAAGATAAAATTGCCATTTGATTTTTCAAAAAAAAAAAAAACCGCAATTCATCCCAAGACACAACTCACCCTAGGACATTTCATCCCGTAAGTGAAATATACTTGTAAGCGTACGTAACGAAAACAATTGTTTATGTATTCAACTATTTATAGCCTTATTTTAATTTCATATTAGAAGAACCAGGAAGGAAAGTAAATTATCTGAAGATAAGAAAGAGGAAGAATATATGTATGTTCAAATTGTAAAGCGATCGCCTATTGGTTGTGTAGTTAGGTAGATGTCTCAAACGAACATAGAATAGTTCATTTGGCGTTCTCAGCTTTATGCAGATCAGATAGGTAGATAATGGGATGTTTATGATGATAGTGAAAGATGTTTTTGGTAGGTGGAAGGTACCTACTACAATCCAATCACATTTCTTCTTTCCTACAAGTTTTCAGCGCAAGCATGGAGTTATTACGTTCAGTTTATTTTTTTCTGTTAAAGTAAAAGAAAATGCTATTCATGTGTTGGTGCAGTCAGGCTCTTGTGCGTTTTGGATTTTAGTTATGAAGTGACACGTAAGCAGTAGTGGTAGAGGTTGTACGTTTCTTTAACTAGTAATAAGTATTTATTCTTTTATATAGGCGAAGGCAAGTAAAATATGTGTGAAACAACCTTATTCTTAAAGAATAATATTTTAAAATCATATATACAAAGGTACCAAGATATTAATTCTTGATAGACACTTTAAAATAGATTGTTGATTTAACATATCATATTCGTTAATCCGATGCAGTGGCGCTACATGGCCATAGTTGGTAATTATAATAGTTTTAAAAAAACAAAAAACGCATAAAATTTGCAAAATCTCATTGATTCTTTATTTGAAACGTTAGATTGGTCCATGACATTTACTTTTTGAAGATAATTTCATTTAAATGTTGACCGCGGCTGCGTCTTAGGTGGTCCATTCGGAAAGTCCAATTTTGGGTAACTTTTTCGAGCATTTCGGCCGGAATAGTCCGAATTTCTTCGGAAATGTTGTCTTCCAAAGCTGGAATAGTTGCTGGCTTATTTGTTTAGACTTTAGACTGGACGTAGCCCCACAAAAAATAGTCTAAAAGCGTCAAATCGCATGATCTTGGTGGCCAACTTACCGGTCCATTCCTTGAGATGAATTGTTCTCCGAAGTTTTCCCTCAAAATGGCCATAGAATCGCGAGCTGTGTGGCATGTAGCGCCATCTTGTTGAAACCACATGTCAACCAAGTTCAGTTCTTCCATTTTTGGCAACAAAAAGTTTGTTAGCATTGAACGATAGCGATCGCCATTCACCGTAACGTTGCGTCCAACAGCATCTTTGAAAAAATACGGTCCAATGATTCCACCAGCGTACAAACCACACCAAACAGTGCATTTTTCGGGATGCATGGGCAGTTCTTGAACGGCTTCTGGTTGCTCTTCACTCCAAATGCGGCAATTTTGCTTATTTACGTAGCCATTAAACCAGAAATGAGCCTCATCGCTGAACAAAATTTGTCGATAAAAAAGCGGATTTTCTGCCAACTTTTCTAGGGCCCATTCACTGAAAATTCGACGTTGTGGCAGATCGTTCATTGTTTGCTCACTTGGTCGATTATGTAGACCATAAATCGGACGTAAAGCGCGAAACACATTTCGAACCGAACACTGATTTTGGTAATAAAATTCAATGATTTGCAAGCGTTGCTCGTTAGTAAGTCTATTCATGATGAAATGTCAAAGCATACTGAGCATCTTTCTCTTTGACACCATGTCTGAAATCCCGCGTGATCTGTCAAATACTAATGCATGAAAATCCTAACCTCAAAAAAATCACCCTTTAGTTATAAAAATACATAAATATGTAAGTACCAATGCATTAATTTGGATTAAAGATAGGAATGTAATTAAAATTTTGTCAAAATAATTTACTTTAAATACAGTTAAAATAGTTTAAAAAAAATTATTTAAGATTCAAAATTTTACCTGAAAATATAAGTTTGTCTTCAAAAATTTGAATGCCATTTTATAAATCAAAAAATCGTTGATCGTTTTTTTTTTAAATTAATTTTTTATATATACAATTTTTTAGTTTTGTTCTAAAAATATTTTTAGTATGCAGTTGTTTATAGATTGTTAATATACGCTATACATTTGAACTTTGTAATTTTGTAATATACGCTATACATTTGAGTTTTGTAAAAAAATGTTGACCCGTTTTTGAGATATCGAACTTTGAAAAAAAAAATCAATATTTTTTTAAAAATCCAAACAATACAAAATTGGACTTGTGATAATCAAATATTGTTAAGGCAATATACGAGCATATTCGAAAAAAAATGAGTTCATAGGTTGCTAAGAGAAAATTAAAAAACAAAATAACGGTTCTATGACCGGTACCTTTCCTGAGCATAACAAAAATATGATTTTCTTATAAAAAGAAGCCAAGTTACAAAATAACATTTTAGAGAAAATTAAAAAAAAATCTATCGGTTTGTTTTTGAGAAAATTCGAATTTTCGTTTTTTGACCAAAAAAATTGTATGGGGGCCACTGTTAGTTTTGATCTTAAAAAATGAAAAAAATGCCTAACGCGATTCTGCTCAAAACATTAACTACCAAGTTTGAACTCAATCGACCCAATGGTTTAGGCTGTAGGAGCTTGGACAGACAAAACAGAACGGACGGAATCGCGGGACCCACTTTTTTCGACTTCTCTACCATCGTAATATCATGTTTGATTAAAATCTCGAGTTCGAAATTTTGCACGAATGCAAAACTTGCCATATACATAGTTCCTATATGTCGCAAGTAAAAAATTGCCTGAGGCGCGAAGCTCGATGTTGTGATCGAAAGAAAACGACATTTAATGACGTAAATTTAGTGATTGCTATAAACGCTCATCAGTATAACATTACATACATATTCCTCCTATTTCAAATTTTACTGATGGATTTTCAAATCGAAAAGTATCAGCTGTTCAGAAAAATTACTTTCCGTCTGGAAAATAATTTTTTAGAGAAAAACAAATGCCCAATTACACTTTTTTCGCCAAAAAAAATTCTTTGATTGATTTCCGATCGATCAGTATATGATTTTCATTTCTGATCGAAGGAAACATAGTTATAATATTGGTTCAAACATTTTCCCGGATCGATTTCAATGATAGCAATAACTGGCAACTTGTGTTATTCAATATAAGGAAATTGTTTGATATAATTTTTTGGTTTCTGAAATTTTGTATGCTGGTGTTTTGTCGGCTAAGATTTTTTTTTTTAAGGCATTAAGGATCCAGTGGCCTGATCATGTTTCAGTTAAAAATAATAAAATTTTCTAGACATTGTTACATCTACAGTTGTGTTCATAAAAATAGCAGTGCTCTCCAAATAAAACAAAAGGCCCTAAATATCAAATTTATAATATATTTCATTAAACTTCTAATAACAAACTAAAACATTTTACTCATAATAACAGAAAATAAGTATTATCGATTTTTTACCGTTAGCTTTATCACAATAAAAACCGTTTTTTAAATATATGGCTGTTCATAAAAATAGCAATGCATGACAAAGTACTGGGGGTCATTCCGTAAAACGATAATCGTTAGACGATAGTCTCACTTCACGTAAGACGATAATCGTCAAAGTGATATCGTCAAAACGATAGCATTTGCACGATAGCTAAGTAGGTATCGTCTGCTATTAATTCCCATTAATAACTAAGCAAATTGAAATAAAAAAGTTTCGGTGTAGTTTAGTTTTGTTACAAAATGAAAATAAAAACTCAAAAAATACAATGAATTCGGTAACAAAAAAATTAATAGATGCATTGGACCTTCTATCTATTCTAACCCATATGTAAGCATTTTTTTTATATATTTAAACTTTGGGGCGGAGGAACATTGGTATATTCGACAGGCAACGATTTTAGTATCGCTCTTGCACAAAGCACTAGTCCAAAGAAGTTTTGGAAACAACAAATATTTTTGAAGCCAAGTGATGTTCTCTGTGGATAAAATGGAGTCTTCACTTCCTTCCCTTGGACAAAATTGGGATTATTACAGCAGCTGATTTACAAAAATATCGGACAATGAACAAAATTTTTGATATTAAAGTTTATTCTTTAGCGGCAAAAAATTAAAACACAAAAAGTGACAATAACAATAAACATCACAAAATAGTTGGAATGTTTATTAACAATACATATTTTGCAAATTTTCAAAATTTCCTATAGAGAAAAACTAAGTTTAATAACATTTTCAAGTTATTGAACCAGCTTATCTTTCGTTGAGTTCATTTTGACATTTTGAATATACTCAACGAACTTATACTGAAAACGATTGAACGAGACGATAGTGATAAAGTTACGTGAAGCAAATTATTGACGATGTCGTTAATGATAATCGTTTTGACGATTATCGTTTTGAAAATTACGGAATGACTACCCTGGATCTATTACTTAAAAAGTAAGAAAAACTGTAATAAGGTACCTGAAATTATACAAATAATGTTAGCTTACAATCAGTACTTTGTTGCATAATCATTGTTTTTTATGACAGCTTCGTATCTATGTGGCATCGAGTCCACTAAAACCTGACACCTCTCGACTGTTACTGAGTTCACGAATCACGCACTACTGTCCATAATGATATGAGTGGACTTTGGGCTGGTACGTTCGCTTAAAAAAGACGTTTTTGACAGCGTTAATAGACAATTAAAGTCCATTTCTTATTTTCCTAAAGCCTATGGAAGGGTTCTGTTTTGCTAGCTGAACAATTTTTCTTAAGTTATGTCAGTAGTCACCATTTTTGGGCCTAGCGTTTTCGGTTTATTTTGCCATTTTGAGGCGTTACTGAACATTTTTGCTGAGCAGCCTTGGATGTCTTAAATATTTTGGTAGGTTTTTCCCTCCAAGCGCAGTTTTCTAATAAGTTTTCGAATTTCTTCGGTGCAATGTCTTGACCGTCCCATTGTTTATTTTTGAGCTAAAATAGTAAAATATTTACTTACTGAAAAATAAAAAAATTATTTTTAACACTATTTAATTATACAATCAAAAACACTGCTATTTGTATGAATACTCTATACCCAGAAAGTTTGAAATAATGTGTGTTCACCGGGAAAAGTAGAGTATAACTTCAAGCTAAAAGTCTAATCTAATAAAATGTGGCCAGCACTGCTATTTTTATGAACACAACTGTACTTCATATTGTTTTCTATGACTTTCAAACGAATATTCGAAAGTGTGGGTTCATCTTGAATTTTAAACTTTCGAGCGTTGTCTTTTTAGGAACAATTTTGACAAATTTAGCATAAGAAAACTTTTTGTTCATTCGCTCAGTGCCTAAAAACCGTTATGGATTTTACTTTTTATGGCCTCCAAAAAATTTCGTATGCAATTATAGCGACATATATGTACATAAAGTAAAATAGGTTTAATTTTCTAGTACACACTTTTTTACAGCGTTTCCTTTGTTCCCTTGCTCACGAAATATTTTTTAAATTATGTTTTTCCAATGTGGATGGGTGGCACTAGTACCTGACACATTTCACGGAAAATGCAATGAATCTTGATTACTTTCCGGGTTCTTGCTGTCCTTTCGTGAGCTTGCAGGGATATATCATCAGCTAAACTAGAATTCTCACTATCTTCATTATGGAATCTATAAGGAGAAAAATGTTAATTAAAAAGCTGTTAAGAAAAGAACAAGTCTTTTCACTGCAGGTTTCCTGCAGCTTGCATTGACGGTGATAAATCTATTTCCGAGGATATGTCAGGTATCAATGGAGGTAAATTCTCACTACAAGATTAAGTTATAGTAGTTTGTTAGATTAGAAATAATATGTCATATCTTTAACTTAATTATTTTCTGGTTCCATCGTGGCTTGTCAAAATGCACTTAACTTTGTCTTGTAAAACCCAATCACGCACGAAATATTATAAAATACTAACGATTAAAATTTTCACAATGCCAAAAAAGGTGCCCGGAGACCAAGGCAAAGGGTGTCTGTGGCCCTTCCAAAACGAAAGGGTTAGGCCAAAATAGTTTTCAGATTCGGAAAGAGCATCTTTCAATTATAAAAATGTTATAATTAAGTAATTTTTGAAAAAAAGTTTGAAATTTTCCCACGCCAAATGTATCAATTAGTTAATTAATTTAAAATTTGTATTATTTCTTTTCTACTTCTAAGGATCCTTGTGATTCTTAAAAAAATCTCTTTGATCCTTATGAAAGGAAATAAAAACGAACAAAAGCAAAAATCTAATATAAGAACATTGGTAATGTACCGTTGTTCACATAATTAGAAACAACAATTTTAATCTTTATCAATATGAAGGTACATAACTAGTTAGTTTTTCAAATGTTAAACATTTCAAACTCAGAACTTTACTTCATTTCCCTATACCTTTAGTTATTCTTGTAAAAACTACCAAAACCATTATTGTCTACAAAACTCTCCTTAAGCAAGAAACAAGTCCATCACAAATTGTATTGTGTGTTGCAAAGAAATATAAGTTATTTCTTTTGTAATTTGGACAAGGAACATTTTTACAAAACACATTAATACTCGTAAATAAATCATTGAATAATAAAGTTGAGCTTTCAGTTGAATGAAAAACTTGATCAGTGTCCAATCAGATAACAGAAACTTGTCTTTTTTTCAAGCTCTTTCTTATGTTATTGTTATAATATAATATTATTATTAAATAATTAATAATACAGCGACTAAAATAGGTAAAAATAAGTCTTATAGTCTAGAATTCCGAGAGCTCATAGGGCAGTTCTGTCAAAACGAAAACAAGTCAATGGATTCCATAGGTAAGAGATTTAGTACTCGAAAAAGATGGTATTAAGTTCTATTAAAGTATATAATTAGACTTTTAGCTTTAAAACCCCAAAAAGAAAACCAAAATATAGAAAACCTACGTCAAAAGAAGACAGATTAAAATAGCATACCCGATCCTTTTTTCAATTCCGCAAAAACAAAAATAGGTTGTTTCACACTCATTGGATCAAGAGCTATCAGGTTTTGAGAAAAATATATACATTGGAGTGATGAATCCAAATTTAACTTGTTTAACTCAGATGGTAAAGTGTATGTTAAACGCCCTCAGAAATAGGAATTGGACCCTAAATATACTTTTAAGGCCGTTAAGAATGAAGCAGGAAACATAATGGTTTGGGTGTGATCTCGTCACCTGGAATTGATCAACATATTTATAAAGGCATGTTGGAAAATGTCATGTTATTAGTTATGTTTTCCAGCACGCTGGCTCAAAGTCCAGACTTGAATCTTGAAAGCTTGAAAGCTTACTTACTTACTTAAGGTGGCGCTACAGTCCTGTGTGAACTAGGGCCTCACACAACAAACTTCTCCATCTAGCTTGGTCCCTAGCTAAATAACTCCAGTTTCGCGCTCCAAGTTGGGTGAGGTCACCTTCCACTTATGCGCGCCACCTGATCCGCGGTCTTCCTCTACTGCGCTGTCCTGTGGGTGCGGATTTGAAGACTTTCCGGGCCGGAGCATTGGTTTCCATGCGCTCTATGTGACCCAGCCATCTTAGTCGTTGGACTTTTACTCTTCTGGCTAAGTCTACGTCGCTGTACAGCTCGTCGTTCCATCTTCTCCTCCATTCCCCTTCGTTGCATACGGGACCGTAGATCACACGAAGAACTTTTCTCTCGAAGCGACCCAAGGTGCTTTCATCCGCTTTTGTCATGGTCCATGCTTCTGCACCGTATAGCAGGACGGGGATGATAAGGGTCTTATATAGCAACACTTTGGTCCCTTGAGAAAGGACTTTACCTCTCAATTGCTTTCTTAGTCCAAAGAAACAGCGGTTAGCAAGAGTTATTCTGCGTTTGATCTCAGCGCTGGTGATGTTTTGTGCATTTACAGCGGAGCCTAGGTAGACGAAGTCCTTGACTACCTCAAAGTTACGTCTGTCGATTGTGACGTTTTGACCAAGACGTCGGTGTTATATGTCCTTTCTAGACGACAGCATGTACTTTGTTTTGCCCTCATTGACCGTTAAACCCATTTTTGCCACTTCTGCCTCAATACTCACAAAAGCCCCATTGACATCACGCTGAGTTCTTCCGATTATGTCAATCTCATCAGCATATGCCAGTAATTGGACAGACTTTTGAAAGATAGTGCCTCTGGTGTTGACGTGTGAGCTCTGCACTATTCTTTCAAGCACGATGTTAAAAAAATCGCATGACAGCGCATCACCTTGTCTAAAGCCTTTTTTGACATCAAAAGGTTCTGTTAAGTTGTTTCCAACCTTTATGGAGCAGTGTGAATTCTCCATGGTCATCCTGCACAAACGGACGAGTTTGGCAGGGATGCCAAAACTAGACATGGCTCTATACAGCTCGTTCCTGTAGATGCTCTCATGTGCGGCCTTGAAATCGATGAAAAGATGGTGGGTGTCGATTTGGTGTTCTTGAGTTTTTTCCAGGATCTGCCGTAATGTGAATATTTGATCAACTGTGGACTTTCCTGGTCTAAAACCACACTGATAAGGACCTATCAGGTTGTTGACGATAGGCTTTAGACTTTCACATATTACGACAGAGAAGATTTTATAGGCGCTGTTAAGTAGACTTATTCCTCTATAGTTGGTGCAGTTTAAAGGGTCTCATTTTTTCAGGACCGTTCAAACAATTCTGAGGTTCCATTCATCGGGCATGCTTTCTTCCGACCATACCTTACAGATAAGTTGGTGCATGCTCCTAACCAACTTATCTCCAGCTGCTTTTAAGAGCTCGGCATTCAAGCCATCCGCTCCAGCGGCTTTATTAGACTTCAACTTAGAGATGGCAATCTTTACGTCGTCTAAGTCGGGAGGATGGGATTGTTGGCTTTCGTCGTCTATATTGAATGGATCATCTTGCCTGACAGCGGTATACAGTCTGCAGAAGTGGTCCTTTCATATCCTCAGCATTTACTGCGGTTCCACTATGATGTTTCCACTTTCGTCTTTTCAGCCTTCGGTTCTAGGTTTATGTACCTGTGAATTTCGTTTCACCTGTTCATAAAACTTTCGAACCTCATTCCTGCTTTTATACCTCTCAACATCTTAGACCGCGCGCTTCTCATGCCCTCTCTTTTTCCTTCTGAGAAGTCGGCGTTTCTCTCGCCTCTTCTGCTTATAGAGCTCACGAGCAGCCCTCGTCCTTTTAGGCATCGCCGCTTTGCGTGCCTGTTGTTTGGCTGCATGTGCCTGCCGACATTCCTCATTGTTGTGTATGCAATTAAGTCTATTTATTAATTCTTTATTTATTACAAAGGAATGCTTTTAATGAACTCTTTTACAAAAGATGCGTTTATTAATATATCTTATAAAATTCTAGATACATCCAAGAGATGATTTAAGATAGCTATATATCAGAAAGAGAAAGATGGATGGTTAAAGTCTAATACACATTACAAGACAAATACAGATCTTTCATTAAGGCAAATACACAATATTTCTTCCCACCCTTCGTGGCTAAGGTGAGAATAAGACCCGAGGCTTCCGAGGTCTGGTGGATCTTCGTGGAGCTGCTGGGGGTGTTATTAATTCACTTCCAGGTCCAGGTGGATGCGTCTCCTGTGGAGTAAGTGACTGCTGCTTAGGTACTACAACAGCAGTACTAGTTTCACTCAGTGGCTGTTGATGTGGTGTAGGCGTTTGTGGTGGTCTTATGTATTGACTAGAGCGATCGTTGACTGGAACATCTATATGCTCTGCATATTGCGATCCATGAGTTTTATCTTGATTATTTGAATAATTATCTTTATGACCTTTGATCTGGTCGATATGGCGTTTAAACCGTTTGCCAAGGTACGTGATTTCATAATGAAGGTCTCCCAAACGGTTTCTGATAACTCCTGGAACCCATTTGTCCATACGAGGGTTGTTTGATAAGAAAAAGACCGATTGCCCTGGTTGCAGAATGCGGAAGGTTGGGCTGAATTGCGAGTTTTGTTTTTCAGTTACTTTTGTAAATATATCATCAGGTCTGAGAAGATCTAGACTAGTCCGGAGTGAACGACCCAAAAATAGCTGCGATGGTGATTGGCCTGTGGTGGTATGAGGTGCTTTTCTATATTGCCGAAGGAATTTGTTAAGGTTTAGCTGAAGTGAGGTCTTAGTAGTTTCCATGGTTCTTAGTGCATTTTTTACTGTTTGTACGCTCCGCTCGGCTTGTCCATTCGTTGATGGATGGTACGGTGCTGTCAGCTTATGATATTTTACGCCAACTGTCTGTAGATACGTTTTAAATTCAGCTGACGTAAAATTTGTGCCATTATCAGACACCACTATTACTGGGACACCATATGCAGCAAATAATTCATCGAGAATAGATATAGTAGCACCAGTTGTCATCAAGTTAGTTGTTTTAACTTCAAGCCACTTGCTATACGCATCAGATACTATGAGTAACATCATTCCAGCGACGGGTCCCGCGTAGTCTATATGGACTCGTTCCCACGGTCCTTTTGGATACTCCCAATGGTGTTCTCGAAACTGGGGGGGTAAGTGTGCATTTTTAGTACAGTTGCTACAATTCCTTGCCATACGTTCGATATCTGCGTCAATTCCCGGCCAAAAAACAAATGATTGTGCCAAACCTTTCATCTTCACCATTCCCAAATGCGCTAAGTGAAGATCTGCAAGAACTTTTTCACGTAAAGTTGATGGAATTACCACTCTGTGTTCAAAGACAAGGCAATTTGCAGCTAACCTATAGCTGGACTCAGGCGATTTGAAACCCGATCGGACTAGACATTGACCTGATTCGAGTATGGAACACATTTTGCCCAAATGTAGATCTTTTCTAGTTTCTTGAGCAATTCGTTTTGCATTGAGTGGCAGTTGATGAATTTGATGAACTAAGAAATTATCGAATGGGTCATATTCTGTTTCAGAATCAAAAACTTGTTGCGATTGGGTAATTTTATTGACATCTGTTTCTAAAGAAGCTCGTGAGAAGTAATCAGCATTCGCGTTTTCTTTGGTTGTTTTGAATTTGACATCATAATTGAAGTTGGTCAGGAACTCAGCATAATTTGCCATTCTGCTGATACAGAGAACAGGTAAAGATTTTTCTGGGTGCAGAATTTGAGACAATGGCTTGTGGTCGGTGATGAGGGTCCAATGGCGAGCGTATAAATACATGAAAAACTTTTGTACAGCCCAGACAATAGCTAAGGCCTCCTTATCGATCTGAGGGTATCGCTGTTCTGTTGCGCTCATGGTGCGGCTCGCATATGCTATTGGCCTTTCCTGTCCATTACTTAAGACATGTGAAAGGACGGCTCCAAGTCCAGTTTTACTCGCATCAGTGGCTAATAGAAGCGGAAGTGACGGGTCATAAGGCATAAGGACTTGTGGCGATATTAAAATACTTTTGATGTTCATATATGCTTCGTGTGCTTCTTGTGTCCACTTAAACGATTCAGACCGCAGCATGTTTCTCAATGGTCGATCTCTCGTCGAAAGATCTGGAATAAAAGAACTATAATAAGTTGCCTTACCCAAAAATAGTTGCAGTTCTTCGAAGGTGGAAGGTTTTGGTGCTTTTTTCACTGCTTCTGTGTGTTTGTCTGATTTTTGAATCCCATTAGCATCGATTTTATGTCCCAGAAATTCTACGCATGATGTCGCAAACACACATTTCTCTCGATTCAAATGAAGTCCATGTTCTCTTACTCTCTCCAAGACCAGATTGACAACTTCTAGCATTTCATCAAAATTTTTGGCATGAATAAGGATGTCGTCGAAGAAGATTCTTACATTTCGAATGCCTTGAAACACCATTTCGATTCGCCGCTGCCAAATTGCCGGAATGTTTGCAGCTCCGTATACAGCACGAGTTGGCCGAATTAATCCATGGGTAGTGGTGTTCAATGTCATGGCATGGCTGAACTCCTCGTCAATGGGTAAATGTGAATAGGCATCTGTGACGTCCAAGTGGCAGAATACTCTTGCATCTTTCATTTGATTAAATATATCCTCAACTTTTGGAATTGGATGTTCATCAACGATTATTCGTGGATTAAGTGTTGGCTTGTAATTCCCAGTAATACGAATACGTCCATTTTTCTTGGATACTATATGTGTTGTTGATGCCCATTCCGAGTATTCCACTTTTTTATAGAATCCTGAGGAAATTTTCGAGTCGATCTCTTTGGCATAAGCATCCCGCAATGCCAAAGGAATTTCCCTTGCTCTCATAAAAACTGGTGACACGTCAGGCTTAAAATGAAGTGAAGCAGGAGGTCCCTTTAGTTTGCCAGCTATGTTACTGAACACCTCTTCGTATTGGTTGAGAAGGGAGTTCATTTGATTTCGTTGTTCCTCTGACAGATTAGGAGTTGCTGATGTGAGAGAGTTGACGTGACCTGAAGTTTCAAAGAACTTAGAAAAATTTATTTCACTGGCGAATTGAGCGATCCATTCCCTTCCAAAGAGAGTGTCAAAGTGGCCTTCTACCACATAGAGATTTAACCTACGAACTTTTCTGCCAACAGTTACATTAACTGGAATACGTCCGATGCAATTAAGTCGATGGCGGGTGTAACTTGCGAACTGTCTGTCTGACTTTATCAACGAAAACTGGGGTTTAATAGTGCGAAGAATCTGTGCACTAATGATGGCACATGGTGAACCAGTATCTAGCTCCATCACGAGGTCACGGCCATCAATTTTCACTTCGATTTTTAGAGTGTCTGATGTGGAAGTAGGCTTTATGGAGTTGACCAGGTTTATATTTTTGAGATATTGTACTATTTCATCTGAATCACTCGGCTGTTCCTCGTTGACCTCGACAATTTGTGCGGTTTTCGATCGGCACCTTCTTGCAATATGACCCTTTTTGCCACAAGCATGGCACTCCGCTTCTCGAAATTTGCATTGATTCCTAAAATGTCTACCTCCACACCCATTACAAGTTTGATTTGGGTGTTGTCCTTGTTTAAATGGTTGTAATGCTTCTTTTTGGCCGCGCTTGAACCGTGGGGGGGCATATCCCAGTTTGTGTGTGGCTTCGCCTGCCGGTGTTATTTCTGATTTCACCTCAACTGCTGTGTTGCGACTTGCTTCAATTGATTGTGCGGCTTCATATGCAATAGCAAATGTGTCGGGCTGTTTGATTATTATAGCGTTGCACATCTCACGACAAGAAAGTCCATGCAGAAATTGTTCTATCAACATCCTGTCCAAAAAATTACCATAATCACAATTCACAGCGCCTTGCCTCAGACGAAGCGTAAAGTTGGCAACTGATTCATCAGCTTGCTGAACAATATGTCTGAATTTGATGCTTTCAGCATATTTGTTCTTTGTCGTGTCAAAATGATTTACAAGGGTTGTTTTTATTTGTTCGTATGAAAGGACTTCTGGATTCTGTGGACTTGAAAGCGTTTTAAGGGCATTGTTCAGCTCTGTTCCCATATGAACACGTGCATATTGCGGATAATCAGTTGCTGGGATCTTGCTGAGTTGGAGTGCCCATTCGAATCGCCTAAAATAATCTCCGACTGATTCAGATTCAGATGATCTATACTCACCAATAGAAAATGTTGGTAATTTTGGAGAAGGTTGGTGTGAGGTTGTGCCGTTTCTCGTGGCAGTAGATATCGCCGCCTGTGTGGCATCCACAACTGCTTTTTTGATTGCTTCCGAGAAGACTGATGTAAGCGATTGCAGGGTTTCTTCTGACAATGACATATTTGTTTATCTCAATTCCACTTATGACACCACTGTTGTGTATGCAATTAAGTCTATTTATTAATTCTTTATTTATTACAAAGGAATGCTTTTAATGAACTCTTTTACAAAAGATGCGTTTATTAATATATCTTATAAAATTCTAGATACATCCAAGAGATGATTTAAGATAGCTATATATCAGAAAGAGAAAGATGGATGGTTAAAGTCTAATACACATTACAAGACAAATACAGATCTTTCATTAAGGCAAATACACAATACTCATCAAACCAGGGGTTCCTTGTTGGTGGCTGTTTGAAACCCAGCACATCAGCTTGAAAGCTATGCAACTTAATATTGCTACAAAAATCTTGTTTTTAATGTCCATTTTAATGTTTTCGTTTGTTCACAATTTGTCTTTAATCATCTTTAATCAAAATCTTTCATCTCTTAACACCTTTCACAATTGTATTTGAATTGTATATATTTTTATTTATGGAATAACCAAAAAAGAAAATCCAAGACTTATTTGATAATCAAATACAATTTAACTCAAATGGCTTATAATAGTGCAAGGGCTCCCCTTTTTGAAAACATTTTACTTTTGGGAACACAAACAAACATTTTTTGGAAGTGCAATAGCCAAGTAGTAAAATGTTTATTTACGACTTCCAAACTTGCCCTGTATTAGGTACACATACCTTATGTACATCGCAAAAGCGAAATAAAATCAAAACTATTTTATTCGAAGTCCACTGATGCGGTCATAATCATAAATTCTCGCATTATGACTAACCGGATGCTATAAATATTGAAATACAAATTTTTCTATTCAGGCTAATTACTTATCCACCAAAACTGTATCTAATATATAAAATACAAATTTATATCAAAAAAAATTAAAAAAACAAGAAAAAATACGTCTTTGGGGTATTTCGAGGAGTTCTTATGGTTGGAATGTTAATGTTGTTAATTAATTTTGAAAGGTTTTTGTTTTGTTTTAATACTCACCATCATTATTATCGTCATTTTTCTATCTCCGGTAATGTTTTTTTTTTTAAGAATAACAAAAAACAAAGAAAACACAACGAACGCAATCCCAAAACACCAATTTCGTAACACTCTTGTTTCCAGTTTATGTTTAATGTGTTTTCAAGTCGCTTTTGTTAATTGTGCTGTATTGAACACACCCTCACCTTGTATCATATTCTTATTATTAAGCTCTTTAACAACGGTTTCAAGCACTGCTAGGTATACGTAACTGGCTGACACATAGCACAGATGAAGATTAACGCAAAAAACAATTCAGCCGCTTGCAAAGTTAACATTAAGGCACATAGAATGTATTCGAATTTTAGAATGTACTTTTGAAAGAATAGAAAATATGTTACACCAAGGATGCTGGGCAATGTCAATATTGCTGATAGAATCGCTTGCCATCCTGCAAAATAAATATTTAAACATTATAGAAAACACATCCAAACCATAAATAAATTATTGGAATTTCTCGTTTATTTACCTCGGTCACTCAAACTGCATTTTCTGCCTAAAACAATTCGAATCGTTTCCAAAATACATAACACCACAAGTAAGAAGGCCTCCCACCGATGGCCGTTGTCATCGTATTGCAAGTTGATTCCCTTCAATACGGTAATGCTGATCTCACTAGCAGCGAACATACCAAAATAGAACGAATTGAGATACATTAGTATTTCGTATGATAAACTGGCGTTGAGCATTCTTTCTTTATTTGGCTACTGCTACTGTTGCTGCTCTTCCTCTCCAGATTCCGATTGAGTTATATAAATTATTCGTTCTTGAGCGATGGCTTCTGCTTCTGCTTCTTGGGTCGGCGAAATTATTGTTTTTATGTAGTTTTTTTTTTTTGTTTATGAGTTTTCCAAAAATATTCGACTTGTTATGGCTTGGTTGGTTTTTGTTTTAAGTATATGAGACTTGTGTTGACTTAGGGCGGACTCTGGATACTATAAGATGGTGCTAGGATGACTTTTCAGTTCAACAAAAAGCCATGAAATATGGAAAACCTGGACTGGACAGATCACAGTGTTATTGTTTTCTTTATATTTTGGAATGGGTATTGAACTCGAACCCAACCCACGTGTCGTCGTCGTCGAGTAGTTTGTTAGGAATTCAAAAGAGATTGTATTTGTATGCACTTTTTAAGTAAGGTAAATTTTATTGAAAAACTATTGGTTTTTGATATAAAGTGTTGTTATTGTTGATGTGCTCGCAGTTTTGGAAAACATGGAAACGCACTGGACACAACGATGGTGACGACAATTACAAACGCGACGAGGACAACAACGAAATGACATGTTACTCCCACAACACCTACTCAAAAACGACATCATCGGCAGCGTATCGTTGACGCTCCGCGAGGCTAGGGATGAGTGCCTAACGCCTGTGTACCACACGGTTAAGAGCACCGTAGCTCTAGGCTATGTGTGAAGTGTTTGATCTGCTGCGAGATGATGGTTCTTTATTCTTTTGGACTTTCTTTTCTTTCAGAAATTTCAATTTTTTCTTGTTCATGTTTTGTTATTTTGTAGTTTCCTTTTTCACTTTTTTTTTTTTAGTACATCCGATTTGTGCGCATCCGCCGGAAAAGTCGTTGCTCGTTGTTGTCCTCTTCGTCTTGGTTTTGGTTTTGGACGTCGCCGTCGCCGTCGTCGTCGGTCGCCGTCGTTGTTGTGGAAATGACATTCCAATTAAGTACTAAATCATGGATTTTGTCGAACATATGGAACGATTTTCGATTTTATTTATTTAATTTTTCATTTTTCATTTTTAAGGCGAATGAAGAGTGTATATTATTTTGGCATGGGTGATGTTGATATGCTGACTGGTGGGAAATTTGCCAAAGATAACCGATTGATACGAAAGTGACAGTTGGACTAGAATGTATTTTTGGACAAAATAAACGCATGTTTTTGTTCAAAAATGATGAGTGTTTTCTTAATGAGTCTTTTGAGTGTGCATATTTTAAATATGTACATAGGTGGGTATATACTTTATTAATAATATTCGATTTTTTCTGATATGTTTCGTTTCAAAATTAATGAGGCAATTTGAAATAAAATGTGAAAAATTGAAAAATGTGTTGTTTTTTTTTTAAACTGATGATGACCCAAATTCTTACTATTTTTCAAAAAAGATTAAGATTACATCGAATAAGTATATGTAATTTATAATATATGTAAATAAATAAATAAGTTAGTTGGCGCAACAATCTGTCGTGTCATGCGTCATGTCATGGAGGATGAAGGAGGCCTACAGTAATTTAGGCCAAATTCCGAATTCGAACGGATAGTTTGGGAGGATATTTTTAATGACAAGAATTACGCTTGGAAGATTTGTCAACTCCTCGCAAGAGGCAGTACCTGTGAAAAAACCAGGGATTGAACCCAAGACCCAACGTCAGTCCTACGCACCAACCATCACGCCCCGTTACGGGTATACAAAGGTTTAGTTTAAAACAAAACATAAATTAGCGTAGGTAAACATGTTTATGCTCAACGTTATATGTATTGGCCGCGCATAAGCCATTCATTTTTAAATCATATCTATTTGAAAATTAAAATAGGCTTCATAGTTTAAACCGCACTTTGGAGAGTGGAGACTTATTTTAGAATTTATTAAAACACTTAAGCATAGTACATACTTCCTCGTGAAGTGAACGTTCGCCAGTGGAGAAAGTGAACTTTTGACATTGCTCACTGGTACACACTTGTGAGTACACGTTGTGAACATTTGACTTCAGCTTCACCAACAGTTCCCGTACATTTTGCACGTGAATTGCCCGTGAACGAAAACTCTCCACTTTGTTCTCCACTCAGCTTCACGAGCAAGTTCACGGGTGAACGAAAAACTGAAATTTGTATGGGTTCACGAGATGTACTAGGCTTGAAATTTGTATGGGTTCACGAGATGGTTCACAAGTATGTACTAGGCTATATTTTGTGACTATCATTTTTATGTTTAAATTAAAGAGCAAGCATTAAGGGCGATTAAAAGCCTTGTAAATTAAAACCAGATAAGGAAATCTGTCAGAAAAACCCTAAACACAAAATTTTAGGCTATGTCAAATCTGTGATCACTCCACTGGTTTGTGATGCACATGCCTAGAACACATTCTCCTTGATGAAAGTAACACACATGGATAGTGGCATTGGGCTACGCTTTTGCAACAGTAAACTGCAAAAAGTTTTCGAAACATCAAATTACATGGTTTATCATTCCCTATTAGATAATGCAGTCAAGATCAGAATTTAATGAGCTGTTAAAGTTCCACATCTAAAGAACAAGGATGAGAATATAAAATCGAATATGAAAAGCTGAGGGTACTGTCATCAGAGAAACAATTAAGTGGGATAGAAGTTTCAGACAAAAGACCATCTATAAAAATAATGAAGAATGTCGGTGAAACAACGAAGCCCTGTTAAACATCAGCGTTAATTTTGTGGATATCAGATTTGAAACCTGCTTTTGAAATATTAAATGCAATGATCTTAATCTCTCCAAAACGATATAAAGTGTTGTTCCACTGTTCGGTGAGATAAACCACGAGATCACCAGTGGATCTATTTATACGAAAGCCATACTGCCGATCATTAAAAAGCTTTTGTTTGTTCTTAAAGATATTTCTTATGCAGCGTTTCGATGACCTTTTAAAGAAGGGACGTAAGTGCAGTTAGACGATAGTTGGAGGGGACACATACAGCCCTATTATGGCTATCAACTATCAATTATTTGATAACTGATAACTTCTATCAATTTATTGATAATTTGGTATTATGAGTATCAAATGATGATTTTTCATCCATTGTGAATACTAATCAATATACGATTGCGAATAGGTTTTGTTTGGTGTTTTACGTTTGTCATTTGTGTTAAGTTCTTGTGTTGGTCTAAAAATAATATCGGCGGAATGATGTAAGTTGTTTTCATTAAATAAATTTCTCTTTTTTCTTAATATTTTGTTTATTTAGGAGTAGAATAGTTAGCAACAGAAAACAAATAGAAAGGCTTGTGGAAGTAATGGAGGAAAATCCTGAGGATTTGACAGCCGTAATACCTACCAAGTTTAATTTTCTTATTTTAATTCATGAAATTATAATTTGTCCAATGGGTTTGAAGCATCTCGTAATAATGTTTTTTTAGCTTGCACGATAAACCTTCGTTCCTCAGTTTATGCCTTCAAACAACAATTCTGGTGAATGCATTTCGTTCTTCAATTTGTATATTCAATAAAAACTATAAAAAAAAACTTATAAATCGCATTTAAATTACAATTCTTTACCATTTACGAATATTTGATACATTTGTCAACGAAGATTTTGTAGCTGATAGAATATTTGATGAGTATCAATATGTTTGATAGCCGTAATACCGAGTTTATCAATAAATCTATTCACAATAGATCTTTTAATTCACTATTTATCAAAAATATTGATAATTGATCACTATAA
The DNA here is from genome assembly GCF_945859685.1 of Eupeodes corollae. Classification (NCBI taxonomy): domain Eukaryota; kingdom Metazoa; phylum Arthropoda; class Insecta; order Diptera; family Syrphidae; genus Eupeodes; species Eupeodes corollae. The sequence goes on from NC_079147.1 coordinate 154,565,598, forward strand.
TACCGATTCATTAATTTTGTTGATAATTATCAACTTTTATCAAATATCGTGTTGATATTTGATAACCATAATAGGGCTGATACTGTTTGAAATCTGCTCGAAAACAAACCTGTAGAGTGTGAAAGATGAAAAAGCCTAAACGCAGTGGTTTGGCCAGAGTGGAAGAACACGGGGGGACACTATTCGGGCCAGCGGATTTGTGTATGTCAAGGTATTTGAGTACTCTTGCACGAGAGCGAAAGAAGATATTCGTCCCATAGAATCCTTTAAGCTTTCAAGTACAAGTACAGGTAAAGTTATGTCACTCATTGGCATCATCGAATTAACAGCAAACTGTGCTGCATGCAAATAGGCTTCATCAACCGAGGTTATAAAAGGAGTGTCATTGAAAAGAAGCAAAGGAACAGACAATGTTTATACAAATGACCAGATATTTTTTTTACTTTTGGGACCTTGTAGAATTTTTTTTCCGTAACTTCTAGTCATGCAAAAATTTAATGCGTCTAAAATGTCCGTTGTACATAGGTCTTTTTAGCTTGTGTAAACTTATTTCGTTTTTTTTAATTGGGGTTCGCAAACATAAAATCCGGAAACTTAAATCTTTGAACCTAATAACCCCTTTGCAGCTTGAATCAAACCACGAATTTTCTTTGGATTTGACAGACTTTACCCTATTCAGGACGAAATGTCTCATTCCAAAAAAGAATTAAGTTTGTAACAATATCTAGGCTAGATATCACGTGGCTATCGAGAAAGAATAGTGACCAGTTAAAGTTCCTAAAGAATTTATTGAGATCGTCCCAGACCGGCTTTCTCATGTTTCCAAACAATCTTGCATAAACAAGAAAACTTAACAAGAATGATTCATACAAAATAGTATACAAAACCTCTGGGAAAAAAGAAATTTCAATCAAGATTTCCAATAAGGTAGATAGCTACAGATGATCGCTAAAGGGCTCTAAGGTATTTCTATGAATTTCCAACTATACGGCAATACAGTTATAAATTTGTTTTAACGAACTAAATCAGTTGAGAAAATTTAGCAGTTCAGTTTTAAATTAAGTCTTTTAGAAGACGTTGCATTCAATACCCATTCGACAAACACATAATAAGAACTACTATAACCAGCGAAGAGATACACCTAGGTCCCCTTTAACTATTCTACGTGATGAGATACTACGACATATCAAGAATTAGGGAACTGATCATCGTTACGGACTCAAAATACCAATTGAATTTTTTATTAAGAACATTTCAATAAAAAATAAAACATATTATTTTCTTTTAATCTTCCATTTCAGAGAAATTAAATAATTTATTTTTTATATTCTTCATTTTATAGAATTGCAGAGCCGAGGCGGACTTAATTCAGTTTTTTACTTACATGCACAGGCATTTAAATCTTACATATGTAGATAGTTGTTTGTTAATGCTTTGCATGTTATATCCATCTTATCATTATCTATCTTTGTCCTTTTATAAAGCATTAATTATAAATTCTTATTGAATGTATCTTAATTAAGGTTTGAATAAAATATTTTATACAGAAACTTTGTTACAAAGTTAAAAGCTCATATAGTACACAGTTGATTGAGGCACATAAATAATCGAATAACTGTAAACAAAAACATATCAAAATCGTGTGTTTTTGTTCATATATTCGACATGTTTATGTGCTACAAAAATATTACTTCAAGTTAAACGAAAACAAATTTTAGGTTTTGGGAATATCAAACTTTTTTGTATTAAGCTCCCAGGATAAGATTCGTTTGTGTTTGTTGTTCATTTGTCCTGTTGGCATTGACAGTGGACGGTGCTGGTGTTGGAAGATCGGTTCTTGGTCGTCGAAAGAGAATAACGTGAGGCTCGGGGGCATGCATCATATAATGAACCCAACCGGGGCTCTGTTGTACACCAAGATTCCTCCATTCAGTTTCGGTCATCAAATGGGCCTTTGGTACCATGCGTGTTAAATCCTGTGGTAGTATTACATGTCTGAAATTGAAATATAATTTTGTAAGTTATTTAAATGAAAATTATGTTGTAAAGTTGAAAACTCCGACGCTAACATTCAAGCTGAGCAAGTGCTGCAGTTGCAGGTAGTGGCAACAGGTAAGCTGTTTAAATTTATAATAGACTTAACTTACCTGTATTCATAAATATCATCGAAATATTTTTCCGAGTATTGAATTTGATCTGCTGGCATTTTGATCAAAATTTTAAATCAGTTTCCTCTGAAAATGATACAAATTTTTCGAAATTTATTCACAAAGTACAGTAAACGAGTAAACAGAAAAACAAATTAGATAAAAACGACATCGCTGTCAAAAGAGACGCTGAGTTGACAGCTCAAAGTGATGCCAGTAGTATGGTTTTTGGTATGTCTACATTAGTCGCGTTCCACAAAGACGAAGAGTAAAGCACAATTCACATGAGCAAAAACACTCTAGTAAAGATATAAATCCTTCGTACGTATCACCCTCCAAAACCCATTTGTTTACATTGTTGTATTTGTAATGTGAACGAATTCAACGAGAAAAAATTGACGTGTTTTCACGCATACATAGACACACTTACTGAGTTTTTTGGGGAAATTTAATAAATTGGAGGAGAAATTACACGCACACTATGAAAAAGTTTATGAGGCTGATTTCCGGTTTAGCTTGTAGGCAAACCAAGATGTCTACCGGGGATTTATATCTTTATATAGAGTGTTTTTGCACATGAGCACGACCAACGAATGAACGAATATTCGTCGATTTTGACATTTCTTTCACAGAGAGTTTTTAATTCGTCGCGAATGAAGTTTGACAAGGAGCCACACCACAGCCAAACACCATTCACCACTGAAACAAAAACAAGAATTATTTTTTTAGGTTAAGTACGCGCGATTATTTTATTCCTTGCAAGTGTGGATAATGTGGAACTCGAATAAAGCTTGATAGTTCGTATCAACTATAATTTTTTTCCCGACGAATAAATTTGTTTTCTTAAATTTATTAATATACGATATTGAAAAGTAAAAGTATGTATCATAATTCAAATAGACACTAAATTGCTATCGTTTAGTCAAAAATTTGTGTGGACATATGTCTTCAAACGTATATGAACTCACATTTTGTAATTCATTCGTCGGTCGTTGGTCGCGCTCATGTGAATATTACTTTACGTTTAAGGCATGCCGCAAACTAAGCAACTCAAAGTTCGTCAATCGCGCAAATTAAAAAAACATAATAAGTCCAAAACACGGTTTTCGCGAAATTATCGGTTTTCGCCGAAAACCTACATCGAAAACTCAAATTTGCCCATACATATTTTGGTAAACCACGATTTTCGTAAACCACAAGTTCAAAGTTAAACTAAGCAAACAAACCTTTCGAAACAATCAGCGCTCAAATTAATATACTAAACAAAACAGCTGATGGCTGCTGTCAAAACAAATATTTCATTTTGAAATAAATTTGGTCGTAGAAAGTAAAATTATTTACACAATTTCTTTGCAAAATAAGAATCATTTCATTTTGTTTTTTATTTAGAAAAAAAAAACAAAAAAAGGAAACTTTAGGGGAGGAAAATAAGTATGCAAGAATATTTCTGGTTGAGGCTAAAGCTAGCATCACACTACCAGTAAATTCACTGACCACTGACAGGCAGTGACGTCACAAAAACTGACGTGGTTTTAACGCCAGTGAAGCAATTGCTTGTCAGTGGCCAGTTGAGCAAAAAAGGTTATCAGACTTACTGACAGGCCCGTGCCAGTGTGTCCCAAAACTCACTGACACCTGATGCTAGTCAGTGAATTTTTTTCCGAGTCGATCAGTGAACTGACGCCTAAATAGGAATTAGCTGCATTTGCCCCCACCGAAACCATTGCCTTTCAGAGAAATGCCAGTGCCCTATGTCCTCGTCGCGGACGATGCCTTCGCCATGCAACCAAACATAATGAAGCCTTACGCAAACCGAGGTTTAACGATGACCCAACGTGTTTTCAACTATCGTTTATCTCGCGCACGTCGCATCATTGAAAACGTGTTTAGTATCATGTCGGCGCGCTTTCGCACCCTTCGGCATCCTATTCCCTTGGATCCCGGAAAAGCAAAGCAAGTGGTTCTAGCGTGTGCGGTGCTTCAGCATCTGCATTCGATCAATACGATGATGAAGACAACCTTTTGAGACCGGCTGATTGGCGTGCTGGAGCACCAACCGTATCGATGCATGCACTGCAACCGATTGGAGGGTCATCGGACAAAGCGAAAAAGATACAAGATGAATTGATGCATTATTTCACAGGGGAAGCAGAACTCAATTGGCAATACTCTCGCGTCTAATTTATTTTTCAGAAAAGTTTTAAAAAGCTTAGAAAATTTAAAACAATTTTAATAAAGTTTGTTTGTTTTATTAAAAAAATTAGTATTGTTTTCCATGTCTTTTTTAAAATATTTAGGCATTTATGGTCTTGGTGGGTGCAGTTCCAAAGCGGTGGTCGCTTTTCCACATGCTCTATTAAACACGTCTCCTGCTCAAATATCCACATATGGTTCATAGCCCTCTCACGCTTAGCCCTCTTCTTGGCTTTAATGGATGCTTCAGAATCAGCCACGTTATTGCCTCCACTCATTTTATATAAATAAAACCTCCTGCAGAAAACATGCAAATAATGTCAAAAAAACCTGCCAGTTCACTGACAGGATTTCAACACTGACAGCACATGAAATTACATGGGTTGTCAGTGATGAAACACTGTCAGTGTACTGTCGCTCTTGTCAAAAAAGTCTGCCAGTTGTCCCATGTGTCAGTGACTACTTATCACACTTGCCATTTTTCGTGTCAGTTACTGACGCAATTTCGGCTTGTCAGTGAACTCGTCAGTGCACTGACATACTTCACTGACGTCCCAAAACTGGCTATCACACTACGCGTAACCACACTGACGACTTTGTGACGTAATTTTTACGTCACAGCCTGTCAGTTGTCAATGAATTCACTGATAGTGTGATGCTAGCTTAAGTCGCAGCGGGATAGGAAAATGTCCACAATGTATAAATCGTTGTTCCAATGAATAAAACCACAACAGTGGGCTATGGCAACTTGATGAACAGCCTGCCAACATCAAGAAGATCCTGAGTGCATTGGACAAATCAGGCGAGTCCTCAAAGGAAGAAGCCAAAGAGATAGTCATGGAGAAATTGCAGCCCATCATCACAGCTTCAGAGATCGCTTTAGATGAGTGTGATTTTGGTACGAATCTGGAACTAGGAATAGACATTTTCTGCTCCGGCCATAAAAACCTACACGAAATCGTGCAGAATCTTCTCAACCGTGTCTATAAGTTGCTCGGACGGCCCCAATATATGGCGATTCTGAAGGCATATTTGGCCAACAGAAGCAATAGTCATAAGTTCAGTATATTGGATTGAATTTGTTGTAAAAGAAGAAGAAAGTGTTTTAAATAAAATTAATTTATAGTGTAACAGTTTTGTTTGTTGTTGATTCTATGATATATTTTCTACACAATTAGCTTCCGCTTAGTGAATTGTTTGGACCAGTTGAAGTGAACTTAGAGGATAGCTGCAGCCTAGTGAACTGGTAGTTCTAGTTGGTTCATGTCGTGAGCCCATTCCACCCGTACCTAGAACTTCATTTGAAACTCTTTTTCTAGAATTAATTTTATTTTCACAAATAAATTTAGAAGAACAAAACTTTTTACTCACACATTTTTTCATCAATACAAAATTTGACAGCTAGTGTTAAACAAATTTAAATGAATACTTGTAAATGTTCGGGTTTTCAAATTTTTTTTGCCGAAACCCCGGTTTTGGGTTTGTGTGATTGCATATGTGAATTTCTATCTCTCATCTCTAAAAATTAAAATACAAATACATGTGATAGATGTATCTCAGATCTAATATTTATGATAAACATTTCTATTTTTCAATGATTTATCAACAAAGCCGATGAGAATCACCACTTAATTGTTCTCAAATCAAACATTTCTATTTTTGACAGATAATGACTTATAATTTGTAAGTACTAATCAAAATGTACGTACGATTTTTCAGAGATAGATGTCACTATATTTCACATTTTGCATTTTGAATGTAATTAAGCCCTTATAAAAAGTTTTTGGTTGCTGTTGCCAACCACTTCTAGCAACGTTTAGTCAGTTTCAGTTATACAGAAATAGTTGTTCCCTATGTACGACAGCAAGCTATTGAATTGTGGGTGCAAGGATTTTAAGAAACCGTAACTGATAACTTAGGTACAAATTTACGCAGTTACATGTAACCGTAGTTTTATATAACCGCGTGAATTTTTTTTCCAACAAATGTATACCGAGAAAATTAATTTGTGGGCATTCTTACGATAATTTAAAATGAAAAAAGTAATTTGTGCCTGTTTATATAGCACATATTTTCATAATAATCCGTAAAAAACAATGAAATGTTAAATTAATGCACCTCACAATGTCATGTTAGAGATTTAACTAAAAGCTAATACTTTACAGTAGATGTGTACGGCATTTCATTAGAATCGGATGAAAAGTTTTCGATTTGCTGATCTAGGTAAGGTCTAACAAGGTTTTTATGTGTGGTAAGAAACTAAATTGACCCCTTTATCAAGTAAATCATCAACATCTATGAGAATCGCTTTAAAATGGTACCCAGCAGCCTAAAATGTAGCTTCCTTACAAACTTCTTCCTAAAACTTAGTCAATATAAAATGTATAGGGTGTATTCATAGAGAATTACTAAAGTCGTGACTTCTTGATCTTTAGTTTAAGGCTTGTTGATTTAATAAACACAGCTCTTATTCATAGTCAATTTTTCTGATGTGTTTAGTAAAACAGTAGTTTAAGGTTGTATTCACTACAATTATAGTTCAATTGACAGGTCAAAGCAAGAAAATACTGTTATATTTTCAAACTTGTTGTTTTGTGCTGTCATTCCCAAATTGAATGTGTAACATAATAATAATATTAAAAAAATGTAACTGTTTCTTTATCCAAACAATATCAAATAAATTATACAAAACACGGTTCAATTCATTTGAACCAGTACACCAAATAACTTAAACTCCTCTAAGAAATTCATATTTTCTTCAATAGCGGTATCAATAGACATTTTTATTTTATATTTGATATAACTTCAATGCATAAACAAAAATCAAATATGACATTTGGCTGTGATAATAACAACTAAAACACAGAAATTGCTATGTTTATAGTTAAACCACAGATTAGGCTCTAAACGTAGGTTTAAACTTATTTATGAATAGCCCTAACGCTGGAATTGATAAAGAGTTTAGCAAACATCTATGAATATGCCCCAATGTGTTTAGCTGCCTAAACCATTGATCATTCTTCAGTCCTTAATATACTTCTTTACACCAAAAAATATATGAAGGAGTTAAACACGTGAAGAAAAATCATAAGAAATTAAATTTTGCTGAATTTAATCATAGCTCACATCACTTTTAAACTGCAAGGAAAAATACAGTGAAAGCATTTTAATTATGAGATTATAGCCAATAGGCCAACGAGCTTGAGAAGTAGAAAGAAGAATCCTAATTGATTCGTTGAATTCATTCTACGATATTGTAAATGATTACCTAGAATGCTTCCTCATCAGCAGTGTTGGCAACGTAAGTTACTAATATAACTTATTTAACTTATGTAACTCAAAAAGCTAACAAAAATTTTGTATTGCATAAAAACAAAAAATAACAAAACAAAGTTTTTGAAGAATTCAGAGATCAAATCTATGTATGTAACTCAAATACATATGTAGGTATTAAATTAGTTGAACTCCTCAACCTCAAAGTCCTCCAAAGATAAATTTATGTCTTCCATTCTTAAAGTTCCATAAAGAAACATTAATTTTTTGGAACGTTCGAAAGACAGCCGATTTCTCAAAGGGGTGTGAATTAAAGACCATTTCGAAAAAGTACGCTCTATTTCTGCGGACGATGTGGGAATTTTAAGCAATTTAAGTGCAAGCTTTGAAAGTTTCTGTGCATATAAATCGGTTGTCTTCCAAAACAAAATTGGATTTGCAATATTTTTTTCATATAAAGTCTTAAAAACTTATGTTGCAACCAAAGCAAAATTTCGCCAAAGCCATGCTCACGTCATCTATTTCTGCTTCAGAAATCTTGTCAATAAAGCTGTCCAGTTTTGTTGCCTTGTTTTCCTCTCGCGATCTTTTAAGCAACTTTGAATAACGATTTGGATGTTTTGGAGACGATTGTAGGCCCGATGAAGATGACAGAAGAGTCCAAGTTGAAGAAGACGCATCTCCAGATGCCTGATTATCTGATGAACCTATGCCCTTAAAAGTTGACGGTATAGAAGAGGAAGTTGAGGGCAGAGACCAAGTGGAAACTGAAACTTCTCCAGATGCTTAATTGTGTGCTGACGCTGAGTCTAAGCTGGCTTTAGCTAGAACAACTTCATTTGTTGAATCGTTGACCAGAATGGATTGTGGAACTGTTGTGATTTCGACTTCATCTTCACACCATTGAATCTGAGCAAATACACGTTTTACACCTTCGCTTTCTCACGAGTACACAAATATTTGTGTACAATTGTTTATTTCAAATTTTGCACAAAACCACCAATCTTGAGGTTTCAGGGCATCTTTTTGGTATGAATCCCAGATCCGAATGCGAATTGATAACAGGCCTTCCGGTTCCGAATTGACGCTTTGTTTCATTTTTTGACTCCAACATTTTTATTTTTATATCTGAATTTTATAACTCATAAAACGTGACTTTTTTTCCGCATTTAAAAATTTATCCCGGACAAAAAAAAATAAGAAAAACGTTCTTTCAACCACCGCCAGTTTTTTGAAAGGTTGAAATTGCAGAGATCTGTGTTTTTCCGGATCTGCGAAGTCATAGGGTCGACATTCTTCCTTTGCGCAGTTCCACTAATCTTCTACTTTCGTACGTACGTTTTACTAATCTATTCTAAGCAGTATTCAATTTTACTTAAATTTTTCATATTTTTAGCACTATTCACATGAGCACGACCAACAAATGAACGAATGTTCGTCGATTTTGACATTTCTTTCTCATTAAAGTTTTAATTCGTTGCGAATGAAGTTTGACTTTGACAATTGTTTTTTTTTTTTTGTGTTTATCATTATTGTGTTTTTTTTTTTTAAAACAAATGATAGAACAAATTTGGCCGTAGCTATATTTGTCCTAAAAAAAAGTTATTGGTGTCCTTGTTAATAAACAAAACAAGAAAAAGATTTCATGTGCATCCATTTAATGCATATCAACCACCGAAACCGAAAAAAAGATGGATTTTTTAAGTTAAGTACGCGCGATTATTTTATTCGTTGCGATTGTTGACAGTTCGTATCAACTACAATTTTTTTCGAGACGTATAAATTTATTTTCTTAAATTTATTAATATATGATATTGAAAAGTAAGAGTATGCATCATAAATCAAATAGAAACTATATTGCTATCGTTTTGTTAAGCATTTGTGTGGAGATTTTTTTTTAAAACGTATATAAACTCACATTTTGTAATTCATTCGTCATTCGTTGGTCGCGCTAATGTGAAAACTGCTTAATATGTGTTATGTCAAGTACTGCCACAGTGTAAACTATTAACCTATCACACTTATGTTGGACAAATTGTACCTTAGTGTGGATGTTGCTTTAAAATTAGCCACGTCTCAAATGCAACCAACTTCGGTCCTTTTACCTGCCAAAATCAAAAAGAAAAGATCCATGTCGCAGTTCTTGTTCAAATCGTGTTAAAATTTTTCGTGTGAGCTGTTTAAATTATAAAAACCAAAAACTGAGAATCATCGCAGAAGCATCCGGGTAAGAATTTATAATAATTAATATTGAAATTTCACCCCGGTTGTGAATAAAAAATAAAATATTTATTAAACTTAATAATCTAAGCATGTGGTTACAAAAATAAATTACGCAGAATTAAAAGAAGTGGGTGGAGAGAGTTTTGTAGAGATTTTCATCATGTTGAATCGTGTTGAATGGTTTTTTTGTGCAGGTTTTGACAGGTTCGTGCGTGATGAGCTTACGTCACTTCTTTACTTATCTTATTTTTATAAATTTTGTTCGTATTTTTCTAGAAACAAAAACAGATGAAATATGTTGAGTTGGGATTCTTTTTGGATAAGTTCCATGAGTTCCTAATTGGAAGCTTTATTTCTCTTAAGCCAATCCACTGATCCAATTGGAAGTGCCTATGTATATTTTGAAAGATTTTCTTTTTAATTTTTCTGCTAGGTGTCTTTTTTCTTTTCTTTAAAGAGTTCGATGACATAAATTTAAATTAACTTTATTTAATTTGGCATTGATTGTTGTACCAGGTTACAACGTTTTACAAATGGAACTTTGCCAAAGTTCTGAGTAGGTATTGTTGTTGTTGCTACACGCTCGATAGTAAACCAATAGACTTTTCTCGAAATCAGAATATTTAGGTATTATTGGATTATTTCAAGGTCAACGGCATAGACTCATTTCACAGTCTGAACTACTACTCCAAAGATGTTTTTGTTGTTTGGATTTTTCGATTTTTGTATTTTTTTTGTGTAGATGTTTTCAAAATTTAAATTATTTGAGTGTCATTTGGTTCGGACTAGAATAAGGTGTGAGTTAGTAAATATCTAAACATATTGTTTAGTTTGCATTCTAAATTCAAAGACTATTTCGGTTATTTGATTCAACTCAATTAGGTAAGGTTGTTTTAATGTTTGTTAATTTCTATTGTTATAAACACAAAATTGTGTTAAAAATAATTTCCATGAATTCGATTTGAAACATTTTAAGGTTGGACTTTGTTCCTTTTGGACATTTGTTTTTAAGGGGCTATTTATGTTTTGTAACAAATAATAATTTGGTCGCTTATTGCGTAACCTTTCTAACAACTTTTATTATGAAAAAATACAAAACATGTGTATCGATTCTAAGCTTGTATAATTGCATTGGAATTCTTCTAGAAGAAATCAATGTACCTTTAAAAATTGCCTTTTAACATGCATACTAATCAGTTTTGATTTAATGCAATAAAACTGATGTCTTGGTTAAAAGAAGTACATAGATGTATTTGTCACAATGGTCTTATGCCAGCAACATCTCACGTGAATCCTGGTTAAAATGTATACAAATTATATGCGGATAAATCGCTTATGTCAAAATAATTTAACAATACAAACTACATTCTTAAAAAATGTTGTTTGATACAGATTTGATAGAACTTGCATGCATTGGGAATACTGATTTTCTCAATTTTAGCAAGGATTATAAACTTTTAAAGGTTCGAATAAGAGAAACAAAGAAAGCTTGAATTGATTTTGCTTTTGCACCAATAACTCTGACATTTGGTTTAAAAGTCAATTGTAATCCAAAAACCTGTAACTGCAATTTTTCTATAAATGATTTCTTGAGGAATGCCTTAAGTAAACTCTTGAATGTAATCAGCTTGCATCAAGTTTGTGTGATGTTGTGACAAACTGAACTTAAAAACCCAAAATGCTTTGGTTACCATTAATTCTTACTTGAACAATACTGCGACTTTTTTTGGGTTTTTGTCAGCTTTTGTTTTTCTTTGGAAAGAAACTTTACGTCAAGGGAAATGAGCTTATTTACTGCATTTATTTTATATTTAAGCGTTGGGTTTTAATAATTTTTTATTTTTGTTTCTATGATTCACTTTTTGTTACTATCAAATTTTGTAATGCCAAAAATAAAACCAAAAATTGAAATCTTTTCCAGTAATTTTAAGTGATTCATCACTCAAATATCTCAGGCTTTCTATTAATATTCTAAATAAAAAAGTCTTGCTTTTTAAATTTAATTAACTGGATACCACATAATATGCTCATAATATATTAAACTATTTACATGGTTTTTGTTTTCATAAGCTTCATTGGAACGTTTTCACATAGTTCAATGTTTGTTTTGATTTGCAAGACATTCGCCTTTTAGCTGTATACCTACATATATGAAATCCGTCTCGTACCAACTCGTACTTGTTCATCCACTTAGTATTCTTTGGAGCACAGGTTTTTAAGTATTTTGACCCCCAATTTAAAAACATTGAGTTTATATTTCAAACCACACGAATCAAGGATTCGTTCTTATGGCCTTATTATTTCCAACACATTTGTTGAACATTTATTCATAAGTTGTATCAAATGTTAATGACATTTAATTATTAACCAATCACAAACAAAAATAATTGAACATTTCGATATTACCAAACATAAGTTTAACAATAGAAAAGGTAATACAAACTTCTTTCAAAATGGACATATTCTATTTTGTTAAAAATGATATCACTTCTTGTATTTAGTTTTGTTTTTATTGTGTTGTTATTCACACATTTTCAATGCCAAAATACAAAGATCAAAATCTTGTTGCAGTATTTATTTTATTATTTATTTTCATTTATACATTTTACAAGGTCAAAGTCTTAGTTTATTTATATATTTATAAATAAATCGAAATGATTTCGAATTTGATGTAAAAAAATAAATAAATTAAATAAAGACCAACACTTTTGATTATTTTTTCTTCTTTATTATAAGAGATAATACATGAAAAATTTAGGTACATATGTAGGTATAACTAGTTGTAGTTATCTTTTAATGCAATTTGCTGTTGTATGATGAAACCACTTTAACAGGTCATTCGGAATGTTTGTTGTTGGTTGACGCATTCGGGTTTTGATAACAATTTAAAAGGTGAGCTGAGCTGATGTTACCGTGCATTTGGGCACGTTTATCGAATTTGTTGTGTATTATAATAAATCCCTACATTTTGGTATGAAATGTTTGTATTGGAGATACCTACAAATTGTGTATGGAATCATAAATCAATAAAAAACAAGTACCAACCTTAAAAGTCTGATGAAATTTATCTTTAAATGGTGGGCATGTTACTTGACGACATGTCCTTTACTATGTTCATTACAAGCACGTAGTTATTTGTGATAATGGAAAACAATACATTGTCATAGCTATGATAGTTAAATAATAATTATATTATTTGAATCTTTTATAAAATATGCGTTTCTAACAATATACAATAGTAAATAATTTTGTTATTATGAGAAAGTGTAAACACTGTTCTTTTCAATGGGACATACATAGGAACTTACATATGTAACATAAATAATAAATTAATAAAAAAAAAAATGAAATGAAATCGGAACAAAATATGTATATGTATGTATAAATTAATATATGTACCATCTACCAAGCGTTTCATCAGCACAAAACATTATTTGTTTATCCTAAAACCAAAGCCGTCAAAAGTATTATAGATACAATTGTATCATGTTAAATAAAATACATTCCATTCTTTCAACTTAAATTAAAAGTAGTATTAAAAATGGAGGACAATAAATAAATGTACTGTTACGTGATTTCGTATGCGTTTAAGCTCAAAGAAATGCAAATAAAAAATGACAAGGACGAGTTAATTCATAAAATATTATTCAATAATCACTTTTAGACATTTGTGTCTTTTACTTTTTGTGTACAACATAATTAAATAAGGTGGTGCAACAGCTCGAATATATCATAATTATGTAATTCAATTTTCTTTTTCTCAGTCCGTTTCATAAAAGTATAAGTAGTAAAGCCCATTAAATACTTAAGTTCGACATAAGAAATTATGTATGTGACATTTTAAACTGAGTATGTTATAAGCTTTTAAGTTTAAATATTTAGTACTTCGTAAGCTATTTGTTTTTACATAGTTTGAATTTAATCGATTGGAAGCAGAATAGCCCATGGAATATTTTGTATCTAATTTTCTACGAGCATAGTTGTAATTGTAATTTATTTATTAGTTTAAAAAAAAAACTCTTAATTCTAATTTACAATTCAGTCTTTAAATTAAGTTATTATAAAGAAGATAGGTAATTTTTGATTTAAATACATTCAATATAGATATTATTTTCACATTACTAGGAAGCATATTGAAAAGTTGAAGACCTTTAAAGGTTAAAAATATTTTTTTTTAATTTAAAAAAAATTAGTTTCAAAACCAAATTCAACAACAAAATCTTATGGCTTGGGTTAATTAAACCAATTGCAGAACATAAACAGAATAATTTTTTTTTAATGTTATTGGAACTGACATTTTCCTTATCTCCAACATTTTTGGTCACCAAATTGATTATTACAAGACTTTTACGCAGAATTTTTAAAACACATGTGACAGAAATTTGAAACCTTTAACTACATCAAAAATAATGGGTTTTTTATTTGAAAAAGCAATAACTTTCGTGTTTGAGTTAGAGGAGAATTCATATTTATTTAAAGCACATTGTGGTTTTAATGGTCAAGTAGGAGTACAGGTACAACTAGAGTTGTAAAGAACTCAATCATATTTAGACTGAAGTACTTGAAACTATTGCAGTATCCAGTTAAAGTACTTAAAAAAGTATAGGCGTTGGTATTGGTGACATTTTAAGTAACAAGTACCAAGTACTTGAATATTTACAGCTTTGATAAAAAATTATATATTTGACATTTTAAACCGAGAGTATGTTATAAGCTTTTAAGTTTAAGTATTAAGTACTTAGTAATCTATGTCTTTTTACGTAGTTTAAATTTAATCGATTGGAAGCAGAATAGCCGATGGAATATTTTGTATCTAATTTTCTACGAGCATGACATTTCTAGTTAAAGGTTAAAAATATTTTTTTTGAATTTAAAAACTGTTTCAGAGCCAAATTCAACAGGAAAATCTTATGGCTTGGGTTAATTAAACCAATTGCAGAACATAAACAGAATACATGTTTTTTTTGTTAATTAATTTGAACTGACATATTTATTCCTTATCATCAACACTTAGTCACCAAATTTCGTCATATTACAAACAATTTACTCAGAACTTTTAAAACACATACGACAGAAATTTGAAACCTTTAATTACATCAAAAATTATATGTTTTTTATTTGAAAAAAGCAATAACTTTCGTATTTTAGTTAGGGAAGAATTCTTATTTATTTAAAGCACATCTGTGTTTTTAATGGTTAAGTAGGATTACAAGTACAACCAGAGTTGTAAAGTACTTAAGTACATTTAGACTGAAGTACTTGAAAGTATTGCAGTATCCAGTAAAAGGAATTGAAGCAAGTATTTGAAAAAGTATTGGTATTGGTGATTTTTAAGTAACAATTACCAGGTACTTGAAAATTTACAGCTCTAAGTTCAACTCAGAGTTGAACTCCAAAATTGTAAGCACCTGTCTAGTTTTACGCTTCCCTAGTACTTTAATTACTTTTAAGTTCCTCAATCCTCTCGATTTATTTTCGAGACTTGAGACTTATCGATGAAATTTAAAGGTATTGAATGAATTGCAAGTACATACTTGACTTCCAATTTGAGTAGTTTTAAAATTTAAAAAGCAGAATCCAATCCTCGGTAACGTTTCCTAAAATTACCAATTTAAAATAAATATGAACTAGCACTTAAATACTAAAATTATTTTTGAAATAACAGATATATGTTTTGTATACAACTTGAATATATGCACATTCAATCAAAACAAAATTACAGTATTTTTACTATTTCAAGAATTTTTGAAATAGACTACATATTTTGAA
Organism: Eupeodes corollae; assembly: GCF_945859685.1. Classification (NCBI taxonomy): domain Eukaryota; kingdom Metazoa; phylum Arthropoda; class Insecta; order Diptera; family Syrphidae; genus Eupeodes; species Eupeodes corollae. The sequence continues at coordinate 154,581,203 of NC_079147.1, forward strand.
TTGTTGATACGAATTACAACTTCAAAAAGGCAACTCTGGATGTGAATATAACGATTTTACCCTCACATCATTCATATATGTTTATAGGCATCTTTTTCTCACTTTACCATGGCACCATACCATACTCGTATAAACAGACACAAATACATTCAAAACGAAAATTATATTTTGTTTCACGTACGTACTGTTTCTTTGCGTCGCGATATGTTTTCATGTCATTCGATTTTTTTTCACAGTTAATGTTTGACAACAATTGGGAAAGGTTCTGTGTATTTGATTTTTAATTTAATTTTTTATTTCCTAAATGGGAAAAGTGTTGTGATATAAAAAAACAAAAAAAATCACTTAACAACAAATAATCAAAAAAAGAAAAATCTTTTATACCTACATTTTATATATCTATATATTTTTTTAAACTTTATTTTTTTGTATTGTACATAAAATTAAAAAATAAAAACAGAAACATTAAAAAAATGACTGACTGCTGAAAAATGGTCTCAATAACCTTATTGTAATGTTCTCCTCTATACCCGCGCGTTAAATTGTGATTCTAAGTACAAATTAGATTCTACATACATAATATATAAATGGATTACACTAAATCGTAGTATATAATTTTTAAAACAAATTAATCCTTACATCATAAAAGTGCAATAATAAAAACATCATTCTATCAACATACCTGCTCAAAAATGGCTGTCAATATGTAAGAATAAAACAAATATTTAATTTCTGATTTCTATTGTTCCTACAAATGCTTAGCTTATTACAAAGATTTTAATTGCAAGAAGAAAAAAAATCAATCTTATTGAAACAGAAAAAGAAGACAAACATATTATATTAGTGATTATTTTTCTTTTTTTTTATTTGACAAAGAAACTGGGGTATCTATATATATACATTATATAGTATATATATGTTCATAAATTGGAACAAAGGTTTGATTTTTGACTTGTTTTTTTTTTTTAGAGATTCCAGAGAAAGTTTTCAAAAACAAAAATATTAGAAACATAGAATAATAAATACATAGTGTACATTTTTAAGTATTTAATATAAATTCATATATTATGAAAATAGAGGCCAAAGCAAGGGCATAACAAGTTTAAATATTTTCGCCTTGGCGAAATCTACATGCTAACAAATTTTTTTTCTTTTTGAAATTTTAAAACAAAGAATTGAAAATTTTCATCAAATCAACCAAATACATAAAAATACAAATTCAAGTGGAATTGGAATGGAACTAAGAGAGGCGAGGTTAGTGTGGGTGCGTGTTTCATTCCAAATATGTATATGATAAAAGTGATAATTATGCACCAGTGTTCCAATTTTTGTACTGTTTAGAAAAGTACTTTTTTGTACTCACTTAAGTTTAAACAAAATAAAATAAAGGTGCAACTATGTTTAGAGTGCAACTATTTTAATAGCAATAGATTTTATTTAGCTTTGATATTTGCAAATATGATTTAGAGGATGAGCTTAGTTTAAATTCCAACCGTTCTTGATGGAGTTAAAAACAACAATATTAGCAAAACATTAAACCATTAGAGTTGTTTTATAAAGACAATATTCTAAACATAGAAATCAAGTTATTTTGTACGAAGTTACATCTTTTTTTATTTTTATGTCTTATGTTGAGTGGGCACATTTTTTTTTTTAACCCTTTGACCTCGGGGGTGAATTATAGTTCATAGAATCGTAAGGAATATATCGAAAAATATATAAACATTTTGGTTTCACTTAGAAACTATTAGGAAACAAAGGGTTAAGCTAAGGCATTTCTGGCTAATTGTTAAAAAAAGACAAAGCATTTGAAATCTTGTCTACTCGTTATAATTCTTTGACGTTCGTCAAAAAGGAATTAAGTCAGAAACTGGTCACACAGACTCAGTGACTAAGATGTTAACATTAAAATAAATATGATTTTTTTTGTTTAATTGTTTTAAGTCTAAATTAATAAAATATTTAGCAGTTTTTCTAGTAATTCTAGAAGAATTAAGTCAGAAACTGGTCACACAGACTCAGTGACTTTAAGATGTTAACATTAAAATAAATGTGATTTTTTTTGTTTAATTGCCTAAAGTCTTAATTAATAAAATATTTAGCAATTTTTCTACTAATTCTAGAGGAATTAAGTCAGAAACTGGTCACACAGACTCAGTGACTTTAAGATGTTAACATTAAAATAAATGTGATTTTTTTTGTTTAATTGCCTAAAGTCTAAATTAATAAAACATTTAGCAGTTATTCTAGACTCAAGATGTTGTCAAATAAAAGAGACCGTTGCATGAAACCAAAATGCAATTTATTGGCCTACCTAACGCCAAAGATTAAAGAAAAAATATGCAAATAAAGATTGGGAGATATTCCAAAGACTAAATTTCAATTTTTTCGAACTGAATCAAGAATTTTTGCTTGAAACTAAGAAAACAGAACAAAAATAAGAAATACCTAATAAGCTTTAAAATTGAGTCAATGACATGAAAACAAGTGGAATAAATTAAATATAAATGTTTAATAAGAATGGCAAGTGTAAAATCATGATGACATATGTCCCTAAAAAAACTTTTACATAAAATTGATAAAAATCCGATTAAATTGATTGATGCAAAATTATAGATTATGTTTGAACATAAGGCTTCATGTTCTCAGGGCAACATACCCCTTTATACGGCACGCGAGATATTTAGATATTTTATATGTCTTCTATAATATAACGTTCATTAGGCAAGACTTTCTTAACCTCATAGGGACCTTATATTAAGCTATCAATTTTGTGTTTGATCCTAGAGTATTTACAACGTTTTTGATTAGGACATAATCACCGACTTTGTATTTTAAAGGTGGCTTATGATGTTTATCAAAATAAATTTTTCGATAGACTAACCCATTTATAAGTTTGTAGCTAGAACTCTCCCTTTTTTAAGCAACTCGACTAATCTTTGTATAGTTGTATCCTTTTGCTGCGATGCAGCAAGCGCATGCTCAAACGTTTCAGGTTCAACAACCAAAATGTTATGACACCGACTTAAGGCATTAACATGACCCATTCTCTTACTGTATCGTAATCGAAATCTTGGAGCTCTAGAGCCCAACGAGAAATTCGAGGATTAAGATTCTTTTTATTTAGAGTTTGGGTCAGTGACCTGATGAATTTTAATGCATAAAGGCAATCTGTGTGAATCATTTCCAAAATAAAAATTAATGTCGATTATTTTTGCATTTATTGTCAAAATACTGGAATGTTTATTGAGATTATCAATGACAATACTTTCTTCAAGTACAAATATTTGGGTTGACTAAATCATAAAAGAAAAACTATAATCTTAAGGTTATAAAGAAAAATTCTCACTACAAATCAAATTTTAAAATATTAATTTTACTTCTAACCCAGACCTTGAATGAGGGTTTCAATTTCGTTTAAAAAGTCTAAATTTCGTTGTACTCCTGTCTGTTTATTAATTCAATTTCAATAATATAACCTCATAATCAACTGTTTTATTGACTAATTGGGGATTCCAATGACTTTTATAAGTCATCAGATAAAAGATTGAGTCATTCTCACTCACTTAACGTATTTTTAATTTTTCGAATATATCCTCTTTTTTTGGGTTAATTACATATATTTATATTTTTTCGAACCTATTGTTGGTATGGTGAGGGGGTGAATGAATGGTGCGCCTTTGTTTATTATTTTGTTCATGTATGTATAGCAAAATATCGATTTTAAAACAACACTTATTCTACAAGTGGCATCACTGTTATATCATTTTCTGTTTTGTCTGGCCTAAATGATTTGTTTCAACCTCGAATTTGTTATTTTTCCGTTTCATTTCATTTCATTCTTTTGGGGGTAAACATAGGTGTTTACTATAATGTTAGTAAACACACTCTACAGTATACACATAATATTTTTGTATACTACTACATATGATGTTATTTGGTTAATGGAATACTTTGGAACTTGCATTAACTCTTAGTACACTAAAGACTAAACATAACACAATTTTTCGTGTGTGTATATGTTGATTAGAGAAGAAAAAGTTAAAGCAAAAGATGGAATTGGATAGGAGGATGAATATACGAAAGAAGGCAAATGAAAGAACAAAAAAAAAAAATTAATCAGGTTTTGAAAATTGCGTCAGAAAATTTGAAATAGCCTTCTGCTTAACTGTTTGCTTTCTTGCTCATACCCAAACAAAAGCTTTATATTATTGGTTGGTTAATTCCTATAGCTAGCTTCTAGCTGATTTTTACCCTACACTACAGCTACAGCCCCTTTTGTTGCGAACAAAGAAAATACTTTATTTTTTGTTTTTAAAGTTCTTCCATAGATTAGTTAATGTATGAATTGTATGTATATGTCTGTAGATAGGTAGGTATGTCTAATTCTAATCAAGTTACATAATTTGATTGTTTAGCAATTTTGTTGTATATTTATTATTTGGTTAAACTTTGTAAATAACAGTTAGTCGTTAGTCAAAATCTAATTGATTGTTAAGTTTTTAAAAATTATGTTAGTTGTGGGTAGAAAAGGTAGAAAATTCTTATGAAGGAACCTTACACTTAAATCTTATTATTAAAGGATTCCCATTATTATTATTACATATGAAATGTTCAGTGTTCTACAGTGTTCCACAAAAGTCATGGTACAGCATACATTTTTAGTCACAATGCTTAAAATATTCCACAACAAAGTAAAATTTCAAATTTTTTTATTTTATGACAACTCATTTTTTTCGCATGTTAATTTAACAACAAGAAAATGAACCATGATTGGAACAAAAAATTAAACAAATTGTTCAAAAAAATGAATTTTCTTCCACAAAAGTCATGGTACACCTATAAAAAAAAGTGAAAAAACATCTCAGAACATTGTTTTTGTGATTAAAAGTTACCATTTTAGTATTTAGTTGGATAGCCTTTCAGTTTTATAACGGCTTTCAGTCTGGTTTGCATTGAATAAACTAAATTTTCAGTGCAAGTTTGTCCAATATTCTGCCATTCTTTGATTTAAACTTCTTTTAACTGGGTCTTGTTATGAATGACATTGGCTCGTATTTTTTTTTTCGAAAACATCCCACAAATACTCAATGGGGTTCAAGTCCGGGCTTTGGGGAGGGGTTGCTAATAGGTGGGGAGTGTTGTTAATTAGCCACATACGCACTTTTTGGGCAGTGTGTTTGGGGTCATTATCTTGTTGAAAGTAATAATTATTTAAAAGACCCAGTTTTCTCGCACTTTCCTTTAAATTCTCTTTGAGAATATTAAGGTAAGCATGTTGGTCCATGGTATTTTCTATTATGACAAGATTTCCGACGCTTCATACCATTACTCCTCTACCACCGTGTTTTACTGTCTTAATCGTATTTTTCGGATTTAAGGCTTCCCCTTGTTTTCGCCATACTTTAACTCGACCATCCAAGCCAAATACGTTGTACTTGGATTCGTCTGAAAAAATTACCTTGCGCCAAAAGTCGGGAGTCTCATTTACGTACTGTTTTGCAAACGCAAGCCTCTTTTTTCTATTAACTTCACTGATTAACGGTTTCCTTCTAGGTACACGAGAGTTAAATCCGGCTTCAACGATGGCGCGTCTCACAGTTTCAGGATGAACTTTTTTATTATTATACTTTTCAAGCTCTCCACTTATCTTACTTGCACTTATAAATGGATCTTGGGCCACCAAGTGCTTGATTTTTGTCTTATCCCGGGAAGTGAGTTTTGATGGCCGTCCACTACGAGGCTTATTTTCCACGCGGTGTTCGTTTTTAAAGCGCTTAATAACGTTTTGAACAGTAGAACGTCTTCTAGAAATAATTTTTGACATTTCGGAGTACGATTTGTTTTGATTTTGATGAAGATCAATAACCAAGCGCCTTTCTTCTAGTGTAAGCTCCTTTCCTCCCATTTTCTTGACTCTTTTTCAGCAGAAATTACACAGAAAATTAAAAAGATCTAGCTCAAACAATTGCTTCACGTAAACTGCATGGCTAACTGTCATAAAAAGAATTTACCGTTGCACGGTTGCTTAAAAAAATAAAAGAGTTGCCAAGTGTATCATGACTTTTGTGGAAGAGAATTCAAGAGCTTAACGTAATTATTTTTTATTTAGTATTTATTTATGGCAAAATGTTTCCTTTCTTGTTATTGAAATTATGAGCAAATGTTAATCTGCTAAAATTAAGTTGAAAATTTGTGAAATTTTGGGTTACTGTTAAATATTTCAAGCTTTGTACTTAAAATGTTTACTGTACCATGAATTTTGTGGAACACTGTATCTATGATAAGTTGTGATTGATTGAATTTAAGTAGGTAGTAACAGTTTGTTTCAATTTTAACCAAAAATTAAAGTAGGTATACCTAGTTCAATATAAAATATGATTTTTCATTGAAAACAGAAGATTTAATTTTCTCTCGTAGGGTTCCACCATATTGGAGTGTATAATTGGAGGTAGTTAACCCTAAACTTAAGAATACAAAACAAAAAAGATTTAAGAATATACATATGTAAATCGGGAGCAACAGCATTAAAATATACCTAATCAAATGAAACCAGTTAGGAACTTATCTCCACCCGCGCAGAGTTGTAGACTGTAGCTGATGTGAACTTTGCCTGCGTTAAATATGTAGGTATTCTTTACTTGTAAGTGGGTGGTTAACTCGAAAGAGTTTGATATGATATTCAAATTTACGACAAATTTCACTTCTATCTACTACCTACCTACCTATCAAATTGAAATTACCATAAAAGACAAGAAATGTCACAAATCAAGATAGGTTAATAAGGCAAACAAATATTTCTACCTACTTAGATCATACCACTTATCAGTTTCTTAAAATGCCTTTTTTTATTTTTCATTTTCATTACGTAGGTACCTAGCTTCTTGTTATTGTTTTGAATCTGGAGACAAAATTGAAACGTCCTGATTATTTTTGATTACCTATAGTAGTTTTAGACTTATCTAATAATTATCTGTTATGTAGGTAAATATCTAATAGCCTTTTAATTATCTGTCTAGTGGTAATTGATTGCCTTTAATGATTCATAATCTTTGTTGTTTTAGTCAAACAAATATATTTTTTGGAAGCGAATGTTTTTTCAGATGTCCCTACCCTAATGGTTCTCTATTAGGTCAAGGATTATTCCAATTCTATACTTAAAATGTCCATATAAAGATAAATTAAGTATCTTAGAAAGGTATTTTTTTGTTGTTATATGTACAGTGTCGGACAAAACTAAAGCACGAAATCATTTTATTTTGAAAAAAGTCAAATAAAACTAAAAATTAAGATTAATTATTTTTTTTTTTTATTTATTTTAAATAATAATATTATTGTCTTAAATTAACGATATTTAGATTTGCTATAATTATTTACATATTTAAAATACTACAAAATATTTAGAATTCTTATGAAAAACGATTGGACAAAACTAAAGCACATTTCACAAACACAATCTTTAAAACTTTTTAAATTTCAATATTTAGTGGCATATCCTTTATTTTTTATGACGGCAGCACATCGATACGCGATGGAGTTGATAAGGTTTTCTATGTACTGGCTGGGGATATTATTTCAAACACTTTGAGCCTGTTGAAAAAGTGAGTCTTGGTTTTTGCAATTGGAGCGATCAATCCTCTGATCTACAATTCTCCATAGATTCTCTATGGGGTTGAGATCAGGGATTGTGCTGGCCATTGGATTACTTTAACATTATTTTGATTTAACCAATCCTTCATGTTGAAATATCCATCTCAATGGCATGTTTTCTTCTATATAATGATACATGACATTTTGAAGGATATCTCTATACATGAAACGATCCATTTTACCTCTAATTCTGTGGTTCGGTCCGACTCCTTCACAGGAAAAACATCCCCAGACCATAATACTACCCCCACCGTGTTTTATTATTCTTTGTTGAATAGCGAGGATTTAAACGTTTACCTTCTGGCCTGCGTACTGTATGAAATCCGACGGATCCTTTAAAATTGAACTTCGATTCATCAGAGAAGAGGACCGTCCTCCATTTCGCCGCATGCCAGTTCAAATGTGCTTTTGCAAATTCAAGTCTGACACGTCTGTTCTTCGCAGAACTAAATGTTTTTTTTCGCTGTTCGATATGATCGGAGGCCAACATCAACCGCTCTTCTACTGATAGTCCTGCTTGATATTTTTAAACCCAATTCTTTTTTAATGATTTCCGATGATATGAAAGGATCTTTTTTAATAACCCTGACGATTGTTCTGTCTTCGCAATCTGAAGTTTTTCGCGGTCTACCACCACTATGAATAGTTTGCACTGTTCCTCGCGCACGAAAACGTGAAATTACTCGGGAAATCACTGAATGATTAATACCTTATTTTTTGCTTATGAATGTAACTGATTCACCATTATTGAAATTAGACACAATTTTTTCTTTTAATTCGTCGGAGTACTTATCGCGAGCCATTTTAAAATCTCGCTGCAATGCTTATGCCAGATGACGCGGAATGGTGAACAATTCACTTTTCTTAGTCGCAATGGAAAAAACATAAGTTATTTTTGTTGTTCTCATTAAATAAATGTAAAATATAGACCATACAGATGAGTTATTTTAAAATAGGCTACATGTGCTTTAGTTTTGTCCAATCGTTTTTCATAAGAATTCTAAATATTTGGTAATATTTTAAATATGTAAATAATTATAGCAAATCTAAATACTGTTAAATTAAGACAATAATATTATTATTTAAAATAAATAAAAAAAAATAATTTTATATCTTAATTTGTAGTTTTATTTGACTTTTTCCAAAATGAAACGATTTCGTGCTTTAGTTTTGACCGACACTGTATGTATCTTATCACATTTGTTTATTAGTGCTTGAACACTGGATAACAAATAACTTTGAGGCTTACAAGACCCCACAGTAACAAAAAAATAATTGATTGAAACTGAACTCAAATCCTTCACATGGCATTAAGTGAATAAATTGCATTGTAGTCCAAAGACCTCGACTGCAGTATTTGATAAAATTTAAATATATCTGTTACAGTTGCGTGTTTTTAAACTACAGTAGTATATCAATAATGCTTGAGTTCTTTATTGCTATGTGCGATTTGGGAACTAGGTAGGTACCAACTTACCTATCTTCTTAATGCGTCAAGTACAAATTTTATTTGTATTTTCTTATTTATTGACGTGCTTACTTAACCCATTAACACCCAAGGGTATAGAAAAATAGAAATTTTGTATTTTTGTGATATTTTCTGTTTATTGAGTTTAAATTTAAAATAATTGCAAAAGAAAAAAGTTTTCAAAAAATAGTGGTCAGCAGTTACGAGGGTGTACTTTTTTTAGTACAATGGTATCATACATACTATTTTAATTTTGATTAATATGAACATTTTTAAAGCAATCTTTATGTATGCAAAGGGTCACATTGCACATTTCACAACACTATTTCGATCGCTGATGGCACTGGCGACATCTTAACTGATTTGGTAACTTCTTTGCAAAATGGTATCCTGGGCTTTCTGTTATGCTCCTTTTGACTGCGATTCTCGGTTGTCCTTGATTCAAAGTGTGAAATCTGAGATAATGCAGCGTAACAGCTCTTGTAAACTCCAGTAAATCACCTTTGTAGTTGTTGGTCAATTTGTGAAGCTTCCAGGCATTAGAGACAGTAGATGAAATCATCGATGTGAAAATGTTCCACCACCACTTCTTCGCTCTTATTTCTATAGAATAAGTGTTGATGAGATGATCTTGAAGATCAACACCACCCATATTGTTATTATAGTTTTTGAAGACAAGTGGCTGAGGAATATTAATTTTTTTCTGTTGTTCTTTGTCCCATCTTTTTACATTCTCGCAAGGTTCGATTTTTTCGTAGTTAGTGGCTATAGTAACGATGCTGTTGTCTTTCCATTTAACGAAAAGCAACTCATTGGTCTCGTCGAATTGGTGGTCAAAAGTACCCCTCTTTTGCTTTTGAAATTCTTTATTTTGAGGAAGAGGACATTTTTTGAGCCGATTGTCGGGAGCTGTTCCAGTTGCTCTAAATTTCTTTTGTTTTAAAATCTTCATAAGTTCATAGCTTGTAAAAAATTGTCAAAATAAATTGCAAGGTCAGTTAGACATTCAATATTTTTTAGTAAGTCAAGAACAAATCTTGACCCTAATGGCAATTTCTTAGAGAAGGCTTAACATTTTTGCTCCGCAATAAGTATCAAATTGATACATATAACCATCCTTGCTACAAAGCATCCAATTTTTGAAGCCGAACCTTTCAGGCTTTCCTCTTATGAATTGCTTTGAAGAATGACGACCGAAGTATTTGACCATGGATTCATCTATAGATAAATGCTCATGCATATATCCCCATTTTTGAAATTTTTTGCACATAAGCTGGCTTAGCGGACGAAGTTTTGCCATTTTGTCGTTCAAGTCAAGGTTGTTGTTTTCAGCAAAATGTATGTACCTTTTTATTTCTTGAAACCTGTTCCTTGACATACTGTTGGATACAATAGGAACATGGGTATCTGCCGACAGCTTCCAGTACATATATTCTCTAGCTTCAGAATGATAGCCCGAAACAACAAGATACCAATGAAAGTATTTAAGTCATCTTCATTGAATACAAAGCTGTGTTGATTTTTTTGGCTAGCATACAACATGGTTTGGCTCACAATGAGTTGTCTTACCTCGACATCAAACAATTTTTCAAAAACATCAACTTCGCTGAGCCCAATCAAATCTGAAGCACAGTTTTTTATTCTTTCCAAATAGTTTTCAGTTCTTTGAAATTCGTTTGGGGAAATTGTCTTTGTCCAAACAGGAGGGGCAATTAACTTTTTTAGCTCGGACAGCGGAAGGTCGTCATCGCTTTCGTAGTTTTCTTCGAAAGTCAATCTATTCAAAACTCCGAAGATCTCAACCTCACCTGGAACATCTTGCGGTAATTCTATCGCTCTTATATTTTCTTCATCTAAATCCTCTTCGTCCGTAACGTAGTCCACTGGTGGAGGAACCATTAAGATATCAGCATTGACTATATCGTCATTGCTGTATAGTTCGTCCAGGGCAGATTCCAGATTTTGAAAGCGTTTTCCATAAAAGTTTTTCGATGGGATGCTTTTGAAATTCATTTTAGAAACTAAAAAAAAGTGCATGCATAAACCCGTTGTACTTTTTAAAGTACACCAAACTTTGACGAAACTTACCTCCTTATATATACAACGAAATATATTTGAAATTACAATTTTCTAAACGTTATCTTTATATTTCTTTTGATTATTTGGAAGAAAATCGAAATATTTGGATTTTTACAAGTTTTATGAGCACTTATGTTTTTGCAACTAACAACACGAGTAGAAATATAATATGTCATGCACAAAAAGACAATTTCAAATAAGCCTACTTCGTTTTTTGTAAGAAAAAACTATGTGGAAAAATTCAAATTTATTGAATAAAGAAGAATAAATGTCAAACGTTTCATTTTTCAGTATTGCCATAATTTTATGGCTCCATCAAATTAGTTCATTTTACTGTACTTAAAAAAGTACAATGGGAGAGAATGGGTTAATGCGCATTATTTAGGTTGGTATATAATATTCCTTTCTTTCGTAAAAAAAAGGATCTATACTTTTTGTTTAATAGAATTTGTGTGTTTAATGCGTAATTTTGAAAAAGAATTCATAAATGTTTCTTATCACATTATATTCTTTTGTTTTTTTTTGTTAAGAAATCAAACTTTTCATAAATTTCAAAACAAAACCAACAACTTTCAATTTGATTAATGAAAAAATGAAAGTTTGGGACAATTTTTTTTTAAACCAGGCCTTATCATAACACAAAGTTCAACTTAGTTCCTTGCTTAGCTTTTGGGTTTTTATAAAGTTGATGAAAATTCAAATTCTATACCTATGCGATTCATTCATTCATAAAATGACACTAAACCTACATGTGTGTACCTTATCATCATGTGTATTCATTTTGTCAAAAAAGACAACCCCTGGAAATAAAATGTATTTATAGAAACCTACATGCAAAGGGACATGCATGAAGGCAACAAAAGTGTGTCCATCAAGAAAATTGTATTATTACATCCGGAGAGAGATTGTTGTAATTCTCAAAGAAGAACCAAAGCAAAACTTTTTAAACCGGAATAACACGGTTTATGTTGATATTCTACTGAGGGATGTTGATAAACCAAGGTATACTAAATAATTTTGGGTTGCTATTTATAGCTTCAAAAAAAAAAAAAAAAAATGAAACAAAGAAATAGCTACTCTTAATACTTCTTTCTTCACCTCCTTAATTAAAAACAAAGCAGCTGTGCGGGGATGGTTTCAATGTAAAAACGAGTTTACGAGGTAGAACATAATATGATCTCTCTTGTTTCAAATGAATTCTCTCGCATGAATAGTTATACATACGATAAAAGTAATAAGATTAAATTATTTAATTTACATGATTCTTTTATGTAAAACAAAAATAAAGACTTAAAAATTACCAATCACATTTTTGGATTGATATAATGATGAGTTTATGTATTTATGTACTTCAACAGATAGTTGTTTCATTCATAAAGCTTTTTTACCTACTACTTGAAGTTAATAAGGCTCGCTACTTCAGATTCTTAATGTAATTGTGATTATTTACTTTAAGTAACAACTTGATGCATGAAATGATTGCCACATGTTATATAGATACCCATTGAATCTATTTAATTTATCAAACAAAATATAATGCAACAAATTGAGAACATTTCTTTTAGAAATACAAAAATGATGATTGCATTCTATTAAGTTACATGGTAACTTGCTGTTATATCATTAATTTTATTAAATATATTTAATAACCACTAACTACTACTCAAATTGAAAGCCAATAAAATTTGACCCTACTTCTCACATTATCGATTAATGCTGTTGTTATTTGTTTGCTTTACAAAAAAAAATGAGGCCCCTTAGAAACAAACTTAACACTATCTCAACTTACATTCTGTCTATGACTATAGCAACCCTTGGATTTTTATTATTTCAATAAAATTCATTGGTACCTTATAAAAGTTATATGAAAAAAAAAAAACGAAACGGAAAAATATATCCAGGTGCGCCTGACATATTTTGCACCCCAATTGGTGTGACACAACAATACCTACCCAGCCATTGAACTCAAATAATATAGCACGTACCTAAATATACAACTTTTTGTATGAGTTTGAATTTATCTATGACAATGTGTGGACTTTAGAATTTAGAATAACAAAAAGTTTATTGTTTTTTTTTTTTGAATTTGAAAATATACAAAGCTATAAACTTTCGATTTTCTATAAAATCGATTGCACTAAATCAAAACACATAATTTCTTATGTCTTATGTTCGAAAAGAATGAAAAATGGATGGCATATTTATTTTAAACAAACATTTGCTTGGTCTTTCTAAAATTATTATTACTTATGAACACGAGTGACGACTTATCAATTCAACCTTGAAAATTATCATACAATAACTTTTTCATCATCATTTTGATTAAGTATTATTTTAAGTGAATGCATTGTTGTGTTCGCTTGAAAAAAAAAAGAAACAACTCAACAACACTTGTTAACTTTTTTATTATAGCAGTTAAAGGCTTATTTTTATTTATTTATTTTTTTTTCAACTAGGAGTGATGACCTAAATTTATTTAGAATCTGATTTATAATGTTTAGATATCATTTAAGTAGGTATACATTTAATATTTTTATTGAAAAACATAATATTCTTCTCTTTTACTGCAACAAATAAGATTAGTTATGTTCAGATTTTTGAACTATGCCGAATTGAATATTTGGATCACCGATACCTTCCCGTAAGAATGTATTAAGCGACATTTTTAAAATTGTTCAGGAAACAAAAAAAAACGTCTCATTTAGTCATTTTTTTGTGTATTGTAATGAAAGGAACAGATTTGGAGAGGGATTTTCAGAATACAAAACTTGACATCATTGCAAAACCGAAATTTTAATCAGATAAGCAGTTTTTGTCGCTTAGTACATTTTCGTGGTCAAGACATTGGCGCTTGATACAATGGTAAATGGCGCTTAAGACACTGTGATGGGCACAAAAAATAAAGGTTTGAAATAAATTGTGTCGTTTAATTCATTTTTTATTTTTTTCTCATTACAAATAAAATAAATAAAAATGGATATAAAAAGTAAAATAATATATTAATTTAAAAAAAAAAATCAAAAAGGACACTTTAGGATTACTAAATTAATTTTAGAGATAAAACGGAAATTTTAATATTAATGATTATAATTTTCAGATAAATCATCTTCTTCGTCTGTTTCTGGTAATTCGTCTTGTTTCTCACCGACTGTACTTACTATATCCTCGTATTCTTGAATATATCGTTCAGGAATTAATTTTCTTTTCAGCAGACTCTCTAAATCCTTTCGTTTCGGGCCTGATATTGAGAGTTTGGAAGAATATAGAATTTCAGGTTCATTGAATTCTTCAAGGCATTTCACTTGGTTGCGCGTGCGACAAAAATCCAGGGTATATAAAGGATAAAGGTGTTTGAAATTGCGAATACTTTATTTCAGGGGATGATTTAGAAAAAATGAAAATATTAGATTCCGTAATCTTGAAATTAGTTTGCTCCTTGGTTTTTACTCCTTTCGTTGGAAAATATTTCAGCGCTTCTTTTTTCCAATCACGGAAATCTTTGTATGTCAACACTACCACCTCATAAGGTTTGAAATTTATCCTTGAATTCGAAATCAGAGTAACCCATTCTGATGGTGTCCAAATGGTCCTTTTTTTAACAAATCGCTCTATAGTAGCATGCACAGAGTCAACAGGCATGTAGGTATGGCCAGGAAGTAGAAATGTTAATTTAATTTCGTTAATGTGTTGAGCTTGTTTTTGTAAAAACAAAAAAATCATTGTTATGATTTGGCGGTTTTTATTTTGTCCAGGACAGCTATCACAGTATAAGGAAATGGAAGTAACAGTTTTTCTCTCATCGACGATTTTCAAGTACTGATTAAGGATTGAACAAATTTCATTTGCTCCTCGCATTCCATCAACTTCGCCCCAAACAAAAGCATACGCATTATGAGTTCCACTCTCATAAACTGTCTCGTTATAAAACGAATATTTTCTCGAATAATAAAATAGCATGCTCTGCGTATGTGGAACGTTTAGAACTTTTTGCAGGTCAAAACTCGCACAAACAAATGAATGTGAATTTTTGGCTTTTTCCTGGTCTTCCTTAAACAGTTTATGGCTCGTTTCTTTCTGTTGGGAATGTTTTAACACTTTTTTTTCTCTGTCTCATCCAATTCACGGTCCTTAAAGGATTCGCAAAAGGTACACTTATCTTTTTTGGGAACATGGATGCCAATATTATACGTTTTAAAAATTCCGCGAAATATTTTTTCGGAGACACAATTCAAACCTTGTTCCTCTTGGTTTTCTTTGAATTTTCTGTAAAGATTCGAAACACTAAAATACTCGGTGGGCAAGTAAGTTCTATTGGTCCTAGAACGGCAATAATGGGATGGAACCCTTGGTAAGCTTTCAATGAATGTGCAAACGGCTTCTTTTAAATCATTGGATGTAGCATTTGACGTACATAGGTGCTGCACCCCTCTTGTCTGTTTCTGATGTATTTAAAACTGTTGTTTTTTCAAGGGCATATGTGACAACTCTACTGGAAATTTTAAGAGTTTTCAGCAAAAACTGCATACATACTTGTATTCTCTTCCCTTCAAAATTTATAAAATATTTCCTTGTTTCTGTCTTCTTTTCAATTTCTTTGCTTCGTCGCCTTTTGACAGGAACACGATCAACACAAGATAATAACCAATCTATTTGCTGTGTATGTGGCAGTTTCCAATAAAAGTCAAAAACGGCTTGCCTTTGTGACTCACTTAATCTAGTAGCACATTTGTTTTGGCAGCTCTTGCATGGATTTCTTTGCACAGATTTTTGTTTTTTCTCAACATGAGCTCTTTTTGAGTCTACCCCCAATCCCTCGTTACATACCTCAATGGCCTTGACTTTCGGCTTTGGATTCTCGTTTACTTTTCGATGTTCTATTATTTCATCGGAACTTGAATTTTCTATGTAATCATTATGCCAAGATGAACTCCCATCTGTTTCAAACGGATCACACTCAGACTCAGACCCAGATATAGATTTGTATGGTGCAGACAAACTCCTTTCACCCCTAGTACTTCTAGTTTTTTCAAAATGATCAGCCTAAAAAAATTCATAATTGTATTTATCTCACCTACCTCAAAATAATAAACAATGTATCAAGAATCAAGGAGCTTATTTACTTACTTTCATTCCTGTATTAGATTGTTTTGCTAATTCAACCATTTGTCTAGCTCTTGAATGAAACAAAATTGGCTTTTGCAATCCAGAGGGACCTGGCAAATTTTCATTCATGGTAAAATTTAAAATTTCACTAGAATACCACGAATATGTATCTAATTAATAAATTAATGATCACAACAAGCCACTATTTTTCAACACTTCCAACGAAAAAAGTACGATGACAACTGACGAGAGCAAAAGGAACAAAATAACCTAATACAAAACCAAAGCCTACTTACTGCATTCAAATATTTGAAATAAAATCAACAGCTATGTATGCAACGGAATTTACATACATACAAAAATACGCTTACAACCGACCAGACAAAAAAAAAAAACACAAAATAAATGGGAAAAAAGCAGAAGCCTACTTCATAGAAAAATATTCAAAATTAAAGAAAACCATATCTGGATGGTTATAACCGACAAAAATGGACCAAGTTCTATTTGGAAGAGTGTGCTAAGCGACAATTTCGGTTAAACTATGCGACATCTAACAAAATTTTTGTTTGGACGTTTGGTTGCTTAACCCTCCAGTGGGCGCGTGGGTAAAAGTAACACGAAGAGGCGCGTGGTCTACGATTGTAGACCATTTTATTTTGCAAAAAAAGTATTTGTTAAAGCGTTTTTAGTATCCAAATCGTGATAATATTATATATGAACATGTTATTTTCCATATTCACTACTTTTAGTTAAGCAGTTTGTGATACACTGAAAAAAAAAATAGTAAACCAAAATAACTCGCATTTTTAGGATTTTTCGTTATATTTTTTTATTAAAAAAAAAAAAAATACTTAAGAAAAGTTTATAACAAAAAAAAACTTCGTTTACAACAAATTAATAACCAATTAAAGTGGTTAGTTAAAAAAAAGGAACCTTATTCTGAAAACAAAAAAGATATAAGACTTTAAAAATCTTATTTGTTTGTATCACATTTTTTCTTATTTTACAAGTAACAAACAAAGAGAAGTACAATAAACATAAAAAATTAAATTCATTTATAAGTTAAAAAAAAAAAACAGAACAATAAACATAAACAAACAAATTCATTTATAAATTAAAAAAAAAAAAAAAACAATATAAATATGCATCAAATATCACAATCGGTGCATAGACTTTTCAAGTGGTCCTTACAAGCAAATTTGCCACATTTTACGCATCTCACCCTAGAGGACTTATTTTTTTTTCTTGGACAAATTGCACAACGTCCAACGTAGCTTCCTGATGTGGCAGGGATTGGGGGTTGAATAACTGTGTCAATCCCTAAAAGCGCAAGAGCTCTCTGGCGTATTACCTTTGGCAATTGTTGAATTGTTGCCCTGACTGCAATTTGAGGCCGGATCAGTTCCCAGGCAAACTGTTCTATGAAATTGCTTCGTTTAGTAACCTTCTCCGAATTGTTTGCCTTGTATACACAGAGCCCATTTATGCCAGAAATGTTTAGCAGATCATAGAATATAACCATTGGCCATCGACGAGTATTCCTGGCCACATCATAGTTTTGGCATAGCTGATCAACCATATCAACACCAATTTTTGTATGGTTATAATCTGTTATTATCTCTGGCTTCTTTTGGGGTCCAGTATTTGGGTCGATCGCATTGTCGTTATGCATTGAAGACAACAATATAACACAGCGATTTTTTTTTTGGCAGTAGGAAACAATGGTGCAGCCCTCTTGAAAACCAAATATTGACGAGTATTCCTCTCTATTCTTTTTTGGCAAAAACTCGGAAGGAACCTCACGTCTATTTTTCCGAATGGTTCCAGTATACGTTAGCTTTTTGTTTTTGAGATTATTGACAAGTGAGAGGCTAGTAAACCAGTTATCTCCTGTAATGTTTCTTTTTGTTCCTTCAACTGGTTGTACCATTCTAAGTGTGACATCTTCACCATTGTTTTTGAATTTGAAAGGGCCGTCAGGTTGGGTGCCAACATATGGCTCAAGATTCAAAGTATAAAAAGTTTTGGCGTCAACCAACGCAAAAGTTTTTATACCATATTTTGCTGGCTTGCTAGGTATGTATTGCTTAAACGCACATCGGCCTCTAAAAGCTAGCAATTGTTCGTCAACCGTTAGATATTCACTAGGAATAAAATTATTTTGAAAGTTATTCAAAAAAATTTCGAAAAGTTCTCTAATTGGTGCTAGTTTATCAATTTCTCTTCTTTCATTTCTAGTCCTATAGTCGTCAAATCTTAAACTCCTCAAGAGGAATCTAAATCTCTTTTCACTCATTGCTAGATAACAAGCTTCGATTCCGTTTCCTCTTGTATTATCCCAAATTTTGTGTGTATTTTTTCTAGAACTTTTGAATGTTCCAATCAAAAAGAGAATACCAATCACAGCACGAATCTCCGTTTCGTTTGTATCCCTTGTGTCCCGATCTCTCTTGTACTCATTTCTATTTTTTTGAATCCATATGTTTGTGCAGCAAGTTACAACACCGATGACAGCATCTGTTATGAATAACTTTAGGCATTCAATTTCAGTTTTGGCATGGCGACCGTCGCCTTTAGTTCCAGGAAGAAGTTTTATTATATTTTCCGATCGTACTCGCGTCTGAAGATTGGGTCTCATTTTTTTCCATTTTGTTGTCTTGTCCTTTCCAATAAAATATCTCTCATTTAACTGTTCTTGTAGTGAACTATCTTCGTCTGATTCAGACCATTCCTGCTCAGACTTAGTGTTGTGTTCGCTTTGCTCAACATTTTCACTTATACTTACATCATTTTCTTCTTCTTCGTCGTCGAAGGGACTTTCATCGCCACTTGAAAGATCACCGAGCCAAAAATTGCTACCTGCGCTATTTGAAGCCATGTTCTGTATAGAATTAACAGTTTTAAAATAAAAGTAGATCAAAATGTACTATTTCTCACTTACAATTAAAAAATTCAACAAATAAATTTTTGTTACACCAATGGGCGCGTGGTCTACGATCGTAGACCAAGAGACTTTTAACACTTATAAACCTGACGTCTGTCCTGCCCGAGAACAAAAGGAATACTAATTAGGTAGAACAATCAATTATCTACAGCTATTGTAAAGGATGGTGAAAAAAAAAATGTTTTCTGAGAATGGCGGTATTTTAAATAAGGGTGGTCTACGACCGTAGACCACGCGCCTACTGGAGGGTTAAGACAAAAAAACTTTTTAAAAATGTCGCTTAGCATAATTTCAATGGCGGATAATACAAATTTTAGGGAGCAACATTATTCCAGTGAGAAAACTTGGCGGTTGTTACAATTTTATTTCCTCTTTAGTTTCTTTTGTATACATGATAGGGCAGCGAAACCCAGGCCAAAATGTGGCGCTTAACTTCTAGTATAGTTCCACATTAAAAAGTCATTTTCGAAAAAAGTGTCGCTTAATACATTCGTACGGGAAGGTATCGACATGATCTCTTGAATGATGTAGGGCATATTACATTTAAGTTAAACAAACTGTCACCTGAGAGTTTTTTTTAAAGACTTCTTTTTTATCTCCAGACCAAACAATCAACTTTGCACTCCCTTAGATTTTCATTTCTGGTCAATGTTAAATTTGTCGGAAAATAAAATTGCAATTTTTCACTCTTATGTATGAAAAATTTATCGAAATAAGTTTTCATATAAGAAAAAGCAGCAACAACTTGTAAGACATTAACCTTCTTAGCCAAATCAGTTCAAGGTTTGTTTTCTTTTGTCTAACCTCGGTGTGATTTTTGGAGAAAATCTTAAACCATTTCACTCCCACACTATCTATAATGGAATTCGAGTCAAGTTGAATTCATATTGGGTGGATTGAGACATATATGTAAGTCGAATACTTCATGATGAACAACTACCTAACATCCAATAATCTATGGGAGGTGGTAGGTTTAGTCCATCAAAGAAAAATAAACTTCTCCTATGATATTTACTTAAGATACATTCAAAAAGCTCAAGTTAAATATAGGTATTCATTTCGTCATAACAGACAATTCAATATTGCACAATGTCTAGCTTCTAGATAGGTAGGCACCTATCTTATGAGGAATGTATACAAATGTAAGAAAGACTCCCGATTAACCAAAATCAAAAAATGAAAAGAAGAAGAAACTCTAGGTATATAAAAGAGAAACTTATTCCACCTCACTATGATGAGTCGAAACGGTGGTATGGTGAAGACGTGACGAAATAAAACACAAATATGACATACTTAATATTTTTCTTGTTGGTCTGTTGTTTTTTTTTTTTCGTCGTAAACTTACTTGTGCTACCACTTATACTTAAGCCATGCCTATCTATATGCTTCCCCATTTATGAAACTTCTTTTTTCTTGTATATGGCGTGCGCTGCAGTCGTTCAAGTGTGACTAGATACATTTTGTCTATGTTTGCAAAAAGAAAAAAAGCAAATAAAAATACAGTTTTTCACTGTAGAGTTTTTTTTTTGGGAAAATTTCTTTCCTCTTCGTAAAGTTTTGTTGATGTACCTACGAAAGATTTAAATTATAGGCGTGTTTTTGTTGTTGTTATTATATTATTTGGCGTTCAAGTGTTAAGCGTTCATTTCTCATGGCTATTTTAGAGAAGTAATGAAAAGTTAAATTAAATTTATATATTGTTGTCGCAATTGTTGAATACAAAATATAAATAATGTTTTAATGTTAGTGAACTATTTGAAGGAGGAGAGAAAGTAATAATTAATTGGAATTAATTTTAATCACGATTTCTTTGTCAACATAATATTTTAAAGGTCAATTATGTACATGCTAATTGTTTTGCATTTGATTACATATTTTGTACCGATAATGATTTCACAGGTAGTCAAAATAATTTCAATTGAGCCAAACTTGAAGCTTTGAAGATACATTTTGTGTATACACCAACACTGCGCTTCAATTGAATACACACAAACATTTTTTTAAATACTTTTTACATCACTGTGTTGTGCCATCTGATGGTGCTTACATCTCCCTTAAGATCCAAAATCAACCACTAGTTTTTCATTCGCCCTCTTTCAAAGCTTTCTACTAGAAAAAAAATTGATATTTTTTGAGTCATCTAAATAGAGACAAAAATTGTTATTGGATTGCAACAAAACAAGTTTCTGTCAAGTTTTGTAGAGTTGGTACTTTCACCGTTATTTTTAATAATTTTGTAAAATAGTTCCAGTGTGAATCCTACAGCCTTTGATACAATACAACGATATTATTCTCCATACAAAGAATTGTCTCCCTGTATCCTCACACTGAAATCGTTATTACGGGCGATTTCAATGTTCACAATTCTTCGTGGCTTCGCCATTCGGGCCAGACAACGCCCGAAGGAATGTGTGCTGAGATTTTTGCTGAGTTTAACCATCTTACTCAGCTTGTCAATGAGCCTACTCGAATATCAGACGTTAACGGCCGAGCAGAAAATACCCTTGACTTGTTTCTCACTTCTGATCCTGAAAAGTACACAATCAGTGTATTGACGCCTCTAGGCACATCGGACCATAGTGTTATATCTGCTAATCGTGTCAAACAAATCCAGTTAAAGAAAGAGCTCCAAAGAGAACCGTTTGGCAGTACGAGAAAGCCAACTGGGACGGTCTCAATAATTTTTTCAGGATCTTTAACTGGTCACTATGCTTCCTCGATAACGACGTAGACTCCAGTGCAGATATGATTTCTAGTATGATTCATTTGGGAATGGAAACGTTTATCCCGAATAGGGTTAAAAGTATTAAACCCAAGGATAAATCATGGTTCGATTCGAGCTGCAAAGAGGTTATCAAGGAGAAAGAGGTGAGCTTCCGGTGTTTTAAAGCCAACCCAACTGAGGAAAACCGGAAAAAGTTTAAGCAAGCCAGGAAGGCCTGCAACGTCTATATTCGAAGGACCAAATTTTTATATGACCAAAAATTACGGCGAAAAATACTGCAATGTCCCAAAGGCAGTAAGAATTTTTGGTCATTTGTAAAAAACATGAGGAATTCTTCCTCTTCCTCGGTTCCTACGCTTGTTGTCAATGACACTCCTTTAGTTAGCTCTATTGATAAAGCTAACTTATTTGCAAGGCAGTTCGCCGAAAATTCCACCTTACCAGATAGTGTCATGACTCCTCCAGTTCTTGAACGCGTAAATGATTCTATGGGACCAATCTTTTTTCGAACTCGAACTGTGGCGAGAGTTCTTAAAGATCTCAACATTCCTACATAAATCCGCTGGCCCAGATGGTATCCCCGCTATTATTCTGAAGAGGTGTTCTTCCACGCTAGCAAAACCACTGCGTAAGCTTTTCCATCTATCCTATTCTTCTGGGCTCGTTCCGAGTAGTTGGAAAACTGCATTTGTTCAGCCAATTCCAAAAAAAGGCGAATCTTCTTCTCCCACAAATTACCGACCGATAGCACTAACGTCCCTTCTTTCTAAGGTCATGGAAACGCTGATTAATTATCAGCTTAAGAAATATCTTGAGGAACGGAAGCTTCTTAATGACCGGCAATACGGCTTTCGTAGCAATAGGTCCACTGGTGATCTCATGGTTCATCTCACCGAACAGTGGAACAGATCTTTACATCGTTTTGGAGAAAGTAAGATTATTGCACTTGATATTTCAAAGGCATTTAATAAAGTTTGTCATCTTGCTCTCTTATCGAAAATGCGTGCTTTCGGTGTCGACGAATCTCTTCTTCGTTGGATTAGAAATTTTCTTTCGAACCGTTCAATACAAGTTGTTTTGGACGGATTCAAGTCTGAAACTCATAAAATAAACGCTGGTGTGCCCCAGGGCTCCGTTTTGTCTCCGACCCTCTTCCTCATTTTTATAAATGATCTCCTGTCTGCTACTTCTAATCCAATACATTGTTTCGCTGACGATAGCACTCTTAGCTTTTCATATTCGTTTCCAGACTCACAACCCTCCTCTTCGGATGTGGAACTGCAACGGCAAAATATGATTAGCTCTTTAAATTCCGACCTACACAGCATTGTACAATGGGGAATAAAAATTCGTGTGGAATTTAATGCTTCGAAAACGCAATGCTGTCTTGCTTCGTTAAAGCGAGATAAACCGTCTTTGCCACTATCTATGAGTGGCACTTGCATCAACGAGAAAGAAAATCTTGACATCCACGGAATGTGTATCAGCAACCACCTTTTGTGGAGCGATCACATACGCAATGTTGCCAAAAATGCCGCAAGATGTCTAGGTTTTCTGAGACGTTGCAAGAAATTTTTTTCTCCGTCTGATCTGGCTACAATCTACAAAACCTATATACGTCCGAAACTTGAATATAACTCTCATCTCTGGGCTGGTGCTCCAGTAACTTATTTAAGCCTCTTGGACAGTATTCAAAAAAGAGCTTTTAAAATGATTGGTGACATAATGATTGGTTTATATCACTCGAATATCGACGCAAGGATTCTTGCCTCACCCTTTTTTACCGTTATTTGAACGGACTATGCTTTAGTGAAATAGCCAGTTGCATTCCTCCCCTTAAACAATTTAACCGTAATACCCGCGCTTCTAGGAATGCCCATCAGTTTACCCTTGAGCCCAACTTCGGACGTACTATGAAGTACAGAGATTCTTTTTTTAGCCGTACTACGCGAATGTGGAACGCCTTGCCACGCTCTATCTTTCCCTGTCATTGCAATGTTCAGAAATTTAAAACCAATGTACACCGACACCTCCTATCCAACCCTTCCCTCTTTTCCTAATGCTCCCACTGTGTCTTTGGCATATTAAAGGTATAAAAACACCTTTTAGTGTTTGCTAATTATAAAAAAAAAAAAAAAAAAAAATATTAAAATATAAATAAATATTATGTTTATTATGCTCACCGATTGAATAGGCGCGTTATTATATTTGTAGGCCATGTTCATGGGACATAAAACATTAGATTTTTTACAAACATTTCTTTCCCTTATACCCAGCTGCAGTAATTTTTGATGCAACGACCTCAACCTTAACTGTTTCATAATAGCTGATAGCTTTCAATATAAAAACACCTTCTTCACAGTTGTGATGGAACTTTAAACGCCTTTTCTCAAATTTTAAAATCAAAGTTTTATCGTCTACAAAATTCCTTTTCTTTCAATATAATTGGATTTCTGAAAAAGTCTAATAGCATAGTAGCGGGTTTTTCTTAAGTTAAAACTGTTGAAAAAGTCTTGTGTTTATGATCAGATGCACACCTTAAAATTGCTTGTCTTCAAGTTGCTGTGTTTGCAGTTCTTTCCTCCCTTTATGTTTTATCCGTACGAATCTTTATTTTAAATTAAGAAAAAAAAAAGCCATTTAGACTTGGTTCACGTCTAAATGTCCGGTTAGGTCTTTCTTGGTATCTAATCAAGGCGATTTAAGCTTTTGAAACACTGTTAAGGCATGTATCCGATGTACCATGTAACATCTTGAGGTAGTGGTTAGCATCGAAAGATGTCATAAAAATCCTCCATATTTAAAAAAAAATTAAAAATCATTTTTGAAATTTTTTGTGGGTATTCAGTTGAAGCGGAGTGTATTTCACTTAACATAATAAGTCGCTTCATAGCTTATGCCTAAATATACAAACAACTTTCAGTTTACCAAATATTGTGAAACAATTTGTACAAGTACAAAATAAAATTTTAAAATAGCTTGTTTTGGCCTCTTAGGCCTATCATACATCAGTGCAACATAAAACAAGAAAATTCCACAGCACGCACAAAAATTGTATATTGAAAATAAAGTATGTAATTGAGATTTGAGAATGGTAGCTTGCTTCTGTTATTGCTGCGGGCTAGAAGCAAAACCACTTGAAGTTGTTTGACATTGAATTTTTTTTTCTTTGTCTCTTGCATTTTGGTTTTTCTTTATTATTAACAACTTTTGTTTCCTCCATTGAATATCAAATAAAAAAAAAAAAAACAAAACAAAAATAAACAACTGCACTAAGTATTTAAAAAAATATTGAAAGGCCACGAAATGTTTTGAATTTAAAGAAACTATTACACGCATTAGCATATCCCAAATAAAAATCAATATTAATCATCATTTCGATTTCGGTATGACTTTGCTCATAATTCTTTTTTTGATTGTTTTATTTTTTATATGAGACACACAAGGCTAAAACTTGAATGATTCAAAAATGTTATTAATAGACGAATTCAGGTTTTAAGTTGTTTTTGTTTGTTTTTAGTTCTTTTTTAGGAAATACATTTCTGTTTCATCTATCTAATTTCGGCCGACTACTGGCTTTCTACCTTGAAACCAGTAATTCTGTTTTCCGCATTTTAATAATAATATATCTTTTATATATTATATCAATTCAAATGTACACTCAAATTAATATACATACATAAATAGTCATATCTCATCTTACTAGCTTTGGTTTGAAAATTGAGCCTCTACTCTCAAGTAAAGTTCGTGACGATGAACAAAATATGATTAAAAGTGCATTTGTCTTGCAATAATACGCGCGTGCAATATTATAATATGTAAGACGACAAACGACAAACGACGACTTTCATGGATGATGTAGTTTTTTTTTTTAATTTTGTCTCCACCTCTAGCTAGACACACGATTAGTTCGTGTAATGTTGAGAAGAAGTTAGTGGAAATATGAACACGTTTGAAATTATCTACCTTAGTTTTAGTGTAACTAAAGTGAGATATACATAAAACAGGTGTCATGCAATGAATGCTCATATACGTGAGGTAATTGCAGTTGAATTTGAATATTCCCACAGCTGCTGTCTTTAATTTAATAAAATACAATCATTTGTAAAGGGTGTCCCAAAATTAACGCAAGATTTGAATTAACCAGAAAACGCCGTTTTTAGTCTTTTGATAGTTATATTTTTATTGACTCGTAAAGTAAATAGGATAGGGTTATGTATGGAATAACACATCGGACAAATGGCCTTCACGGCTTTACATGCACATGCGCACTCTTTTGTTAAATTTTCCATGACCATTCTGCATAAATGTGGCTGAATTTCGTTGATGCAGCGTTGAATCTCCTCCTTTAATGCACGGGTGGTTGTGGGCTTGTTGACATAGACTTGTAATTTCAAATAACCCCATAAAAAGAAGTCTAATGGTGTTAAATCACACGATCTAGGAGGCCAATTTTGATCACCGAAACGAGAGAGTACACGACCATGAAATGTCTCATGCAGTAATTGAATTGTTTCACGGGCTGTATGACATGTGGCACCGTCTTGTTGAAACCACATATTGGACACATCAATATCATCCAATTTTGGCAGAAAGAACTGTGTAATCATGTCGCGATATCGAGCACTAGTAACAGTCACTGCTTGACCAGCATCATTTTCAAAAACTATGGTCCAATTATGCCTCCAGCCCAAAATCCACACCATACAGTCACGCGTTGTGGATGCATTTGTTTTTCGACAATCACATGTGGGTTCTCCGAACCCCAAATGCGGCAATTTTGGCGATTGACAAAGCCATCAAGATGAAAATGTTCTTCATTGTATGAAATTTTCGAACTGCAGCCGCCAAGCTTTCACTATTTTTGAAATATTCTTTAATAATGAAGACACTTCACTGCACAAATGGCGGCAAATTCAAATCTTGCGTTAATTTTGGGACACCCTTTATATAAAATGTATACATTATTCAAGTAAATGAACTCATTAAGCAAAAAAAGCAGATTTATTTGGAAAGAATTCCACAATACTCATTAAATATGTGAAAACTCTTAAAAAGCCAACCATTCAAGATCCATGGAACGTTTGGACTTCATGTCTGGACTTTTTTTTATCAATTTAAATTTTGTTTATCATTGTTATTATTTTTAAAATTGAAAAATTCAGATAAACTCGAGTCATTCTTATTCCAAAAAAAAACAAACAGTTTAATGACTGGGAAATGATAATCATAAACTTTATTTTTATAATCTCAACTTTCTCTGTTATGTTTTTATGACTTTGATTACTTACATTCGTACAATTTTCTTGTATTAAGTTGTTGCTCTACTTCTACTATTTTTATTAATACAAATTTCCAAACTCAATAATTTTTGTTATTCCAAAAAACCATTTCTTGAGTTAAACATTTTCATCTGGTTTGTTGCTATGTTTAATTTTGTAATGATAATTCCTTACAAGAAGAAGTGTTAACGAATTCAATTAGAATATTTGTTGTTGTTTAGAGATAATTTTGTGAACACATAGGAAGATCTTTTCTCAATCTAAACAAATCAATGTTTGTATTTCTTTTTTTCTTTTATTTATACCAAACACACATAAATATTAGGCCCTTTTTTCTGTTGCTGAGTATTTTCAAACGCTAACAAAAAACTGTGTTTATTTGAAGTTCTATTTTTATTCGCTTAAAATGTGCATTCTAACTTGAAAACATACAATGGCGTTTATTGTAGAATTGATGTATTTGGGCCAACAGCAAACATTCTGTCTAATTGTAGTTTTAAGGTTTAATTTTTGTATTGAATTGGTTGTCTTTGTTTCTTAAAGGGGTTATTGGTTTCTTCTTTTAGAGTTTTTAGTGATCTCATTTGAAGTGAATAATTTGTAATTTTGTATACAATAAATTCATACCGCTCATAAAAAGTACCGCTGGATAGGCCAGTCATTTGGTAGTTTTACCTGGAAAATTTTCCGGGAGTTTTGAAAATTGGTTAATTTATAGATTTGGGTATGCTCTTTTCGAATTTCAACTTTTCCACCTCGCAACCCCGCCGCTCGCGCCACCATCTTGAAAAAAATGGCGCCTAAAAACGTTTTTTTGAGAATATCTCCTTTTCGACGCACATTCGTTGGAAAATTAGTAATGGATTAATCGGGACAATTTCACCTTCTATTGGAATGCCTACAGTCATAACACCAAGTGATTTTATCCTGTCATTCCGCTTGAATTTTACCGTATAAAAATCGCTGCCAATGATTTTAGAAATGCCAGTGCAACCAATTTCTCGAGCCATGTAACAATTAATGTTGTCATCTCCAACAACTCCAGTGGTTATTGACATAATATCCTTTATTTGTGGAAAAGGTGGGATGGTTGGACGACCAATTCATAAGCTTTTTTACATCGTCATCGTCGCGGCTTACTCGTGAACTTCTCATTTCGACGTGCTGCCCGGAAGCAGAAAAAGTAACATTGCAAAAGTTTTCTACTTCGTCGCAAATTTTGTGCAAGAACACGCTTTCGTTTACTCCTCGTCCATGAGTAAGACCACCTAGGCATTTCATAGTTCTCATGAGCGATTGCTCAATTGTCATATCAGACCATGTCCCACACCAAAATTTGTCAGAACGTCTAATTGTAAAATATCCTTTAGTTGTAAAAAGTTCGTATTCTTCAGCTGACATTCGTTTCATTAAATCCAACATGTCCTGCAAATATAAATGGCAAGATTTTGCAAACAAGAAGTGGCCACTAGCATGGAAATAAGGAATCATTTTCTGAATAGTGTTGAAATGTAAATTCCAATTGCCCATTCTTTCTGCTTCAATGAATTTTTTAACAAGTGTAAGCATTCAGAAATACTGGACCCATAATTTTGCTGTACGGCCACGATCCCAAGAATGACATTAATAAATGAAATCCACCGAGTCTTACGACAGTTTTACTTAATTTGGAGTCCACATCGTACGAGGAAATAATGTCCCGCGCTTTGAAATACAAAGGCTGGTCAAATGTAACAAAACAAGTATGCTGATGTAATGATTCACATTTTTGAAAAAGCTTTCGATGAAATCGGAAATGAAGAAACGTGTGATGAATCTGATAGTCACATCGCAGATGATGGGGACGAAATTTCAGTCCTAGATGTTTCAATCGATGCTCAGGACGAAGTCGTAACACCCGGTCCATCAACAGCAAAGCGAAAAAGATTGCGCAAAATTTCAAAATAAAATTTATCACAAGTGGATTAGACCTATAGGGGAAACCACAATAAAAAAAAACGTCTATTGAAATGGATGTTGTGGCGCTAGTACGCCAAAAACTATTGATTTTTTGAAAAAAATGATTGATACATAAATTGTAGGAAATTTTTTCTGGTTTAATTTTGTGCATAAGTATTTTGTTCGTAAAATGCGTCGAAAAGAAGATATTCCCAAAAACCGTTTTAGGCGCCATTTTTTCAAAGTTGAAATTCGAAAAGAGCATACCCAAATCTATAAATTAACCAATTTTCAAAACTCCCGGAAAACTTTCCAGGTAACCCTCTTTTTTTTTACCAAATGACTGGACTTATGAACTATTAAACAGATTTTTTTCTAATTGAATAATGTAGGGGGCAAATGTTTTCTACATAAATATTTATCACTCTATTGTTAAGAAGCTTCAAAGCAGTTTTACATACCAATTCTAGATAAGATTAAATTACCTTATGTTTCTGTTTCATAAATTTCACTGCCTGTCGTATCCAATATCATAAGAGTTTTTCAAAATTTATGCAAAAACGAAAAATCTATTACAAACTTTACAACCCATGTTCATCTTGAAGTCATCTTTGAAAAACATTCGGCCTTCCGTTCCACATT
Organism: Eupeodes corollae; assembly: GCF_945859685.1. Taxonomy (NCBI): domain Eukaryota; kingdom Metazoa; phylum Arthropoda; class Insecta; order Diptera; family Syrphidae; genus Eupeodes; species Eupeodes corollae. Next base: position 154,611,034 of record NC_079147.1, read on the forward strand.
TCATAGGTAAACTACTATTTAGTTGTCGTTGTGGGTACCGTTGTGAAATTTACATTTCATTTATGTATACCCAAATCTTTTGTTAACGATTTAACATGAAGTCATAGAAGTTCATTTACAAACTCGCCATACCCTGAACTCGACGAATTAACTCCACATTTACACATTCAAAAAAAAAAAAAAATATATGCACATAATCTATTTTTTCTTTTATAGCTTCGGTCGAACCAAAACTTGTTATGGTCGTGCACACAAAAATACACTAATCCATAATTTTTTTTTTTTAATTTTTCAATAAAGCTTTATTTAATCAAAAATATCTTCCCTCCATTCAGCTTTTACAGATCGTAAGTTTAGAGAAATCACATTATACCTTAAAGAGGAAAAGAACAAAATTTCGCTACTCGACAACATAAGTTTATAAGTTGTGTTGTTTTAGCAAATATATTTATTACATATATATTTAAAAAACGTACTAAGGTTTCTAAGCAAATAAAAAATTAGCTTTTAAACCAATTTGTACAAAATACAAAATACATAAAAACCAACAAAAATTAAGCGTGTACAGACATAACCTGTTAAAAATTGTTTTTGTTTGCAAATTGTTTTTGAGATAACAATCAAAAGAATAGTACTAAGGTTAATAGATACGTATACATATATACAATCAGAGTGAAAATAAAATTAACAAACAAATTCTATTAGTTTTATTAAATCCTCTGAATCTATCTAACCAGTGTGTACAAAACAAGTAGCAAACATAGATTTTTTACAAATTAAAAATTGTATTTGGTTGGATTTGAAAAAAATAATTTCTAGAAAAATATAGTCTTCGCTTCTTTGATTTTTTGTTTATAAATAATTAAAGAGCACTTCTGAATCGTTTAGAGAGAGAGTATTATCTTCTTTTTTTGTCATTTGAGTTTGATTTTTTTTCACTGAAAAACTGAAAAATTTCTAAGCAATTTGATATACAAAAATTAAATAAGTAAATTAAAAGTTGCTTAAAGATTTTCAAAGTTCCAAAAAATTTAAAATTTTTGGAATAGCCAAACGAAATAGAAATATTTACCAAAAAAAAAAAAACCAACCAACAAAAAAATTTTAACTAAAAACACAGGTACTAGGCCAGCCCTCACAATGTCTGTCCCTGTACGCTACTCTGCTGCCGCCAATTTTGCCGTCGTTGACAGTGGTTTGTCATTAAATCTACAACAAGAAGAGCAATACCACCAACAGCAACTGTATCATCAACAACTCCAACAACAACAACTACAGCAGCAACAACAATTCTTAGCTCATCACAATTACAACGGTTGTAATAGCGAAGAGGAGTTCAGGTATCACCACCAACAATACCAGCAGCAGTTGTTGATGCAGCAGCAGCAGCAGAAGCAGCAGTCATCGATGATGTCGTCGTCTTCAAATAAAACATGCTCGGTTCCATTGAATGCAGCATCATCTCTCGACTATCAAGACGATATGATGATGTCTACATCACCAACGGATTCCGAAGCATCGGCGGCGGCGGCAGCAATAAATGGCGGCTTCAGCGGCGATGATGATGAGTGGATGTTGCTACACGGCGGGGGCCGGCTTGGACGACCGGGTGCTGCTGAGGTTAATTTTCATCATGAAAATCATTTAGTAGACCACCACGAACAATTGCAGCATAACCAACCAATCGGGCCTTCGTTAACGGACAATGAAAAAGAATACAATGGCAAGAAATCTACATCATCATCATCATCTTCAGCTTCAAAATCATCATCATCATCTTCATCGACTTCAAAGTCATCATCATCAAAATCGTCAGCAAAGGCAAGTTCTACATCAAAGATTCAACAAGAACAGCGCGAAATCTTGGAAAACGAACTCCATTCTATGACATCTGAGGAGTTATTTAATGCCCTGAAGGAATATGATGCTCTTCAGGACAAATACCATACTGTATTGCTTTTGCCTAAGGAATCTAGGGTAAGTTTTTTTTTTTTTAAATTTGAAAGAGACTTTATTTTCTAAGAAAACTCATTTTGAATTTATTTATAGCGTGAAGTTACAGCTGGTGGACGTGATGGCTCGGCATATGTTTTACGATGCCTTAAAATGTGGTATGAGCTACCGTCAGATGCACTCTTTTCAGCTATGAGCTTGGTCGATCGATTCTTGGATCGTATGGCCGTAAAACCTAAGCATATGGCATGTATGAGTGTGGCATCCCTTCACTTGGCCATCAAACAACTTGGTCTTAAACCTATTCCCGCCGAAGATTTGGTGACAATATCTCAAGTAAGTTTTTTTTTTTTCTTTTTGTCTAACCAACAACCTTCCCATGATCACCTTTCTTCATACATTCACAACTTGTCATGTTTAATTAGTTCTCCTTGAATACACTTTTACCAAATCTCATATTTCTCTTTCAACTTAATTCTTTAGTGTGGTTGCACTGCTGGTGACTTGGAGCGTATGGCGGGTGTTATTGCTAATAAATTGGGCGTACAAATGGATCATGCACCCATTACTGCGGTCAATTTTTTGCGCATGTACTATGCCCTATTCCGTAATATGGCCAAGGAACTAAGCCCAGAATTCTTTGACTTCTATACTCAACTTATCAAGCTGCAAGAGCTCGAAAATCGTTTGGAAAATCTTTTATGTGACGTCAAGACCACTGTCATAACACCATCTACATTGGCTTTGGTTTTATTGTGTTTACATTTGGATTTCCATATTAAAGAATCCTATACTAAAGGCAGTCCTGAATTAAAGCATGTCTTTGAGTATATTCTCATTTTACAACAATTTATGAGGGTAAGTTAAAGAATTTATTGTTAATTTGTTTTAGATTGTTAATTATTTATTTATTCTTATTTTTAATAAAGATTCCCGATCGAGTATTTACTTGCGGTTTCAGTATTGTTTCTGGAATTCTTTCACATTATAATGGACAAAATAAACAACCCTATAAGCAGCGTTTGGTTTGGAAATTATCAAGCCGCACTCTGCGTGTTCTACGTCCAACTAATCGCTTCTCATCAGACCTGCCCACCATTGAAGAAGGAATTTCGAACAACATTGATGACGGTTGTCGATCAAGGTGAGTTATTATTTTTTTTTTTTTTTTTTTTTTTTTTTATAACTGTATTCCCTACTCTTTAATGTATCTTCTTTCAAATTATTTTGTTTTTTTAATCTATGAAAATGTTCAAGTATACGATTACATAATATTTCGTTCATTAACAACCGAGTCTCTTCATGTGTGCAAATTTTTAGTATTTTTTAAAACAAAGAACTGCATTTAACGTATAAATACCAACTTTACCGAATTTTAAATACCAACAAATGTCGATCAACAACGTCGACCAACAAAGCACGCACGGTCGATAAGTATGCATTCAAAGTTCGACCGTAAACTTGCGACTAGCGTGTAACCTCAAGCTTAAATAATTCATTAAATTGTACGTTTTTTCTTACGATAATTTAAGTAGAGCAATGTTCCTATTAAGGTGCAATAACTCTATTTGCAGAAATATAAATTTAATGATTAAAAACATGCCAACAAAAATAAACAATTAAGCCTAACCAAGGTTGATGTGATAACAAAATACGTTTTTCTAGTATTTTTTGGTTTAATTATTTTGGGGGAGCTTAAGAGAGTTTATGTCTTTTCGTTTTCATTGAGTAGTAAATTTTAATTAAAAAATGAATGAGCTTATCTGACTTAATTTGTTTAAACAAAAATTTATTGCATTACAAATATGTTTTTTAAATCATTTTTGTTGAGGAAATGACGTTCAATGCCACTTTAAATTTATCTCTCACAAGTCAAAGTTAATGATGCTAAATTTTAAAATAAAATACACACATAAAAATAACAATCTAGTTTAAGATACAAGACTTCTGTCTTCGTCTCAACATGCCTACTGTAAGGGTAAATCGGTGGAAACAGCGTAACACACTTTAGTACGCACCATCGAATATTCCCTCCATCATAAAGAGTTCACTGGTCGCTTTCCTTGACATCGAAGCTGCCTTTAACAACGTGGACACATCTGCAATTACATCTGCACTGACATCTCTAAATGTAATGAGTTCGCTTCGGGAGTTAATTCATTTAATGCTTACTAGCAGAATAATTAACTCAAAACTGGGCAACTCTTCTTGCAGACGATTCGTTAGTAGAGGGACACCGCAAGGTGGTGTTCTATCCCCTCTCCTCTGGAACCTAGTGGTGAATGAAATCCTAACTAGTCTGGATGCGGAGGGTTTCAGAGTTATAGCTTATGCGGACGACGTTGCTATAGCAGTTTCAGGAAAGCATCTTAATATCCTAAAAGAACTCTTACAAAACGCCTTAGACAGACTAATACTTTGGGCTAATCGGTGTGGACTGGGTGTTAACCCACACAAAACCGATCTGGTCTTATTTTCGAGGAGATACAAAATTCCATTTGTCAACCCTCCTTATATTAAAGGAATCCAATTAAAATTCTCAGACGAGGCTAAATAAATGGGTCTTGTCTTAGATAAACAACTAAATTGGAAACGCAACGTACAGGAAAGAGTCAAAAAAGCTACTGTAGCTCTCTTTTCTTGCAAAAAAACTATTGGTAGTTAATGCGGCTAACAAACCAGAATCACGCATTGGCTATACACATCGGTAATCAGACCGATTTCAACGTACGGTGTGGCAGTATGGTGGACTGCTTTAGAGAAAGGTATAAACAGGGATAAGTTAAATAAAGTTCAACGTTCAGCCTGCCTATGTATAAGCGGATCGCTTCGCACGACCCCGTCTGCGGCACTGGACACCTTGCTCTACCTTACACCTCTTGACATATTTAGTAAACAAATAGCTGCAAGCTCTACTATCCGCCTCAATGCTTCGTCGCAGTGGACTAACAACAACATTGGCCACTCCGTAATTCTAAGGTACTTAGAATCAATTCCAAAGCACACAGACTACACCATCCCCCAACTACAATTCGATAGGAATTTCCAGATTTCTATACCTACCTACCAGATCTTTTTGGGAGGATAGGACATTCTTGGAGGATGAGTCAATCCACTTTTACACAGATGGCTCAAAAACCAAAGAAGGGGTTGGTGGTGGTGTGTACTCTGAACGACTGAAATTAAGTCTCTCATTCCGCCTTCCCAATCATTGTAGCGTGTTCCAGGCGGAACTTTTGGCGATTAAGGAAGTCTTGTCTTGGCTCAAAGAAAACGTGATATCAACATCTGATATCCGTATTTTCTCCGACAGCCAGGCCGCTATCAAATCTCTGGACTCTGTCTCTACAAACTCTATAACAGTCCATAACTGTCGATCATCTCTAATGGAGATGGCGCAACAGTTTAATATTCACCTTTGCTGGGTGCCGGGCCATAGAGACATTCCAGGTAACTGTAAGGCAGATGAACTCGCCAGGAACGGTACAGTACAACCCATCCTAACACGTTTGGCAAGTACTGGCATACCAATCGCTACTTGTAAACTGCTACTAATGCAAGACGCTGTGAGGAGGGCAGGCACCAGGTGCACCAACATCACCACGTGTCAAGCCACAAAAAACATCTGGCCAACACTGGATTTAAAACGTTCAAGGTGCTTGCTCTCTCTAAGCAGATCGCATATAAGCTCGATAATAGGTGTCATAACCGGACACTGTCTAATAGGAAAGCACGCCATGAGACTAGGCGTATTCTCAAATGACTTTTGCAGAAGCTGTATGGACGAGGAAGAGGAAGAAACGGTTCTTCATCTTCTCTGCACATGCCCTGCTCTAGCTCGAAAACGCAAGAATTACCTAGGAGAATTCTTCTTTAACGATCTAAACGATCTAAATCATATCGGGATAATCAGCCTCTCACGTTTCGTAAGAGACTCTAACTGGTTCCATTGAGCTTAGGAGGAAGCCTCAATATTCATGTGGTATCACAATGGGCCATTAAACTGGCCTAAGTGTGTCCGTTTCCATCTTGGACAGCCACTATAACCTAACCTAACCTAACCTTAAGGGTTGGTGGGGCAACAGCTAGTAGAGAGCGTAGACAACCGAATCCGAATCCGAGCGGCTAACATGAAAACCCATTTTACATGACAAGAATCACTCTTGAAAGATTTGTCAATTCCTCGAAAGAGGTAGTGACACAAACAGGGATTAAACTTAACACCTCTGGCATGACGGAAGTCCTACACAATAACGATCACGCCACGGGTACAACAGAAATAGAATAATAGCAAGACAAAATTTGAATTTGAAATGCACATACCTAATTTAGGGCAATGAACTTGTTTTTTTTTTTATAAATACATTTTTATATTGTTTGATAAGAAAAATAAATAAAATGCACATCTTGGAGGGATTGCCATTCATTGTTGCTGGTACATGGTACATTGATATTATGGCTATGCACGTACATATGTATTGTATGTCGAAAACAGTTTAATACAAATGTGTTCGTAAACAAAGCCAACAATCTGAAACACCATTTGATTGTAAATATTTACGACAACGGATCTTAACACAAATCCATAAAGTTTGAAAAAAGTATGTAAGATAAAATATTAAAACGACATCCATAAAATACAGTCTTTAATATAAATTATAGAACTGTGCTTAAAATAAGGCGCAAATTACGCCCTTCTGACGTCAATACGAGAAACATATTTAAGAAAAACATATTCCAAACCCAATACATGTCCAATAGAGTAAATAAATAAATGAATATGTATATAAGTACATACATTATACATTAAAACATTATTTAAAATTCAAGCATGTAGATAAATATGTTAAATAGGTTTCATGTATACGATCACAGATGCTTGAGTTTAAAAAAGTAAATATATTATTTGTTAATATTATCTTTTTCTTTAATTTGATGAATCACTTATCATATAGTGACTAAAATTGAAAAAGCAAAACCAACACAGTTTGAATTTTGTTGTCTTAAATAAGAAATAGTTTTTAGAACTTTTAAATTCTCAGCAGAAAAAAAACATATCAGTCTAAAATAAATAATCTCGAATGTCTGAAAGAATTCGTAAACATGTTATTTTTGTTAAAATCAAAGATCAAACAAAAAGTCACAAAATTAAATACTCGTACATGTGTATTTAGTTTAAATAAAATATGTATATACATATAAATACATACATACAAACTATCTATTTGTATGTTCATATATTCAAAACATACAAAAGATGACCTTTGGAACAAGTAGATAAATATTATCAGATATTTTCTATTATCTTTCTTATGAGTTATGTAAAACTAAATGTATTTGTTTAATTCTACAAAAGAAGAATACATTAAAGTAATACATTAAATTGCATTAATCAATACAAATAATGTATAGATATAAATAAGTAACTGTTTACTTCAACTTTAATATTTAATTTATTTTAATTTTTTTTTTAACAAGTATTTATAGATTCGAACGCATATTTGTTTATTTTGTTGTCATATTTAAAAAAAAAAATGTAACATTGTGGTTTGCTTATCTTTTTCGTTTACCAGCTGCGAAAGTAGGGTTTATGATTAATGATTAATGAGGTGAATTGGCTCGTGCTTGGTGGTTACACTGGTCGAGAAAATAACGTCGACAAAGCTACCTCACCTGTTGCACAAACAAAAGCATAACTTTGTAAAGTATTAAGATACTCTGAATTCAAATCTCGCCTTTAATTTTTTTTTATAACCTCGAGTTTAAAAAAAAATGCTGAAAGACAATTAAAAACGGATTTTTAAGGCTAAGTTAAATCACAACGTATCCCTTAACAATAAATTGTATGATGATTTTACAAAGAACAAATCTTTGGCTTCTGGATATGTACAGTTAGGTTAGGTTAACGTGGCTGCGGATTAAAAATCCACACACATAGGCCAAGAGAAAGGCCCATTGTGATACCACATGAATCTAGAGAATTACTTCTTACTAGTCGAACCATTTTGAGCTTTTTATAAAGCGAAGAAGATATTTGATATCCTTTTTAGCTAGTTCACTGGGATTATCAAAAAAGTAGTCCCCCAGATGAAGTTTGCGTCTGAGTGAAAGAGCAGGGCTTCTTCTTCGTCCATACCTACAGAAGTCATTTGAGGCTACACCAAGTCGTATTGCGTGTCTGCCTATAAGACAGTGCCCCGTAAGGACACCTATTAGGGAGCTAATATGAAGTCTGCTTTAAGATAACAAGTCTTTAGAGCGCTTTAGGTCCAGTGAAGGCCATATGAGTTTTGTGGCTGCGCATGTTGGTATCGCAAAAGCTGTTTCTTTTAGAATAAGTTTACATGTAGCTATCGGTATACCTATCCTCTCCCTTTCAGGTGAAATAGGTATGACGGTTCCATTTTTAGCAAGTTCATCGGCTCTACAATTACCTGTGATGTCTCTTTTGCCCGGCAACCAACAGAGGTGAATGTTAAATTGCTGCGCCATCTCCATAAGAGACGATCGAGAATCGAGGGCCGTTAAAGATTTGGTTGAGAAACCGTCAAGGGATTTGATAGCAGCCTGACTACATATGTACAGTCTAAATCACTTAATTTTGTTAATTTCTCATTAGTTATGAGATGACTTATGGGTATTCCTTTGACTTTCTCTGATGTTTAAAAAGGCTTGACTGTTAGAATGATACGTTTCCGGCGTTTTAGAATGATTCGTTTCCGGCTTAATTTTTAGTACTGATTCCGAATCCAAAACGCAATTTTAGCTATTTAAGCTTAAACTCATTATTATTTTTATATATTTTCAATTAATTACAAAAACATAATGTTAGAGTCATAATGTTTTACGAATTCGTAATAAGATCAAGAATGCGTTTTGAGTTTGTCTGTTAGAAACTGTTTTAGGATAAGTGCTTAAGCATTCTTTAAAGGTAAATGTATGGCAGGTGACTACAACTGATTTAAAAAATGAACTAACATAAAATCAAACAGGCTAATATAAGTTTTTTTTTAAAATATAAAAGGTTGTATCTCGAAAAACCTATCACTTACAGAAATTCCCACTAGGGAGGACTGGATTGAAAACAGGGTCATAAAAGCAAATCATTTACTTGTCCTTACGGATGGTTCTAAAACGGGGGAGGGGTGGGGGTTGTCTAGTACCTTTTCATATAATCCTACCCTAAATAAATTAAATAAAGTTAGTCCGAGCCAATGGTAGCAATGATTTACAAAGCCATTAGAGGATGTTAATTAACTTATTCACCAAAGTTTCATTAAAATCGCACAAAGAACAGATGGTGAGCTCTTGAAATTTAAAGGGTTTTGAGGAATCCATGTCCGAATATTTTCAAAAATAAAACCCACATGAATAGAATGGGTATCAGTTCATCCGATTTATGTAGATGATTTGAAAACGAGGAGACACAAAAGGATACATTTCACTTTCTATGCGAATACGCAAGCTTTTCCAAAACAAGAGTGGCAATATTAGGAATTTAGTTTTTCGACGACCTATGCAACGTCTCGTTTGTCCTTCCCAATTAGAGACAATCTGAAATTTACTTGTGAATCAGAATGGTTAAGGAAGGCATCTTCAACCTAAATCTTCATCATCCTTCCAATCCTTCTATGTCCTAGAGCGCAAAATGGATCCAAAGTCATTCAAATGTGATGCTTCTCGACCTTTACGGATGCATCACCCTGTACTGAGTAATTTATCTCAAAGAGGAGTGATTTTGTAGTCGGATTCATACTGAAGCCATCAAAAAACCTTAGAAAAAAGTATATTTTGATACTCAGCAAGATAAACTTGTTGAACAGTTTGCTATCAACCTATCAATGTTTCTTGAGGATATTGGTAAATCCTAACAAAAGCAATGCATGTGGTTCAATTATTAAAAATCCTCATAAAATTGTGAGCTGAAAATAGTGCTGCAAATAGTTATTTTTTCAGATTACTTACTTACTTAAGGTGTCGCTACAGTCCTGTGTGAACTAGGGCCTCACCCACGAACTTCTCCATCTAGCTCGACCCCTAGCTAGATGTCTCCAGTTTCGCGCTCCAAGTTGGGTGAGGTCACTTTCCACTTGTGCGCGCCACCTGATCCGCGGTCTTCCTCTACTGCGTTGTCCTGTGGGTGTGGTTTCGAAGACTTTCCGGACCGGAGCATTGGTTTCCATGCGCTCTACGTGACCCAGCCATCTTAGTCGTTGGACTTTTACCCTTCTGGCTAAGTCTACGTCACTGTACAGCCCGTACAGCTTGTCGTTCCATCTTCTCCTCCACTCCCCTTCGATGCATACAGGACCGTAGATCACACGAAGAACTTTTCTCTCGAACCGACCCAAGGTGCTTTCATCCGTTTTTTTCATTGTCCATGCTTCTGCACCGTATAGCAGGACGGGGATGATAAGGATCTTATATAGCAACACTTTGGTCCCTCGAGAGAGGACTTTACCAATCAATTGCTTTCTTAGTCCAAAGAAACAGAGGTTATGAAGAGTTATTCTGCGTTTGATCTTAGCGCTGGTGTTGTTTTCTGCGTTTACAGCGGAGCCTAGGTAGACGAAGTCCTTGACTACCTCAAAGTTACGTCTGTTATTTTTTTTCAGTTAGGGTAATTTATTTGTTAAAAATAAAAAAACAGATATTTAATGTTGCTTAAGAATCTTATGTAGTTAGAAAATGAATAGCATTTGTTAACCTTAACTTGCTTAACAATAACAATATCTCAATGTATTAATTTTTTATTTGATAAGATATTTAACATTTGCAAGAAACAATACTAATTAATTTTTGTATTTTTATTTTTAGGACCGAAAGTACGAGTTCAGAAGAAGAAGAAGATTGGCCAACTTCACCTATAATTCCAATTTTCGAACAGTGTTAATGCAGACACATACATCCGCATCTATGGTATAAGAACTACTATTCCCGTTTCGACCAAGTTATATCTGGGTCTTGAAACATATTTAACAGCAACAGAACTTAGGATGTATGTGTTCATGCATAAAATTTTGGCTAATTTTTGCATCATTCAAACGTTTTGTTTTGTTACAACAAAAAAAAAAAAAAGATAAAAAGTCCACCCCTTTGTTAAGGTAAGAAAAACCAACAAAACAAAACTTTGTGTAGAAGAAAACAAAACACAACAAAAAAAATTCTACGGAGGCAGGATTATTATTTCGGACGATTTTTTTTGAAGCAGAAATATAAATTTTTAATCAAAATTTGTATCCACCAATCAAAAAAAAAAAACAACAACAACCAACAGTTTAAATTACTACATAAACTTAAACAAAAAAAACAACTATATATTCCCAACAAAATCAACAATTTATCAGCAGCAAAAATATGTATTCTCTATAGCGATTTAAAAAGAAAATGTAATAGTTTCGTGTTTAAATGTATGTTTTCCTATTTTTTCTGTTTACATATAAGAAGAAAAAAAAAACCTTAAACAAAAAAAATAACTAAAAACAAAAAAAAATCTCCCAAAAAAATACAAAAATTCGTAAAAAAGACTTAAAAAAATCAATAAAATAAAATATTGCCGAGGTAAAAAAAATCTTAAAAAAAGTACAAAAAATTTATTTAGTTTAACAAAAACAAAAAAAAAAATATTAACATTATTTAATTTTCTCGTATGTTTATCGTTTATTTTCATTTAAAATTTAGTTTCTTTACAAATAATTAAAATAAAAAAAAAAAACTGTATTTGACGGTAATTTAAAATACAAGAATAATATTTTTAATCTAACAAAAATAATTAAAACAAAATAGACCTATTAAATAAAAAACATTTATCAATGAAATCCACCAAAAAAAAAACATAAAAAAAGAAACCTTCTCCTTGAAGGATATATAAAAAAAATTATAAAGTATTCTCTACGAAAAAGAGATTTTTTTTAATAATTCGATAAGAGTAGGGCCTAATTTTGCTGTAAGCGAGTCAAATTATTCCCATTTAAAAATTATAACAAACAAAACAAATCTTATCAATCATACATTTTTTAAAAACGAATGATTTGATTTAGGCGAACAGTAGAATATGGCAGATGTAAGTTTTTCTCTTGTTAAATAATTGCCACCTGTTTCTTGTTTGTGATTTACAAAAAAGTATATATTTCCCATTTATATTTGTTAAATTTTATTTTGTTATTATCTTTCTCTTTATGTATTTATTATTTTTTTTTTTATTTTTTTTTTCATTTACAAAACGTTTTATACAAAAATATATTTAAATTGTCAAAAATACAAAAATAAGATTTTTGAAAAAGAAAATCTACATCTTTAAACATTTTTGTTTCAATCAAAAAAAAAGAGAAAAACGAATATTGTTCTCTTAGTAAAGAGAGAATACATCTGCTTCTGTAAGTTTTTTTTTTAAGGACTTATTTTGTAACCGAAAACAAATTTAATTTAAACAAAATTGAACGGAATAAAAGATTTTTTTTTCGTGCGAAGGACATTCCACGCATTATTTGGAATTTCCTTTTAAGAAAAAAAAAAATATGCAAAAAACCAAACAAACTCGGTCTATCATTCATTTCCTGTCCAAAAAGCAAAAAAAGAGAATGAAAGGATTTTTGTTCTATTTTCAAAATTTCTTATTCAGATCGTTCGACTCCCAATATCACCTCAAAATCAACTCCTGTCTAGTGCAGTGCAGCTGCTCCAACAAAAGGGTGTTATAATGTGTCGTGATGACTTAATAACCATGATGATGATGATGATGATGATAAATCGAGTCTTATTTTGTGTGAGTATGTGTTTTTTTTTTTTGTATATTAATATTCGTTTTTTTCTTTTAACTTTGAAAAAAATAAAAGAAAAAAGAAAATCATAAACAAGAAAACTAATGTTTTTTTAATGAATCAGGGAAAAATTGTATATTATTATAAAAAATAAAAAAGAAACAAATATGCAGCATTTATAAGAACCAATAACAAACTAATAAAACAAAGAAAAATACATGAAAACAAAATAAAAAAAGTATTGTACAAATAGCTGCCAGTTTACGTAACTAAAAAAAATTTCTGTGCGTATATCTTATAAGAAATTTATTGTGATTCAATTTGCAAAGAGGGAAACTTTGTGTGTTTTTATTTTATTTTTTAAATTAAATTATTAAAATATACACATTTGCATTTTAAATTGAGATACTACGAGTCTCAACAAACTAGAACTTAAATAAAAATCACTACAAGATCATTATTATGTGAAAAAAGAATTAAATTAAAATTGTACAATAAGTATAAATAAATAAACAACTAATAAAAAAAAATATATATTATAATATTAAATATATAAAAAACAAATTAATGTGATTGACGTTAGCAAAAGTGATATATGCTGAATATAACATGAGAACAAACCAACCAAACAATTTTTGAAAAAAAAAAAACAAATCGAAAACTTTCATCAGTTAGGTCAAATTTTTGAAAATACTAGCAAAATTGTTTTTCTTTAAAAAACAAAACATTTTAAAAATTATTTAAAATTAAAGACATAACATTAATTAAAAAAAAAACACAAAATTAATTAGATTAATGTAATAAATCTTGTATAATGCTTTGGTATTTGGTGGGATATGCAAATATATACAACATTAATAGAGTTCTGCCATCGATCTTTTCTAAACTAAGATTAATCTTATTTCCACATTTATGTGAATTAAACTTGTCCATTGAAAATCAATCAATCTTCTCCGACAGTCTCAACGACCAGCTCAATGTGAGTGACCCCTTTATTTGATTTCAAACAACCAGGATTTGAAGTGAATTTTTGATATGACACATTCGATATTTCAATATTATTATTTAAGAAATATAATTTACAAATGCTCTTCTCTATAAGCTTCAACTGTGTTATCTTCGATTGCTGCTCTTTGAAGCTTTGAGCGTTGAATAAACCCTTTTTGGTATATTTATGTACATTCCAAGTTTTAATACCTTTGAAATCACCTTTCACTTAATTTGTTCAACTTGAACTATGATATTACAGGTAATTCATGAGCGACGTGTATAGTACGGTGAAAATAGCAACCCAAATTTGAGTCGTATTTGGTTTAATATATAGCGCCTTCGCTTGAAGTAGATAGAAAGTGTTTTTCGATGTGATATTTGTGCACTTCGGTGTCTTTTTTTCAGTTTATCATGTTCGTTTAATTTGAAAAACCAATAACAAAACGAATGAAATAAAGTTGAAAATTAAATGTAAAACTGAAGTTTTCATCCTGAAAGCTTGATTTTTCATTTAAAGCAAGTCCTGTGATAGAATCGAATTTAATAATAGAATTTCGTAACTCTGCGACAATCCCAGCGGGTGTTACTTTGAATAAAAAGGGGGTCTTTTTTGATATTGGCTTACTTCTATTCTATCTACACACTTTTCAAACTTAAATATATGTATTAAATGTATATATATATTTTTTTTATTAATTTGCCAAAATTGCCGAGCTCCTCCTCTCAATCATATCAATTAAGTTATGTTTTTAAGTAAGTTAAATTTTACAACGTATATACCTACCTACATCTTCTATGTTGTATAATTAAGTATACAAGATGTTTGTGTCATGAAAAAAGAAAACAGAAGAAGCATTTTTAATAACGCTATTTCAGTATATATATTCCACACTTTTGTTTAACGTTCCCCTATATCTTCGAAATGTGTTTATATTTAATTTTTATTCTTTAGTTTTTTGAACAAATATTTTATTTATTTTAAGTTTCTTATTCTCTTCCTATCCTACCCTAAACTTTCATAACATTGATTTTTCTTTGCATCAAAAGAAATAACAAATGAAATTCATAGTCATATTTAGTTGCAATGTATTATTTTTTTTTTCTGTTTTATATTTTATTTATATTTTACACATTAAATTCATTTATGAGTGGATTTTTAGTTAGTAAGGACGATAAAGTGGGTGTTACCAATTAAAAGCAAGAAGAAGAAAATGATTTAAAACAAAAAACATTTAAAATGGTTATTTATACATTTTTATATTTACAAAGTATTAATTTGATTATTTTTATCAATCTAATTAAAGAAACGTATAATTTAAGGTATTTGAAAATTCGATTTTAAGAAAGGGAAAAGCTAAGCTGAGAATTGTTACACACAAACACCAAGTTTCATAATTCTATACGAGATCAATTGGAATATAAAACAAAAAAAAGAAACAAATTTAAAAATATCAGAAGAAAATTAACTTTTGTAATTTAGAGAAATTACAAATTTTTTATGTACTGATTTTAATTTTTTAATTTTGAATACGGGTGATTGCTATATACGATTTCGTATATAAAAAAAATAAATATTATATTGTAGGAGCAAAATGAAAATACTAAAAATGAATACATTTTTACAGATTTATTGCAATTTGCAAATTTTAAAAAGAAAGAAGAAAAATTTAAAACGCAGCAAAAAATATTATGAAGTTAATTTTTATATAATTATTATTAAACAAAAAAGTAAGAAATTACATGTGTTTCTCTTAATTTTTAGATTTATATTTAATTTATTCTATTTTAATGATAAGAAAAGAAATATGTAAGATTGATAAAATATTAAAAAATCGACGAAATGAAAAAAGAATGAAATAAAAATGAATGAACGATAAGTATTGGTATATAAAAACAAATTTAAATGTGTTTTATTTAAAGATCAATTCAACGAATGTAGTAAGTCTTATGGACTGCATGTAAAATATGAAAACAAGTAGAGAATATTATTTTCTTCAGCGCTGGGGCCCTACTATGTAACTCGATCCTACTTTTGATTCTGTTCAAAACTCATTTCCGGTTCTACTTTCATACTACGGATACTGGTTATACCAACTTCTGTTCAAACAAATTTGTACTTTCGAACGAGTATGACAGTTAAACAAACAAAAAAAAAATGTACGGAAGGATTTAGGTGAAATGCCTTTCAAAATACAGCTGGTGCAAGAATTGAAGCCGAACGGCCTACTGCAACGTATAATTTTTGGTGAATGGGTTCTTGGAAAGATGGCCGAAGATCCACTTTTTTGCCCAAAAATGTCTGGCTCAATGGGTACGTAAATAAGCAGAACTGTCGGTTTTGGAGTGAATCCCAGCCAGAAGCATTGCAAGAGCTACCAATGCATCCAGAAAAAGTCACAGTTTGTTGCAGTTTATGGGCTGGTGGCATTATTGGACTGTACTTCTTTAAAGATGATGCGTATCGTCACGTAACTGTAAATGGTGAGCGCTACTACTAGTGAGATGATAACCAACTTTTTTTTGCCCAAAATGCAATAGCTTGGCTTGCATGACATGTGGTTTCAACAAGACGGTGCCACACAGCACGCGCAACAATGGACTTATTTCACGTGCGGGACCTGTCAATTGGCCTCCTAGATCGTGCGATTTAACGCCTTAGACTATTTTTGGTGGGGCTATGTTAAAGCTCATTTCTAAACAGACAAGTCCGCTTCAATTGACACATTGGAAGAAAACATTGAAGCATTTATTCGTGAGATACCGGCCGAAATGTTGCAAAGAGTATGCCAAAATTGGACTAAGCGGTTGCATCATTTGAGCGCTGTCAAGATCAACATTTGCATGAAATAATTGATGCATTCTCAAAGCTAGTGACTCCAAAATTGAACTACAAAGTTAGTCAATCCGGAACTGTCATATTAATGACAAATACAAATATACATACAGATATTAAACATTAAACTTCTAATAACAAACTAAAATATTTTATTCATCATAACAGAAAATAAGTATTATCAATTTTTTTACCGTTAGTTTTGTCACAGAAAAAACCGCTTTTTAAATATATGGCTGTTCATAAAAATAGCAGTGCATGACAAAGTTCTAGATCTACTACGTAAGAAGTAAGACAAACTGTAACTCGGTTGCATCCCTTATACCCCCCATGGGATAAATAGGCCCGACCCCGTAATATGAAGAGCAAGCCCATATCATAACTTTTCCTCCACCATGCTTCACTGTTTTTAGTGTACCGTGGATCGCATACTGCATTTTAGGGTCTTCTCACATATTCTCGACGACGACCATTGGACCCAAAAACGACGACTTTGCCTTCATCGCTCGACAGAACATTCCTCAATTTCACTTTTGCCCAATCTCTATGCGCTTTAACAAACTCAAGAATGGTACCTTGCGTGGACTTCGGGCTGGTTACTTCGCTAATAAAAGATGTCTTCGTAATGTTACAGCGCTAACAGAGTGTTGAAGCCTATTTCTTGTTTACCTAGAGCCTATGGAAGGGTTCTGTTTTGCAAACTGAACGATTTTTCTGTCAGTTCTTTTAGTAGCCATCCTTTTTCGGCCTCGCGTTTTCAGTTTATTTTGCCATTTTAAGACGTTACTGACTATTTTTGCTGAGCAGCCTAGGATGTCTTGAATATTTTGGTATGTTTTTCCCTCCAAACGCAGTTTTCGAATAAGTTTACGAATTTCTTCCGTGCAGTGTTTTGACCGTCCCATTGTTTATTTTTGAGCTAATATTTATTAATTTTGTATATGCTTGTATGTTACACATACTTAAAACTTTATATAGTAAAACATTCACGTAACGAAAAATAAGAAAAAAAATTTAACACTTTTTAACTATAAAATCAAAAAAACTGCTATTTTTATGAACTATATCCAAAGAGTTTGAAATAATGGGTGTTCACCGGGAAAAGTTGGGTATAACTTAAAGATAAAAGTCTCTAATATGAAAACGAAAGATCGTTAGATGCAAGTAACATGGTAATTTATTTTGTTATTTTTATGAGCACAACTGTATATTTGTATTTAAATACCGAAGGATTCATTTCATTTTTAATTCTTGTGTCCTTACCGAGCAACTGATTGTGAAACGTCAAAACCAGTGTGCACTAATTTTTTAGCCAAAATTTTTACACTACGTCCGAGGGAAATTTCAACTTCTTTTGTAGTTAGATTTATCCAATCAGAAAGCCATTAGCTTTGTGAATGCGACCAATCTTCAAACATTAAATTATGTGGACAGTACTATCGATTCAAATAAGGAATTCATGCATTTTTCTGAATTGTATGTGTTTCTTTTGGAAAACTTTCCTATAGCTTTTATAAAATTGGCCTTTATATACGGTAAGTTAATTTAAACTTTTGTTTTAGTTTTATTTAGAGCTATCATCTTTCTAACACCATATTATCCGACATGACTACTCGCAGCAGACAAAATGCTATTCCGATTATCATTAAGTTATTTGCAGCATTGAATTCTTTGGCAACAGGAGGTTACCAAAACCAAATCGGTGGTGATAAGACCGCTGGAATTGCCCAGCAAAAAATGTCAAAAATACTTGCCAAAGTTTTGACTTCAATCGAAAGAGTCATGTGCCCGCTGATGATGAGTTTTAAAATGTCCAAACGCTATTTTTGGCAAAAATCACGAATTCCCGGTGTAATTGGGGAGGTAGATGAAACTCATGTCCTACAATTTACTTACACTTTGAAAAAAAAACTTCGCTCGCAAACACATTTGATGTAGAGTGATAATTTTCGATTTTGCCTTGTTTTGAATTCTACTTTCGAGTTAGTTCATTCTTATAGTTGGCACTACTAGATCTATTCGATTCTTGTTGGTTCGAAAATAGTCAAATAGATCTATAGTACCAATTTTTCGAATTCGAGCAATTTCATTACATAGCAGGGCCTCTGTACTTGATATTTTGGTTCATTTAGTTAAGAGTTGTCTCTTCTAAGAAATCTGGTGAACTTGATCTAGTTTTGCATTGTTTTTTTCTCTTTCCCAGCTGAGAGAGAGACTTGTAGATGAGTTATGAATAAGTATTAACACGTTATGAATCCTCCAGCCTAATATCCACCCTCCAAAACCCATTTGTTTAGATTGTTGTATTTGTAATGTGGAAAACAGCACCAGAAATATGCCATCATCTGTATCAACGATACAACGAAGGCTAAGACATGCTGGTATTTTTGGGCGCGTTGCAGTGCGGAAACCACTTCTACGACCCCAAAACAAGATCAAACCGTTGGAATGGGCCAAAACCCATAAGGATTGGACAGATGAAGACTTCAATGGAGTTTTATGCAGCGATGAGTCCAAGTTTGACATATTTGGCTCAAATCGCAGAGTGTACGTGAGGCGCAGCGCTGAACAGAAGATGCTACCAGACTGTTTGGTCCCAAATGTAAAGCATGGAGGCAGTAATGGTGTGGGGATGTTTTTCCTTCGATGGAGTAGGAGATCTAACACGAGTGATAGGAAGAATGGATAAAGAAGTCTATAAAACGATATTGGAAGACCACGTTTTGGTATCTGGTATCCGATTAATCGGTGAAGGTTTTGTATTCCAGCAAGACAATGACTCGAAACACACTTCAAAACTTTACAGGGGATACCTGAAACAAAAACAAAATGAGGAAATTCTAAAAGTAATGGTATGGCCTGGCCACCTCAGTCTCCAGATATTAACCCCATTGAGCTCTTAGGGGAGAGCTTGACAGAAATGTCCGGAATCACCACTTAACATCGGAATCTGTTCTTTGGGAAACTCTACAAAATTGCTGGAATAATATTCCGGTACCGGTATTGTATTTGTAATGTGGACGACTTCAACGAGAAACATTGACTTGTTTTCACGCATCCATAGAATCAACTGATAAGTTTTTTGGGGAAATTTCATATATTAGAGGAGAAATTACACGCACATTAAGACAAATTTTATGAGGCTGCTTTCGTTGTAGGCAAACCAAGATGTTTACCGAGGATTTATATCTTCATAAATATAAAGTGTTTTTGATTAGACTCATTGCTTCAGAGGATGATTCTTGCAAAAAAATAGCTATGTTTTCTGTTGATTGTTTACTGAGCGATTTAATGAAAGAACATATTTTGACATAATGGAAAAGAAAAAGCAACAAGCTGTCAAATTGAATCCATCGCTATTTAAAAACCATTTATAACCGTATACCTTTCTAGCAAAATAACAAAATTGTCTTAAGCTAAGTGTACACGATTTGAAGATCTTCCAATATTGGTGAACTGACGAAAGTCTTCCAATAGCATCCAATCAGGTAACAAATGTCAATTTTCTTTCAAGTGGAAATTGTCCGTTTATACGGTTGGTTGATTTGATCCAAATATTACACAATTTGTTGGTAGAAAATCGGCTGACAATTGCTGACAATGTTGTAACTTCCAATTAATTATTGTTTGTGTACAAGAAAAGATTTTAGAAAACAATAAAATTGGTAAACTCATTCGAAGACTATTTTCTCGACAAATTACAGAAAATATGAACATTTATTAAGAGATAAAAACAACAGTTCGTGCAAAAACATTTAAAAATATTAAAAACATAAATATATTTTTTAACCTTTTTGTTATTACTTCTTTTTTGTTATTTTTGCAAAACGTTGACTTCTTATTTCTTTCAATGTTTGTAGTTTTCAAATTCTTTCAAAATCCTGTAACTGTTGTTGTTTCCTGCTCAAAAACTTTCTGACAATTAAAAATTGGATGATGTTGTTTGGGAAGAACATTATTCAAAACCAAATTAGTGCTAAGACGATTACAAACGGTTGCAGGAAGTCGGACAATTTTTTGATAAAAAATTTGCCGAGATTGACTGCCAATTTTTGTTCTCTTACTTTTAACAAATAGCATTGGTTAAAATGTTTTGCTGAAAATCTGCCGATATTGGAACATCTTCTAATCGTATACATAGTGTACATTCACAAACGCATCACTGCAGAGATTATTTGCGATCATGGCTTTAGCATCATCGCTTGTCTACTCAAATAAACCCGAGACGATTGACGCCTTTTAATCTTACAATCATGTACTTATTGATGCAAAAAGTGGTAAAAAATTACTGATCTTGGCTGAAATTTGTTCGAGCCAACCGCGGCAGAGACTTCCACAAATCATTTTCAAAATATAATGGCAAGCTCTTATCTTTATAACAAAGCTAAGTACTTGGCCATAACATTACATCATATTCATTTTATTTTATCTACCCAACGTTAAAAAACACCCTGTATTTATGAAAGCTACTTTAATTTTTCATACGAATCATGAACACTTGCCTACATAATTTATCTAATATTATTATTTTGACCTTCGTCTAAAATACGTTTCGGAGAATTTCCAATTTCCCTATATTGATGACATGCGAGTTAACATGTATGTTAATTTCGTGACATTGAATGTTTCAAAACTTTATCAATTGCCAAATAATATATTGGCACAAAAATAATTAATAGATTCGATAGCATTGAGCAACAAAAGGGTAATCCCACAACAACATTCATACAATATTGACTGAGTCACATGTCAACAACAAAATACAAAAATGTTATGATTGATATATGAAAAGAAGAGGAAATTAAATTAAGCATTAAAATGGATCGAATCTAAGGCTAAGTATTCACGATTGTAAGATCTTCCAATTTAGGCCGAACTGTCAAAAGTCTTCCAATAGCATTCAATTAGGTGACAGTTGCCAACTCTCTATGGAGTAAAAATTGTCCGTTTATAAGGTTGGTTGATTGTATCCAAATATTAGATAATTTTTTGGTAGAAAATCGGTTGACAGACAATTGCCGACAATTTCTTAACTTTCAATTAATACATAATTATCTGTTTAAACTGTTGGAAGGCTTTAAAAAACAAAACAACATGATATATAGACAATTTTCTGGAAATATGACAG
Organism: Eupeodes corollae; assembly: GCF_945859685.1. Classification (NCBI taxonomy): domain Eukaryota; kingdom Metazoa; phylum Arthropoda; class Insecta; order Diptera; family Syrphidae; genus Eupeodes; species Eupeodes corollae. The sequence continues at coordinate 154,632,698 of NC_079147.1, forward strand.
GAATATCGACATTTATTTCATAAGTGAAAACAACAGGTCATGCAAAAACAATTAACAAATATAAAACACAAAAATAGTGAAACAATTATGAAGCGGGCAATAACCAGTATTTAGTTAAATTTGTGTATGTCTCCAATGTTATGTTATTTACCAGGCAGTGACTTCAGTGACTGCAAGAAGTCGGACAAAATTTGATAGAAAATTTGCCTACGGTTGACTGCCAATTTTTTTTCTGTCACTTTTGGCAGATGCAATTTCGTATTTGCATTGTGTTTTACAATATTGGAAGATCTTCCAATCTTGTATACTTAGCTTTAGTCTGAACACTACGGTTCAGTTGAAAAAACAGTTTAAGGTCAGATCAGAACATAATTCTGTACGATATTTACAGAATATAGTAATTTTCTTTCGGCAAATAAGATGCGTGATGTTTTCAAAGAAAGATTTGTTCTCTACGACCGCAACCCTTTTGTTGTTTTTTGAGCTCTGCATTTTCACTTGCATTGAAAATTTTGCCGATGATTTCAGCGATATTTGATACTTTTTCCAGCAGTATCGGCCGCCTCGTTTCTATTAATACAAACATTAACTGGGATCCATGCTAGAGTTAAATATTTTTGCGTTATTAAGAAGGATGCTTCGAATTTAATTGTAAGGGGAGGATCAATATCTTTTCAGTTCAGTCCCAGTCTGTGCCGAATGAGGAGTTTTGTCACTGTTGTACGTAATGGCTATACGTAACTACTGGCAGCTTCTGAGAAAATGCCTTGAAAAAGGATGGTTTCTCCGTTTTTTGTTTTTAATTCGAAGATTGCGAAAGTAAAATTATTATTCCTATAGGAGACGTACATATGTAGGTGCATAATGTTATCAAAGGCTTGATAGATTCAATAAGTTCCAGTGAACAATAATGAATTGTTGATTTGAAGTCTTTTCTTTGTTGTGGTTGGAGAGGCTGATATCTACAGATAGTAAGTGTCTTTTACAAGAGGGTGGAAGGTATTTCAACAGATTTCTTAATAATTCTAAAGGAATGGAATCATGAGCCGAAATTTAGGTAACGACTTTGGTTAGAGATAATGCTGAATTTTTCATTTTTTTTCTGGATAAAGTTTTTTTTTTAAGCTGTGTGAAGAGGATGAGAACCATTAGTAAGGGCTTTGCTCATTAAGTGCCTTAAGCCCAGCTTCTATTCAAAGAGCTTCGATTGGTGTTGTCCTTATATCGCTCCTGTGCATGTTCGGTAGCATTTGTGTATTGCTGTATCGATGCCCGTGAGCCCGTGTTGGAGGGTCTCTTCTACCAAAGCTTTGGTTTTTTTGAGAACGGTTTACAGATGTTGTCCTTTTCTATGAGAACATATCATCTTAAGGGCATTGTTTACAGTCTTAAGTTGATTGATTGTATTGTTGATGTGGACATCCGATTTCAGGTTTCCACCAAATGTTACACTAAGGTCTTTGAGTTCTTCTTTCAAGTTCACAGTGGAATTGCGAATTACGAGTGGGATGGTTGAGGCTAAGTTTCTTTTTTCAAAAAAGGCGCAGTGTTCCTATTTGGATGTTAGGACATTAGCACCAATTTTTTTTGTCCGCATAAGGATTTCATTGTTCGCAGTTTTTAAAATGGCTTTCACAGTAGATGGTTGTTCAGAACTACCATAAAAATATTATTTGCATATACACCGAAGAACTGTGGGTTAAATTCTGTTTTGAAAAGTCTAGAATAAAATATTTAGGTTGAAAAGCAAAATGAACGTTTAAGCAAGTGGATTAAGCATACGTTATTTGTATATCTCTATGCATACATTTGTGTTTATTTATATGCATACAAATTATTATGATTAGAAGATTTTAAGGTCAACTGCGTGCATCACTATTTAACAAAATTTCTTTATGATTTTTTTTCAATGAACAAATTATTCGCTGATCGGAATAAGTTTTATAATTACATTTTTAGCAGAATAATGTTGGAATTAAATTAATATTGCTTTTTAATTATACTATACCATGTATGTGTACAATTAATCCCGTACCAACAATTCGTCGTTGTAGCTTCTTTTCCACTCTCTATCTATACAGACGAGACCAAAAATAACTCGAAGAAGCATCATAAGACGTTTTCATGTCATGCCTTGGCAAGGTCCAAAGCCCAAGGGCCATGATTGAGAACCGGGATAGTGGGGGTCTTATAGAAGGTTACTTAAGTTACTTAAGTACCTTCTTAGTCCAAAGAAGCAAGTAGAAAAAGTCCTCAACTGCCTGCATGTTATAGCTGTCTATGGTGATGTTTTTTGCAAGACGTTGTCATTCAATGCTTTTTTTTGATTACAGCATTTACTTGGTCTTGATCTCATTGAGTTATTTGATAGATTTTGGAAGATTGTGCCTTTACTGTTGACAATTGAATTTTGGACAATTCTTTCCAAGATGAAGTTGAAGAAGTCGCATTATAGTGCATAGCTCTGTCTGAAACCTTGTTTAACATCAAAAGCATGAGATCTTTTCCGACCTCAATAGAGCAGCGTGAAGTCCATCCATATCGTCCTTCTGCACAAAAGGACAAGCTTGACAAGGATGCCAAAATTAGACATCGCAGTATTGCAAGTTTTTTTTTTTATAGATATTGTCATATGCGGCCCTAAAATCAATGAATCGATGGTGAGTATCGACTTTAAGTTCCTAAGTTTTTCAAAAGATCTACTTCATTATTATTATCTTTATTTTTTCAACACATAAAGTAAAAATGTTTTAATATAAAAGATTTAGGAACATGGCTTTTAAGTCGTCTGCCGATTATATTATAAATAAAAACACAGCAAGAAAATTGAAAATGAAAAAGTGTAGTACATTAAATATAATTTTGCCGCTGAACATAAACATATTTTAACAATATATCATTACAGTTTAAGACTTTATTTTAATCAGATCTAATTAAAACTAAAAGAAACTAGTATAAATATATTTCAAATGTTAATTTTAGTTTAAAAATGAAAAAAAAACAAATTTAAACTACTGTATATAAATTTAAAAGATTGAAGAATTAATCGATTAAAGAGTAATGGTAGATTAAGGGATTCAATATTAACTGAAAGATGGGCTTTTAGTTTAGATAAAACCAAACAATAGATTCATTTTGAAATAGATTAACACAAGTATTTATGTAAGCGATAGCTTCAGTAACAAACCAGATAAGAACTTTTCAACCACACTCACCATTTACAATTGAGTAACTCTCTTCTGTAGAAAGGAAGCTTTTCCTAAAGTAAACGGTGATTTTTTAAGAGCTTGAGAACTTTTTTTTTTAAAAAACGCATAAAATTTGGTCCATGACATTTACTTTTTGAAGATAATTTCATTTAAATGTTGACCGCGGCTGCGTCTTAGGTGGTCCATTCGGAAAGTCCAATTTTGGGTAACTTTTTCGAGCATTTCAGCCGGAATAGCCCGAATTTCTTCGGAAATGTTGTCTTCCAAAGCTGGAATAGTTGCTGGCTTATTTGTGTAGACTTTAGACTTGACGTAGCCCCACAAAAAATAGTCTAAAGGCGTCAAATCGCATGATCTTGGTGGCCAACTTACCGGTCCATTCCTTGAGATGAATTGTTCTCCGAAGTTTTCCCTCAAAATGGCCATAGAATCGCGAGCTGTGTGGCATGTAGCGCCATCTTGTTGAAACCACATGTCAACCAAGTGTAGTTCTTCCATTTTTGGCAACAAAAAGTTTCTTAGCATTGAACGATAGCGATCGCCATTCACCGTAACGTTGCGTCCAACAGCATCTTTAAAAAAATACGGTCCAATAATTCCACCAGCGTACAAACCACACCAAACAGTGCATTTTTCGGGATGCATGGGCAGTTCTTGAACGGCTTCTGGTTGCTCTTCACTCCAAATGCGGCAATTTTGCTTATTTACGTAGCCATTCAACCAGAAATGAGCCTCATCGCTGAACAAAATTTGTCGATAAAAAAGCGGATTTTCTGCTAACTTTTCTAGGGCCCATTCACTGAAAATTCGACGTTGTGGCAGATCGTTCGGCTTCAGTTCTTGCACGAGCTGTATTTTATACGGTTTTACACCAAGATCTTTTGCGTAAAATCTTCCATGTGGTCGAATAACACAAACCCAATTGCTGCGAACGGCGACGAATCGACATTTCACGGTCTTCAGCAACACTCTCAGAAACAGACGCAATATTCTCTTCTGTACGCACTGTACGCATTCGTGTGGTTGGTTTAATGTCCAATAAAGTAAACTGAGTGCGAAACTTGGTCACAATCGCATTAATTGTTTGCTCACTTGGTCGATTATGTAGACCATAAATCGGACGTAAAGCGCGAAACACATTTCGAACCGAACACTGATTTTGGTAATAAAATTCAATGATTTGCAAGCGTTGCTCGTTAGTAAGTCTATTCATGATGAAATGTCAAAGCATACTGAGCATCTTTCTCTTTGACACCATGTCTGAAATCCCGCGTGATCTGTCAAATACTAATGAATGAAAATCCTAACCTCAAAAAAACCACCCTTTATAAACGTCGAATTTCTTGGAGTATTAGACATCTTGCTAGGAAGTGATAAACGTTTTCGATTTGATTAAGGTTGCAAAGATTACAATTGTGATTTATATGAACCCTATGAGGTCTGTAATTTAGCTCTAGCATTTCAGTTCGGATCTTAAATATTAAAATCATTTCGTTAACTGTGAATTCTTTTTGAAAATAATAAGCTTCCACCAAACAATGATTCAGTTTGCTGTATATCGTCCTTGACATGGACTCTTTAGCACGGTTCATAGAATTTTGAAATATTTTTTCGTCAATTGCTGAGATGCAGTCATAGAATTGATTCTTCCACGAACCAAAGTTATTAAAGGCTAAATTCAACGTCGTATTATATTAAGCATCTAATTCTTGCCAATCTCTGAACGGCGTGTAACAACGCTGAAGTGCAATCATGGGAACTTTTCTTGGAAGATTATTATCACATCTCTTTAAAACTTTGACAATATAGTCTGCATTTGACTTAAGTTTTTTTTAAGAAAATTGGAGGTAGTCCAGATTCGACATATATTGCATAGTTAGGTGTGTTTAAAGGGACCTTAAATACACGTTTGAAGAAATATCTCTGGATAACTTCAAAGACTTCACATACTTCGTAACCATACACTTCGTTAGCATAACATAGTGAACTTTTAATTGTTGCATCAAATACTTTGAATTTTACCATCGGTTCGATACATTTGTTATTAAAAAGACTTGTTTTATATGAGGTCGTATGTTTGAATTTTGTGTTATTGTAAAATCTAAGTATTTAAATTTTTTAACTACCTCTATTCTTTCACCATTAAGATTCCAAGAACGGTCATTTCTGACATTATGATTATGAGATCTAAAAACCATAGTCTTCGACTTTGAAGTATTAATTTAAAGATCCCAAGAGTTACAATACTTTGCATGTTTGTTAATTTGCAGTTCTAGAGTTACCGGATTATCAGTAAGAATGACAAAGTTGTATCGAACTGCATGAGATTTACAACCTCAGCAGTCGATGGTTCCAGAAATAAATAGAAGGTAAATGAAACTTATGTAAATATTATAAATTACTTAACGAAAGAGAAGTGTTCGTTATGTGAACGAAAGCTCTTAAAAACGTTTCTATAAGTTTTTGATGTAGTCTTAATATAAGTTGCAAGAAGGACGGTCGCAGGCTTTAAATGAATAAAGATGGATAGTGGTTTTTTATATATTTTTCCACTCTAAAAATCATTGTGTTTTTACTTTTAATTTCGAAGGTTTCTGTTTATAAAAGGTAAGCTGGGCTACGATACAAAAGTCATACGCATATAAAAGCACCTTAATAAGCAAATTACCATATTATACAAACCCTGGAACACTATCTTCAATGTCGTTAATAAAAAGTGAGAAGAGCAAAGGACTCAAAATACAACCTTGCGAAACACCTACTTCTGTCTTAATTGCTGCGAAGAGGATCCACCATTAAAAACTACCGCTGTTGTATTTGAAAGAAGTTTCTCATATATTTTTAAAATTTTTGTTGATAATCCAACACCTACTAATTAGAAAAGTAATAGTTTTCTGTTTATAGTATCAAAGGCAGCTTTAAAGTCTTCAAAAAAAGCATAGAGATTATTTTTCTTATCCAAAAAACGTTTAGCGACATTAGTTAGAGTAAAAATTTGATCAACTTTAGAGAGGTTAGTTCGAAGCCCAGCCTGAAAACAACTTATTTTGTTGTTTATAAGTCTAAGATATAGCATATGAGTAAACAGTTTTCGTAATGAATTGAGAACAGAGATACCTCTGTAGTTTTTGGGGAGATTAGGATCTCCCCTAAGATCGCTAAAATGGATGACTCTTTGAAATTCTTTGGTATTTCTTCGTTGTTCTTTGTTGTTCTAAAAATTGTGAGCTGGCATTTTTCAAAAATTCGCCTGGGATACCATCTAAACCCGAAGGCTTATTGTTTTTCAAAAAACGCAAAATATATGTAAGACTGGTAAGTAGACCTTTTGTAAGTTTTTCGAAATATGAGCCCATCACTTCGATTTCATTTACCAAAATTCTACTTTAATGTGTTCCCTTAGATTGTTTAGACGTCATAATCCATTACACGCGGGGATGTGGGAATTCTTAGTCAATGAAAAAGTTTCAGCGTTATAGCATAAAACGCATATTCTAGTTTTCCTATTAATACCCCTAATTATATGATCCACTTGGAAGTTGGATGGCCTCGAAACAATTACACTACATTTGGTTTATGTACTAAAAGTCATGAAAATGGAAGATGAGCGGCTGCCGAACGATTTCTTGAAGCATATGTTAGAAAAAATTGTCGAGGAATCTGTTAGCAGTTGATGTGACATACGTTTCTTCTACTTCTATAAAAAGAAAATCTGAGAATATCTTAGAAAAATCAAAAAAGTTTTTATACAACAAATTATGTGCTTGAAGGCAATAGTCACTAAGTGCAATTTTTCCCAAATTCGAGAAAAAGTTATTGTGTGTTGATGTAATCATGCAAATGCAAACTAGAGAATGAGAAAATTAACTATTGAACTAATTTTAATGAGCGTATCCCCGAATATAAAGGGGATAATACCACCACACAGTGTGAGCACTAGAAAAGGGAGGGAGGGGTTGAAAGGATGTGTTGGTGAACATTGGGTTTAAATTCCTTAATATTGCAATGGCTGGGAAAGACAGAGTACTGGAAGACATTTCACATTCGCATAGTACGGCTAAAGAACGAATCTCTGTACTTGACAGTACGATCGAAGTTGTGCTCGAGGGTATATTAATGAGCATTCCTAGACGCGCGAGTATTACGGTTGAATTGTTTAAGGGGAGGAATGCAACTGATTATTTCTCTAGAGCATAAACCATTAAAATAATGGTAAAAGAGGGTGAGACAAGAAACATTTCGACGATGTTCAAGTGACGTAAATGATCTTATGATGATGGTAATATCACCAATTAATCTAAATGCTCTACGTTCAATACTGTCCAAGAGGCTTAAGTAAGTTGCAGGAGCACCAGCCCAGATATGGGAGTTATACTCAAGCTTTGGACGTACATATATAAGTCTTGTAAATAACAGCCAGATCAGAGGGGGAGAAAAACTTCTTGCATCGCCTTAGAAAACCCAAACATCTTGCGGCATTTTTGGCGACATCGCGTATGTGATGGTTCCACAAAAGGTGGGTGGTGATACACATACCGAGAATATCGAGATGTCTGGTCTCCTCGATGCAATTGACATCTATGGATAATGCCAAGGGGGTATATCTCGCTTAAACGATACAACCTAGCATTGGGTTTTCGAAGAATCAAATTCCACGCGGTTTCTTATTCCCTATTGTACAATACTGTTTAGCTCGGAATTTAATGAGCTCATCATATTTTGTCGTTGCAGTTCCACGTCTGAAGAAGAGGTATGTGAATCTGAAAACGAATATGAAAAGCTAAGTGTATTATCGTCAGCGAACCAATGTATTGGATTAGAAGTTGCAAATAAGAAAGAGTATTGGAGTTAGAACAGAGCCCTGGGGCACACCAAGCATTTATTTTGAGGGTTTCAGACTTCAATCCATCCAATCCCACTTGTATTGAACGATTCGAAATGGTCTTACTCATCCAATGAAGGAGGGATTCATGAAAATTGAAATCATGCATTTTCGATAAGAGAGCCTAATGCCAAACCCTATCAAACGCTTTTGGAATATCAAGTCCAATAATCTTTCTTTCCCCAAAACGATATAAAGATTTGTTCCACTGTTCAGTGTGCCATATTGTTGGTCATTAAGAAGCTTTCAATCTTCGAAATATTTCTTGAGCTGATAAATAATCAGCGTTTCCATGACCTTGGAAAGAAGGGGCGTAAGTGCAATCGGTCGGTAAATAGAAGGTGAGAAAGATTTGATTTTGTTGGGAATAGGCTGGAAAAATGCGGGTTTCCATCCGGTCGGAACGAGACCTGAGGAAGTGAGGAGTAGGACAGATGAAAAGGCTTACGCACTGGTTTTGCCAGCGTTAAAGAACACCTCTTCAAAACAATAGCGGGGATACCATCCGAGCCAGCAAATTTATGTATGTATGTTAAGATCTTTTAGGACTCTCGCTACAGTACAAGTGCGAAAAAAGTTTTGCCCCTTAAGATTCACTAACTTGATAAAGTACAGGCGGAGTCATAACACTCACCGGCAGCGTTGAATTGACGGCGAAATGCCTAGCAAAGAGAATAGCTTTTTCTAAAAAACTAACAAATGGAGTGTCATTGACAACGAGCGTAGGAACCGAAGAAAAGGAAGAATTCTTCATATTTTTTACAAATGACCAAAAATTTGTACTGCCTTTGGGACGTTGCAGTATTTTTTGCCATAATTTTTGGTCATGTAAAAATGAAGTAAAATCGTCACTAAACAGCATGTTTTACAGTAAAGTGAACTACAATCTCCAAAGCAACGCATGTATACTTTCTTTATGGCAACAAAACTGAGATGGTTATAACCTTAATGTGCTCTTTCTTGTATTTGCAACAAAACTGAGATGGTTAGAACCTTAATGTGCTCGTTCTTGTATTGAAAAATATTCACTATTTACAATTCAAAAAAAAAATATATATAATGACAACTTCATATGCCTTAGAAATAAAGTATTTAAATTTGAATGTTTCTCTTTTTTTGAAATATCGAAAACAGAAACAATACAAAAATATCAATCTGGTAGATGCCTTATTCTAAACCTTAAAACTTAATGTAAAAATGTAGAATAAACAAAATATTGTATCATTATATTGTTACAAGAATTTATAAAAAAACGTCTATTAAACTAAAACTAAAAACTAACTTGTTATGTTTAGCGAAATGTATGTGATACATTTACTAAAATGAACCCAAATGTTTTCTAGCTCACTAACAAATTTTCATGCATTTAGTAAGGTACTAAAATTCCACAAAACCTTGCAACTCTAGACCAAAACAGAGTCTCGCATATACTGACAATTATCAGCTTTGAGATCAGTAATTTTTTTTAATGCTTTGTTCCCCAGAATTGGATGATAAAATTGTAATTTCTTATTTTCTGGTTTTATTGTTGTTTATAATTATTGAAGAAATATGCAAACACAACCTTTCACCACCTGCACCTCCTCCGCTTCAATAAAATGCTGTGTACCAATTAAATGACTTGAAATGTTCAACACAGCGTATAATAATTTCGCTCTTTAAAAATTGCTAAGCGATGAATAAAAGAAACTGTTAAATAACAAAAAAAAAGAATAAAGGCCTGATGCTGGAGGTACTTTGTTTTTATTGCATCTACATTATAGCTAAGCTGTATAGCATCAGCAGCATTGAGCGTATTTCGACTTCGACTTCGTCGTCGTCGACGTTTTCGTCTTCGTCGTCATTTTATTCAACTGATCCAACAACATATTACAAAACCCCTTCGCGATGAATAGTCATTAAAAAGGAAAAGTGATTATGAGTCGACATAGTGGACCGTGAAATGCTTTGCGCGCTTCGGAGAAATGCTAAGCTAAGCAGCAACTCTGTATGATAGTGGTTGATGTCTGTATATTGTGTATGGTATAGTTGGCTAAAATCTCAGAAGCTAACCGCAAAAGTGGGGTTCCATCTCCACACCATACTACCGCTGATACCTACATATAGTTTATTCCAATTCATATACACAATCTGAATTCAAAAAGCCAAAGCAAAGTTTAAGTTTTCGGTCGGTGGCTGGCACTCACTTTCGGAAGTTGGAACGATCAACAACACAAACCTTCGACGACGTGAACTTTAAGACCCCCGAGATCGCAAGCATACCCATAATAACACTGCCAACGATACTCTTTCAAAGTTTGTCACAAAATGCACTTATAGTTTAAAGCCTATCTCCACCTATACCTCTACGAGTACCTTTTTAATTCAATTCGATCTTTCGTGCAAGAAATAAAAGTGAAAACGTTTTGCTCGACAACTACATTTCTTACATTTTAATATAGTGCGTGATCATTCTATAATTCATAAATGTTATCGTTTTTTTTGTACGCCCTGTGCAAGCATAACCTCTCGTAATCATCCAGCTATCAAGAAATACAAAATTTTTATATTTTTTTGTTTGTTTAAAGTTTGGAACTTAAAATTGTCTTTTGTAAAGACTTTCGATTTCGTTTGTTGTTTTTTCTTTTGTGCGTTACGGTCCTAAACGAAAAAAAGAAGTTATTTTAAATAGTTTTTAGTGTCTTTTGCTTTATTGTGTGTGTTACACGTTTGTTTTACAAGAAATCGCAACAAAATTCCGAATGTGGATATAACAACGGCTAATTATTGGATTATAGCTCATCTTTGATTATGGAAACTCAAATAATATGGATATGTTTGCGTAAGATTCTAAAAAATATTATTTTTTAAATTGTTTGTTATTAAATTATTAAGTTAATTCATTTATTGCGTAACTATATCAAGTTCTAGAATGACAAAACGAAAGAGTTGAGGCTAAAACTTTTTTTTTTTGTATTGTTGTTAAATTCTTTTATAGGAAATTATTTTTATTTGTTCTTTATTTTAATTTAATAATGATCATAATTGCTTTAGTGAGTTAGTATATAAGATAGTGTTGTGAATCAGTTGCAGCTAAGTGCACTTGCGTGCACTAGACTAAACCACAATTTCATGTAGTTTCAAGATATTTTTTCAAATTTTAAATTGATGTGTTTTGAATTTTTCGTTGAGAACCTTTTGTTGGGTTTTGTTTTCATAATTATGGAAAATATTTAAATATAAAGCTTACAAAAAGAACCAATTTACAGTTTCAGCTTAATTTTGATTGATTCTCTGTTTTCTTATACCTAATGTGAATTCTAAGATCCGAAAAGATAAGTTGTTGTTATTAATTACATCATGCAATATTTTAAGGTGTGTTTTCACATGAAATGTTTCCTGCTATTTTGTTTAAAAACATTTCAGAAATGTTGTATGAATACTACTAATAAAAGTTTAAGTAGAATCTTACTACGAATGGGTTATTGACATTTATACGAGTCTCGAATGGATCTTATGTGATTTCTTTTTCAAATGTTGGTACGATTGATAATGCATTTGAATCTCGATGGCTGTGTTCGTTGAGTAGTTTTCCATTTGGAATCATGCGTTTTCTATTTGGAAAAAAAAATCAATCTGTTACTGTTGATATTATTAAGTTTTGTTAATGAAAATGGACTGACACTGCTTATTTTGCAAGAGAAAACAATAGAAAAGATAATTAAGTTTTGCTATGTTTCCAACAAAGGCTTTTCTCAGATTAGATTAAATAAATCTTTTTGGTGTTTCCAATACACAAGAAGATTTTAAAATTATTAAGTTTGACAGCACTTTCTAAAATGCAAATGGTGTTTCGATGTTTTTTATGAAGTGCAAGTGAGATGGTTTGATTTGTGTTAAACAATGAATAACTGAACAGTTCAGCGCCATATAAGAATATGCTACCTAAACCATGTGCATTTTTTTTTAATTTAATTAAAACAAAACTACATGTATTTTTTGTACACAAACATGCAAAGAAAAAGACCACAATGCATTATCTGTAAAACCAACTCCTCCACGCAGGTTTGTCTTCACAAATTTTGACTCGATTCCGGTCGAGGAATCAAGCTCATTTATATACGTGAGCGTCTAGACCATTATAAAAACATTTCAGAAATATGTCTCTGTTTTTAAAATGTTTTTTTTTAATGTTGTTGAAATGTTTCAAAAATATTTCTTAGATACACCTTAAGACACTGAAATTTGAATCGATGTTGAGAGGAATACAATTTGAAACATAAAATATGTGTTCTTTTGTTTCATTTTATTTAACTTAGTTAAATTTCTTCAACACTTTTCCTCTAGGCAATTTATTGCATCAAAAATGGGCTCTTTGATTTTTGATGAAATTTTGTTAATTGAACTTATTTTGATGTAAAATTTTTACAATTGAAAATTAAGAATGAAACAACAACAACTTTTTTAGTTAATTATTCTAATATAACAGTAACAGAGTCAGGCATGATGTCGGGATGACTAATTTGTAAATATAAGAATAAATATAATCTTTTACAAATTCGTTCTCGACTCCTCAATTTTTTTTACAGATTTTTTAGATTTATGATTGATTTTGAATCATACGAAAACTATACATACAAAATAAATTAGAACAGGAAAAATGTCATAAGTATAGCTTGAAAGCCGTCAAGCCGAATACATAGCATCAGTGCCTGTTCTTATGTGGCCTGTAGTTAAGCTCAAAAGTTTCAGTTCGTATTTTAATGAATTTTAAATTTAAATCTGAAGCAGAAAAGACCTCCTAAGAAAAACTGGCTATACGCAGCTCTAGAAACTAATTGCCCAGCCCTTTCGAGATTCGTTTTGTTTATTTCCTCGTCAAACACTGAAATGCAATCGTAAAAGATATTTCTCTATTTTACTTCGCTGTTTTAGATTCATTGGTAAATTATTTGTTTCAACTGGATGCCATTTTCTAAAAAGGGGGTTCACATAAAACCAGCTGTTTACAGTATTTTAAAAAACTTTAAATTTCAATGTTCCGTCCAAAAAGTTTCTTGAAAAAAAGTTTGACCACAATGAATGCTGATTTAGCTACCACCAGTTACTCTCTTAAATGAATTTTGATACTTAAATTATAAGGGATAATAAAACCGTGATATTTAAGCTCGCGGACAACTTTAATAGTGCTACCATCTTATATCCAATTTCTTATATTAGTATTTGACCGGTTTTGGGGTTTAAAAATCATGATTTTCGATTTGAAAATGTTGATTATAAGGTCTCTTAAGTTAAGTTTACTTATCTGAAAGTAAGTTTATTTATATACACAAGGAACACCATTAGGTCATCAGCAAAGTGAAAGATCTTCACAGAAAAATCCCCTGGTAAATTATTTTCAATAGCATTGTTAAAAAAACGGAGATCAAAGGACTCATTTTACACCCTTGTGGAAAGACTGTTTCGGTTGTAAAGGATCTTGACATAAATTTTCTGTATCGAAAATCATTCCAGACGTACATATTTAATAAAAACTGGTCGTAAAATGGAACGAATTTGCTTGAAAGACCAATAACTGCTAGCATATAAAGGGTGTCCCAAAATTAACGCAAGATTTGAATTTGCCGCCATTTGTGCAGTGAAGTGTTGGAAAGCCTGAAAAAAAGCAATTTGACAGCTAACAGTATAGGGTTATTAAAAATGGAGCGTCACACGATAGAACAACGTGTCTTCATTATTAAAGAATATTTCAAAAATAGTGAAAGCTTGGCGGCTGCAGTTCGAAAATTTCATACAAAATATGGTCGGAATAGTGTTTTAATTTCGTCAACTGTGAAGAGATTAATTGAAAAATTCATGGAGACTGGATCCGTTGGAGACGCCAAACACACTAGTCGTCCAAAAACAAGCCGTTCAAATGTGAATGTCGAAGCAGTGCGTGAGAGTGTTGCTGACAATCCAGGAACCTCAATTCGACGTCGTGGACACGAATTGCAAATTTCAAGAACCCCTCTACAGCGTATACTCACCAAAGATCTGTGTCTTCATGCTTACAAAATTCAATTAACACAACAATTGAAGCCTAATGACCATGGACAGAGAAGAGAGTTCGTTGAATGGATTATTGAACATCAAAAAATGGACCCTGATTTTTCGAGCAAAATCATCCTAAGCGATGAAGCACATTTTCATCTTGATGGCTTTGTCAATCGCCAAAATTGCCGCATTTGGGGTTCAGAGAACCCACATGTGATTGTCGAAAAACAAATCCATCCACAACGCGTGACTGTATGGTGTGGATTTTGGGCTGGAGGCATAATTGGGCCATATTTTTTTGAAAATGATGCTGGTCCAGCAGTGACTGTTACTGGTGCTCGATATCGCTACATGATTACACAGTTCTTTCTGCCAAAATTGGATGATATTGATGTGTCCAATATGTGGTTTCAACAAGACGGCGCCACATGTCATACAGCCCGCGAAACAATTCAATTACTGCATGAGACATTTCCAGGTCGTGTACTCTCTCGTTTCGGTGATCAAAATTGGCCTGCTAAATCGTGTGATTTGACACCATTAGACTTCTTTTTATGGGGTTATTTGAAATCACAAGTCTATGTCAACAAGCCCACAACCACCCGTGCAATAAAGGAGGAGATTCAACGCTGCATCAACGAAATTCAGCCACATTTATGCAGAATGGTCATGGAAAATTTCAACAAAAGAGTGCGCATGTGCATGCAAAGCCGTGGAGGCCATTTGTCCGATGTGTTATTCCATACATAACCCTATCCTATGTACTTTACGAGTCAATAAAAATATAACTATCAAAAGACTAAAAACGGCGTTTTCTATTTAATTCAAATCTTGCGTTAATTTTGGGACACCCTTTATAAAAGTGATCTTCTATTGATGGTATCAAAAGCCGCTTTAAAAGTCAACGAAAAGGTTGTATAAGGGCTTCTTTTTGTCGGTAAATCACCGTGCAATGCTCGTGAGAGCAAAAATTTGATCAATCGTTGAAAGGAAATGTGAACTCGAATCAAGCTTTTTAAATAAAGGAAATATTGTCGCCAAACGAAAGTAGCTCAAATTTCAATTCTATGAAGAAGTATTACTCTTATATCTCAGTGATTTGTGTATTTACATACATATGTACATTATTTGTACAAATATAAAAGACATTTTTCGTGTTGACTGTCAAAACTCTGAGAATGGATTTTTTAACATTTAATGTTTCAAATGTTCTTTGTGTCATAGTTCAAATAGGAAGATAATAAATACAAAGCTCTTCAGGCTCTGTCAGAAATAGGTTTTTGATACCATTTTCTAACCTTTATTCAATATTGTTTAATTTAAGTCGAATAAGTCAATCATAAATAAATGATACCAGTATTAAGGGTTTTTAAATTGGTGCGAATAGATTTTAGCCTCCTGTGGCGGCCACTTTGTTTTGGTGACACCTGTCAAATCTTTTGTTTATTATTCAGTTGTTTATGCCAATTCATAATGCAAGTTACACGATTGAACAACACGTTCAAGTGACAAAACTTTATTATCAAAATGAGTGTTCGTTAACGCAAACGTTGTGAGCATTGCGCCCATTTTACGGTGGACGTGGTAGCCTTTAACAGTCGAATCTTCAACGTTTGGTGGTCAAATTTGAGACGACCGGTTCAGTAAAGCCCTAGTCCACACAGGACTGTACCACCTTAAATAAGTAAGGTTCAGTAAACAACCAGCCAACACCCGTACGTTCAAGGAACGGAAGGTCCGCCGAGAACAACGCTGCGGTCAGTAAAATTGTACAGCAGAACGCGAGGCAGACTATTACTTGCCGTGCACAAGAACTCGGCCTTTCGCAGACTTCAACATGTCGAATTTTGCGTTGGGACTTGGGCCTACACCCGTACAAGATCCAACCAACCATATACAACGCCGTTTGTTCCCTTATTGGGCTTCGAAATTTGCCGACGTTAGGCGGTTAACGAGGGCTACACATCGATGATAATTAGTTTCTTATGACCTAAATTGAACCATACGGACCTAGACGACATGTTATTGTAACAGGATTGCACGTAGTGCCACACAGCAAACGCCATGACATATACACACAATGTCCCACCGTTGGAAAAACCTTATAGTTAAGAATAGTATTGATCCAAGTAGCATTTTATGACTATTATTTGATCACATCTTCACTAATAATTTATATGTTTAATGCAATAGAGAAATGTCAAAAATTGATGTTTAACAGAACATATGTATGTTCGATATCACTTAGATGTCTTTTACATAAGCTGAATTAATGTAGTAGAAGTTTAATAACATTACTTGCATGACTTCTGTTTTTAAATAGCCAAATAGTAATTTAATTTTTTTTAAATTGTAGTTGCACACTTTTTCACAAAAATGTAAATGTTTTGACTTTTAGTAGGTACGTACTAATTCAATGTCTACTTACAAATTGCGTCAAAATGGATGATATTGGTGAGTTCTTAGATGAATGGAAATACTCTATAATAACTCCCCTTCATAAATCAGGTACATAAAGTTCGATTGAAAATTACAGACCAATTGCAAAACTGCAGTTAATTCCAAAGGTTTTCGAAGCTGTAGTAAAAAACAAATTGTATAATCTTATTCACAATACCATTTCAGTTTACAAACATGGTTGTCAATATTTTGAAATTTTTGTCTATCACAGATGGAAATGCGTTCTCAACTTGACACTATTTACACTGATTTTTCAAAGGCTTTCGATCGCGTACAACATAGTGTTCTCTTAAAAAAACTATAGAGATATATGGATTTCACTCTCAGCTCTTAATGTGGATAACGAGTTATTTAGTAGGTAGGAAACAGGTGGTAAAAATTGATAATGCCTTATCTAGGGAAATTATAAATTATTCGGGTGTTCCTCAAGGTAGTCACCTTGGACCACTTCTTTTTATCATTTTTATTAAAGACTTACCATTACATGTTACTTTTTCTAAATATCTTCTGTTTGCTGTCGATTTGAAAATATTTAGTTCCATAAATTCACTTAACGATGCAAAAAATGTTCAAATTGATTTAAATAATTTAATTAAATGGTGTAATATCAATGGGCTTTATTTTAACAATAAGAAATATAGCGTTGTGACATTTTCCAAAAATCACAGTCCATTAAATAATAATTATAAGCTTGAAAACGACATTTTACAATGACTTGATAGCCATAAGGATCTTGGCGTAATCTTCGATTCTAAAATTAATTTCTCAAATCACATAGACCATGTGATCTTATTAGCAAACTCTATGCTAGGGTGTGTTTTTCGAAATTCAAAAGCTTTCGAAGACCCCTATACCTATACATTAAAAGCTCTTTATTATAGTCTCGTCCGACCACATTTAGAATACTGTACTATTATATGGAGCCCCTACACCTCGTCTAGCATTCGTCGTATAGAAAATGTTCAAAAAAGGTTCACAAAGTTTGCCTTACGAAAAATGTTTGGTTATTCAAATATTCCATCTTATGAGACGAGGTGTATTTTAATTGATCTAAAACCTCTTGCTCAGAGAAGAAAATTAAACTCAATACTTTTTGCTTTTGATGTCTTGAATTTTAATAATGACTGTCCAGTGTTATTATCTATGTTTTTTATTTATGCGCCTTCTAGAAACTTGCGCTCTCAAGACTGTGACTTTTTAAATGTTCCTTACCACAGTACTCGCTATGCTAAGTATAATCCTATCACAAGAGCTTGTATGGATTTTAATAAATATGATTTTGCAATTGACTTTAATATTAAAAGAAATGTTTTGAAACATAAATTATTAAATTTGTTATAATGCTATAAGTAAATTATGTATTTTATTATTTTTATGTTATGTGTCATATTATTTATTATTATGTTATGTGTCATATTATTAGTCTAAATAGACGAATATATAAATAAATAAATTGATATTCTAATGAATACAAATACTTATACTCTATGGAAATTAAACAGTGGGCCTAGGAAAAAAATAGCATATCTTCTAATTCTGTTGTTACCGAAATTCTTCTGGCTTAACTTATCATCTTTAAGCTTTCATCTTAATGTAAAGTTAAATCGTTTACGAGTTTAGTTTAAAAAATTACTTAAAACAGTACAAAAGTTGACTTCAATTTAAATTTTGATTAAATTCTTGACTACTTCATAGTCAGGACATTTTGCAATTTGAGAACTTTTCAGTATTTTTGACATCCAGATGTCACTTTAGAAATTGGTTTTTGAAACGATACAATAACAAAGCATTGAAATTGTTAAAATTTACTATAAAAATGGTAAAAATGTAGTCACAGTAGGCAAAGCTAAAAAACTCTTAAAACTACAGTAGCGACAAGCACCTTCTCGGCCAGCAATAAAAAAAACGTTAAGTGGAAGAAAAAATTGTGTTGTTGAGACAAGTTAATAATGTGAAGAATGTTGCTCTAAAAGAACTTAGAATGCTGTTGCTGTAATTTGAAGTATTAACGAAATCCCTTTAGTTTGTCAAAGTACTCATCGATCTTTAAAATGTGTCAATCTACAAACAGTATTACACCGTATTTTGCAAACCGACGTATCTTTTCTTATGACTTTATAAGTTCAGTTAACATCAGAACTCAAAACAATAGATCACCAGAACCACTTAATGTATCCTAAAAACGGATCCAAATAAGCAGAATTTTCGCATTTGTGATCGGAAAATAGAAGGATGATTTGAATTTAAAAGCCTTCTCATTCTCAAAGTGTCACTCCTTAATGCTGTTTTTGGACCAGCCGGCGCGGCGGTATGATTTGACTTTTTCCAAATATGGGGTTTGGTGCACTGTTAAAGTTTTTGTATGCATGTCTCGAAGCCCATTTATTTTCTTTTAAACTTGAAAGTAAAGATCTATGTTCCTATTTTCATCATTTCTTGCATCAAATACTTGTCCAAAAATTTTAATTGTATTTCCGACTTCACTCCTATTACAAACTCTTTTCATTCACAATCTACCTTAAACTAGTATTTACATAGAAACTTATATATATGAATGTACTCGTATGTATATAAATACGTTTGCGGCTAAAAAGATTTGTTTACGGAATTCGAAACGGAAATACCCATAACAAGGTATCGCTTACCATTTTACCAAACAACCCACCATCATCGTACAAGTAAAAGACATTGCTCTATCATCTCGTTATACATATACCCTTTGTCTGATGGTTGCAATTGCAATTCCTAGATGGGGAACTGCATCTCACGAAACATAATAAAAGCCTTCCGATTCATAACTTTTAGTTCAAATAAAAATAGACAGGGAGTTACAGTTGAACATAATGTTGATATTAAACAATGACTTATTGCTAGAACTTGCCTGGTGGCCATTTTGAATAACAGTTGTTGGTTAAATTTTAGGAGTGCCAGAGGTCTAAACTCAATCCCTGCCATGAGAATACGTTTAACTGTTACCACGCCAGTTTTTCACTGTAGTCAAAGTCAACAGTTTTTGTAGAATTGATTAATAAAAAGTCCCTAAAAAAAGGTCTATTTACACTGGTTGTGCTAAAAGGTTAGGTTAGGACCAAACAGAAATTCTTAACTTATTTGTACTGAATCCAAGAATTCGAATAAAAAACAACTAATTTTAGTTGGTTTTTTACTTATTCTGTCCACAGCTGATCTTTGTTCTTAAAGTTTTTGTAATTTTGAAATGACTCAATTTTGGGAAAAAAAATTGATAGACTTTAAAACAATATACATATATTGACAAAAATGTATATTCTTTATTTGAAACAATGTTCTTTGTTCTTAAAAGTTCTAAAAGTAAGAGAATTTTACCACAATAAAGAATTAATTAAAAGTTATATACATTTTAAAACCGTGCACATATGGCTTTAAAATAAATAAAAAAAGACGCTGGGATGCGCATGCGACCCACACTGATTGCTTTCTATTCGTGGCCGTCTGTCGATTTTTCTAAAAGTTTAACGACATCTTTACTGTCATAATACTTAAGTAGAAGACCATTTCGTATCAGTTTTTAGTTATTCTTGTAGGTATTCGTATTTTGTAAGAAAATTGTGAATCGGGTTTGTCAATAAAAAAAACAATTACTGAAAGATAAAGTAAGTCTAATTTCAGTATCTGTCTTTTCTCCTAAGATTTTGAGTCGAAATCCAATTTTTATCAATTTAAATGAAATAACTCGCATGTTTGATTTTAGAACAAAAAAGTTTATATTAAGTCAACTTAAAAAAAAAACACATATGCTGTCGGGGAAAGTTCTGTCATACATTATTTAGGAAAGACTTTAACTGTTTCCGCAGCGCACGTAGCTTTTAAAACTGAAAAAAAAAAAATACTTTCTTGAAACATTGTTCATTGGTACTCTGCTCTTATTGTGATGTTATATAGGACAAAGCCTTCATCAATAAGGGCGCTATCTAACCCCTGAGATTAGAGCGTTTAAACAAACAAACAAACTCTTCAGCTTTATAATATTGAATGAAAAAATTAGCATATAATGAAATAATTTTTGAAATATTTTTGAACTACCCTCTCAATTTTGTTCGAAAGTCCTTCCTGCATCTTTTCGTGTTGTAAACAAAATTTATTTAAAGTCGATATTTCTGCTAGTTCTTGAGATATCGCCGACAAAAGAAGGTTCCCGGACGTCTAGACATACGAACGCATTAACAGGCATGACATACATAGGTTCTAGGAACCCAAGCGAACATTTTTTGTTGAAATTCACAAATTTTCATCGACGACGTCAAAAACAAATACAAAAATCATTTATGTACAGTTCGAGTGAAAAACCGATTAAAAGTGAAATGTTTTTCAAAATTTTAATAAAACAACTGTCACTCGAGAACCGAAAGAATGAAGTACAGGCAAGTTAACAAATTGTATAAGGTCTGGACCTGACCTTTTACCATACTCAGCTTGAACTCTTAATTATGGGACACCCTGTATAAACTACACAAAAATCTTATAAAGATATGATTTCAAGAAATGCTTCTAAAATTGGTAAAAATTGTTGTTTGATTAAATTCATAGCAAAAAGAAAAGATATTGGAATCAAACTTATTTTATTATAAAATTACAAAATATTGTTGTTAATTTTGTAGAAAAATCAAATATGATAACTTTTGTAACTGAAATTATATCTTAAACGAAATGGGCAGGTTCTGCACAAGCAACTTTTGAAGTAAGTAAGCTAAGGTTTCTATAGAATTTTTTTTTCGAATCTAAATTCTTAGACTTTGGCAATTGAGTTCCGGGAATTTGTCAATAAAAAACAAGAAAATGAAGTTTCAAGAAAAATTTTACTATCGACCTTCACAATAATCTCCCTTTAACTCTACACAACGATTCCAACGTTCCTCCCATGATTGGAAGAATCCTTGCTAGTCCTCCAAAGTTAGCCCGTTTAGCACCACGGTTAGAGCTTCTTTAACCTTCTGTACGCCGGCCGCCATGATGAGTTCCCTTGAGGCGCAACTTCATCATTTCCGCATTTTTTTTTCATGGGTGAGAGCTTTAGGCAACATCTTTGGGTAGATCTTTCGCATGTTCAAATTCTCGTGTAACATCTTGCGAACCGTTTCTTTATTGATGTTTAACTCGTCAGACAATGCCCTAATGCTTAGGCAACGGTCAGACGTGATCAACATGCGCAAACGATCAACATTCGCGTCGGTATGAGAGGTGACGGGAGCTCCTTCACGTAAATCATCTTCCACCGATTCACGCCCTTCCTTGAACCGCTTCGCCCATTCCAACACACGCGTTTTTTGACATGCTATCGTTTTCATAGACAAACTGCAATTTTCGAAAGGTTTTCCGAGGGTTTTTCGCCAGATTTCATTAAAAATTGAATCACAAAACGTTGCTTGTAATGTACGTCACACATTTTCACTACGCCACTAAAAAAGTTACTTGCACAAAATACGCATAAAACGCAAACCAAACGTGCTATATACTTCAACTTTGAACTCTAACTAAAAGGAAGATCCCCTTCTTAGACAGATGATAACAAATGAAAAAGTGTTGCCACTATTTAAATTATAACTAAATTTCCGGATCTTAATTTCAACACCTCGTACATTGTCCACATATCAAGAAAGGAATATTATTCCATGTACCACCATAAATGCAACTTAACGTTTTAAACTATATTCTTTTTGTATTAAAACACTAACCAATTCGAATTCAAAATGACATTAATATTGCAAGAAAAAGACGAAAATAAATTTAATAACAATAAAATAAATTAAAAGCATAAGTATACATATAAACTGGAAAGAAAGTGAAATCAACGACTACGTTACACACAGTGTCGAGGCGACAACGACGACGACGGTGAAGACGGACTCGACGACGGCAACAACTTTTGCAAAAATTCAATTGTTCCCCCTATTCTTTTTTTTAACCATTTCATCAGCTGG
Organism: Eupeodes corollae; assembly: GCF_945859685.1. Classification (NCBI taxonomy): domain Eukaryota; kingdom Metazoa; phylum Arthropoda; class Insecta; order Diptera; family Syrphidae; genus Eupeodes; species Eupeodes corollae. Next base: position 154,655,221 of record NC_079147.1, read on the forward strand.
ATTGGATGCGAGCGGCCCGCGGCCGTAAGGTTCAAAACAAAACAGTTTAAACCTAACCACGATGTTTAAAACCATCCTCTTGATTGCTTACTTGTATTTGTAACTTTCTAATATGACGTCATAGTAATTTTTCAGCTAACAAATTTTCCGAGCAGCTGTTTAAAAAGTCCAATGTACGATGCAGAAGACTTTATTAGCATTGAAGCCCTGTCGTGATATCGGCTAGCGGTAGGCGGTGGCGGCGAACGTTTGGGTTTGGTGCACCAACGAGGTGGTGTCGGAATTCCAACTTGACAAACTTGTCTTAAGAGTTGTCTGAAGTTTTATGTCACCAATCATTTCAATGGCATCGCCATGCATGCTAGAGTTGTGTATTCGCGTTATGCAACAAAACGAACATGCTACAATTTAACGTGATGCGTGGTCGATGGTGCTGTGGTGCGCCGCGATAATACAATTTGTGGTAAATATTTCCCATTAAGTGAATCATCACGCCTCGGAGCGCAGGGTATGGTTGCCCCATCTTGATTCTGTTTGTTTTGTTTGTTTTTAAAATTTATATTATCCCCGCCATTAAGGTTGGGTTTTTTAATTTAATTTGTGTTTTTTTTAAAACGTTCAAGTTTCGCTGTGCTCTTGTTTATTGATTTTGTTTTTAGTTGGAGGGATATAGTATAAAATATTATTACTTTTGGGAAAGTGTGTCGAGTTTATTTTTGTATGCAAAGACAGAGAGCTTTATTTTGACGTAATAGGGTTCCATGAGAAGTTATAGTCGTTAACTGTTGATTGAAGCTTTGATTACTTTTTCACGTCAAAATAAAGAAATGAAAATAAGTTAAATTCAGTAATAAAATATGTAAAAATAAGTTTTATCATCGTACTATATATCTTTGAATTGTACCTTAACTAAAATTATAAAATAGCTTCATTACTTCTTAGTATCGCGCAAGCACGGTATAAGCTTTGACGTTGCGTTCACTTACACGTCTGTCATGTACACATTCAAGCTCGGGAAGCCGATAGCTTTCAAATGTGACCAATTTTGATTGGTATAACAAAAGTCCAAAGGCGTCAAAAAGAGAGTATTATCGGCGACGTCTGCCTGGAAAATTCAACCACCTAGACATCTGTCGAAACCATATTTGAAATCAGCAAGATTTTCCTTCCACGTTCAGTTTTTAGAAAAAATTCTATTTTTGATATGTACACTTTTTCTAGGAAATGCGGTCACTACGTGCTGGCAGACAAACATTTCTGTTATAACGTTTTTTCCTCAGCTCTGAGACTGTACATATATAATAGGTTCCTAGCAATTGATTCTGTGCCAACTTCTGGCTTACTCCTTTCACAGTCAAATTTTTAATGAACTCCAGGAGCACAGATTCATTTATTTATATTAATTCTGAACGACATTTCATACAAATATTATTCAATGTTCGTACGATCATTTTGAAAGTAATCATATAAAGTTGTTTAGAACAAAGTACCTTTCAACTATAACACGGCCATCCTGCAATTTTCATCGTTCTCGATGAAACAATCCATAACCGTCATTATATTGAAACAAAAATAATAATTTGGAAACAATTCAACACAAATAGTAAGCTCAGAGGTTTAGCTCGCAAGCGTAAACTTGTCTTGTACCATTAACAACAAACCTTAGTAACTCAGAGGCACACAGCTTGTCTACTAATATTCCCAAAACAATCCACAATCAACCAACTATAAGCTCAGAGGTTTAGCTCTCGAGCATAAACTTGTCTTACACCATTTAGCCCAAGCACACATAATATAATAATTAACAAAAACCAAAAGTTCTTCAAACTTCAGCCAATTACTTGGTAACAATTTAATAAAATTTAATAATGAAACATAAAACTTACATTATCACATAATGTTTCTAATTTTCTTTTGGAACTGGTCTAATAGTTTCTCTTGCAGCAACTATAACAATTTTGGAATTGATTTTCTTCAACTTGTACCTGTCATTCGGCAACACGCCTATGACCTCGTAAAGGCCTTTAAAGTGAACGTCTAGCTTAGACTTCCGTATTTGATTGCTTTTGTATAGAATGGTAGCACCTATTTCTAGTTTAGTTGGAGTACATTTACCTTTGTCAAACCTTGTCTTCATTTTTCCAGCATTTTCACGAATTCGTTTATCTGCCAACTTGCGTAAAGCATCAAAATTGTCATATCCAATTTCAATGTTTAGGTCTGCAAACAAAGCACTCAATTCAGGGGTTCGTCCACTGATTCCAGTTAAAACTTTTAAAGGTGACAGTCCAGTTGTTTTGTTGATTGTTGTGTTAAGGGTCAGTTGAACTCGACTGACATAGCTTGTCCATTCCATGTGAAGTTCCAAATTAGTCCGTAAGAGATTTGCCACTGTATCAACGTATCTCTCAACTTGTCCGTTTGCTCTACTTATACCCGGTGCAATTGTGTGGTGTTCAATACCATATGATATACAAAGATTTTGAAAATGTTCGCTTGTGAAGTTCGTTCCCTTGTCACTAATAATTTTAGCTGGAACTCCAAACAGCATTACAAAGTTGTTTAAATGTTGAATAGTTTCTTTTGCTTGTAAAGTCTTGCACGGAAACAAAATTACAAATTTTGTAAAGGCATCAACGAATATTAAAATGTAACGGTTATTTTCCTTGTCTTTTCCATGAAATGGACCCATACAATCGATATGAATGGTGTGGAAAGGTATTGGTTTTTTTTCAATAGGATGCAGTTCACACTGTTTTTTTTTCAGAGGGTCTTTTTGCTACCAGACAAATCAAGCATGATTCTACAAATTTTCGTACATTTCTTGACATCCTAGGCATCCAGAAATGTTCTTTCATCTTGGCAAGCGTTTTTTCCCATCCAATATGACAATTATCTTCATGATAACGTCTCATTAATGATAAACGACAATTTTGTGGCACCAGTAATTTATTATTTTCCCCTTGAATTTTCCGGTACAATAATCCATTATTGATGACGTATTGTGAAGTAGTATCCAAGTCTCCCCCCTTAATTTGTTCGATTATTTCAATGAAATCAACGTCGGAATACTGTTCTATATTAAGCCAATTTTCTGATAAACTGTTAAGTTGATAACAAGTCTTTTGTGGTGGATTGCGGCTTAAATAATCGGCATGCTGCATAGTCTTGCCCTTACGATAAATAATGTTGAATTCAAAGTCTTGCAAATAGATCCACCATCTAGCAACTCGGGACAGGAGATCTTTTTTTTCTTTAGTTGCTTTCAATGCATTGCAGTCTGTTACAATAGTAAACCTGATTCCTAGCAAATAATTTCGGAAAATTTTGACAGCGTTCACTACAGCAAGCGTTTCCAACTCGTAACTGTGATATTTTTCTTCATGAAGTTTTGTACTTTGGCTATAGTAAGCTACTACATGCAGCTGTCCATTTATTCTTTGGAACAAGATAGCACCATAACCCAAAGCACTCGCATCAGTGTGTAATTCAGTAGGTTGATTTGGATCGAAAAACACTAACACTGGCCTGTTAGTTAATTGCCTGATTATATATTGCCGAGCTTCTTCACACTCACTTGTCCAGTTGAATTTAACATCATTTTTTGTTAATGCGGATATGCACCTAGTTTTAACAACAAACTCTGGAACAAATTTCCGAAAATAGCTGGATAGTCCCATAAATTGTCGAACTTGTTTCACATTTGCAGGTGGAATTGATTTGACGAGAGCTTCTATTTTTGACTTTCCAGGCCTTATTCCTTCAACAGAAACCTCTCGGCCAAGATACTCGATTTCGGTTTTCAAAAACTTGCACTTTTCAATGTTCAACAAAAATCCACTGTGAGTCAATGGTCTTCTATTCGTGGTAAGGGATACCGATCTTTGACAGTTGCACGATTCAATGATTGATAGTCGACACATAGACGATGTTGTCCATTCTTTTTCTTCACCAATACAATTGGAGTGGCAAATGGTGAACTGCTGTCTCGAACTATATTTTGACTCTTTAGTTCACTTATTATTTGACTTACTACTGTTCGCTCCGAAAAAGCCATTCGGTACGGTCTATAATTTACAACTACTTCTTGATTAAGGCGAATATTCAATGAACCAGTTTGTACTTCTGTTACTGGAAATCCTTTCACAATGGATGCAGAATATTTGTTTAACAAACTTTCAACTTGAAAGTTTTGGTCGGGAGTGGCTTCACAGATCTTCTTTGTTAATACGTTAGATGATGAAATCAGATGGTCTTTTCGCTGCAAAGTTGATCCATGCATATCAACTCTAATTTCTAGTGATGAATCACTTAAAACATCTCGTCCAATTATTATTTCGTTCTTGAGATAAATTCTTTCAATTATATATAAGGTTATTTCAGTGTTCAGTTTTTCAAATTCAACCAGCAGAGTCACTTTTTCTGTCAAAAGGATTGGATGCTTGGAAATACCTTGGATGCTTAGAAAGTGTGCAACCCTCTTCAGTGACATTTGATTTGCAATATCCGCTCTTAGTAATGAGCAATCAGAGCCAGTATCCAATAAGCAATGGTATAATCTTCCGTTAATGAACACATCTGTGGTATTGTCAGCCATCAAAACATCATTGCACAAATTAACTTTTCTTTGATCAGCATTTTGTTTAGACCAGCAAGTTCTTTCCTCATGTCCAGCTTTATTGCAATATGAGCATATTTTAACATTCTCAAGTCTTTCATGCTTAAAACGATTTCCTGAACTCAATCGGGGGCAATTTGCTTTGAGATGTCCAACTTTTCCACACTTGAAGCTATTTTTTTCTGTCTCTAAGCGAGGCCTCTTGTTCTGAAACCCGAAGTTGTCTTCATCACTAGGTTTGGTCTTGAATAATATTTTATTGTTTCCATCGTTCAATACAGATGCATCTTGTTGTCTTCGAGGTGGCTCACTAATAGATGATAAATGATCTATTAAACATTGAATCGAGGTTGGCATGACAAACATCAGAGAATATTTTAATCCCAAATTTGTAATGCAACCAATAATTATTTTGACAATTTTATCTTCTGGAACTTCAAATGGTAACCGGTTTATCTGTGATACTTTTTCCATCACAAAGTCAGAATAAGATCCAAATTCTTTGCTTTCGGAATTAGCAACTTTTCTGAGTTGAGCCACAATGTCCGTCCCACTTGAAAATGCGTGAATAATAGATGATCGTAAGTCAGACCAAGAGTAATGCTGATATCCATATTTGTGGAACCAAGCTTTTGATCGCCCCATCAAAGAAGAACGTACACGAGGTAGAACATCAAAATCCTTCAAATTGTCACGCTCAATTGTTGTGTCAATGTCAGAACACCGTTTGATAATGTCCACTTGTGAATGATCGGGATCAAAAATGGGAAATCCAATGATGCCATCTTCTTTCCGTTCCTTAAGTTGAGCAGTCTTCAAAAACTTCGACAGTGCATCAGCTGTGATGAGCATTGTGTTATTTTTTTCTTGACAAACGTCCTCCAAGATTTCTTCTTCTTCATTGTCCAAATTCTTCTTATTTTCCATCACTTATAAAATATTTTGTTTTGTTTTTTTTTTTTTCTTTAAAATTTCTTTTTATTCCTTCCTTTAGGGTTATCCCACTTCTGATAATAGGTTCCTAGCAATTGATTCTGTGCCAACTTCTGGCTTACTCCTTTCACAGTCAAATTTTTAATGAACTCCAGGAGCACAGATTCATTTATTTATATTAATTCTGAACGACATTTCATACAAATATTATTCAATGTTCGTACGATCATTTTGAAAGTAATCATATAAAGTTGTTTAGAACAAAGTACCTTTCAACAACTATAACATATATGTTTTGGAATTGAAATTTTATTTTCAATTTCTGTATAAATACACTGCCGCTCATCTGAATAGGTTCACTAATATTTTCACCTCACTGTTGGCCTCTCTTCATATGTATTGCAATGACATGCATTGCTTCTTTTGTGAGAAAAAAATGTAAAGCTTATTGTTAATCTCCCACGGTAGTTAGACTTAATGTATTCATAAAAACAAGCATTTTTTTGGCTCATCTGAATAGGTTCAACAGCAAAAATTTCAGTTTGTGTTGAGTTGCGTGTTAATTGTAATCGAAATTTTATCTGTCAATTAAGTTATAGTGTTTTTCCTATTAACGGTGAAAAAGGTTCACGGAAAATTTTAAGCGAGGAAGAAAAGGCAAAATAAAAGCATTTCGGGAATCAGGCCTAAGCCAACGGTTATAGGGAAGAAATTCTGGCGATATGTCCCAAATTATGGAAAAAACATGAAAGGAAGAACTTATAAAGCCTTATCAATGGCTGATAGACGTGCTATCATCGGAACAGCTTCTAATTATTATGATTCAGCGTCAAAAATAAAAATGAAAAACTCATTTGAAAAAAAAATCAGGAAAAACCACCACTTAATGAATCTAGGAAAGAAAATCGTCTCCAATTCAGAGTGGAAAAAGTGAATATTTCAAAAGAGAGGAAGTTAAATTTAGAGGCCCTGACGGCTATAATTATTACTTTTATGACCTTCAAAAGGGGGAGCATTATTTAAATCGGCTGCATAGCTGTAAAGGCAGTGTTATGGTGTGGGGAGCTATTTTCTTCTACGGAGCTTTAAAGCTCCAATTTGTTACATTGAGAATGAATGCAAATTCTTATAAAGGTGTGTTGGAAATTAATTCCCACAGATTTCTGATCTCTTTGCACCAATATTGTGAACATTCCAACATGATAATGCCCCTACCCATACAGCGAGGACAGTAAGGCAGTGGATAGAAAGCCAAAATGTGGATATGCTGGTGTGGCCCCCATACTCCCCTGACCTTAAAATAATAGTGGATGTGTGGGGACTTCACTTAGGTAAAGTATAAGAGTCAGGAAGGCAGTTCAAAGACAAAAAGTCATTACTCGCAGCCATTAAAAAAGCCTAGTCAGAAATTTCGCTTCAATACCTGGAAAAATTGTATAGTTCCATTCCGAATCGAATTTACGAGAATTTATATTAAAATGAGGTGGCAACACTCTTAACTATTGTTAAGTAATCATACAATACAAAGGATAAAATAATTCATGGAGTTTAAATAATTTTAATTGTTTTATTTCATTTCATTCGTTGAACCTATTTGAAAAAATTCTTGTTTTTATGATTACATTTAGTCTAGCTACTGTGGGAGAATAACGGTAAGATTTAAGACAAATTTATTTCTCCCAAAACATGCCCATAATAATGCTCTTTCATTATATGTATAAAGAAGATGTGTCATTGCAATACATATGAAGGGAGGCCATCAGTGTTGTGAAAATATTTGTGAACCTATTCAGATGAGCGGCAGTGTATGTGTATGGGAAAAACGTCCCATATCAATACTGACTCTTTATAAATGGTTTTTCAATAAGGGCTTGATAACATTTTTTTTAAACAATACAATACAACAATACAAAAATGTTGAATTTGCTGAATAAATTGACAATACGATGGTTAGTGAAAGATTGTGTTCTCAAATTAGATTTGAAGTTTTTCAGTCCCTGTTGGAAAACAATATGAACACTCAACAATTTCAAAAACTTTGTAAGTAAAGGAGATGATCGATTTTGTATAGAGCTTGCGCCCACTGGTACAATGTTATCTGGGAGAATTCAGTGTTGTCAATATGTTTTAAAAATTATGTAAGACAAGTTTCCAAAGTGACATTTTGCAGCATTGGAACGTCGAAATATCAATCGTCTCGGGTTTATCGGTGTTAAATCTCACGATCTCAGACTCCTACAAAGCGCCGTCTTGTTGGAATAATAGTCGTTCTTATTTTTGAAGAAATAGGGACCAGTTATTTCTTCTGTCTAAATACCACCAAACATTGATTTATTGATGTAAGGGCGCGGCGGTATCTCAACAGTGGCCTGTACATTATGACAATTCCAAATCAGCAAATTTCGTTTTTTAAAATACTTATTCAACCAAAAATGAGCTTCATCGCTGAATATGCGTCAAAATAGTTTTGCTTTCAGTTAAACGAAAACATTATCAATTGTCATTTTGACATAAGTAGACGTGACTTCAAAGTTAGGGGATATTCTAATCATTTGAGACATCATGAGTTCTCTTGTATTCACTTTAAGTCTTTTCATTGGGCAGGTTCAGACGACATAAGGGACTTGAAAGTTAGGCAAGTTTCTAGTATCTGAATGGCCAGCTGCCAAAAAAGTACCTTCCAATTAAGACAACTTTAATGGAAAGTTGACTGGAAAGTTAGTCAAAAAAAATCTACCTAACTATCAAGTCAAGTCTACTTCAATCAAAATTACACTTGAAATGTTTTTTTCTTTCAATTGAAAGCTGAACTTTATTACTGTATGATTTATTTATTTTCTGCACAACTTTATTTAATGCTTTCTGTAAAAGGATTTCTTGTCAATTTGGAAAAGAAATAACTAATACTTCTTTATAATACAAAATACAAATCATGGTGGACTTGTAGCTTGCCTGAGGAGTGTTTTGTAGACAATATTGTTTTTGATAGTTTTTGTACATAAAAACTGAAGGTAGAAGTTAGTGAAGTAAAGTTCCAAGTTTGAAGATTATGACAGTTGAAAAACTTACTAGTTGCCATGATCAAAATGTACGTTCAGAGAATGCAGTTCACTGCAAATGAAGTTTCTAATGTTGTCTGAACCTGCCCATTCTTTTACAGTATTTGCATTTTTTTGAAGTCTTGCATTCACTTAAAGTCTTTCACAGATTTTTATGAATGCGTGAAGTCTCAAATGATTGCAATCAATTGATTGCAGTTGTATAGTTGGAGAACACATTCATGAGATTGCCTTCCAATTGAAGTAACACTTTTGAAAAGTTGATTGAAAAGTTATCCTCAAAAAATCTTTTCTATTATATTAAGTAAAGTCTCGTTGTTTCAAATCATCTAAATACTATTTAATACCGTTTAAAAAATAACTCCTAATCAATTTTTGCATAAACCGAAATAAAAGCCTAAAGAAGTTAAATTTAAATTTGGCAGGTGTCACTTTTTTCACGATTACAGATTTTTCGTGGAGCATGGAACACTATTCGAATTTATTTCCTTTGTTTGTCATTATATTAGCGCCAATTCGTGTACGTGCCAACGAGTGCGGTAGAGCTGTCAAATTCCCAGCTAAACATTTTTTAAAATGAATCTTGTATAAGTACATTGTATAAGTGAAAAGAGGGATGAATCTGAGGAATAATCCTGATCCGCAGTTTTTATCTTAAATTAAATATAAATGGAATGCAAAAACAGGGGTTATTTATGTTTTGACAGATCTGAACCAAGAATAAATTAATTTATTTTACCCATGGAAAAGTCCATTTGATAGTTCTTGTTTTACCAGACTGTCAAATTAAAGCAGTATGAAAATCACCATCATAAAATTGAGACTCTTTTTTGAGATGTTATACCTTCATCTTATTTTTTATTGTCAAACACTATGCGAAGTGCGTAGGAAAGAACAAAATACCTACATTTTCAAGGCCGCATACCAAGTTTCTCCATATCTTACACTCGCCAATCATCAGGCATCTTTCAACCGGTTTTTTTTTACTTTCAAGTTAATGATTTTATCGAAAAAATTAACACTTGAAAAATGTAGCACACTTCAAGATGTGTACCGCAATTAAGTCAGCTTTAGTTTTGTCACTTTCACTTGATTGACTCAAGCTATTATGTGATCTTGGTCTTCATTACTAATTTTTAAGTATAAAATTGAAAAGAAATATGTATTTAAAGAGTTGCCATGTCTTAAATATGCCAAATATAATTCATGAAACTGTTCTTAAATAATAAAATTTTGTATTTTCTTATATTTTTTTAGTTTCCATGTGCATGAGTCTTCTCTTGATAACTAATGGACAAGGACAGCTAATTCCTAACAGTTCAGCTAATAGTCGAGGTAAGTTGATGACATAAGCGTATTAGATTTGACGTTTGTGTTTTGGGCTTAAGGCCAGGATTTTCTAACTACTTTTAAGGCAGCATCTCCTTTTCAGTCACAATTGGACAACGTTTTTTCAGATGAAGTTTTCGATAGCAAACCAAGGCTTGCGAGAAGCTTAAGCCAAGCTTCGGAGAAGCTGAAAAATGAAAGTGATGATGACAGCGACGATGATGATGGAGATGGCGATGATGATGATGACAGTGATTATATTTACTATGATGATAATAGTGACAGTTCCAGTGCTAGTAACGAATCTGAAGGACGATTGCTGTCTCAATCGGCTTTCAATAGAATTTCCGAAACTCTAGGTGCTTTAAACACAGTTGGTCACTTTATTGTAGACATGACAAGAGGTGGTCAGGACTCAAAATCAGAATCGGATGAAGATCATTTGAGAACAACTACGAGCACAACACCAGTCCCTCCTTTGGATTTGGGAAAGATTATTGGAGTAACTAGAAATGATAGCAAATTACAACCTGATCCAATCAAACGTATAGGACAGTCTGACGGAGGGAATATTCAAACTTTTGTGGAAAATAAGAAGAAAAAAAAGAAGAAGAACAAGGTTAAGAAGCACTCTTCGAGTCCATCATCTACCACTCCTACTGAAAAAGATGTTGAGACATCATCGACTTCTCGTTCAACTACAACCACAACAACCTCAAGACCGACATTAGGTACAACTGTAGCAAGTTTCGCTCCGACTACATCTACTCCGATTTATATTCCAGCGATTGTTGATGATTCATTGGCAAAAGACGGTGAAAACCGTTGTAAGACCCCCAATGGCCGACCGGGCAGATGTGAAGACTTGAGTAGTTGCCCGGCTCTTTTACTGAATCTTAGCAGCTTGCGGGAATCTTTGTGTTTCAAGAGTCTTTTTGTTCCGGGTGTTTGTTGTCCACTGACTGAAAGTACCGTTTTGACTACCCAGCGGCCATTAAGATTGACACCTAGACCAACCGCAGCATCAACAACAATCAGGCCACCAACCAAAAGGCCAGGCTCACCCAATTTAATACTTATTCCACAAATTAAGCCAGCTTCAACAACAACAACAACGTCAACTACCACGTTTAGTCCAATTGATTCATCTGCCTTAGGTCCAGACTCGAATGGTTTGGACATATTGAATGGAGGAGTTATTGACCAAGATGACTGTGGGCAGCAAGAGCACTCTACGGGACGTATAGTTGGTGGTACCGAAGCTCCAAATGGACAATGGCCATGGATGGCTGCAATCTTCTTGCACGGGCCAAAACGTACTGAATTCTGGTGCGGTGGATCGTTGATTGGTTCGAAATATATTTTGACTGCTGCTCATTGCACAAGGGACTCAAGGCAAAAACCGTAAGTGGAAAATAATGTTTTTGATTGAATATTTGAAAATGTATTGTTTCTCTTTTAAATGAAGTTTTGCTGCGAGACAATTTACTGTTCGATTAGGAGACATTGATCTTTCAACGGATGATGAACCTTCGGCACCAGTTACTTTTGGAGTGACTCAAGTTCGGGCTCACGAAAGGTAATTTCATATTTATCTAAATGTCAAACTTGGTACTGAATGACTCTAGCGTCAATCCTTATTTCATTACAGATTTTCACGTGTTGGCTTTTATAACGATATTGCAATTCTCGTCCTTGATCGTCCTGTTCGAAAATCCAAATACGTTATACCAGTTTGTCTACCCAGGCTTGGACGAATGCCACCGAAAGATCGATTACCCGGTCGTAGAGCTACTGTTGTAGGTTGGGGCACAACCTACTATGGTGGCAAGGAATCAACGTCCCAGAGACAAGCAGAGCTGCCTATTTGGCGAAACGAAGATTGTGATCGGTCATATTTCCAGCCGATAAACGAAAATTTCTTATGTGCTGGTTATTCTGATGGTGGGGTTGATGCTTGTCAGGTAAGAATAAAATTTGCATATTTTTAAATCCATAAGAATACCGAACAAAATTATTCAAATAGGGTGATTCTGGAGGACCGCTTATGATGCGCTACGATGCCCGATGGGTTCAGCTGGGAATTGTTTCATTTGGAAATAAATGCGGAGAGCCCGGTTATCCAGGAGTTTATACAAGAGTTTCGCAGTATTTGGAATGGATTCATAATCATACCCGGGATTAGGGTGTTTCCCTCGAATGCATATACTTCATGTAAGAACGACTACAAAAAGGAACCTAGTCCGTGATAGAAATAATAATCATCATAATTTTTAGATAAATGTACCTTTCATATTTATTAAAAACTTTTATTAATTAAAAAAAAAAAACCGTCTATAGTGGTAACATCTAACTAAATTATTTTTGAAATAAATCAACCCATAAAATTGTATCTCTGTGTTGATATTTATTTATATACACTATACACTACGTGTTACATGAATAGGGACAAAGCTATTTTCGTTTTTTTTTTTAATATATTTTTTAAATGAATGAGGTATGTATTAAGTTTATATTGCAAACAATGTTTGGATCAAGTTGATAAATACAAATTTTATGGCGAAGAAGGTCATAAAAGATACCTATCATTTTGTGTCACATGGATAGGGACAAGATCTCTTAATTCACCTGTAAGGCCGTTTAAAGTAGAAAAAATAACAAAAGACCTTTTTGTTTAGGGAAAAACTTGAATAGATTAAAATAATTTTTAGTTATGTGTGCTGCCTCCTGATTTCTGAATTACTTCAAGAATTCTTTGGTGTATGAAGTCATATAGTGCTGTTAGATAATTGAGCGAAATTTGGGCCCAGCACAGTTTTATGGCTTCATTATTCTTTTCCGTATTTTGGTATTGCCGTCCTCCTTTGTAGAATTTTCCTGCAAGCCATCCCCACACGTTTTAAATGATGATCAGGCCAGGAGAATATGAGGCCCATGGTAATAGGTTTACATTTTGGCCATAATGGGCGCGCTGCCGGAGACGCGCCTAAAAGTCCTAGCTCTGAATGTAAATTCACTGATTAGGATTGAACGAAGAGCCAAAATGTTACAATTGTTGAAAGACCACAGTCCCGATGTGTTTATGGCTAGCGAAACTAAGCTAAACCACAAACACAAATTGACTCATACAAATTACAATATCTTAAGAAGAGACCGGCCCGACTCCACTCAAGGGGGCGGTGTCGCTCTCTTTATACGAAAAGGCATTAATTATAAAGTCATATACAACAATGAATTGCGAAAGCTCAAGACGCTAGAAGTTTGCGTTGTATGCATCTCTCTCTCTCAAGGGAAGCGGATGTATATGATTGCGGCTTATGCGGCTGGAGCTCCGCAGGTCACTTACTTTGCATCAAAACTCGAGATTGTTTTTAGGGAACTTAAACTGAGCTTGGAAGAAAACTATTTCATCTTGGCCGGTGACTTGAACGCAAAACATGAAGATTGGGGAAATCAACATAGTAATCCCAGAGGTAATCATCTTTTTAATTTATTGAATCTTTACAGCGTTGAATATGGCGTCGACCTGCTGGCTACTGAAAGGCCATCGTATCCAAGAAGCGGCTCCTTTCTGGACCTTTTGCTGTACGACACCAGACTGACAGTTACAGACAAAGTGGGTAATCACCCGCGAAACTGCTTACAGACAGTCGAGTACGACAGTGATCACTGCGGACTGGCTGCTGTAATGCAGATTCCTAACGAACGCGTGGAGTTGGAGGAATACGTTGCAACGCATTCTTACAATTACAGTAAGATGCGGTGTCCTCGTTTCACCAATGCCCTAGCGAGAGAACTTCGTTCGAGTGACATAGCCCCACCAAACAACAGAAACCTGACAAATACAGAAATTGACCAACACTTACAACAGATGGACGAAACAATAAAACAAACGATGGAACGGACAATCCCAAAGTACAAAGAACGGGACCAAATGGACGCCTACAGAAACGCGACAATTGACGCACTACGTAGGCACAAGAGTGGCTTACTGACAAGACTCAAAAACTTGTACAGACGACTTACAGACCCACACGACTTGGAGGTTAGGACACTGAAGTCGTCAATAAAAAATGTCAATCTATTGATTAAGGAGAACTACAGGCTATCAATTAACAAGTACTGGACCGCAAGATCCGGTCAGTTAATACGAGTGACCCTAGTATGTTCCCCAAAATCAACAAGATATTCAGGAAAAAGAACTACAATGACCTTCCGTGTCTTAAACTCCAAAGAACTGAAGAGAACAGAGACGTACTCAGGACAGCGCAAATAGATACAGAGGAAGCCATCTTTGACTATGACTTTTACATAATTGAAGATCCGAAGGAAAAAGTGGAGGCGGTGGGAGCTGCTTTCCAGCAAGTGTACAAGGTGAATGTTAGCATTCGCCCCAACCACGACCTGGAAAACGGAGCCCTACTTAATCACTTTTATCTTCGAAATGATATGACACAATGGCGATCTGAGAACCGCGGTTTCATGCGGTTCAATGACGATTCCTTGGCAAATGCCATAATCGCCGAGCAAACGGGATCAAGTCCCTTGTTAGTGACGAAGGTTGAGCTTCAGCTCATCTTCAATTCAATAAAAAACAAAAAGTCAGCAGGTGTCGATGGTATATCCAACGTTGTACTTAGACATTTACCGATGGAAGCAATTGACATTTACACCACGCTCTTCAATAATGCACTGAATAATGCATATTATCCAGTGCATTGGAAGACCGCTGTGGTTCATCCTCTCCCGCAAATTGGAAAGGACAACTCCAACCCGTCAAATCTTCGGTCGATAAGTCTTCTTCCGAGCATCAGCAAAGTTTTCGAAAAAATCATTAATAGGGCTCTGACTAAGTGGGCTGCGGACAACAAAATAATTCCGGATAAACAGTTCGGGTTCAAGGCGGGTCATGACACAATTCATGCTGCGTCTAAACTCGTTTCTGATATCCAATGGAATAAATCAAAACAACAATGCACAGGTGCTGTTCTGGTTGATTTGGAAAAGGCCTTTGACACCGTATGGTTAGAGGGTCTTTACCTAAAACTGAGCAGGCTTGGCATAAGCAAGCCATTGTTGTATATACTTTATGATATGCTTAACGGTAGAAAGTTTGTTGTCAAAAGTGGCAATGTAACTTCTACCACAACATTCTCAATTAAAAATGGTCTTCAACAGGGAGCGGTGAATTGGCCGATTCTCTTCAACATTTACACCAGCGATCTGATAGGTAGTCTTACAAAGGCAATTGCGTACGCCGACGATCTAATTGCGTACAGAACGGCCCAAAAGGTTGAGGTTATTAGAATTCTCTTGCAGCGTGATTTCGACAAGATTCAGCGATATTGCGACGACTGGAAACTGAAAATAAATGTCCAGAAGTCAGAGACAATTCTGTTTCGGACTCCGTTGGCTAGGGCCACGATGGATACGTGTAAGAATTGGCGCAAGATGGTCATCGTTGATCTTCACGGGCAGCCATTGGCGAGCAAAAGTGTAGTGAAGTACCTCGGTATCTGGTTAGATCAGTATTTATATTTCGACAGACATATAAATGCTGCTCTGACCAGGGCCAGAGGAGCCTTCGCTCTGACGAAACGACTGTTTTTTAGCAGTCGGCTTGACCCCAGAGTGAAGGTAATTTGCTACATGGCCCTCATACGTCCAATGATCGTTTATGGTTGTCCTGTGTGGTTCAACGTTGCCCCTTCTCAGATGGAGAAGTTTCGGGTGTTCGAGCGGCAGTGTTTACGACGCTGTACCGGCTTATATCGAACAGCCGAATCTTCTTATGTGCATTATTATTCCAACGAGGTCCTGTACAACGGGGCTCGAATCAACAGAATTGACAATTTCGTGATAAAACTCGTTTGAGGTCACATTGCAAGAGCTATGTCTTCGACCAACAATTTAATTTTCGGGGCGTTCTATCCGAACGACGAGAGTGCACGCTTGAGCGGCTTCATTCCCCCAGAGGCATTCCTCTTTTTAGATAGATGCGGTCTGATACAGGATAGATTGGCAGTTCCGTTAATCTACCACGTCAGACGAAGAACCGTGGATAGGCGACTCCTGTACAATCGGGATGTCATGGCACAAGGCGGAGCAGAGCTCCTTCGGTTCAGTAGGGCGGTGTCCGAACCGATAGGGTGAAGCAGGAGAACCAGTTTTGGTGGCTTCAATCGGCACTTGATAGTAGGTAGTCGGGATGGGGTTTTAAGCCTTGGCCGGCTTACATACTTGTTTTATAGTTCTAGGGTTTAAGGGTTTAGTTTTAAGTAGAATAGGCATGGTGGCACACAAAAAAAACACAAAAAAAAATTAAAGTTAAAAAAAAAAAACAAAAAAACAAAAAAACAAAAAAACAAAAAAAAAACATTTTGGCTCTGAATATAGGCTTTAGTTGTCCGGGCGGTATGTATTGGTGCATTATCTTGTAGGAAAGTACATCGTTTTCAAAAAACTGCCGAAAAGCTACTTCCAGAATCGATTTGTAAATGATTTCCGTAATTTTTAAGCTTTGAAAATCCAGCCAGTGATTGCTCCCCATACCATTACACTGCCCCCTTTTCTGTGTCGTTTTTCAAGATAGATTTCTTTCTTTCTTAAGTCATAGAAATAGCAGCTGTATTTATCAGGTCCGTCCAAGTTAATTTTTTTTGCTCAACAGAGAAGGCGACGCACACTGGGGCCGGTTGTATAAATGCAAAATTGAGAATAACGGTTTCCTGCAAAAATTTTTGTTTGTTGCAGAGTTAGCATAATTTTCTATCAATCTGTAAAACTTTGAAGGTCGGCGAGGGAGTATTGTGCTAGAAAACAAGCGGTAAAGTTGTATTTTGGTAAATAAAAAGATCTGTTGTGCTCTAATCGGTTAATTAAAAGTAAAAAAAAAACGAGTTTCAGTGGTTTTAAAAAAAAGAAAAAAATGTCATCGATTAATCAAGGTCAGTAGATAAGGAAAAAATGTTTTTACTAACATAAATAATAAAACTCGCGGAAAAAAAATAAAAAATACAAATATCCATATAAAATGTTTAAAACATTGTTTTTCTAATTTGCAATAGAGACTTTTGAAACTGAGTATGTAGACTTATAATATAGATGTTCTTTTAGTAGAAATAAAAGCTAGAAGAGAAAGATTCTTTTGCAATAAGAAACGAGGCTGTGGAGGTTGAAAAAAATCTTTTTTTTCAGATTCTTCATTCGAAATTGTAATTAAAAAAAAGTTTTAGTGGATAAATTTATAAGTAGTAATGACAAAGATTTCGGTAAGAAATTTGATCACATTGTTGACTTTGTTATTGAAATAACGGCTTGTCCTACTGAAAATAGAAACAAAATTAAAACGGAGCTCTGAAACTTCAAGACCCAGCTGCGTAGTAAGTGGATAATGTATTCTAAGCACAATGAACGACTTGTAGCAAATGAAAAAAGTTGGTTGGAACAGAGTTGTGTGTTCAAAAAATCATGTGTTCCTAGGTTGGGGATGGGAAGACGTACGTTAGAGTTTAAGGAGTGCAGTGATCAAACTGAACGTAGAAAAACGGATAGTTTGCGTTCTGAGATTCCTGCAAATGCCTTGGCTTTTGCTGCTCAGATGTCTTCCAGGGCTTCAGGTAAAAGTCAAGAAGCAGAAGTTATTAAGAAAGTTGCAGAGTCACATACCTACCCAGAAGATTGCCTTGATTTAAATATTAATTCAAAAATACAAAAATTGTCGCAACGAGAAGCACTTTCAATGATCATTGAAGCTCAACTGTCAAGAAAGCAATACGACACCATCAGGAACTTTGCAAAAGATCTGTTTGTTTCTGTTAGTGAAACTAAAGCTGAGGTGTCTCTTCAGTCGCTGCTTGATCACACAGCCAATCGCTTACATAATTCTCAGCAAAATATTTTCGAACTACGAACACTGTAAATCCATCTGACGAGATTATTTTAATTTCAAAATGGGGGTTGATGGAAAAATATGCAATTCCTTAACTGATAAAAATTCTACACTCAGATGCTATTTATGCGGTGCAACGTCAAAAGACTTTAATAATCTTGAACTAGTTGGTCAAAAAGAGACACAAAGTGATTACTTGTCATTTGGCATTTCTGTACTACACTCATGGATTAGAACTTTTGAGTGTAT
Source organism: Eupeodes corollae (assembly GCF_945859685.1). Lineage (NCBI taxonomy): Eukaryota > Metazoa > Arthropoda > Insecta > Diptera > Syrphidae > Eupeodes > Eupeodes corollae. The sequence continues at coordinate 154,673,300 of NC_079147.1, forward strand.
ATTGCATCTTGCATACAAATTACTAATAGCTTCTTGGCGTGTCAGTAAAAAAAAATAAATTAATCGTTGAAGAAAATAAAAATAGACAACAGACAGAATTCAAGAGCCAAATGTCTCTCATTGTAGACAAACCAAAGCCTGGTTTCGGAAATAGCAATGACGGAAACGTAGCTCGAAAGTTTTTTCAAAATTATGAAACGTCTGCCAAAGTGACAGGAATGAATCCGGAGCTTATCGGACGATTTTATATGAAACTCTGAAAAGTTTAAAAATTACTGCCAAGACACTGCTCGTTTATATGTAGAATTATATCCGTGGATGAAAATGACCCCAACTGTACACAAAATCCTTATTCATGGATCTGAAATTATCAATAACGCTTTTTTACCCATTGGTATGCTAAGCGAAGAGGCGCAAGAGGCCAGGAACAAGGACTTTAAAGCAAACACGGAATATTTTAGTAGAAAGACATCCAGAAAAGATAGCATTACTGATATTTTTAATCGTTTATTTATCTCATCTGATCCATTTATGAGTCTTATGCGCTTATTACCTGTTGTAAATAGAAAATCAATCGACATTGAAGTTGGGAATTTATTAGAAGAAGAACGTTAAAAACTTAAACCTTTCTTTATCTTCTTTGTAAAGCTACACTTTGTAAAATATGTACATATATATGGGTGATTATTTTGAGGTTATGATTTTCATGCATTAGTATTTGACAGATCACGCTTGATTTCAGACATGGTGTCAAAGAGAAAGATGCTCAGTATGATTTGACATTTCATCATGAATAGACTTACTAACGAGCAACGCTTGCAAATCATTGAATTTTATTACCAAAATCAGTGTTCGGTTCGAAATGTGTTTCGCGCTTTACGTCCGATTTATGGTCTACATAATCGACCAAGTGAGCAAACAATTAATGCGATTGTGACCATTTGACCAAGTTTCGCACTCAGTTTACTTTATTGGACATTAAACCAACCACACGAATGCGTACAGAAGAGAATATTGCATCTGTTTCTGAGAATGTTGCTGAAGACCGTGAAATGTCGATTCGTCGCCGTTCGCAGCAATTGGGTTTGTGTTATTCGACCACATGGAAGATTTTACGCAAAGTTGGTGTAAAACCGTATAAAATACAGCTCGTGCAAGAACTGAAGCCGAACGATCTGCCACAACGTCGAATTTTCAGTGAATGGGCCCTAGAAAAGTTGGCAGAAAATCCGCTTTTTTATCGACAAATTTTGTTCAGCGATGAGGCTCATTTCTGGTTGAATGGCTACGTAAATAAGCAAAATTGCCGCATTTGGAGTGAAGAGCAACCAGAAGCCGTTCAAGAACTGCCCATGCATCCCGAAAAATGCACTGTTTGGTGTGGTTTTTACGCTGGTGGAATCATTGGACCGTATTTTTTCAAAGATGCTGTTGGACGCAACGTTACGGTGAATGGCGATCGCTATCGTTCAATGCTAACAAACTTTTTGTTGCCAAAAATGGAAGAACTGAACTTGGTTGACATGTGGTTTTAACAAGATGGCGCTACATGCCAAACAGCTCGCGATTCTATGGCCATTTTGAGGGAAAACTTCGGAGAACAATTCATCTCAAGGAATGGACCGGTAAGTTGGCCACCAAGATCATGCGATTTGACGCCTTTAGACTATTTTTTGTGGGGCTACGTCAAGTCTAAAGTCTACACAAATAAGCCAGCAACTATTCCAGCTTTGGAAGACAACATTTCCGAAGAAATTCGGGCTATTCCGGCCGAAATGCTCGAAAAAGTTACCCAAAATTGGACTTTCCGAATGGACCACCTAAGACGCAGCCGCGGTCAACATTTAAATGAAATTATCTTCAAAAAGTAAATGTCATGGACCAATCTAACGTTTCAAATAAAGAATCGATGAGATTTTGCAAATTTTATGCGTTTTTTTTTTTTTAAAGTTCTCAAGCTCTTAAAAAATCACCGTTTACCTTTTTTTTAAATGAATTAAGAAAACTATGGGTTTATTAATGAATTGTATTTCCTTTTTATTAACTATGCACCCATTTTTGAAACGAATCCCATAGATACAGAGTTTTGAGCACGCTCTCCTTACAACCGGCCCCAGTGTGCTGGGACGGTATGCCAAGCTCGATTCTAAACACTGTGATTTGTTGCAAAATCAGGCATTGACACTTAATATGCTTCATTTTTTAGTGTCTGGCTTCTATTTAAACAGTCGTTCTGCTAGCATTTACGCCAGCTTCTGACTTGCTTTTATTAATGGAAAGCCTTGAATTTAAAGCACTCTCACTATCGCCCACCTTTCCTGAAATGATGTGGCTTTCTTGAGTGTTCATTATTGGATTTTTCTTTACTGCTCTGGGTCATTGAGGTAGTTGTATAAAAAATTTGACCTTAATCTAATTTTGCTGGCTATAAAACGGATGGTTCTGTCGAGATCGAGTTAAACTCGAATTTGACTAATTTTCTCTTTTGAACAAACTTATACTCATACCCAAATGATCTGAGTATGCATCATGTGACACAAATTGTATATTTTCATATATAAACACTTCTTTTGTTTATAGTGCTTTCAGTAAATTGAAAAATCGGCCTTGTCAATATTGTAGATAGTTCTTAAAAAATAAAACTGAATCCGATTTTCACCATCTAGGGAGCAGTCCCTTTCCAACAATTCATCAAACTTTAGGTTAGACTAGGACAGTAAGGCAAGTTTATTAAGGGGTAAAGAACTGTTGATCAGCTTCTGCAAAAGTCATATTTGGAGTGGGGGCTTCTTTATAGGACAGTGCCCGGTTATGACACCGATTATCGAGCTTTTATGCGATCAGTTTTAAACTTTTATAAAGTTTGTGAAGGCAGAGTCCAGAGAGTTGATAGCAGCCTGATTATCCTAGAAAATACGGATATCAGATGTTGCTGAGACGTTTTCTTTATGATAGTACAAAACTTCTTTTAACTCCAAAAATTCTTCCTGGAACTCGATACCATGATTTTGAAGGCTGAATGAGAGACTTATGTTACGTTAATTTAAATTTAATGCAGTAGGGCACCCTTAGGCCAGTTTATTCGCCCATTGTAGTACCTGATGATTCTCGAGGCTTTCTTCTAAGCTCAATGAAAATTGAGTTGACACGTGATCATGTTATACAATTTTATGAAATGTCTCTATGCCCTGGTACCCAGAAAAGGTGAATGTAAAACTATTGTGTCATCTCCAATAGAGATTATCGGTAGTAATGGACTTTAATAGAGTTTGTAGAACCAGAGTCCAGAGATTTAATAACGGCCTGACTATCTAAGAAATTACGGATATCAGATGTTGATATCACGATTAAGCCAGGACAAGACTGCTTTTATCGCCAAATATTCCGCGATTGGGAAGGTGGAATTTGAATCTCAGTTTTCGCCGGTCGGAGTACACCTCCGCCAGCCTAGTCATTGTGTTCGTGTCTTACTCTTAAGGGATGTTGTAGTCTGAATGCTTTAAAATTGATTCAAAATACTTATTGATAAGCCAACTGTGTTATTAACCTGCTCTGACGAAGCTTTGTGGTCAAGTGTGTGGTGATTTATAGGCTTTTTACACCAAACCCGCGAAATTATCGGTTTTCGCTGAAAACCTGCATCGAAAACTCAAGTTTTCCCATACATTCTTGGTAAACGACAAGTTTTCGTAAGCCACAAGTTTTATATAAAACCTTTCGAAAACTAGTTGCAATTCAAAGTTGAACTAAACAAACAAACCTTTCAAAAAATTCCTTACAAAATAAGAGTTATTGCTTTTTGTTTTTTATTTAAAGAATATGGAAAATTTTCCAAGGTCGAGAATAAAAGCCCGGTGACTATTTGCGGCACTGGCGGTTCTTTTATGATCCTCCAGAGGAATTCACTACGGTATTGGCGTGACGACCTCAAGGACGAGAAAGACTTGCTCATAGTTCGTAAAGATGTTTCCAAGATATGCGTCTTCCAATTTGTCGCCACAAATTATGTTCGACGCTTTCGCTTACTTTCGCAGAAAGACTTTCCGGTAACTCTGTTCAATCACAAGGGTTTGGGAGATATGAGAAAGGCGATAAGTTAATTTGTGGAGGAGAATAAGTATGAAAATCTCTGGTGGAGGCTTAGTCGCAGCGAGCTAGGAAAATTTGCTCCAAAACATTCCACAATGTGGGAATTGTTGTTCCAGTGAATAAAACCACAACAGTGGGCTATCGCCCCTTTGATGTACTGCAATGCCAACATCAAGAACCTCACAGCTTTGGACAAGCCAGGCGAGTTTTGGTGCGAATCCGGAACCAGGAATTGACCTTTTCTGCTCCGGCCATACGGACCTACACGAAATCGTTCAGAATTTTCTCAATCCCGCCTATAAGCTGCTTGGACGGCCATAATATATGGCGATTCTGAAGCTCATTTGGCCAACATAAGCAATAGTCATAACTCATAAGCAATGTTTTGGATTGAGTTTGTTGTAAAAAAAGAAAATGTTTTAAATAAAATTATTAATTAATTTGTTGTAACAGTTATGTTTCTTATTGATTTGATCGTATATTTTCTACACAATTAGCTTCTCTTTGGTGAATTGTTCTGACCTGTTGAAGTAAACAAAGAGGAAATTTAAAGCCAAACAAGCTTCTAGTTCTTGTTGGTTCATGTCGTGAGCCCATTCCACCCGTCCCCAGAACTTCAGTTGAAACTCGAGACGAGCTAGTGTTACGGTCTTGTGTTCGCTGATATGCTGCTCTATCACTGCACAGGAAAGGATTATCGATTCAAGTGTGTCGATGGCAAAGAAAAATCCTTAGGAGAATGTTTGCACTTCAAGAATTTTCAAAAAATTGAATCTTGAGAGAATACCTGCATACAATATAGAACATCTTCACCGTGTGAAAGGAAGTACTTGGATATTTTCAATATCCGCATCCGAGACGGTGGGTGGTGATATAATGGGAGTTTTTTGTATGTTCGTATCGAAACGTTTGTTAAACTACTCAATGACTGGATCCCGTTCGTTCTTTTGGAGCTCGTAATACCTTCCTGAAAATCAACTTGATAAATACCTACATAAGGCTAAAGTTTGTATTTTTTGCATTTCCAGATCCTTTAGACATGTGCATTCAAGAGGACACAAGCGTCCACAGGTTTTTCTCAAAACCCACCTCTGTCTATCAACTCCTACTCTCACCTCCCCGCGGTGAACATCGGGTGCCTAGTACCTCAACTGGAGATTGGGTTCCAACCCCAGTGGAAAGTTGTTGGGGGCAGCAAACGAGAGAGGGGGGGAGAGGTGTTTCCACTAAGGCACCTCTCCTTATCCAGGCGGCAGCGGACGAATTCTCGAGATAGAATCAATGGTGGCGTCTACAGTTCCAGTAAGGTCGAACTACTTAGTGAACACCTTATAGGGCTTCTTCGACATATTCGGAGCCCAGGCCTATAAGGAGCGGTTGATCCGGCTCCCCTTCCTTGGAGTTATACTAAGGATCTGGCCCTCCAGGTTGGGGGTTGTGCCGTCGGGGTGACTTCCTGGCCACGTAAAAACATCATAGTTTCGAAGCAACAACAAGCCTCGGATGCCCCAACAGAGGAGAAAGATGAAGACACCAAAGACATATTCTTCGAGCTCTTAGACAAGACATATGAGCAGTGCCCTGGCTATGACATTAAAATTGTCTTAGGAGATTTTAATGCCAAGCTAGGAAGAGAAGACATCTTTGGTGGCATAATCGGGAGATACAGCCTGCACGACACCACCTCCGACAACGGATTCAGGCTGGTCGATTTCGCTGCGGGGCGAGACGTTCTAGTAGCTAGTACGCAGTTCACGCATCTCAATATCCACAAGGGGACATGGAAATCTCCTGATCAATCAACCGTCAACCAGATTGACCACATTGCGATCGACGCACGACACTTCTCCAGTATCCATGATATCCGAACATTCCGAGAGGCCAACATTGACTCGGACCACTATTTCGTTGTAGCCAAGGTACGGCTACGGATATCCCGATCCAAGCCAAAACAAGGAAGTAATGTGAGAAGATTCGACGTTAGACGGCTACAATCGCAAGAGACTGCCATGTCCTTTTCCGATCGAGTCTCTAATAACCTCTTAAGGAGGCCTATGCTTCCTGCATTAAGCGTTGAAAACCAGTGGCAACATTGCCTTGCAGCCATCAGAGATGCCGCCTCTGAAGTACTAGGTTTCACACGGCCACCACAGCGAAACCCCTGGTTTGACGACGAATGCCGGCAAGCTCACGCAGCGAAACAAGAGGCATACAAAACGGCGCTGCACAAAAGGACTAGAGCTGCTCGCGAGCTCTACGAGCAGAAGAGGAGAGAGGAACACCGGCTTCTTAGACGGAAAAAAAGAGAGCATGAGAAGCGCGCGATCGAGGAGATAGAGGGATGTCACAACAGGAATGAGGTTCGTAAATTTTACCAAAAGGAAAAAAAAACCTCCCAAGGGTACCAGCCACGAACCGAAGCCTGTAAAGACGATCAAGGGAACATCGTAGTAGAACCACAGTCGATGCTGAGAATATGGAAAGATCACTTCTCCAAATTATATAACGGCGATGACGAACCGAATTCCGCTGTAAGGGAGATAGAACCACTCAACCTCGGCGACGCAGATCAACAATTCCGCCTACCCGACCTTGACGAAGTGAAGACAACTATATCTAAACTTAAGTCAAACAAAGCTGCTGGAGCTGACGGCATCGCTGCCGAACTATTCAAAGCAGCAGGCGATGACTTTGTAGGGAGCATGCACCAACCCATCTGCAAAATATGGTCGGAAGAAAGCATGCCCGATGAGTGGAATCTCAGAATAGTGTGCCCGATACATAAGAAAGGAGACCCTCTAAACTGCGCCAACTACAGAGGCATCAGTCTCCTTAACATTGCGTATAAGATCCTCTCTGCCGTCTGAAGCCATTCGTCAACAACCTGATTGGTCCTTATCAGTGTGGCTTCAGACCAGGAAAGTCCACTATCGACCAAATATTCACACTACGGCAGATCTTGGAAAAAACAAAGGAGCTTCAAATTGATACCCACCATCTCTTTATCGATTTTAAAGCCACGTATGACAGCATCTATAGGGAAGAGCTCTACCGAGCAATGTCTAGTTTTGGCATCTCTGTCAAACTTATCCGTTTGTGCAGAACGACGATGGAGAATGCACGCTGCTCTATCAAGGTCGGAAAAGATTTTACCGATGCATTTGATGTCGAAAAAGGTTTTAGACAAGGCGATGCACTGTCATGCGACTTCTTCAACATCGTTCTGGAAAGAATTGTGCAAAACTCAACCGTCAACTCTAAAGGCACAATCTTCCAAAGGTCCATCTAATTACTCGGATACGCAGATGATATTGACATAATTAGAAGATCAAAGCGTGATGTCAGTGGAGCGTTTTTGAGCATTGCGACGGAAGCGAAGAAGATGGGTTTAGTGGTCAATGAGGGCAAGACCAAGTATATGCTGCCATCAAAAAAGGACACTGAACGACGACGTCTTGGACAAAACGTCACCATGGACAGCTATAACTTTGAGGTAGTTAAGGACTTTGTCTACCTAGGCACCGCTATTAATGCAGACAACGACACCAGCGCTGAAATCAAACGAAGAATAACTCTTGCAAATCGCTGCTTCTTTGGACTTAGAAGGCAATTGAGAAGTAAAGTCCTCTCTCGAGCATGTAAAATCACCATCTATAAGACACTCATCATCCCGGTTCTCATTTATGGCGCTGAGGCCTGGACCCTGTCAAAGAAAGATGAGAGCGTCTTAGGATGCTTCGAGAGAAAAATTCTTCGGGTGATTTTTGGTCCCGTACGCATAGATGGAGAATGGAGGAGAAGATATAACGACGAACTGTACGGGCTGTACAGCGACACTGACCTAGTTAGCAGAATTAAAGTCCAACGGCTTAGATGGCTAGGTCATGTAGAGCGGATGGACATCAACGCTCCAGCCCGGAAGGTCTTCGAATCCAATCCCGAGGGACGGCGCAGTAGAGGAAGACCGCGACTCAGGTGGCGCACCCAGGTGGGAGAGGACCTCAACCAACCGAGGGACCGAGCTGGCTGGAGACGCTTGTTGGTTGAGGCCCAGGTCCGCCCCGGACTGTAGCGCCACCTTAAGTAAGTAAGTAAGATCCTTTAGTTAATTGCAGAGTATATCGAAAGTTCTGCGGCTCATTTTGAAATGTTTTTTCATCAATACAAAATTTGACAGCCGAAAAGTGTAAAGGTTCGCTGTGAACGATTTTCGGGCTTCGAAAACTTTTTACCGAAAACCCGGTTTTGGGTTTGTTGTGAAAAGCCTATTAGATTTATTTTCAAATAAATACAAAATTCCCTTCCTAAATAAAAGGTTTCCAATTCAAGTTCTCTATGAATATGGGTCTTAATTGGAAACGTAATATACAAGAAAGAGTTTAAAGAGCTACCTTAGCTCTCTTTTTTTGTTTACAAAAAAGCTATTTATAATAAATAGGGCCTGCTACAGCGAATTATAGGCTTTTCAAATCAAACCCATAACCCGGTTTTCGCAAAATTATCGTTTTTGACTGAAAACTCAAGTTTTCCCATACATTATTCGAGTTTTCGTAAGCAACCAGTTTTATATAAAACATCCTTAAAACTTTTAGCAATTCAAAGATGAACTAAACAAACAAACCTTTCGAATCATTCAGCGCTCAAAATAAAAATTTCACTTCGATATTTTGAAATTTTGTTCAAAACAACCACAACTACAGTTTCAATTTAAATAAAATAGTACAGTTAATTAAACTTACAATTTGGCTGTGGTAAGTAAAATTGTTTATAATATTTCTTATAATTAAAATTACAGTTTTTTTCAATTCTTATTTCCAGAGCACAGAAAAATACAAATCAGAAGAAACTAATTTGAAAACAAAATACAAGTTAGTTCATATAGTCTAAAAAAAATCAAAAAATTGTGTTTTTAACATTCAAATTGTGTTCAGCTTTTATTTTATATATTAATATCAATTTCAGATCAGAATACGTTTAATTTATACAAATACTAATTAAAGGATTAAACTTTTACTCACAAATCGATGACAGTCGATGTTGGAAGAGTTGAAATGTCAAACGAAAATGTGTAAGTATTCAGTGTGAACGATTTTCAGGCTTCCTAAAACTTTTTGCCAAAAACTCGGTTTTGTGTTTGATGTGAAAAGCCTATTACGCATTGTTTATACAAATAAAAATAAATTAGATGGGGCAATAGGCCGTAGAGAACTAGGGCCTAGTGACTTACAAGTCGCAGCCAATGCTGTGTGCGAGTAATGTTGTCAGGCATGAAGGTGACCTACAGTTTTAAGCCGAATCAAAACGGCTAATTTGGGAAAGCACTTTTCATGACAAGAATTACTCTTGGATAATTTGTCAAATCCTCGCAAGACGAAGTACCCGTGAAAAAAATTAGATGGCACAGCCAGGGATCCAACTCGAGATCTGGCATGACAGTCTAACGCACTAACCACGGGCACGCACATGCCACGGGTACTACGCATTGTTTATACCCTACGGTAGTTAAACCGATTTTACTGTACAGTGTGTCACTATGGCGAATTGCCTTAGAGAAAGCTATAAATTGTGAAGAGTATATGTATACTTTTTGTTTATAAAATGTTTGTTTACCTTTCTCCATTGTCGATAAATTATTTTTACTCAAGAGTCGGAGCCACCAAATAACAGTTTTGAAAATACGTACTCAAGGGATGTGTTGAAAAAGTATTGTTTTTTTTAATGTAAAGTTGAATACGAGTTCAAGTTAATGTGTACATGCAGGTCCAGTCAGAATAGAGTTTAGTATGAATTGAAAATTGAAATGACATAAAAGTGCCTGTCCACATTAAATTTGTAATGTTAGGCGCAACCAGTGAGACAGGTAGATTATATGTGAGTCAAAAAGAGAGAGATGGGTAGATTACAGCCCAAATGCAAACAATATTCTTGGATTCAACATGAAAGATTTTGTATTGTATGTGTGAAAAATAGATATATTTCAAGGGCGTGAGATAGGGATGTGCAGATTGATTTTCTCTTCATCGTATGTATGTAGACAGGCACTAAAAGCCAAAATAGCCAAAAGAAGGGTGTGAAGGGAGATTTTGTCCTTCCCCGTTAGCCCGTCTTGCCTACAAGCTCCCAGTTGCTGGCAACTCAATTTACCTGTGTGAAAGGGGACAAATTAAAGCGAAACATTCAGCGTCACTATTTAACTTTCTCTTCTCAAAATAAACTTACCTACATTGCTAACTGACGCGAAGCGAATCAGGGCGAATCATTCACAATGATAACAAAAATGACAAATAAAAAAATTCCGCGTCGGCGAATGTGCCACTTTCGCGTTGGTTTAGGAGAGCCTTTAAACCCGACCAATGATGAAAGTTTTGTTTTCGCATCAAATGTTTTACTTTGGTTTTGGGCGAGTCCTAACACACATCACGCGTCAATAAATTTAGAGATAGCACTGTGATTATTGATGATTTTTGGGTGATGTCAAGTAGTCAACGGTTCGAAAATTTACGTTGACAGTCTAATCGTAGATTAATATTTTAAACCAATTTATCTTTATTCTAGTACTACGAACGCATCCCCAAATAATAAAATCCTGCCAAACAAAATATTTCTGGAACTGGATGAAGTGTCATTCTATTCCAAGCATTCCAAAACTTTATCTGCACTATTTATATGCACTATTTTGACTGACTTATTTATCCGCACTATTTATTTGTTGTTGTTTAGTGCGTAAGATGTTGCTGTGCTGCGTATAAATTTACCAATAAAAACGCCTAAAATAAAAAAAGACCAACGTTCAGTATAAGCAGATCGGTTTGTACTACCCCGTCTGCGGCACTGCCGCAAGTTTTGTTTGGGGTGTTAAGATGCTTTCTTGAAACCGTTATAAAAACAACATCCTTAAAGGCAACCACAGGCAATGAGTTATGGAACGCATTTTTTGGCAAAAATTGCTTGAATGCGAATCAAACCGAACGGACGACGCTTATAACACTAAATTTACTTAACCCAATATGACATTTAACCGACGAACAATTTATGTCTAATGAAATTTCTTGGGCAGAATTTGTCAGAAGGGGAATTTATTTTATTCTCTCGTGAGTGCAGTATTGGAACAACAATAATTGGTGACAATTGACAATTGGCAGTTTTGGTCAAAGTTGGGAAAAGACCTAATAACTGTGTGGCCAAAATGTTCACACGACTTGAAGGGGATTTTTTGTATTTATTTTATAGTTGTATGTTTCTAACCAATCAAAATGAGTTGACTTTACTATTGAATGTGTCAAAAAATTGATATAACTTTCAAGTTCAAAAATACAAAGAATTTGGGGTTTTTGACAGTTGACATTATTATTATGTGTAATATTTAATTGCTTAATTTTAATTGCAACTTGTAATTATGTTTAAAAAATTCCCCACATTTTTACGTTGAAATTTAGCCTATTTTAGGCATACGCTTTTATTTTTAGTTTTATTTTTTAAAGCCAACATGAATCTACTTAAAAAAGTTAAACTTGAGTAAACTAACAAAAACTGCACTCATGTAAACGCCGAAAACATCTATTCTTAATTCCGAAATAAATTCACCCTGTATGAGAAAAAACATCCGCTGTAAGCAAACGCTTCAAATCGATTGTTTTCTAAACATTGTTCCGAATGTCACTTTGGCAAAGAAGAAAAAAGCAGAATCAAGCAAAATAACAAGCAAAGCGTCACACAAAAGGGATTTCCATTGCATAATTTGTTTATATTTTTTTAAAAATTCACTCTAAATATTGTCCCATAAACAAACTCCTACCCATTTCTATTGTTATTTCTCAATTGCCGGCAATTGTTTATTAATAAATTAAAAAAACATCCCACGCGGTAAAGCTTGCAGCAAAACCAAAATCAAACTTGAATATGCAATTTTCTTTGTTGATGTGTGAATCGTCGTCGTCAGTTTTATAAATTTGGAGCAAATCGCGAGTATTTTTTTTTTTCGTGTTAAATTTAAACAAGCTTTAAATGAAAACATATGAAATGCATAATCCTGTGATCAAATTGAATCTCCAAATACACACGCTCCCCGAAGAAATGTAAGAAAATCCCTCTAAAGGTTTTATTTTTTGGTGCCGAATTTTGTGTAAGTGGCGGGAGTGCAAATTAAAAAAAAAAAGCTTTGAAGTCATCAGAATTTTACAAAATCCTCTTCGATTGAAAAAGTAACCTGTAATGGCTGGATACAGGTGTGTAAGTTACTTCGACTTGTGCCGGCTGTGCACCTCAAGCGCCGATTCCAAAATAAGCATTTTCTCAATCGAGGGAAAACGCAAAAATTTAAGCAAAAAGATTTCCGAGTGCACCACAATAGATGTAAGTACATATAAAGAGCTTTGCAGTCAGTAACTAGTTGTTGTTATCCTTGTAAATTTTATACTTATAAGAAATAAAAACCCACTTAAATAGACTTTTTAAAAGATTTAAATAATGTTTATCTTTTATGTTTATGGTTTTGTATGCCAGCAACAAATTTTCTAAGTTTTGCAGTTAAATGTGCCTGTGTCGTTTTGAGATTATACTTTAGGTAGTCCGAGAGTGATTTTATTTGATAGAAAGTGGAAAACATATGGGCTAGTTCAGACTCTTAGGTTTTTTGCAAATCTATTATCTCAGGGTGATACGAATAAATTGGAGGGCCTAAGAAACATCGGGTTCTTCGAAATACATAGAGGAGTTGCTTAAAAACTAAGCGTCTCCTTTCATTTGATATGAATAACATTTCAAATTGAGCGCCTCGTCTTCAAAACATGTGATGTTCTCAAAAAAAGGTTTAGAAAGAGCATTTTGGTCGTCCTATTACCCATCAATGAGATATACATTAATACGAGTATGTCGTTGGAAAGCTTAGGTCTAATACATCACTTTTTTGTATGGACACAAAGCTGTGACCCATGAGTCTAGGGCAGCTTGATTTGATGAATAGACCCCAAAATCAAGGAACTTTTATACCAACTCAAATTCGTCTTTGTAAAGGTTTTTCCAATAAGGATTTTAAAATCTTTTTTTGAATAAAAAGAAAACCTTACTAGATATTAAAAAAAAAAATGTATTAAAGAAGAATGACACAATTTTTGCTTTTGCAGCGGTCTATGCGTTGGACCCAATTATCAATGACTTGGTCACACACGGCCGCTATTTTTCGTTCAATATTATCTCTGCACTCTTTAAACTTAAGTAGCCCAAAAAATAGTCTAGAGCACGAAGGAAGCGGTGAATCGACTAGCAAATTTCTTGATAATACGGCCATCGAACATACTCTTCAATAAATGCGATTGTAAGGTGTCATTTGTGGCTTGTTGCACCAAACTGTTGAAACCACATATTCTCCAAGTTAATTTTTTTTCAATTCGGGACAAAAATAATCGGGAATCATGGGGTGATAATGTTGGCTTCGGCGAAAAAATATGAGCGAATAGCGCCGAACGCGGTTAAACCGCAACAAACAGTTATTTTTTGTAGATGAAGTGTTGATTCATGAAGAAAATGTGAATTTTTCCTTATTGACGAACCTATTGAGGCAAAAGTAAAGACAAAATTAACATTGCGATAAAATTCAACATTTAGGCGATTTCTTCGCCAGAACCCAATCGGAGAATATGTATCGTTTTAAGTGGTCCATTGGTCTTAATTTTTGAGTCAAGTTGATCTTCGTTGGGTGTAAATAAAGATTCTTAAGCAAAATTCGTCTCAATGTGGTTTGAGAAAGCCGTGGAATTGACTGATTTTTATCGTTTGCAGTAAATTTTTTTGACACTTTGACACTCCATTTGTTAGCTCTTTAGAGAAAGTAAATCTCTCCGCCAATTCAACGCTGACAGTGAGTGTTATGACTCCACCTATACTTGAGCGAGTTAACGATTCTATGGGGCAAATCTTTTCTGGCACTCGTACTGTGGCAAGAGTCCTAAGAGATCTAAACACACATAAATCCGCTGGTCCGGATGGTATCCCCGCTATTGTTCTGAAGAGGTGTTTTTCAACGCTGGCAAAACCACTGCTTTTTTATCTGTCCTACTCCTAGGTCTCGTTCAGAGGGGATGGAAAACCGCATTTGTCCAGCCTATTCCCAAAAAAGGCGAATCTTTCTCACCCTCTAATTACCGACCGATTGTACTTACGTCCCATCATTCCAAGGTAATGGAAACGCTGATCAATTTTCAGCTTAAGAAATATCTCGAGGATCGAAAGCTTCTTAATGACCGACAATACGGCTTTCGTAGCAATAGGGCCACTGGTGATCTCATGGTTCATCTCAACGAACAGTGGAAAAAATCTTTACATTGTTTTGGAGAAAGTAAGATTATTGCACTTGATATTTCAAAAGTTTTTGATAGGGTTTGGCATCAGGCTCTCTTATAAAAAATGCGTTCTTCCGGTTTTCAGGAACCCCTTTTTCATTGGATTAGTAATTACCTTTCGAATCGTTCAATACAAGTGTATTGGTTGGATTCAAATCTGAAAACCGCAAACTAAATGCTGGTGTGCCCAAGGGCTCTGTTCTATCTCCAAAACTCTTTCTCATTTTCATTTGCAACTTCTAATCCAATACATTGTTTCGCTGACGATAATACTCTTAGCTTTTCATATTCGTTTTCAGATTCACATCCGTCTTCTTCGGATGTGGAACTGAAACGACAAAATATGATGAGCTAAACAGCATTGTACAATGGGGAATAGGAAACCGCGTGGAATTTAATTCTTCGAAAACCCAATGCTGTCTTGTATCGTTAAAGCAAGATATACCCTCTTTGCCATTATCCATAGATGGCATTTGCATCGAGGAGACTGAACATCTCCATATTCTCGGTATGTGTATCACCAACCACCTTTTGTGGAACGATCACATACGCGATGTAGTCAAAAATGCCACAAGATATTTGGATTTTCTAAGTCGATGCCAGAAGTTTTTCTCCCCCTTTGATCTGGCTGTTATCTACAAGACTTATATACGTCCAAGGCTTGAGTATACCTCCCATATCTGGGCTGGTGCTCCTGCAACTTACTTAAGCCTCTTGGACAGTATTGAACGTAGAGCATTTAGATTAATTCGTAATATTACCATCATAAGACCATTTACGTCGCTTTTACAGTTATTTTAATGGTTTATGCTCTAGAAAAATAGCCAGTTCCATTCCTCCCCTTAAACAGATCAACCGTAACACTCGTGCTTCTAGAAATGCTCATTAATATACCCTCGAGCCCAACTTCGGTCGTACTGTCAAGTACAGAGATTCGTTCTTTACCCGTACTATGCGAATGGGGAATGCCTTGCCACACTCTGTCTTTCCCAGCCATTGCAGTATTTAGAAATTCAAAACCAATGTGCACCGACATCTCTTTTCAACCCCTCTCTCCCTTTCCTAGTGCTCACACTGTGTCTACATAATAAGGGTAGGATTATTCCTTTGAGTGTGCGCTTATTATAAAAAACAAACAAAAAAACTCAAATTTGTCATTACCTGTCTACAAGGGCGAGAACTACGATGAACATTTAGGAGTTAACGCACTTAAAGTTGCAGTCCGAATTGTTAGAAAATTTGTATACATTGTAGACGTTAGTCGTTCGTTGACAAAGTCAATTCATCGAAGAGTGAAAAAGTGCTTTCACAAGGTGCTTTAACAAGTTGCTATAAGAAAACCCTTTATATTCAAATGTGCAAAGCATTTTTATTATTTATTATTGCTTACTTAGGTAAGTCTACCAATGAAGCTAAAAATCTTGTTCTGATATTGGAAAAACAATTAAGTTGGAAACCTAATATTCTGGAAAGAGTTAAAAAAGCTACAGTAACTCTTTTCCTTTGCAAGAAAGCCATAGGAAGCAAATGGGGTTTTCAACCTCGCATAACCTATTCGCTACACACATCGGTCATCCGACCAATTCTTATGTACGAGTTTGCAGTATGGTGGACTGCACTGGAGAAAGTGACATACTATGACAAACTCAGCAGAGTCCAACGCACTGCTTGTCTCTGCATAAGCGGGGCATTGAGAACCACACCCTCAGCAGCGTTAGACACTCTTCTCCACCTGACACCCCTCGACATCTTCAACAAACAAAGGGCAGCGAGTACAGCTATAAGACTCAACGCCTCATCTAAATGGACCTGTTTGGTAATATACCATAGACTACACAATTCTAAAACCACAATGTGGAAAAAACTTCCAAGTATTCATTCCATCCAGAAATGAATGGGACGACAAAAAACTCCTAGATGACAAAAGCATCCATTTTTATACAGATGGATCCAAGACAAATGAGGGAGTTGGTAGTGGTGTGTACTCAGAAAAGCTTGATCTAAGCATCTCATTCCGCCTCCATAATCATTGTAGCGTCTTATAGGCGGAAATTTTAGCGAAAAAAAGAGGTTCTCTCCTGGCTAAGAGAAACCGTGATATCAACTTCTGATATTCGCATCTTCTCTAACAGTCAGGCTGCTATTAAATCTCTTGACGGTGTCTCAACCAAATCGTAAACGGCCCTCGATTGTCGATCGTCTCTTATGGAGAGGACGCAGCAATTTAACATTCACCTTTGTTGGGTGCCGGGCCACAGAGACATCACAGGAAATTGTAGAGCCGATGAATTCGCTAAAAATTGAACCGTCATGCCTATTTAACCTGGGTGGAGATAGGTATACCGATAGCTACATGTAAACTTCTGCTAAAAGAAACAGCTTTTGCGATAACACACTCTAGGTGGCACAATTTACCAACATACGCAGCCACAAAACTCATATGGCCTTCACTGGACATAAAGCGCTCTAAAGACTTGTCATCTCAAAGCAGACTTCATATTGGCTCCCTAATAGGTGTCCTTACGTTACACTGTCTTATACACGCAATACGACTAAGTGTAGCCTCAAATGACTGCTGCAGGAGCTGTATGGACGAGGAAGAAGAGGAAACAATCTCTCACCTTCTCTGCACTTGCCCTGCTCTTTCACTAAGACGCAAACTTCATCTGTGAGACTACTCTTTTAATAATCCCAGTGAACTAGCTAAAAAAGATATCAAATATCTTCTTCGCTTTATAAAAAGCTCAAAATAGCACGACTAGTTAGAAGTAATTCTCTAGATTCATGTGGTATCACAATGGGGCTTTTCTTTTGGACTAAGTGCGTGGATTCTGAATCCGCAGCCACTTTAACCTAACCTAACCTAGGTAAGCCAACACCCATTGTTTAAGACAACAAACATTTCTCGTAAATTGGTACACTTCATACTGTGTAATCTTTTTCATATGTCTCGACACAGGTTTCATATATTTATGGCCATTTTGGAAAGGGTTTCAGCCTGAGAACATAGTTCGCTTTAAAAAAAATGATTCTTCTAGCCTGATCAGCGAATTTAGTCTCTATAAATATTCATATGAATTATCTGGAGATACGAGCTCGTAAGAGCACCTCAACCTAAAGATATACTCGTAGCCCTAGTGACACAAGAACGGAATCTCCTTTTTTACGATTTTGGACTTTGTGTGCGACCTTTTCTAAAAAATACCATTCTATATTGTGACAAAAAATTGTACATGTAAGTAAGGTAGTTACCTTATCAGTGTACCAGTTGATGGCATTTGTTTCCAATCTCATACCGGCTCCATTGCAACCTAACTTGTTTTACATTTTTTTTCTGAAGTTACACCTTTTGATTCTGCCATCTGTTAGAATTTACCGCATTAAATTTCTGACGGAATAATTTTGAAGTTTCATCTAGATTATTGTAAACTAAACTTGATAATGTTTATCAGTTCATTACGAAAAACATTCATTAAATGATATTTATTATGATTCGTATTAACAAAATTGGTTTCAAACAATATATTCCGTGGTCTCTGGTTTTGAATTCATAGATTACTTCAGCTTTAAAATGTTCATGTTTCGTTACCACGTAGTCCATCAAAGTATAAGAATTTTGGAAACCTTCTGTTGGTTCCAATGCAATTTGTTCAAAAGAAACATTTGAAAAGATATCACAAATCCGCTTTTTGTACGTACTGATTGAAAACCAAGCAATTTTGAAATCATCCATTATACTACAAAACACAACTCAACAATACCTAGCAATGTTGCTGGATAAAAATTAATACTCCCCCATTACGAGAGGACTATACTTTTTTATCTGACAAAAGTTTCTTAGCTTTATTTAAGAGTCCTTTATGCTTGACGTTAAATGATTTTTTAACACTATCATTTCCAATTGGTTTAAATTTGTTTTCATTCCGCAAAGGAACTTTACCTAAGATATCAATTGCTAATACACATAATTTTATGGCCGGAATAAGAAGATTTTAACGTTTGCTTACTTACTTAAGGTGGCGCTACAGTCCAGGCGGACCTGGGCCTCAACCAACATGCGTCTACAGCCAGCTCGGTCCTTAGCAAGCTGTCTCCAGTTTCAAACCCCAAGTTAGTTGAGGTCTTCACCCATTTGCGTGCGCCACCTAAGTCGCGATCTTCCTCTACTAGAGTGTTGATGTCCATTTGCTCTACATGACCCAGCCATCTAAGCCGTTGGACTTTTCTGTTAACTAGATCATTGTCACTGTACAGCCCGTACAGTTCGTCGTTATATCTTCTACTCCATTCTCCATCTATATAAACGGGACCAAAAATGAACCGAAGAATTTTTCTCTCGAAGCATACTTAGATGCTCTCATCTTTCTGACAGGCTCCATGCCTCAGCGCCATAAATGAGAACCTGGTTGATGACTGTCTTATAAATGTTGATTTTAGATGCTCGAGAGAGGACTTGAGGACTACTCAATTGCCTTCTAAGTCCAAAGAAGCAGCGATTTGCAAGAGTTATTTTTCGTTTGATTTCAACGCTAGTGTCGTTGTCTGTGTTAATGCCTAGGTACAAAAAGTCCTCAACTACCTCAAAGTAAAGCTTTCCATGGTGATGTTTTGTCCAAGACGTCGTTGTACAATGTCCTTTTTTGATGACAACATATACTTGGTCTTGACCTCATTGACCAATAAACCCATCTTCTTCGCTTCCGTCGCAATGCTCAAAAACGCTCCACTGACATCACGCTTTGATCTTCTAATTATGTCAATATCATCTGCGTATCTGAGTAATTAGATGGACCTTTGGAAGATTGTGCCTCTAGTGTTGATGGTTGAGTTTTGCAGAATTCTTTCCAGAACGATATTAAAAACGTCGCATGACAGTGCATCGCTTTGTCTAAAACCTTTTTTGACATCAAATGCATCGGTAAAATCTTTTCCGACCTTCATAGAGCAGCGTGCATTCTGCACAAACGGATAAGTTTGACAGGGATGCCAAAAATAGACATTGCCCTGTAGAGCTCTTCCCTATAGATGCTGTCAAACGCGGCTTTAAAATCGATAAATAGGTGGTGGGTATCGATTTGAAGTTCCTGGTTTTTTTTTCAAGATCTGCCGCAGTATGAATATCTGGTCGATAGCGGACTTTCCTGGTCACATTGATAAGGACCTATCATGTTGTTGACGAACGGCTTCACACGTTCACATAATACGGCAGAGAGGATCTTATATGTAATGTTAAGGAGACTGACTCCTCTGTAGTTGGCGCAATTTAGAGGATCTCCTTTCTTATGTATCGGGCATACTATGCTGAGATTCCACTCATCGGGCATGCTTTCTTCCGACCATATTTTGCAGATGAGTTGGTGCATGTAAAATTTATGAACCTCATTCCTGTTGTGACATCCCTCTATCTCCTCGATCGCGCGCTTCTCATGCTCGCTTTTTTTCCATCTAAGAAGCCGATGTTCCTCTCTCCTCTTCTGCTGGTAGAGCTCGCGAGCAGCTCTAGTCCTTTTGTGCAGCACCGTTTTGTATGCCTCTTATTTCACTGCGTGCGCTTGCCGGCATTCGTCGTCAAACCAGGGGTTTCGCTGTGGTGGCCGAGTGAAACCTAGCACTTCAGAGTCGGCATCTCTGATGGCTGCAAGGCAATGTTGCCACTGGTTTTCAATGCTTAATGCAGGCAGCATAGGACTCCTTAAGAGGTTATTAGAAACTTGATCGGAAAAGGACATGGCAGTCTCTTGCGATTGTAACCGTCTAACGTCGAATCTTCTCACAGTACTTCCTTGTTTTGCCTTCAATCTTGATATCCGTAGACGTACCTTGGCTACAACGAGGTAGTGGTCCGAGTCAATGTTGGCCGCTCGGAATGTTCGGATATCCTGTATACTGGAGAAGTGTCGTGCGTCGATCGCAATGTGGTCAATCTGGTTGACGGTTGATTGATCAGGAAAGATTTCAATGTCCCCTTGTGGATATTGAGGTGTGTAAACTGCGTACTAGCTACCAGAACGTCTCGCTACGCAGCAAAATCGATCAACCTGAATCCGTTGTCGGAGGTGGTGTCGTGCAGGCTGTATCTCCGGATTATGCCACCAAAGATGTCTTCTCTTCCTAGCGTGGCATTAAAATCTCCTAAGACAATTTTAATGTCATAGCCAGGGCACTGCTCATATGTCTTGCCCAAGAGCTCGAAGAATATGTCTTTGGTGTCTTCATTTTCTCCTCTGTTGGGGCATGCGCGCCTATTATATGTTGGCAAATTTAGCCTTGATGCGGATTGTCGTGATGCGCTCGCTCACACTGTTGAAACCTAAGACTTTTTGCCTGAGTCTAGTTCCAACAACAAATCCACACCCAAATAGACGCTGTCTTTGTTCTCGGTAGCAGTCGCCGTAGTATATATCGCAGTCTTTTACTTTGCGTTTGCCTGGTCCATCCCATCGCACTTCTTGGATAGTGGTAATATCTGCCTTGCAGCAGTTTAGGGCTTCCGCTAATTGTTCGGCTGCACGTGGTCTGTTAAGGGACCTAACATTTCACGTACAGATCCAAAGTTCGTTGTCCTTATTTCGTTTGCGTGGGTTGTCAACAGTGAATCCGTCCATATCCGAGGCTTGTTGGTGCTTCGAAACTTAAGGTATTTTTACGTGGCCAGGAAGTCACCCCGACGGCACAACCCCCAACCTGGAGGGCCAGATCCTTAGTATAAGTCCAAGGAAGGGGAGCCGGATAAACCGCTCCTTACAGGCCGAATATGTCGAAGAAGCCCTATAAGGTAAAACCAAAGAAATATTGCATTACATTACATACTACTCAGTACCTAAATGTAGAGAGTAGAGAACACAGCACCATGAGCGACTAGATTATGTAAGGTGATAACAACACAAGACAGAAGGACAGAAGAGAAAGAACAGAAGTCAGAAAGAACACATGACAACAGCACGCAGTAGGTTTCGAGACGGTCGTCCATCTGTCTACTAACCTAACCTACTAATCATTGACTAAGCCGTTGCCTCTAAATAAATATGTATCGAAAGCCAGGCAGCAATCAAAACCATATCCGCCACTGTCACAAATTCAAAACTCGTAAAACAATACCGTATTGAGTTTTGTTTACTCAGCGAAACTAACACGGTTGGGTACCCTTCGTTGGGTCCCACGACCCACGGCACTATGACGGAAATGAAAACTCAGACAAATTAGGCCAAACAAGTTTAAATGCTCATCCTAGCCATATTATACCAATGTTTTACAAGCGACTAGACCAATTAAATGGGCTTGTCGACCAATGATTCATTGAAATTGCAAACAACAGGTGAATGCGAAAGCCTAGCAAAAAATATTTAAAAAATACTTTCTCGGCTTCCTATGCGACGTCTTATCCTTGCACTGTGCACCCTGATTCGTAGCTTTTTAAAAAAAAAGTTCCTTACTTATACCTCGGTAGTTGTTGAAACGATTTATTTGCATATCTTACAAAAAACTATATTTCAAATCATTTGTTATATGTAATAATGTAAAATGTTAATATTTTAATATTGTTTGTATTAATTTTCTTAATAGGTGGATGAAAAGGATCGCCTGCCGAAAGTCGTTTGTACCCCGTGTTTGCATAAACTTGAAACGCTTTCAGATTTTCGAATAACATGTATAAATTCTCAAACTATGTTAAATAATTGCCTTGCATCGGCAACAATAAATAATGGTGGAAAAGTTTATATCAAAGATTCACTAAAAGCTGGACAACAAGTTGCAACTAAGACACCAAAAGAAATTCCCTTAGAACAATTTACACAGGGTGGAACCGATTTTTTAAGTTCTATTATACAGGCCGTTGGAATACAGGTGATATATAAAAGAATTTATTTTTACAAAATGTATTTCAGTTATAATTCATTTTATTTATCTTTTTTTTATGTAGCAAAATGATCAAAATGATGATAATAAAACACAAATACTCCATCAGTATACATTGACATTAGATAAGGGAAGTATGAAGACTGATCAGATTGAGTACAAACTTGAAGAATGCCCAATCATAACCCCACCACAACCGCAGCAGCAACAGCAACAGCCACAACTGCAGCTGCAGCAACAACAACAAACTCACACCGAGAAACAGTCGAAGCATAAGTATGTTTGAATTAAATATTTGATTTCCTTTTTAACTACGACTCACTACAACCAAGAAAATAAATTAATTAGGTGGCGTAACAGTCCATTGACAACTAGGGCCTAATGACTTACAACCCTCAATCATTCCTGTGTACGAGTAATGTTGTCAGGGATGGAGGGGACCTACTGTTTTAAGCCGAACGGCTAATTTGCTAAAGCAATTTTTATGGCAATAATTACTCTTGGAGAATTTGTCAATTCCTCGCAAGAGGCAGTACCCCTGAAAAAAAAAAACAATAATTTAATTTAATTAAACAATTAGTCCACCAACAAAAATCGATATAATTTTTGATAGTCACAAGTTTCAAAATAACTTTTCTTTATATAAAGACGTAGTTTTTCAAATTTTTAAAGGTACGTTTGGGAAAGCAAACAACACAATCAATTCATATTAATGAAGGTACAGACAATATTAACGCAAAATTAAGCGTTCTTAAATAAGAAGGTTCATTTCGATTTATAAAAAATTCAATGGATGTTTATATGTAAAAAGGAAGGTTTACCTTTAACAATGCTGGGCTATATTAAAGAAGTAAGAAAAATTCTAATAAGTTATATGAAAGTGTACAAACCTAACACCTTTCGACTGGTATTGCGTTCCACGAATCACGCACTGCTTCCCACCATTATTTCGAATTCTAGGGTTTTGCTTTATGAACTGCGTTCTTAACATCCCCCACAAATTTATGATGGGGTTAAGGTCGGGGGATTGAGCGGATCACTTCACAACGGATAACTTCTTCTGCGCAAACCATGGTTTTGCCTTTTTTGACGTATGCTTTGGGTCATAGTCTTGTTGGTATACCCAAACAAACGGCATTTTTTCCTCAGAATGTTCACATACTCGGTTGCATCCCTAATATCCCCCATGAGATAAATAGGCCTGATACCGTAATATGAAATGCAAGCTCATATCATAATTTTTCCTCCACCATGATTCACTGTTTTTATAGTGTACCGTGGATAGTATGCTGCATTCTAGAGTCTTCTCACCTATTCCCGACGACCCTTAGACCCAAAAAGGACGATTTTGCCATCGCTTCACAGAACATTCCTCTATTTCTCTTTTGCCCAATCTTTATGCGCTTTAACAAACTTCATTGTATTTGCCACATGCCTTTTCGTCAAGAATGGTACCTTGCGTGGACTTCGGGCCGGTTTTCGTATTGTGACAGCGCTAACAGATAGTTGAAGTCCATTTCTTATTTTCCTAGAAAGGGTTCTGTTTTGCTAACTGAACAATTTTTCTGTCAGTTCTTTAGTAGTCATCCTTTTTGGGCCTCGCGTTTTCGGTTTATTTTGCCATTTAAAGGCGTTACTGATCATTTTTGCTGAGCAGCCTAGGATGTCTTAAATATGGTAGTATAGTACAAATAATTTAATACTTTATATAGTATAATATTTACTTACTGAAAAATACAAAAATTGAATATTTAACACTTTTTAATTATAAAATCAAAAGCTCTACTATTTTTATGAACACTCTATATCCAGAGAGTTTGAAATAATGGGTGTTCACCGGGAAAAGTAGAGTATAACTTCAAGCTTATTATCTTTAGTGATAGATATAACTTCAAAAACATTGTATTGAACTTAAAAAAAGCCTGCTGCTAGGGCTAATTTAGTTAATTTTCTATCATGTAAAAAATCAAATGCTCATTTAAACACTCTATGTAACGTAACTAGATCGCTAGTACTAAGTAAAATTGACTACGGCCTCTTTATTTATGGCAATTCCCCCAAAACAACGATAAACATTATCAAATCCCCATATCACCAGGCAGTACGGAGGAGTTTAAATGCTTTCCCCACCAGTCCAGTACGGAATATGTTGGCTGAGGCAGGACTTCCCTTAGTGGAAGAAACACCAGACTTTCTTTTGTACAAGGTTCCATTATCAACGAAGACTTCAAAACAGATAGACAAACAAAATGTCTCAAGCGTATTCCATCAGCCATATCGATTGCATTAACAACCGCAAATTCAATGGAGCTTCCTATAATAAGTAATGTTAAATACTTCCCAAGTTTCCCACCTTGGTGTATTAAGAAGTCCTCTTTTATTATGGAGATGACCAATTATAACAAAAGCAATACATCCAACAGCATGTACCAATCTTTATTCCATGATATCATAGCTGAACTAAGGTCAAATCACTGGAATATTGTATTCACCGACGGTTCCAAAGACCAAGAAAGCACCTCCTTTACATAAACGTACGAAAACGGTTTCCTAATATCCATAGGGGTATTGGATAATACCGCTTCCAGCTGAGGCGACAGCTATTTTACAAACAGCAAGGATTATCGCCAAACTTCCTGGCAAATTTGTGATTTGCTCTGACAGACAGTCGGTGCTTCATGCAATTCAAAACCCCAATAATACGACAAATATTATCAGTAGATTAAGAGGCCAACTTACAAAATACCCTAACAAGTTAAAACTTATGTGGATACCGGGCCATGTAGGAATTTTGGATAACGAGCATGCTGATAAAGCGGCTAATGATGCTCATCTTTCCCCAGTCAAACTGGTCAAATTGCTGACGAAACGTGATGTATTACGAGAAGTTCAAAACAAAGTTAAAGAACAAAAACTTACTGACTGGAATAACTATTCAAACTCATACAAATTCATCAATCTCACCAAATCCAAACCGATCTACCCAATAACCACCTCGAAGCAGATGAATACCGTTTTTGTCAGATTACGGCTGGGACACACAACACTCACACACCAACTTACTTAAGGTGGCGCTACAGTCCTGTGTGAACTAGGGCCTCAACCAACATGCATCTCCAGCCAGCTCGGTCCCTAGCTAAATGTCTCCAGTTTGGCGCTCCAAGTTGGGTGAGGTCACCTTCCACTTGTGCGCGCCACCTGATCCGCGGTCTTCCTCTACTGCGCTGTCCTGTGGGTGCGGATTCGAAGACTTTCCGGGCCGTTGCATTGGTTTCCATGCGCTCTACGTGACCCAGCCATCTTAGTCGTTGGACTTTTACTCTTCTGGCTAAGTCTACGTCGCTGTACAGCCCGTACAGTTCGTCGTTCCATCTTCTCCTCCACTCCCCTTCGATGCATACGGGACGAAGAACTTTTCTCTCGAAGCGACCCAAGGTGCTTTCATTCGCTTTTGTCATGGTCCATGCTTCTGCACCGTATAGCAGGACGGGGATGATAAGGGTCTTATATAGCAACACTTTGGTCCCTCGAGAGAGGACTTTACCACTTAATTGCTTTCTTAGTCCAAAGAAACAGCGGTTAGCAAGAGTTATTCTGCGTTTGATCTTAGCGCTGGTGTTGTTTTCTACGTTTACAGCGGAGCCTAGGTAGACGAAGTCCTTGAGTACCTGAAAGTTACGTCTGTCGATTGTGACGTTTTGACCAAAACGTCTGTGTTGTATGTCCTTTCTAGACGACAGCATGTACTTAGTTTTGCCCTCATTAACCGTTAAACACATTTTTGCCGCCTCTGCCTCAATACTCACAAAAGCCCTATTGACATCACGCTGAGTTCTTCCGATTATGTCAATGTCATCAGCATATGCCAGTAATTGGACAGACTTTTGAAAGATAGTGCCTCTAGTGTTGACGTGTGAGCTCTGCACTATTCTTTCAAGCACGATGTTAAAAAAATCGCATAACAGCGCATCACCTTGTCTAAAGCCTTTTTTGACATCAAAAGGTTCTGTTAAGTTGCTTCCAACCTTTATGGAGCAGCGTGAATTCTCCATGGTCATCCTGCACAAACGGACGAGTCTGGCAGGGATGCCAAAACTAGACATGGCTCTATACAGCTCGTCCCTGTAGATGCTGTCATATGCGGCGCCGGCCTTGAAATCGATGAAAAGATGGTGGGTGTCGATTTGGTGTTCTTGAGTTTTTTCCAGGATCTGCCGTAATGTGAATATTTGATCAACTGTGGACTTTCCTGGTCTAAAACCACACTGATAAGGACCTATCAGGTTGTTGACGATGGGCTTTAGACGTTCACATATTACGGCAGAGAAGATTTTATAGGCGATGTTAAGTAGGCTTATTCCTCTATAGTTGGTGCAGTTTAGAGGGTCTCCTTTTTTCAGGATCAGGCAAACAATACTGAGGTTCCATTCATCGGGCATGTTTTCTTCCGACCATATCTTACAGATAAGTTGGTGCATGCTCCTAACCAGCTTATCCCCAGCTGCTTTAAAGAGTTCGGTATTCAAGCCAATTCGGTTCGTCGTCGGCGTTATACAATCTGCAGAAGTGGTCCTTCCATATCCTCAGCATTGACTGCGGTTCCACTATGATGTTTCCGCTTTCGTCTTTGCAGCCTTCGGTTCTAGGTTTATGTACCTGTGAATTTCGCTTCACCTGTTCATAAAACTTTCGAACCTCATTCGCGTACTGGCTACCATGACGTTTCGCCCCGCAGCAAAATCTATGAGCCTGAATCCATTGTCGGAAGTGTTGTCGTGCAGGCTGTTCTTCCCGATTATTCCACCAAAGATGTCTTCCCTTCCTAGCTTGGCATTAAAATCGCCCAGGACTATTTTAATATCGTAGCTAGGGCACTGCTCATATGTTTTGTCTAAGAGCTCGAAGAACATATCTTTGGTGTTGTCGTCTTTCACTTCTGTGGCGGCGTGCGCGCATATCAGGCTAATGTTGCCGAATTTAGCCTTGATGTGTATGGTCATGAGGCGCTCATTGATGCACCTATAGCTCAAGACTTCTTGTCTAAGTCTGGCTTATTTATACTTCGTTTAAAATAAAATTTCGCAACTAGTATAGCTTTTTGAATTGCGGGTAATTCTGCAATGTAGCTATCTGCTTATTTAAGTAGTAGTCCTTGCCAGATATCAGAAGTTTAAGAATGATGTTGACTAAAGCATAAGAAGAGTTATCGGCTTTATACGAATGTATAAATAAAATGATCAGGGTTGAAGTTCTCGATCATCTCTTGGCCAATTATGATTACTTCTTCGAGAAATAATACGGTCAGGGATGGAATCGGCATTTTTAATAAATGACAGTCAATAAAGGCGAACTTGATCTATGTAAGGCGATAGTCAAATTTAATGCAAAAAAGCTGTCACAACACAAATGTGATAGTTATTTTCCTGCGAATATGAAGTTTCTGTCACTTACTCTTACTTTTAAAACACTGCAGCATTTTCTCTGTTAAAAAAAAAATATTCGTGTGACCGACAAAACTTTTCGAAAAAAAATTCGAAATATTATCAAAATTTTTAACAATCTCAATGCAGCATGTTAGCTCTACAATATGTGGATACAATGGTTACTTACTTCAAAACACTTAGCTTAGCTTCAGATCTGCATATGATCTTTAAAAAGGAAGATCCTAACCTACCGGATAACTTTAGGGGAATCTCTGTTCTCAACTCTATGCGGCAAATTTTCACTCTATTACTGTACCTAAGGCTTGTTTCCTGGGTTGAAAGGAATAATAAAATAAGTTGTTTCAAAGCTGGGTTCAGAGCAAATCTCTCTACAATTGACCAAATTTTTACTCTAACGAGTGTTTCTAAACGTTTTATTGATAAAAAAAGAACCTCTATGCATTTTTGTAGATTTCAAAGCCGCCTTTGACACTATAAACAGAAGGTTACTACTTTTTAAACTTATAGGTATAGGCTTACAGGTATAGTTGTGAGTCTACAAAGTTCATAAGAATATATGAACAACTAATATCAAATACAAGTTCAGTAGTAAAAATTGGTTTCAGATTGTCAAATCAATTTAAATCTGAAACGGGAGTACAACAGGGTTGCATTTTGAGTCTCTTGATTTTTTCCCTCTTCATTAATGACATTGAAGATCAAATTCGATGTGATTACAAATACCTAGGATTTACTATAACACAAAACTTTAATCTTGTAGCTCATTTTAAAGACAAAGTGAAGGTAGAAAAAGCAGCTATCAATTGCATATGGTCGAACTTCTTCAAAAGTAACTCTATAGATGCGTCGACTAAATCTAAAGTATTTGAAACAACTATCAAGAGTTCTCTCTTATACGCTAATGAAGTCTATGGACACAAGGAATTAGAAGTAATCGAATTAGTCCAACGGTACTTTTTCATACGTATTTTCAGACTCCCTGCTAACACACCAAACTACGCTATTTACATTGAATCTGGCCTGTCCCCAATTTACTTAAAAAACCTGAAAGCTAACGCAGACTATATTGTTAAAGTCATGAGTAGACCTTATAATAATATTTAGAAAAAGATTATTTTGATAGCTCTACGGGGTAGATACTCCCCTTTTAAAGACTGCTTTTATTTGGCATCAGAATATAAAAATCCGTTGTCACTAAGTATTGATAATTTAGAAGTATTTAGAAATTAACTGTATGACCTTATTTCTGTAACAGCTGAAACTTACTTACTTACTTAAGATGGCGCTACAGTCCTGCGTGAACTAGGGCCTCATCCAAAAAACTTCTTCATCTAGCTCGTTCCCTAGCTATAGATGAAACATTGTATCTAAAATTAATAACCCAGGCAAGAGAGTCTGCTACGAGAACAGCTTACTCTAAACTTAACTTATATCTCGGGTATGACAACTATTTTCGAAATGAGTTTACTGCCAATGAGATAAGTCTAATCTTTAAAATGCGAGTTGAAATGCTTGAGCTTAGTTATAGACCTCACAGCAATGATTTGAATCCAAATTGTTCACTATGTAACCTCAATCAGTTTATAATATATATACAGGGTGTCCCACGGGAACCGGACGAAAAGTAGGGGGCCCTTTCTCCTTACTGGTGCGGTCGAGCGAGGTGGATATGGGCTCGTTTCAAACCTCATGAAGTGCCGTTTAGTTACCTCAATGGATCGCACTAGAGGAATTTATTAAAAACAATGAATCGGTGGTGGCAGTGCAGCGGGCTTCCCGAATCAGATTCAACATTGGACGTCACGGTACTGTTCCTTCAAGAAACACAATTATGAGATGGGTTACTTCTTTTCGGAGTACGGGCAGTGTAATGAAAAAAAACCACCTGGTCCCGTACAGACAGCTGCAACTGAACAAAACGTTGACCGAGTGAGGGTAGCTGTTCTCCAGAGCCCTGGCTGTTCCGTGCGCAAGCGAGCCCAGTCACTGCACATTTCATCCTCTTCAGTGAGTCGAATTATCAAGCATAATTTAAAGTGTCATGCGTACAAGTTGGCAATCGTTCAGAAGTTGCAACATACTGATTACGCACAGCGTTCTTCATTCGCATTGAAGATGCTCTCGTTGTTTGAAGTGAATGACGATATGTTGCTGCTCATGAGCGATGAGCCGCACTTCCATCTCAATAGGTCTGTTAATCGACAGAACTGTCGCTATTATGTCCCTGAGAACCCTCAACGCCTCCATGAATGACCACTGCATAGCCCTAAAGTACCTGTGTGGTGTGCAATGTCAAGAAAATTTATCATCGGTCAATTGAACAAGGCCTACTGGAGCGCGTCCACCGAAACTTCTTGGACCAACTTGCCACCGTTACGAACAAGATGGGCAACCATTTGTCCGACGTTATTTTTAAAACTTGAAATGACATTTAATTCCCTACCTTCTGATATTAATTAAAACAATTTAAGACTGTAACTTTTGAAGCTACATTCATTTGTTTTTGATACGGTTCCCGTGGGACACCCTGTATATGGAATAATATGTCAATATACAAAATGAAACCTCTTATTGTAAACCCTTTTCCTTAAATTGACCTCAATTATCGTTGTCTTCTCGTTTTTTTTACATCTCTCGATTACAGATTCAGGCTTCTTTTTTATTATTAATTGAACAGTTTCCACATTCCTACTTTTGCAGCCTTGTCACAATCTCTACTTGTATTGTAATACATTTCAACACTTATCATCTTAGTTACTGTTTCATTTACTAACAATTAAAAATGTGTTCTTTAATTGCGTATTGAGCAAAATTGTTTGTGAACTTTTGAGTTTCATTGGATTTTTTTTGTCGTTTAAAAAACAGTAATAAAATCGTCATGTCGAAAAAGTTATGGAATGCCATGTAAAAAACGACACCACAGAAATGAAACAGTAACTAAGATGATAAGTGGTGTCGTTTTTTACATGGCATTCCATAACTTTTTCGACATGACGATTTTATTACTGTTTTTTAAACGACAAAAAAAATCCAATGAAACTCAAAAGTTCACAAACAATTTTGCTCAATACGCAATTAAAGAACACATTTTTAATTGTTAGTAAATGAAACAGTAACTAAGATGATAAGTGTTGAAATGTATTACAATACAAGTAGAGATTGTGACAAGGCTGCAAAAGTAGGAATGTGGAAACTGTTCAATTAATAATAAAAAAGAAGCCTGAATCTGTAATAAATTGGATGAATTCGTCAAGGGATTTGAAAGCAAATAACGATAAGATTGAGTTCATAATTGGGTTTAACCACTTTTTATAGCTTAGAAAATAGGGGTGATTCTTTTGAGTTATTTATGTATTGATTATTCATTGCCAAACTGATTTATTTTATTTGATATTAATTGATTAAAAAAAAAACAGCTGTACATCAAGATTGACTTATAAATAGTACAGGATATAATACAATATTTATTAAGGATAATGCAAGTATGCAAACACTATGTTTAAAGCAATTGTAGCAAACTATTAATAATTTATTCAATAACAATCAATTAAAAACAAAATTAAAAACTAATTTGCAATTTAAAAGTTGACGAGCCTGAAACGAAACGTGATCGTATCTTCGGAGGTTGAAAACAAACCGAGCAATGGCATTGAATGCTACCTTTAGCTTACGAAGCGAGTTGGAGTCAGGATCTGCAAATATCTCACACCCATACGTTACTGGTATGATAAGTGATTTAACCAGCTTTAATTTAACTTGAGGAGGCAGAATTGATCTAGTAACAGTTAGTCTTGGAGTGAAGCATACATTTTGGCGATAACAGTATCGATATGGGTGTCCCACGTTAGCCTACTGTTGAAAGTTATACCTAGGTTTTTTGCATTTGTGACATATTCGATTTGGCAGGCATTCAAGTAAAGGGGTGGAAAATTTACAAGGTGGGGTTTATTTTTACATATTGGAATAGCTTTTGTTTTTTCTGGATTAAGTTGCGAGTTGACCAATCGATTATTGAGCATAAATCAATGTTCATTTTTTTGATCGCATCTTCAATCATACCGATAGGAAAGCTTATATATAATTGTACATCATCAGCGTAGATGTGAAACTGGCAGTAAGATAAAACAGATGGCAAATCATTAATAAACATAGAGAACAGTAAAGGACCAAGGATAGATCCTTGAGGAACACCTATATTGACAGGAAGAAACGAAGACATTTTACCTTTATACTATACGGCTTGCATGCGATTAGTTAAATACGAATAAATATGATTTTTGGTTGTGTCATAAAAATTGAAATAAGTCGTCAGTTTATCACAGAGAAGGCTAGAGTGAACACAATCGAATGCTTTGGAAAAGTCAAGTAGGGTTATCACAGTTGTATAATAAGAGTCTAAATCGTGTCTTATATCTTCAGAAACTTTTAAAAGGGCTGAGATGCAGCTGTATCCAGATCTAAATCCCGACTGGAGAGGGTTAAGAAGACGTGAATCTTCAATATAATTTTTGATCTGGTTACTTAAGATAGTTTCAAAAGCCTTAGATAAAAAGGAAGGAAAGCTATTGGTCTGTATTCCATTTTCTTTCCTCGTTAGGAATGGGTATAACTATAGATTTTTTCCAGGAGGTGGGATAGATGGTCATTATGATGGTGTTGAAAATGTGGGTTATGTGAGGAAGTATGTAAGGAAGAAAGATTTTTAAAAAGTCTGGGTGTATGTTGTCAAGTCCAATTGATTTGGATTTAATAGAAAATATTGCTTTACCTACTTGATATTTATCTACTGAACAAAAAGAAAAAGCATCGACTCTATCGTTTTCCGAAACACTAGATTGTTGGGAATTGGGTTGGGGGAATAGAGAACTTTCAATTCAACTCCTCTAAATCAATATTATCATTTGAAATAGAAGAATCTCCTCTTAAACCAATGCTCTTGACTTCTTTCCAAAAATACTAGGAGGAACGGTTTGAGTTGAACCAAATTCATCTTTAAAAAAGTATACTTCTCTTTTTCTCAAAATATTTCAAATTAATTTAACAATTTCAGAAGCTATTTCTATAACCGAGAATCATCCTATTTTAAGTATGAAAAAACTAACTACAGCAAAACTTTCAGAGATTCTAGTTCAATAAAATTAGCTTAATCCAAAATTTAAAAAAATGTGGGTTTACAAGAAGCAGTACTCGCTTTTTCATCTATTATACTCTTCAGGTCTTGTCCCTAGTAAAACAGTATTTTTCTAGCCCATGTGAAAAGAAGACGAAGCATCCCTTCTTTTCAAAGTCATAGAAACGCTGATTAACTATCAGCTCAAAAAAGGTCAAGTCCGAATGCTTCTTAATGACCGGAAGTAATGCTTTTGCTGCAATAGGTGCACTGGCAATCATCAAGATTCATGTCACCGAACAGTGGAATTTCAAAATCATATTAAAGCTAGTCAAAATCCTTTAAATGTGTTCTAATTACATTTTAAAAAAAAAACATAGTTCGAAACTTTTTGATTTTCTCGTCTATAAACTTTTTGTCCATGAAAAGAAGTTAGAAAACATTGCATCAAAACTTTGTGAATCTATTTATGTGATATGATGTTAAATAATTAAAAAAAAAATTATCTGTGTACTTAATTATAATAATTTAATTAAAAAAAATACAAATAAATTTAATAAATTGCAATCTATTATTTCTTTTAATTTCAACTCCAACAGTGCATTAGAAGAGTTTCTCAAAATGAAGCCAAACATACGCGTTACACCTATCAGAAAAAAAGACAACCAGCAACAACAACAACAGCAACAACAGCAGCAACTGCAACAACAACAGCAACAGCAGCAGCAACAACAACAACAGCAGCAGCAGCAACAACAGCAGCAGCAACAACAACAGCAACTACAACAACAGGCTCAACAACAAGCTCAGCAACAGGCTCAACAGCAAGCTCAACAACAACAACAACAGCTGCAACAACAACAACAAATACAACTTCAGCAATTACAACTCCAGCAGCAGCAACAACAGCAGGTTAACGCTCAGTTCATTGCCCAACTACAGCAACAACAACTTCAACAGCAAATCACTATCAATCAGGATGGAAACTCGAAAAATAAAAAACAAAAGCTTAACTTTGTGATTTCGTCGCCCACTGGACAAATTCAGCAGCATCCTCAAATTCAGCTGCAGCCTCAACAAAAAGCTATAACCTTACCCACGCTAACACCAATAAATCAACATGGCCAAATTCAAGAAATTTTGTCGCCGAACAAGTGTTACCTGCCTATCACTATAAAAGATGAGAATTCCGATCAACAGATAGTAGCTCATATCGATACAAAGAACTTTGTATTACCCACCACGTATCAGCTGCAAATGAAGGTGAGCTCGTTTTGTGTTGATTTAATTTGTTTGATTCCCATGTTATGGTATTTCTCTTCAGTTACAGCCTCAAATTGCAACGGTGGATGGGCAACCGATAATGCAATTAACTCCAACCTCCATTCCAGCAACGCTACAGCTTGCACCACAGGCCCTCGCAAATACCGCCTTTCAAAGCACACAAAATCAGTTGACCACTAATCAGATCATATCAGCTGCAAGTGGAATTGATGCAGCCACATCAACTAACGACCAAGAAGATTTTATTCAACATCCGAAGTTTAGGATAACCACAGTTCGAGGTGGTAACTCTATTTCTTTGGCACCCACGAATCAACCTCAGCAACAACAACAACAGCAGCAAACTATAGTAACCCAAAAACCAGTGCTGCAACAGCAGCAGACTCAACAGCTGGGTGGTATAACGGTTCAACGTATTAATCAACCGAATGTTATGAAAAAGCAGTCCCCACCGGTAACCAATCGTCTGCCCGTACTCAACAAGTCGAACGTAACTATCAGCAGAATATCACAGCAGCAGCCGCAACAAACGCGTTCTCAGCAGCAGCAACAACAACAGCAACAACAACAGCAGCAACAGCAACTCCAGCAACAACAACAGCAGCAGCAGCAACAGCAGCAACAACAACAGCAGCAGCAGCAACAACAACAGCAGCAGCAACAACAACAGCAGCAGCAACAACAACTACAGCAACAACAGCAACTACAGCAGCAACAACAACAACAACTCCAGCAACAACAACAGCAGCAGCAGCTTCAACAACCGAAAGTAGAGGTTCAACAAACCATTACTCAAGTTGTGACAATCCCAGCCAAAAAGAACGCAGTCAAAGTAGAGAACAGCAGCAGTACGATATCAGAAAGCGGAAGCAGTCAAGTCAGTACTCCTGTGACTGCTAATAAATTAGAATGTTCGGTTTGCGGAAGACAGTTCAAGAAAAAAGAACACTTAGCGCAGCATGTAAAACTCCACGCTGGCATACGACCTTTCAAATGTTCCGAGGATGGATGCAATAAGGCTTTTAGCCGAAAAGAACATCTTATGCGACACATTGTCTCTCATACCGGCATGAAGATGTTTAGCTGTGATCAGTGCCAGAAACTGTTCTCACGCAAAGACAATCTCAATAAACACAAAAGGTTTGTACTACCAAAGCAATTAGCCTAAAAAAAAAGATGAAATTCATTTAAAATTCTTCATTTTTGTAGAACGCATTCGGAGCAAGCAAATTCATCTAATTTCGTCTGTGAAATATGTAATAAGAGCTTCGCCGTCAAAATGTATTACATTCAGCATAAGTTGATGCATGAAAAGAATATAAGCGAAGCAGCTGGGACTGCTTTAAAGGTAAGAAATTATTTTGGAAATCTTTAACCTTTTGAAAACTTTAATTCTGTATAAGCTCTCTGGAAAAGTGATGAATTGATTTTTGAACGGATATCTGAATAGCCGTTTGAGGTTCTACTCGATGACTTATTTGACAAATGTTAATTTTGCATTTAATGATAGAGTAGAGTAACCTTGCGGTGAATGTTTAAAAAATATCACATTATTCTGATTTCCAAAGTGTGAAATTTTCATATGTATTGTATGAATGACTTTAGTTAGGTTTTCTATTCACATGATAGATAAGAAAATGATTCAACAAAATTTTAAAGAGCAATGAAAATGGTAGTGTGATAGTAAAAAGTCAATTTTTCAAAAAGCTACGATATTTTTTAAATTGAAGCGTTTAGATGAAGAAGGGTTTTTCGTTTTTTTTTGGAAATATGAGGATGCCTTGCGAAAACTTAAATTTCTGTGCAACGCTTTTATTTTTGGTATAAAAGGGTTACTAACAACTAAAAATCGTATAATATGAGTGGAAGAATGGGCTAACAGCACTTAACTTCATTTTGGGTAAAATAAAAAAAATTAAAAAAATGTATTTTGCATGAAGGGGTCAAGTGCTTACTTACCTCCTTCTTGCAGACAAATTAAAACCCATATTTAAAGTGGTTATAGTACCGATGAAGGTTCTAAGATGATGGTCTTTCTGAAGAAAGTGATCATGGGCTTGATTTTTCTGCGAGCGATGGTGATGAATACCTTCCAGACAATTCAACGCTCAGCGAAGACGCAGAAGAGCCACACCAGAGCTGTCACCAACAACAGAGACTCCGGAAATAGCTTCGGAACTTGTTTAAATCAAGAACCTTCTAACACGCAAGTTCCGTCACATGATAGAAGTGTAAGTCACCAAAAAAAATTGAAAATCCATTCTCCATTTTGCATGAAGGGGTCAAGTGCTTACTTACCTCCTTCTTGCAGAAAAATTAAAACTCATATTTAAAGTGGTTATAGTAACAATGAAGGTTCTAAGATGATGGTCTTTCTGAAGAAAGTGATCATGGGCTTGATTTTTCTGCGAGCGATGGTGATGAATACCTTCCAGACAATTCAACGCTCAGCGAAGACGCAGAAGAGCCACACCAAAGCTGTTACCAACAACAGAGACTCCGGAAATAGCTTCGGAAGTTGTTTACATCAAGAACCTTCTAACACGCAAGTTCCCTCACATGATAGAAGTGGTCACCAAACAAAAATTTAAAATCCATTCAAATGGAATGCTTAGAGAACAGGGAAAAGAATACATCACAGCAAAAGGAGGTATTTAAAAAAAAAAGGAACCTATTTCTGGAAACTTGTGCGGAAGTGATAATTGGCGTTATTCTTGTTCCGAAAAAATAAATTTTGATCGAAGAATGGCACTTTTATCAAGTTTTTATTCACTCGACATTAATGCCAAGAAAGTTCTACTGTTTAAAAGCATAACAAGAAAATCAACAGGTCGAGTTTAGAAAAATACCCTTAAGCAAAGAAACTTTGCATAAGAATACCATGTTACAGCCGACACAAATTGCATATGAGTTTGCAAAAGTGCAATGTGTTCCTTATTTCAAAGTGGATAGAAAAAAAATGGACGTTCTTCAAAGCAAAATGAAAATATGTGAGTTCGCTCCACCTTCGGATAAAAGAGGTCAGCATTTCAACCGACCAAACAAAATATCCGATCATGTAGTCGACTACATTTTGGAGCATATTAACGAATTTCCAGTCGAAGAATCGCACTACTCAGGAACAAAAACCCAAATAACCTCTATCTCTCACCTTTTTTAAATATATCTAAATTATATAGCCTTTACATTGAAAAATGCACCGAGCAAGAGAAAAATGTCCAATATTTTGCTAGCCAACATTTTTACCCACAGATTTTCAACACGAAATTCAATCTGTCATTCCGCCTACCAAGAAGTGACACTTGTAGCATTTGTGACTCTGGCAAAAACTCAGCTAAACACCAAAACAGCTGTAAGTCCAGATTCCAAAGTCAAAAAATTGACCGCGAAAAAGCTCGGCCCGATCCTAACGTCTTATATATTACATTTGACCTCCAGCAAACAATGCCCTTAGCAAAATTAACCACGTCTAAGGCATTTTACTTGAGGCAGATGTGGTTTTATAATTTAGGAATCCACGTCATTACTTCCGATGTGGAGATGTCGTATATGTTAACCTGGACCGAAGATGTTGCACACAGAGGAAGCACCGAGGTAATGAGTGCACTCTATACATTCTTCTAAGAATGTAAAATTCCCAAAAAGAGGAAGCATTTGATTGCATGGACCGATTCTTGCCCTGGACAAAATCAAAAACTTCTTTTTATTGTGTCCGTACCATGTTCTTTTTTTGACGGAATATTTTGATCTGATTGACCACAAATTTCCTGAAGTTGGCCATACTTATCTTCACAGTGACAGGGAGAATCAAAAAAGAGTTACGAAAAAACGAAACCATTTACACTGCTGGGCTATACCGACATATAATAAAAAGTGCCAGCAAAAAAACCGTTATAATTGACATGGAGAACCACTTTCGATCATTAAAAAACATTCCAGCTAAATTAAACATTAAAAATGTTACAAAAAACATATCGAATGAAAAAATCAATTTCCGTGATAGCGTCAAATGGCATAGAATAAACAAATGTGGATCATATTTTTATAAAGAATGCTACGAGGAAGATGCTTTATTCAATGAAGCTGTTATAGCAAACAACATCCGAATAGTTTCAGACAAAAACCAAGACTATTTCGCCCGAGAAAAAAAGGTAAAGCAGCTTTCTGATGAGAAAATACAAAAATTAAAGAAACAAATGGTGTTCATACCAAGGGAACACCACTTTTATGAAAAAGCTTTATTGGAACCATGCGAACAGAAAACAACTTTTCAAAATAAAGAGAACAAAAAATGAATTTTGTTACTTAACCCCTTTGTACTCTTAAAAATTAAAAATACTAATAAGCTTTTTGTGCAAGAAAGAGTTAAGTGCTCTTTTTCTGATTTTTTTTTTTTTTAAATATACCAAGCTACTGTAATTGGACATTGTTAAAAAGCTATTATTTTTCTTGTTTTATTAGTTTGTTCCATTTTATTTAGATTGGAATACGAAAAAAGTTTTCAACAAAAAACTTCAAGTCCTTATGTCTCGAAATGTTGCAAATGTCATTTACACCCTTCTTCATCCAAACGCTTCAATTATTAACATGACCAAGATTTTTGATGACAGCTTTATAACGCCTTTTTCATTGAATCTATAATATCTTTACATCAATCAATGGCACAGTCTGCCATTGGTACCTTGCGTTTAATTCATAATCTCGAATTCTAAATGATAAAGAAGCCTTTGACAATATAACCACCAGACTTATATTCTTTAAGCTTTCTACTCTTGCCCGATTTTGTAATAATAGCATTTTTCCCGCGTATTCTACATTAGTTTCAGGTGAGCTCTCTCCTATGCGTTACTTGCTACCTCTGGCGTAGCATTATAGATAGCCACTTAAGTCCTCTTCTTTTTATCCTTATGATATAGAGTTGATTTTTAAATATTCCTCTTCCACAATTTTTGTTAAGTCTCTAACGTCGATGCATAATCGTTACCTTATTCAACCAGACCTCGACAGTTTCTCACTGTGGTGTTAAAACAACAGCTTAGATCTAAATACATACAAATTTAAGTCATTTAATTTTTTCACGAAAGCGAGTAAAAACTTTACGCCGTGAATACTTTCTCCATAACCAACCCATGTCCTCTGTTGAGGTTATTCCTGAATTTTGAGCTCTTATGTGACGAGAGCCAAATTTCCATGCTAATATAGATAATATAATACTCAAAGCCAATTTAGCATCTGGTTTATTAAAATTTCACCTTTGTCCGTCCCCTCCTTGAATACGCCACTTAATAATGGGGCCCCTAACAACAAATACATATTTCGAGAATTTAAAACGTTCAAAGACGTTTCCTGTCTACACATCAAGAACGCCTTCAATGAATTACTCTGGAAGAACGTAGACAGATAGCTGGCATCTTGATTTTTGAATCCATTGTCCAAATCTTTAAAACTCCATCTTCCTTAACAATCCTCGTATATTAAGAGATACTTATCTATTTGATCTTCCCACCCACCGCACTGCGTTTTGATTTCAATATTAGCACTTCTTGCTGAAGACATTGTCCACAAAACTGTCGCTTTAACCAGCCTCAGCCTCTTTAAATATAAGTTACATAATTTTTAGGTTAGACTTATAAAATCTGTAGCGTGAATTAAGCTATGCTTTACATTTTGAACTCTCTCGATAATAACGAAAGCAAATTGTAATTTTTAAAAATCGCTGAAAGTCCTTAATAATTAAAATAAAAGAAAAATAATATGCCCTTTTCTTGAGATCGTTCTCACGATGTTTTTTTAATTAGATTTATCGAAATTTACCTATTTTTTTATTTGAATTAAACACAAACAATATTGTATAATTTATTTGAGGTTCGTGATCGCAATGTCCCTGGAATAATTCTTTCTTACAAATAGGTTCAACAATTTTGGTTAAAACCTTTCTTAACCGCTGAAAACCATGAATACATAAATAAATTAGGTGGTGCAAAAGTCCGTTCAGAACTAGGGCCTTGTGACTTACAACTCTCAACCCTTCCTGTGTGCGAGTAATGTTATCAAGAATGAAGGAGACCCACAGTTTTTAAACCGAATCCGAATGGCTAATTTGGGAAAACACTTTTCATGGAAAGAGGTAGAACCCGTGAAAAAAACTTAAGATGGCACAAGCAGGGATTGAACCCAAGTCCTCTGGAATGACAGTCCAACGCACTAACCATCAAGCCACGAGTACTACTGAGAATCATGATTTTTCAAAAAAAAAAATCTTAGAAGTTATGTCTAAAAAAAACAGAAAGATTTTCCAGTATATGGATGAAGTTATTTCTTAAACCAACGTTCAAGAAAGGTAACAAATCGGACATAGCCAAATATAGGCCCATTGAAAAAGCATTTGCATTTCTAAACTTTTTTACAAGTTGTTTGTGAGAGTGTAGCCTTTTCCATTTGAAAACAGCAACACGGTTTCGTGAAAGAAAGTTCAATCATCATTAAAGGCTTTAGAACAAGGTTATAAAGTTGACTGTATACGATAACTTTTCTAAAGCTTTTGACCATCTTATCCAAGGAATTAATTTATTCAAACTTAAAGCTCTTGGTTTTACACTATTTTTCTTAGCTTTTGATGAAATCTTACCTAACCTTAACCTCATTCGAACCTTTTGATGCTCAATCTGGTGTTCCCTAGCGAAGCCATCTTGGCCCTTTTTTCTTCATCCTGTCTATTAACGACGTAACCTCATATATGCGCTCAAGTTATTTCTCATTTTGCTGATAAAGATTTTTAAAATAATATAGTACACCTATGATCGTATTCTTTTACAAGCCGACATTGTCCCTTTTACATTTTGATATAGGATAAATAGCCTTTATCTCAACCCTTTAAAACGCAAGTTGATAACTTTTACTAACAAACGGATCGGAAGTGTATTGGCTTATTGTATTGGGTGGGTCGTAGTTACTTCCTTATCTGAAACTCTTGCAACTGAGCGGCTTTTAATAGTAGAGCGTTAGTTTATGGCTTGTTCAAAAGCACGTTATCTAAGGTTTTCGTTATGACTAGTCAGTGTCAACAATGCAATGGACAAAGCAAGAGCGCGCGTTTGCCGTGGAGGCCTACTTTTCGTTCAGCCGTTCGATCATCGCAATTCAGCGTGCTTTCAGACACCATTTCAATATTGCACCTGCAGGTCGTGTGCCTGCTCGGAAATCGATTTGCGGGTGGACACGATCAGGGATACCAGTTGTGTGCAGAAGAAACATAATGGACCTTCTAGAACAATCAGGACGCCAGAAAACATCGAAAGGTTAACGGTTAAATCCCCTAAGCGATCTGCACACAAACATTCGGCTGATTAAGGGATTTCTAGTCGCACATTGAGACGAATTCTTCATGAGGAACTTAATTTTCACCCATACAAATTGGCAGTGGTGCAACACCTTAATCCACGCGATTATGTTGCTCGAAAAAATGCATGTGTAGCCTTCCTCAAAAACCTGCCTCAGGACGCCCTTGTTTTCTTTAGTGACGAGGCACATTTCCATATTTCAGGATAAGTGAACAAACAAAACATGCGATATTGGAGCCCCACTATCCCGAGAGAACTTCATGAGCAGTCTTTGCATACAGAACGTGTGACTGTTTGGTGTGCAATGTCCAG
Source organism: Eupeodes corollae (assembly GCF_945859685.1). Classification (NCBI taxonomy): domain Eukaryota; kingdom Metazoa; phylum Arthropoda; class Insecta; order Diptera; family Syrphidae; genus Eupeodes; species Eupeodes corollae. The sequence goes on from NC_079147.1 coordinate 154,715,073, forward strand.
AATCGGCATTATTGGCCCATGGTTCTTTGAAGAGAACGAGAGACCTGTTATGGTCAATTCTGAACGTTATGTCAACATGATTGTCGATTTTTTTTGCCCAAACTTGAAGAAATGAATATAGGGGACGAGTGATTTCAACAGGATGGCACCATAGCTCACACGGCAAGAAGGTCATTGAATATTTTTCGTAAACACTTCCCTCATCTCTCTAAGTGGCGATCTTCAGTGACCAGCACGATCGACAGATTTATCCCCATGTGATTTTTCCCGTGGGGCTACCTTAAATCGTTGGTATACACTGATCGTCCATAGACCCTTCGTCATATTAAAAATAATATTCGTGCTGCTTTTGCCGACATAAGCACAAATATGCTGGAAAAAGTGGAAAACAATTTTAAATTCAGATTATCTCAGTGCATTGATGAAAACGGTGGCTACCTTCGAAATGTCGTTTTTAAAACCAAACAAAATAAAACTTTATATGTACTTCTATACAAAAATCAAAAATGAAATCAATTTTGCCAACACCTTTTTGTTAGGATTTTTTAAAATAAGGAAGTAACCACGCTCTTTCCTATATTTCTAACAAAAACTGTGTCGCGCCTTGAATTTTTAAAAAGGTGTTATTTTCAGTTCCAACGTAGAATTTACACATCACATTAATTTCATTGTCAATAGAGCAAGTTCTGCGCTTGGTGTTGTAAAACACTGGACAAAGGAGTTCGATGATCCCTATTTTATTCTTTTTTATACAATAGCCATGTTCGTCTTCATCTTGAATATGCTTCACAAATATGGACTCCCTATTATGAAGTTCATAGAAAACGTTTTGAATCAATTCAATAAAATTTCATTCGCTTTGCCTTTAAGGGTCTTCCTTGGGATGAGGTTTATGATCTTACTTACTTACTTAAGGTGGCTCTACAGCCCTGTGTAAACTAGGGCCTCACCCAACAAACTTCTCCATCTAGCTAGATGTGTCCAGTTTCGCGCTCCAAGTTGGGTGAGGTCACCTTCCACTTGTGTGGGTGTGGATTCTAAGACTTTCCGGGCCGGAGCATTGGTTTCCATGCGCTCTACGTGACCCAGCCATCTTAATCGTTGGGCTTTTAACCTTCTGGCTAAGTCTACGTTGCTGTACAGCCCGTACAGCTCGTCGTTCCATCTTCTCCTCCACTCCCCTTCGATGCATACGGGACCGTAGATCACACGAAGAATTTTTCTCTCGAAGCGACCCAAGGTGCTTTCATCCGCTTTTGTCATAGTCCATGCTTCTGCACTGTATAGCAGGACGGATATGATAAGGGTCTTATATAGCAGCACTTTGGTCCCTCGAGAGAGGACTTTACCGCTCAATTGCTTTCTTAGTCCAATGAAACAGCGGTTAGCAAGAGTTATTCTGCGTTTGATCTCAGCGCTGGTAATGTTTTCTGCGTTCACAGCGGAGCCTAGGTAGACGAAGTCCTTGACTACCTGTCGATTGTGACGTTTGGACCAAGACGTCGGTGTTGTATGTCCTTTCTTGACGACAGCATGTACTTTGTTTTGCCCTCATTAACCGTTAAACCCATTTTTGCCGCCTCTGCCTCAATGCTCACAAAAGCTTCATTGACATCACGCTGAGTTCTTCCGATTATGTCAATCTCATCAGCATATGCCAGTAATTGGACAGACTTTGAAAGATAGTGCCTCTAGTGTTGACGTGTGAGCTCTGCTCTATTCTTTCAAGCACGATGTTAAAAAAATCACATGACAGCGCATTTCCTTGTCTAAAACTTTTTTGACATCGAAAGGTTCTGTTAAGTTGTTTCCAACCTTTATGGAGCAGCGTGAATTCTCCATGGTCATCCTGCACAAACGGACGAGTTTGGCAGGGATGCCAAAAACTAGACATGATATTTATGATCTGCCTCTCTATTAACATCGTATTCAGCTTCTTCAATCTCTACATCAAAGGCTTGTTAATAATGACTTAATAATTCTTCATCAACTCATTAATGGTGAGATTGATGCATCTTATTTATTATCTTTTATGCATTTAAATTAACGAGGCGGAGCTCATAACCTGCGTATATTTGATTTTATACAGATTGACTTCCATAGAACTAACTGAAGCAAGAATGATGCTCTAAGTCGAATGAGCATTCCATATAACCTAAACTGTTCATCGATCGATTTGAAGCTGGTCGTAGTGTAACGTTTGATATAAGGTAACTACTTTCTGAAAATTCCGAAGTGTAGGCGTCTTGGAAGGTTATAGTAGGCCTATTACTGAATACGGTATTTGACAAATTACACTCCGCTACCCTGGGGCACTACTCTGTAATGCGTTTCGAAAGCAAACATTTTCGAAAACGAATATTTTGTACTCTCTATTTCTAATGCGCATAAGAAATCCATTACTTATGGAATGAGAAAGGCGCATTCGGATTAGCTTTCGAAAACGAAAATCTTGTTTCTATACCAAGAGAAGTAACGAATTGCAATACGAATCTCATAAGAAATACTTTGAGACTCGGCAAATATACTAGATGATTGTTTTATTCGATTCGAACACTTTACAGAGTACGAGTTCATAAACGAATCGAATATCAGATTAGAATCGGATTGGCTTTCGAAACGCATTACAGAGTAGGGCCCCTGATTGTTTGACCAATTGTTCGTTTTACAATTGATACCACTTGGCTTTGTTGCTATAATTTTTCCATGCGACGTGACGACGACGACCACGACTACGACCACGACAATCCCGAACAAAACCACTACGAAGACTAGGACCTAGAACGTAAAGAAGGTCGTAGAAAAATTTAGCACATTCAGCACGTATGATGCTGATATCTCCGGCCACTCAGCTTAGGGTGGGTTCAGCAAATAAATTGATATCCTATTTGAGATGATATCGTAGGTGATCAATTAAATTGATCAGAATATAAAAATGTCGGTGACCACAGGGGTGTCTATCCTGAAATTGAGAAATAGAGCGCCAGCAATTTTTTTTTAAATTAAGGAAATTGCAAACCTTCGGAGCGCAACCGACTGTGAAAGATGTTTCAATAAAAGATTAAGTCTTAGAATTAATTTTCAAAATATTTATTATAAAGTAAATTGCCTGGGAAACCTTGCAATCAAGTAGGGCTAAAACCCAGGATCTTTTAAACAATGAAACAAATCGTTATTCAAGAAAAGATAAGATGGACCGGTAACGTTTAGTCCCGAAAAAAAAAAATTATACTTAGCTTATTTCTCCTTCCAGATTTCACTTCCTTCCTTAACCAATTTTCCTTCTTTTCCTCTCCTGTATCTCAAAGAGTATATTCCACCAAATCTCCAAAATTATTCTCCTTTTTTTTTAATTTTCAAAACACTTCTTCAAATTAATTTTTTTCCAATCAAATTTCTATCTTCCAAAATTACATTTCTTTTGATCTATTCGATTTCGTAGCTTACAAAAAAGTGAGCTCCCAGGCTTTTTCCAAGCCTGGATGAACCCTTTTTCTTCAAAAACCCAGTGCTTTCACCAACTCAGTGACTTGGGTTTCGGTCGCGTCATTTTTTCAGCAACGCTCAGCCTGTTTGCGTGAGTATGCCAACGCAGTAGCAAACTTTAATCTCCCCAGCTTAATGCAAGTCACTCCTGAATTCGCCGCGCTCTACTCTGACTTGTAGAGTGCGGGAATGCAGTGGGGCCATTCAGCCACCTAACATCCCCGATTCATTTTTGAATGAAAGAAAAACCTTGGAACTCAAGAAATTTGATTGTTCACACTTTGCATTTTTCCCCACCGATATTTCCCAGCAAAACAAATATAATTGTGGAAACTTGATGAAAATTAGTAAGTTTCGATTAATAACAATTGTGGGAAGAGAAATGTGGCAGAAGTTCGCTACTCGCGTTTTAAAGTTATTTCGTTTGACTTCGATTTGGGGAAATAGGGACTTACGTTATCGTTTTCATCGTTTAAGTATAATGAGGGTGTAAAAGTTGGGCTTGAAGCCATTCTCCCATGGAGTAACTTCGGCATTCGTCAGACCATCCGTCTGACACTTATGGTGGTAATTATGCTCATTCTTTGGGGACTGGCTGTCACCCGTTCGTAGTATTTGACAAGACCGCCCGTCTGTTACTTTAGTTAAAGTGGAAAGCTTATCCACTTTATGTATGTAAAATCGACATCAATGATTATGTTTCTTTCCAAAGTACTGAGAGAGTGAACCGATGGCTGATGGACCATGGTTGCCCCTCTCTCTCTCAGTAGATTGTAGGAAACACCTGTAGGAATGGAGGAGGGAGGAACAAGTATTTAGATGACGGAGAGAATGGTTCTTGTCGCGGTAGTTTTTACCGTGACAGCTTGTTATATAAATATTGCTAATGGTCAATTTGCTTAGCAGTGCAGTGTTTTGCTAACCTATGACATCTTTTCCTTCTATAAACTTTTCTCTTATTTCTTGAACGTTTGTATGCTATTTGTTTTCAAAAATAAAATATAAAACAGTTTTATAAACAGTTATAAAATATTCTTCAGTTCACATATATTTTAAAAAATGTACAGTTGTTCGAAATGTTTGTAAAGTCATTCTGCAATATCACTCTAAATCTAATTATTTAAAAATCTCCCTTTTTTGACTTGCAAATGTGAATGTTTACTATTTTATTTATATCATTTTTTTAGGATGATTCGGAAGAAATAAGTGATGACAACGTGTCTGAAACCACCCAACAACAGCAGCAAGACCAACAACAACAACAGCAGCAGCAACAACAACAGCAGCAGCAACAACAACAACAACAGCAGCAGCAACAACAACAACAACAGCAGCAGCAGCAACAACAGCACCAACAACAACAATTAGTACAGCAACATCAAATAATTCAACATCCTCATCAGCAAATAATGCAATTACATCTACCGGTAGTATCATCTCATGACCTAAATGGTCAAACTATTACAATAACTCAGGCCAACGATCCCAATCAAACGGCCACTCTTAAAGCGTTAGGAAGTCACGATGCAACCGTCCTTAATTTACCAACAAGTCTGGCGAATTTTGTCTCAATCGGTTCGGGTCAGTTTGTCCAAGCGAGCATAGGAGACATAATGGGACACATCAAAATTGAAAAGTAAACTAAAAATTTACTTTACTTTTTTTTTTATACAACATACATAAGTGTAGAGCGTATCTTGCCAAGTATATCTGTTTTATTTTTGTGCATATATAGGTTAATATATTTAATAATAAGCTTTGGTTATTAACCACTTTTAGTTCAAAGTAAAAAAAAAAAAACAGATTGTTTTTTTAATTTTTAAACATTTTTATCGATATTAGTAAATTAAATTAAAATACACACAATTTTCAAGAGACATATTTTTAACATTATACATATATTTTATGGTGGGCTTGGCGTAAGTTGTTCTTAAAGTTTAAACATTCTTTCCACAGATACGGAATACAATTCCGATTTCTCAGGAATAATTATTTTCATTCTTTATCAAAGTTTTATAAAACTCTTAAAAAGTGTATAAAAAAGATCTTATTTACTTTAAAGTAACCTCCAACCTCCAGTAGCAGGGATAATCTAATTGAACTTACGTTGAGCCTGCCCTTTGTGTACAGTTTATTTACACATAATCGGAACAAATTTCAAAAATAGCTAAGTGTAATTCAAAACATCATTTCCATCATCCTTAATTTTGTATATAATACATAATATAAAAATTAACCATAGACATAAGACCAAGACGAAAAACAAAACATTAGATCTCTATGTATGTATCTATAGCACTAAACGTATTTTTTCATTGAATTCGCATGAAACTAGTCTTTCCATTACGTTGTTTTTTTTTTTTTTAAGTTGTTGTTTTGGACTCCATTTTAGTACATTCTTTTTAGTTTATTTAAAAATTGGGAAAAATCCTCGAAATTGATCAAATTTAAAAAAAGAAAATAAGCTCATTTTAATATTTTATTTTTATTTTATTAATATAACATTACATACATACATTTATTCATTTATTCATAGAATTTGAATTCAGACTTAAAATAAAATCATTTGTAATTTTATAATACACATAGTTTTTCTTTTTCAAGTTTTATTTCGGTCTCAATTAAATTATAAATTTAGTTTTAAATAAATTACTATCTGTATAAACTACCTTTTAAGATATCATAATAATATATATTTCTGAATCGAATGAAAGGCGTAATATTTAAGTAAGTTCTAAGTCTATTTTTTGTAATAAACTGTCATTAATGTGTAAAAAAAAAAAAAATATAAACATTGTAATAAAATGAACGTTGCTCCAGTGCGAATTTATTTTATTTGTAATGTTTCTAAAACAAATAAATTTAATGAATATAGTAAAACAAAATTGTTTTCCTCTACAAACATATTTTTTTCAATGGTTATAAGCAGTGACGGATTTAGGCTTGCTGCCGCCCTAGGCCCCGTTCGATGTGCCTCCCTTTTTGATAAATTAAATTTCATTAATTTTGATCCAATATTTTTATTTTAAAATAACTTTATTGATTGAAATATAATTTTTTAAATATAAATACTAAAAATGACAGATAAATAAGTTATAAATTTAAAACAGAGAAATCATAAATATTTTTTTCAATATTAATTAATTTTAAAATTTCTTTTTCCTGGCATTGGTCCGCGCAAAAAACGTCGATTATATCGTCATAATTAATTTCTTGGACTAGTTGAGCTTCAATTGACAGTAACGCAAGAGCATTAAGGCCCGTTTGCTGATACGACTCATAACTATTTAAGTTCCACATAAGTTACTAAGTTGTGCTTAATGGTTTGCACAGAACTCAAAATTTGACATAAATGAACCTAAGTGAAACTTATTTTATGGGGAAGACATAGTAGGGCATAAAATCTTAAGTTTCACTTAGGAGATTATGTTGTGTGTTGACATTTCAGTAAATTGTAGTGCCAACAAAGTAGTTCTTTGTTCAAACTAAAATAAAATAATAACAATGAATTTTGAATTGGCCGATTTGCTGGAAGATGATGTGGAGGTCCTTGAATTGATTGAAGTTGGTGTCCCCCGTCAGGTTTACGATAGGAATGAGTACTTTTTTAGTTTCGATGATTTGGCCTTCTACAAAAGATTTCGTTTGACTAAAAAGATGGCTATCCATGTATTAGAACAAATCGAGAAGGATCTAGAACGACCTTATAACAGGTTTGATACATGACTTTTATAACAAATCGTTGAACAAAATTTTCCGTCTTCCAGAATAATTCAATTCCACCCATAAACCAGCTTTTGGTAGCTCTACGATTCTTTGCTACAGGCAATCATCTTTTAAGTATTGCTGATTTTGGAGGGATGCATGTTTCAACTGTTTCAAGAATAGTTTCAAGAGTTGCCACAGGAATTGCAAAGCTGTATAGGAAATATATTAAAATCTACATCATCAGAAGTTTCACAGGTTAAAAAGGATTTTTTTGATATATAATAAATAAATAATAAAATACATGCAATTCATGCACAAAACAAAAACATAAATTTCATTTTAAAACAAAATAAAATTTAAAGAAATATGAATTATGTACCCTTGAAATTACATATCCATAGGTATAAGAATTTTTTTTGAGAATGTAGTATTAAAATGTTTATTATTTGGGATTAAGGTTTAACAAGTCCTTAAGGATACTACATGTCTCACACATTCTGAACGAATCACTTTTGATTTTTTTAAGAAATTCTGTCTTTATTTCTATATCCAATTCCAAAGAACGTTTTCTTAACTCGTGTTCAATAGAGGCTGTATATTTTTTTTGAGTCGCTTCCTCTTTTTGGGTATCATATTGAAGCTTAGCAAGCTCAATTTTTATTTCCGATAGCTGTGAGTATTGCTCGGTTATTTTGCTGCTAGGTAATGTTGAAGCAACGGGTTTGCGCCCTCCACACCAGTTACTTTAATTTTCTGTTTTTGTGGTTGAATTGTCAAACTGCTTTTTAAATCCTTTGGACATAAGAATGCTAGTTTTTGGGCTATTGTCATCAATATTTTCATAAATAACTTCCTGCTCATCAGATATATTCCCATGACTTCTCTTTAATTTTGGATGTATCGGGTTTCTCAATTGACTAGGTTTGTATTTTCCCCAATCCTTAATTGGTTCATCATCCTGCCTTTCTTCAATCTGTAAATTCAAAAAATACATACATAATACAGTTAATAAAAACCAACAAAATATTCTTCTTACAATGTTTGTACTGGTTCCGGGTTCATTTTCGAACAACTCATCTGCACCATCCAGTATCCAGTTATTGTTTTTGGATTCATAATGGATATGGCAAGATCAAAGTTTTCATCGCGTACATTTATGGCCTTGCCACCTCCAGTCTGAATTCTGGACATTTTTTCGTCTGCGGCCACCTTCCTAATTTCTTTTTTATAGCCTTGGTAAATTTGTTTGAGTGCTTTAACGGTCCTGTAGCATGCTGAATCCGAATGGGAATTAAAATTCGATGCTATTCTCTCCCAAGCTGTTTCTTTTTCCTTCCACGTAACTCCATCTGTTTTTTTATTTTCAATTATTGCTTTTTCTTCATAAGCACATTCTAAAAGTGTTCGCTTTTCTTTTAGAGAAAAATTGGGATTTCTTGTCCTTTTTTTGTCAGCCATTATTAATAACTTTTGAACAAACACAAAGCGTCTTACAATCTATTTATAAATTTAACGTTTTTGAAATACCACACATACGTTTACACAATTTGAATTTTTTGACATTTTTACGTGTTTTAGAGTTGAAAAAGATCCATTTCCTGAACAATTTGTAGCCGGAATACTCAAAAAAAATACGGAGAGCAATGTCCACATTCGGATAAACATCTCGAAGACTCCGTGAATGCATTACATTGCATATTTTTTTGAAGAGCGCTCATCTTCCGTATTTGCTAAGAAATCTTTCAGTTGAAAATGGAAATGAAAACATTCATTGCCTAACGTCTCTTCCAAATCGTCAGGATACTTACTGACTAGTTTATTGGCAAGATTTTTCAATTCGTTTGTATCTATTTCGGATAAATCATCAAAACAATTAAAATGTTCGTAAGGCTTTTCATATGCACTTTTACGCACCGCCAATTGTACACTCAGAGTGTCTAGAATAGGGTAATAAACATTTGTGCGAAAATGTTCTTGTCCAGAAAAAGGTGTTCTTTCATTTACCCGTGAATTATGTGGTTGAATTCTTCTGGTTTTTTTGCGATGGTTTTTATGTGATGATCATAACGATAATAGAGCCAGAGAGTTATAGATCTGAACAACGGATGATAAATCAGCTTGAGATTCTTGAAGCTTCTTACTAGCACCATTAAAACGATCTAAAATTACATAGCTTCAGCTCGCGTAATCGGTTTCTTATCCCTGCTTTCGGAAATAAATTCCAGTGCATCAATTATTGTAGACCACACTTTTTCTAATGCGTAACATGTATCATGTCGATCAGACCTACGATGTGTGGATATAGTAAAGAAATTGTATAGTTCTTGCAAAGTAGAAGAGAAGTCGATTGCTTCTCTTACCGATTCAACTGCACATGATCCTACCAAATTTAAAGAATGAGCTGCAGAAGGAACGTAACCTGCTAAATGATTAATTGTTTTGATTCGTGTCTGAAGGCCTGAATATATACCTGACATATTGCTTGCATTATCATAAGATTGACGACAGTTTATTATGTCTAAACCATAATTTTCGAGGGATTTAAACAAAGCATCCTCAATATCTTTAGCTTCATGGCCGATATCTGATAATTATAGTAAGCTGATCAACATGTGCAATGTCAGGCGTAGAGTCTAGAATTATAATATATTCTATAAACTAAAAACTAATCTGAACCAATTTTTAAAATTGATTGTCTCTTTACTGTTTTTCGCCTCTAAAATTTTGGCATTTTAAAAATTTGGCCACCACTTAAATTATGCCGCCCTAGGCCCGGGCCTCACGGGCCTAGGCGTAAATCCATCACTGGTTATAAGCCTTGAACAAATCGCACCCAGCTGCGTTAACCTCATATCTCACCTGAGTTATAGTCTTTACACAGTTTAATTGTACTTGAAATGTTTTGTTGACTGACGAAACAACGATAAACTTGTTTGGAAGTGATGGCAGACAAACTTTTCAAAGAGCTCAGAACGGTTAAGCATTAAGGCGGTATTATTCTTTTTTTAGGTTCTTTTTCTTGGTATGGCGTAGACCGAATGCATCTGATGGCAGGCAACATAGATTAGGTATTGTACGTTTTCATTATAAGGAACACGTTGCTGCCTTATGTTGAAAAGAATATACCTCTCAGATGGGTCCTACAACGGCATAACGAACCAAATATTCATGAAAATTTGCTGAAACCTACTTCAAGGAAATCAAAATCACTGTTATGAATGGGCCTTCCCAATCGCCTTATTTAATTCAAATAAAATATTTGTGGCGTGCTTTAAAGAGGGCGGTTGTGAAGCATTATACCTAGAACAAAGCCGAATTGAGGAGGATTGTTCAACATGATTGATCTCAAATTTTAATCGAAAAATGCCGCTGATTAGTTGACTCAATGCCCAACAGAACGGGTCTAAAGCCGTTATTAAAAGTAAAGGTCGAGCATCAAAATATTAATATGTTCTTAAATTGTTTCTATGTTAGTGTCCAAAAAATTTGTTACTTTTTTAATTTATGTCAGTAAACAAAGAGAGGAACACCGGCTTCTAAGATGGAAAAAAAAGAGAGCATGAGAAGCACGCGATCGAGAAGATAGAGGGATGTCACAACAGGAATGAGGTTCGTAAATTTTACCAAAAGGTAAAAAAAACCTCCCAAGAGTACCAGCCACAAACCGAAGCCTGTAAAGACGATCAGGGGAAAATCGTAGTAGAACTGCAGTCGATGTTGAGAATATGGAAACACCACTTCTCAAATTATATAACGACGATGACGAACTGAATTCCGCTGTAAGGAAGATAGAACCACTCAACCTCGGCGACGCAAATCAACAATTTCACCTACCCGACCTCGACGAAGTGAAGATAGCTATATCTAAACTGAAGTCAAACAAAGCTGCTGGAGCTGACGGCATTGCTGCCGAACTATTCAAAGCAGCAGGCGATGACTTGGTAGAGATCATGCGAAAAACTCATCTGCAAAATATGGTCGGAAGAAAGCATGCCCGATGAGTGGAATCTCAGCATAGTGTGCCCGATACATAAGAAAGGAGACCTTTTAAACTGCGCCAACTACAGAGGCATCAGTCTCCTTAACATTGCGTATAAGATCCTCTCTACCGTATTATGTGAACGTCTGAAGCCGTTCGTCAACAACATGATAGGTCCTTATCAATGTGACCAGGAAAGTCCGCTATCGACCAGATATTCATACTGCGGCAGATCTTGAAAAAAAACCCAGGAACTTCAAACCCACCACCTCTTTATCAATTTGAAAGCCGCGTTTGACATCTATAGGGAAGAAATCTACAAAGCAATGTCTTGTTTTGGCATCCCTGTCAAACTTATCCGTTTGAGCAAAATGACGACGGAGAATGCACACAGCTCTATCAAGGTCGAAAAAGATCTCACCGATGCATTTGGTGTCCAAAAAGGTTTTAGACAAGACGATGCACTGTCATGCGACTACTTCAACATCGTTCTGGAAAGAATTGTGCAAAACTCAACCGTCAACAATAGAGGTACAATCTTCCAAAGGTCCATCCAACTACTCGGATACGCAGATGATATTGACATAATTGGAAGATCAAAGCGTGATGTCAGTGGAGCGTTTTTGAGCGCTGTCATCAAAAAAGGACATTAACCAACGACGTCTTGGACACAACTTCATCATGGACAGCTATAACTTTGAGGTAGTTGAGGACTTTGTGTACCTAGACATCACTATAAACTCAGACAACGACACTAGCTTTGAAATCAAACGAAGAATAATTCTTGCAAATCGCTGCTTCTTTGGACTTAGAAGGCAATTGAGAAGTAGAGTCCTCTCTCGAGCATCTTAAATCACCATCTATAAGGCACTCATCTCGGTTCTCATTTATGGCGCTGAGGCCTGGACCCTGTCAAAGAAAGATGAGAGCGTCTTAGGATGCTTCGAGAGAAACATTCTTCGGGTGATTTTTGGTCCCGTACGCATAGATGAATGGAGAATGGAGGAGAAGATATAACGACGAACTGTACGGGCTGTACAGCGACACTGACCTAGTTAACAGAATTAAAGTCCAACGGCTTAGATGGCTGGGTCATGTAGAGCGAATGGACATCAACGCTCCAGCCCGGAAGGTCTTCGAATCCAATCCCGAGGGACGGCGCAGTAGAGGAAGACAGTGATTCAGGTGGCGCACGCAGGTGGGAGAGGACCTCAACCAATTTGGCGTGCAAAACTGGAGATAGCTAGCTAGGGACCGATCTGGCTGGAGACGCATGTTAGTTGAGGCTCAGGTAAACCCCGGATTGTAGCGGCACCTCAAGTAAGTAAGAGTGTTTTTCCTTTTTAGTTTATACAAAATTGAATTCTTAAGACTTTTTTAGTGTATCACACTAAATCCATACCAATTTGGCAATTGTAAGCTTATAACAGTTTTTATCCGTTAAATGATTGTGTGCTTCGGGCTGTATGTTCAACATTTGCCTATTGAAGAGAAGGTTTGGTTATAAAATGGAAGTTGATGCGGACGTGCATTAATAGTTCTGTAACATGCATTTTATTTAAGACGAAGTTCATGCATACAAACTTCGGACCACATAATTATATAAATTTAAGACGCACTTTTCAAATCCGAGGAGTGTGTAGCACTTCATTTGATTTTACAAATGTTTGTACGATCTTGAAGAAAGGAAGCCAATCATCAACAACTTTAGATTAGTTTTACGTTAGGCCACAAAAGTCTATTGTCTTGGCATTCATGCGAATCTGAGAATTCACGCTTTTTTATCAAGGTCAGAAGCGACTTAACCTTAGATTAGATTTCTAAAAAGAAGAGTTCAGAAGAGATCTTTAAAACACATTTACCATAATGGGTCCCATCGGGAATCTCCCGGAGAATTTGATTTCCTACGGATCTCTAAAAACCTTTTATTTAGATTCTTCGGACCTTGTTATATCGAGAAATGTCACAACCTTCTTTTCTAGAAAAACTCGGACCATAACCTTGTGATTTGAATAGTATTAGACATTTCGTAAAATCCTGTATTTCTGACTTTTTATTTATGACGTTGGCCTAATTAATAATCCAAGTTTACGATTTCGAGCGAAGAACGCAAGGTGCCAAAAGATCAAAGGAGTATTGTTTAAAATGTTCCCTCTGTCCAGTTTATCAGACAAAAATTATTTTACATCTCAAACGATAGGCATTGGGCAGGTTCAGCGACATAAGAGACTTGAAAGTAAGGAAAGTTTTTAGTATCTGATTTGCCAGCTGCCAAAAAAATACCTTCCAATTAAGGCAAATTTATTGGAAAGTTGTCTGGAAAGTTAGTCAAGAAAAATCTCCCTAACTATCAAGTCAAGTCAACTTATGTCAAAATGACAACTGATCATGTTTTTTCATTGGACTTTATTTGATTTATTTATTTTTTAAACAATTTCATTTAATATTTTGTAAAAACAGGTTGCTTGTATTTATAATTAGAAAAGAAAAAAGAGTCTGGGATGCGACCCACAGTGATAACTTCCCATCCCGTCTGTCGATTTGTCTTGGTTAAAAGTTTGTCTATATGTAGTCGTATCAATTTTTACCAAATTTGCGTATTATTTTTTGTAGATTTTATTTTGTATGAAAAAACGGATTGTTGGATTTTTATATAAAAATTACTGAATATCGAAAACAATATTTTCTGTGAAATAAAATAAGTTTGAGGCCAATATTTCAAATGTTTGAAAAGATATTTGAGTCGAAAATCATTTTTTACTAACTTTTGTTAATTTTTTAGGTTTTTATTTTTTTGCACGAAAACTGTCAATTCGATTTTTTTTTTCAAAATTTTACTGAATTTTAACAACAACATTTTTTGAAAGATAAAAGAAGTTTAAAGCCAATATCTACAATTTTTGAAAAGATATTTGAGTCGAAAATCAATTTTTACCAACTTTAATACATTTTTTTGTAGGTTTTTATTTTTTATAAAAAAACTGTCAATTCGATTTTTCTAACAATTTGTCCTAATGTTAAAAACAATATTTCTTATAAGTAAAAATTATTTAGAAGCTATTATTTCAAATTTTTGAAAATATATTTGAGTCGAAAATCAATTTTTACTAACTTTTGTTAATTTTTTTAGGTTTTTATTTTTTTGCACAAAAACTGTCTTTTCGATTTTTCAAAATTTTACTGACTGTTGACAACAATATTTTTTGAAAGATAAAAGTAAATTAAAGCCAATATCTCAAAGTTTTGAAAAGATATTTGAGTCGAAAATCAATTTTTACCAACTTTTATTCAATTTTTTGTAAAAAAAAACTGTCAATTTGATTTTTCTCGACATTTTTCCGAATGTTGAAACCAACCTTACAAGATAAAATAAGTTTGAAGCCTAAATTTCAAGTTCTGGAAAAGATATTTGAATCGATATTTAATTTTTACCAACATTGAGTAATGTTTTTTAGATTTTTATTTTTTATAAAAAAACCGTCTATTCGATTTTTCTCAAAATATTATCAGATGTCAAAAACATTATTTTTCGTTGCACAAAATTGTTTTGGAGATGAAATCATATTTAAGTCTTAAAATTTTGGAGGTGACAAATTCTTTTTTTTAATTTTTTTGATTTATAAAAAAAAAAATTATTTGAAATCGATATCTCTTCTAGTTCTTGAGCTATGGACGTTCGGACGCACGGACGTACGAACGTGCGTACACACGCACGCACAGACATCTTTCTTAAAATCTTTCGACTCTAGGGACCTTGAAACGTCGAGAAATGTCAAAATTTTCAATTTGACGAATCATACCCATTACAATAACTTCCTATGGGAAGCTAATAAGTAACATTTCTTTAAAATACCACAAAAACAAAACCAAATCATGGCCAGGTTTAAGAACAAGCTCCCTAACTATCAAGTCAATTAAACTTATGTCACAATGACAATTGATGATGTTTTTTAATTCAACTGAAAGCTCAACTTTATTACTCCATGAATTATTCATTTTCCGCACAATTCCATTTAATCTTTTTTGTAAAAAGGTTTCTTGTCAAATTGGAATCGAAATAAGTAATATTTATCTACAATACAAAATACAAATTGTGATGGATTTGTACCTTGTCGGAGGAGTGTTTTGTAGACAATTATGTTTTTGATAGTTTTAGTACTGAAGGTAGAGATCAGTGAAATAAAGTTCCAAGTTTGAAGATTATGACAGTTAAAAACTAACTAGTTGACTTGGTCAAAATGTACGTTCAGAGAATGCAGTTGACTGCAAATGAAGGCCCTAATATTGTCTGAACCTGCCCAATATACGGGAATATATTTGCAGTCAACTGCATTTTTTAATGATCATTTTGACCAAGTGAGCTTTAAAAAGTGTTATACATTTCAAACTCAGAACCATACTTCACAAACCTCTGCATTTTGTTGATCGTACAAAAACTACCGAAAACATTATAGTCTACAAAACACTTCTTAAACAAGCTACAAGTCCATCATGATTTTTTTGTGTTGTAAAGAAATATTACTTATTTTTTTTCTAATAATAAATACAAGGAATGAATGAAAAACATGATAAGCTGTCATTTTGACATAAATGATAGTTAGTGAGATTTTTTTTGACTTACTTTCCAGTCAACTTTACAATAAAGGTGCCTTCATTGGAAGGCAAGTTTTTGTCAGCTGGCCAATCAGATACTAGAAACTTGCATTAATTTCAAGTACCTTATATCGTCTGAATCTGTTCAATTGCATGTAAAACTGTTAAAAATAATTATTGTATAAGAAAGCTAAATCAAAAATATACAGTTAAATGGTAAACTAACTCCTAACATCTTCATTATTAAAAACAAAGATTTTTGTTTATACTGGGTGTGAACTCAAGGGGTTATGAATACCCTTATAATAATTGAGGCGCTCAGCGCCAAAACGGCCTAACCCTCATTTTGAAAAAATCAAACTGAGTATGCAGATCGAACGGGAATCTTTTGAAATATATAAAAATATTTCCCTGTGATATCGTATAAAACTAGGTGAAATTTTATTGGAAAAACTGTTTTTCGTCTCTATGAAATTCAAAAATTGTTTTATGCCAAAACGGCTTAAGCTGCGTAGGCCACATTGAATTCTAGAATTTAAACATTTGTGTGGGTTAAACCAAAAACGCATCCTACATTTTAAGAGTAGGTATATTTTTTGAAAATAAATAATGTTAGCCAGTAGGTACTTAAAAGTATGCAAATAGTGCATCACAAATCGAAACGATTGAGTAGGCAATGACATTTTTGTTTATTTGAAAATAATTTATTGCATATGTCTTTGCCTCTCCGCTTTTAGTTCATTCAATTCTTGTTTTGATGTAGACACAATTGATAAAATTAATTTTTAAATAAATCCACTTGTTAGTTAAAGGTAAGTTCGTAAAATGTATTGAAGGATCTTTATTCAAATTGAAAATGTGTTAGCTAGACAAAGAAATTGTAAAGGGTGATTTTTTTGAGGTTAGGATTTTCATGCATTAGTATTTGACAGATCACGCGGGATTTCAGACATGGTGTCAAAGAGAAAGATGCTCAGTATGCTTTGACATTTCATCATGAATAGACTTACTAACGAGCAACGCTTGCAAATTATTGAATTTTATTACCAAAATCAGTGTTCTGTTCGAAATGTGTGTCTACATAATCGACCAAGTGAGCAAACAATTAATGCGATTGTGACCAAGTTTCGCACTCAGTTTACTTTATTGGCCATTAAACCAACCACACGAATGCGTACAGTGCGTACAGAAGAGAATATTGCGTCTGTTTCTGAGAGTGTTGCTGAAGACCGTGAAATGTCGATTCGTCGCCGTTCGCAGCAATTGGGTTTGTGTTATTGGACCACAAGGAAGATTTTACGCAAAGATCTTGGTGTAAAACCGTATAAAATACAGCTCGTGCAAGAACTGAAGCCGAACGATCTGCCACAACGTCGAATTTTCAGTGAATGGGCCCTAGAAAAGTTGGCAGAAAATCCGCTTTTTTATCGACAAATTTTGTTCAGCGATGAGGCTCATTTCTGGTTGAATGGCTACGTAAATAAGCAAAATTGCCGCATTTGGAGTGAAGAGCAACCAGAAGCCGTTCAAGAACTGCCCATGCAACCCGAAAAATGCACTGTTTGGTGTGGTTTGTACGCTGGTGGAATCATTGGACCGTATTTTTTCAAAGATGCTGTTGGACGCAACGTTACGGTGAATGGCGATCGCTATCGTTCAATGCTAACAAACTTTTTGTTGCCAAAAATGGAAGAAGTGAACTTGGTTGACATGTGGTTTCAACAAGATGGCGCTACATGCCACACAGCTCGCGATTCTATGGCCATTTTGAGGGAAAACTTCGGAGAACAATTCATCTCAAGGAATGGACCGGTAAGTTGGCCACCAAGATCATGCGATTTGACGCCTTTAGACTATTTTTTGTGGGGCTACGTCAAGTCTAAAGTCTACACAAATAAGCCAGCAACTATTCCAGCTTTGGAAGACAACATTTCCGAAGAAATTCGGACTATTCCGGCCGAAATGCTCGAAAAAGTTAGCCAAAATTGGACTTTCTGAATGGACCTTCTTTAAATGAAATTATCTTCAAAAAGTAAATGTCATGGACCAATATAACGTTTCAAATACAGAATCGATGAGATTTTGCAAATTTTATGCGTTTTTTTTTTAAAAGAAGTTCTCAAGCTCTTAAAAAATCACCGTTTATAAGTAAAGATTTATTAGTAATTTAACGACATTCACCAAAAAGTGGTTTGCTGTCAAAAACAACTCAAATTTTGATTTTCGCTCAATTTAGAACTAGAAAAAACTTTAGTCATGCTTTAAATTATTTTCATAAAAATTGGTTCTGAAAAAAAGAGAAAATATTCAGGTTCTTAAGAAGAAACCTTGAATAAGAGATCATCAATTATATATTAAGTTGCCTTTGAATTCCTTAAACTAGCCTTCAATTTTATTATTACATTTTTTTGACATACATAAATAGTGATTATTTATTTCAAACTAGAGTTTTTAATCAAATATGATATTACGACGGTAGAGAAGTCGAAAAAAGTGGGTACCTCGATTCCTTCCGTCTGCCCATCTTTCCTGGCCCCTACAGTCCAAACAATTGTGTTGATTGAATTTAAGATTTTCAGATGATTAGTGTAAGGAGTTTTTATCATTTTATTAGTACAAAGAATAACAGCAGTCCCAACACACATTTTTTTGGTCAAACATGTGATTTTTCTAAAACTTTTTCAAAATTGTGTGTTCTTAATTTGGCTTCTTTCTACAAGAAAAACATATTTTCGTATTGCTCCAGAAGGGTACACCACAAAAAAATCTTTTGTTTTGTTCTCAAGAACTAATGGAACGATTTCAAAATTCTTCTTTTTCTGTGCAAGCTCTTGTCAATTATCAAATTGATGATGATTTGTTATGCTCAAAAATGTATTTTTTTTATTTTTTAATAAAATACTAATTTTGTTTAGAAAACTCGATATCTCAGAAAGGGGACAACATTTTTTTACGAAATTTAAATGTAAAATTTTCATATATTTATAAGCTCTTTATTTAGTGCCTATACCGCAAATATTTTTAACACAAAATTTAAAATGTTTTTTGAAAAAAAATAGGTTAATCTAGATTTTTCGACCAGAAAATGGCATTTAAATTTTTGAGAAGAACTTATTTTGGAGGTACATTTTTAAATCTTAAAATATAGGCAATATTTTTAAACAGACTTTTTGGAAGAAATTATCAAGCTCTTGCGACACAGTCTTGCATTTCATTTTTTTTAAAATTGGTTTTCTGTTGAATACAAAAGATCTTAAAAAATTAAATAAATATACTTTTGAAGTTAATTTGCTTTGGATGCTCTAGAACTGAGATTTAAATACGAATTTCAATAATACAAATGTCCCAAAAAATCAAGTCTCACTTTTGTTAAACTGATAGCAAAGTGAAAAACATAATAAACGTTTCATATCTATTGATATAAAAGCTTTGAAACGTGTAATTTGTGATTACTATAAAACGTTTAAGTTTTGTTGACGCCTTTATAAGATCCAAATACGTGTAAGCTGATTGATAACGATAATAATAAGAGACTCCCGGAAATTGAGTTCAAAAAAACTACGTCAAAAAAAGCCCGACATTTTTACATATCAGATCCTCTCTCATTTTCTGGATTTTATAATTTTTGCAGATTTCTTCGCATTTATAGAAATGAAAACAAGTAAAGTGTGTTTTGTTTTTGGAAAAAAGCAACGTTTCAAAACAATTTCCTACATTTCTGCGCGAAATGCACCAAAACATTCTAAGCTATTTTGTTATTATTGTATTTAAGCTCTTAAATATGGCATATTTAGACAACTGTTCGAATCTTGGAATGTTTTCATATAAGTCATCCAAATTAAATAGTTAGACCAAAACTTGCCGGACAACAGTGTTCTAAATAATTTGATACTAAAGTTGTCATTTTAGCAATTATTAAATTTTGTTAGCATCCTTTACAAAACATTAAATAACATTTTTAATCGGTGTGTAAAAACTCATCTAAGTGTGACCCCCCCCCCTGACGAAAATTCTGGATCCGCCCTTGCTTGTATTCCTATTGAATTGTTTGCTGATTATGAATATAATGGAATAATTATAGGCACGGGACCTTTCGGCGGTGATCAAGAGTAACAAATGTTTCAGTAAGAAGACGAATGTATACATATAAGTTTTAAAGAACTCTTTTTAAATTTATCCAAAGTAGTGCAACAGCCTAAATATCACAATTTTAAAGGTGGTTTTCAGGAAGAAATAAAACGGATATGATTTAATGTAAAGTTTCAAAACTGATTTCGGGCAAGTGGGCACCGCAGCTGGCTTATATAAATTCGAGCTTATGGTCCCATTTTTCTAAAATTTTTTAGAAATAATGGCCGTCAGCAATAACGCTTCGAAAATTCTCTTCAATATTCTCGGGTTTATCTGCGTAGAAAAGCTACTTCACAAAACTCAACAAAAAATAGTTCGAATTCGATGCTTACCTTCAGCTGTATCCTTAAAGTATCTTAAAGTCTTACCACTTTAACCTAAAAATCATGGTTCATATTCAGCGACATATAATACAATATACATACATTTTATTTTAAATTTTTAAATTATTTAATTTACAAAATATTTATTTTTACGTTTTTAATACATCTTATTAAATAAATTGCTTTAAATGTACATTAGAACTTATATCATAAGAATAGCATTAAAATAAATATTAACATAATTTAAATTACACAAAGTCTTTAAATACATAAATATCAAAAAATAAATAGTTTAAAATGACCTTAGAACTAAAATGAATCTATTAAACAAAAATCTTATCCAAACCGTATGGTTTTAAACGATTTCGAAACGTGTTATTGTTATTTTGTTTGAGAAGTGTTTAATTTCTAAGCAAATAATTTAAACAAATAAAAAATAAATCAAGCTGTCGACAACCAAATTGAGAGAAATTCCTCAAGCAAAAATTAGATGTTTGTATAATAGATGGCGGTGGTGGCGATAGCGGGTGGAGCGACTGTATAGCGTCTAGCGTAGAACATGTGTGATTTTTTATAAACAGCAAATAAGGTCAGTTTTGAGGTTTGAATATTGCTTAATTTATGGATGACTGATGACGACGATGGGCAGGCAAACTTATACTTTGGATTTTAATTCGAATTTTTGAATTTCTTCCAATTCTTAATTTGTACAAAATCTAATTTTTAAAAAAGTAAGCATTTTACATTCTGGGTTTTTGCATATTTCTATAGTTAATTATGGTGTCGTGGGTGGGCTGCAAAAGCACTCATGATGATGGCTATAAATGAAGAGGAATGCTGAATAATATGACGCATCATCCAAACCAAAATGTACATTAATCTTTTGCCACTAATATGAAAGCTATGCCAATATATTCTATAATAAAAGGCATTTTGTATGTATACTGTGTAGGCATGTTGTGATGAGGTTTTCAATTTCTTTTCTTTTTTTTGTAGTTTTATTTTGGTATTTTATTACGAATATCGAAAAGTTAATTCTTGGATTTTTTCAACATCACCCCAAACCTGAACGGAATCGATTTCATGTAAATCATAATCGAGCGGATAGTAGGAGATGAGATTTCTTGAATGTTCGTCTTCTACCAAATAGGTGTATACATTGCCGCCTGTGAAAGCAAATTCGAGGGCAAATCCGGGCCCTGAAATAGATGAAGATTTTGAGTTATCTTCGTTTTGAAATTTTGTGTAATTCAAAGCTAAGTGGACTTTCAACGGACCATCAGAAACGGGCCATTCTTTGACTTGTTCATCCATCCAATCTCCATTCCTTTTGCTATTTTCAACGACTATATTTTCGGAAAATATTGTTTTGAAATGATAGGCAATATCTTCAGGATTTGGACTGGTTCCAGTGACAAAATTTATTGAAAATCTGAAAATAAAATAAAAAAAATAATAATAAATAGTTATTCTTATTATTGTTTATTATTCTTGGTTAAATTTCAAATATTCAATCTTTAGATAAAAAAACATGACTGATTTGAAACAACTGTCACGTATATTCACGATAAGCATTTTAGAAATTGAGTCAGTTTGTATGGATTAAAATTAGTATAACAATTTCTCAAAAGATTTTAAGACACTTTTCTCATTCCTGACGGATTTTTTCTGCAACAAAGGGATGTTTAAAATTTGAATTAGGGATTGGGATCAGTCATATCATTTGTTTTCTTATTACTAATGAAACCGTTTGTAAAGGGTTTTAGAATAGCAACGGGTTGATTTTGTCAGTTCGTGGCGGCCATATTGTTTCTTAATTTTCTGTCAAAATATCTTCCCTTAATCAGTCACTAGAAAGTTGCAGCGTCGAGCAACACGTGTAAATGATGAGATAAAAATTAGTGTTCTCTAGTAGCAACTACAAGGGCGGATCCAAACTTTTAATGAGGAGGGGGTCACGCGCTTAATATATAGACGAGTTTTTACTTGCCGCTTAAAAATGATCTTTAAAGGAGGTTAACAAAATTTAAATAACATAATGTGCATCTTAACCTTAAATGTACACATTTCAAGGGCTACATTGACAACTTTAGTTAAAATAAATAAATTGGGTGGCGCAACAGTCCGTTGAGAACCAGGACCTAGTTACTTACAACTCTCAACCATTCCTGTGTACGAGTACTGTTGTCAGGCAATTTTAGGCCGAATCCGAACGGCTAATTTGAGAAATCACTTTTTCATGACAAGAATTACTTATGAAGGATTTGCCATTTCCTCGCAAGAGGAAGTACCCCCAAAAATTATTTTTTTTTTTAAATTAAGGTGGCATAGGCAGGGATTGAACACAAGACCCCTTGCATGACAGTCCAACGCACTAACCATCATGACAACTTTAGTTATTAAATTATTATAGAACGCTATTGTCCAGCAAGGTATAGTCTAACTATTTAATTAAGTAGACTTTCTTATTATGAAAGCATTCGAAGATTCTAACAGTTTTCTAAATATGCCATATTTAAGAGCAAAACACAACATTTTAGAGGGTTTTCATTGCTTTCAGGGATGTACGAAATTCATTTGAAACTTTCTTCAAAAAAGAATATTTTCTTTTTTGTCTCCATTTATATTAATTCGAAAAATGCTACAAATATTCAAAAACCCAGAAAATGAGAAAGAAACTGATATCAAGAAATTTCTGGTTTTTTCTTCCAGTTGGGAAGAAGCTTTTGTGTGCCAGTCACAAATTACACGTTTCAGAATCTCTTTTCACTTCAGTTCTCAAGATTTTCAAAGCTTTAATGTTAATAGATATGAAACGTGCTTTGTGTTTTTTAATTAGCCATTAGTTTAACAAAAGTGTCACTTTTGCTGTTTTTGGGGCATTTATATTCTGGAAATTCGTGTTTAAATCTCAGTTCTAGAACGTCTAAAGCAAATTCACTTCAAAATGTAAATTTCTTACGATCTTAAAGTTTTATACAACAGAAAATCAATTTTGAAAGAAATATGTTGCCCGGCTGCAATACCTCCAAAATAAATTAAAACAAAATAACGGTTTTATGAGGGCAACCCTTCTGGAGCAATATCAAAATATGTTTTTCTTGTAGAAAGAAGCCGAATTAAGAAAAAAATTAGAGAAAGTTCTAAACAAATCTATTGGTTCATTTCTGAAAAATTTGAATTTCCGAATTTACACAAAAAAAAACTGCTGTTAGTTTTAGTATTAAAATATGAAAAAAACCGCCTTAAGCTGATCGTTTTAGTTTCAATCGGCACAGTGGTTAAGGATTTAGGGCCAAGACAGTCAGACAGACGGATGGAATGGGAGGGTCCACTTTTATTAACTTTTCTACCATTTTAATGTCATGTTAGTCCTTTGGGTCGGAAGTAAAATTCACTTCAGTGTTCACTATTAAGGTGCATACAAAAAATAAGATTCTTCATAAAAACCTGAATATTTGTTTTTTTTTTTTATTGGAAACAAATTTTATGAAAATAATTTAAAGCATTACTTAAGTTACAAAAATTTTAAATGTTTTTGATAGCAAACCACTTGTTGGTGAATTTGTGCTGAACGGTAGATTCATATTATGTTCTCGTTCCAACCCTCAGTTAAAAGTGCTACTTTTTGCAACAAAGTTTAGAAAGTAAAATACAAATTTTGTTTTCATATACAAAAAATTGGAAAATAGCTGAAGTAATTGTCATACCAAAGCAAGGTAAACCACAAAAGGCAAGTTCAGATAATATCGGATGTAATAGAAAAAGCATTAGAAGCAAAACAAGTATGATCAGCTATTTTCTTAGATGTTGCTCAAGCTTTTGACAAGGTTTGGCATGAGGGACTTGAGTACGAACTGCAAAGGGATCTTCACAGGCAGTACTTTGAAATATTAAAATCGTACATCTTAGACCGATTGTTTACAGTAAGGTACGTGCAAGAATACTCGGAATTGAAGAAAATAGAAGCCGGTGTACCACAAGGAAGTGTCCTAGGTCTTAACCTGTATTTACTATACACAAGGGATATTCCAGTTGGTAATCACACCATAATGGCTACTTTTGCAGATGATACCGCAATTTTGGTACCCGACAAATGTGTCTCTATGGTAGCAGTAAAACTACAAAATGCCGTTGACACAGTGAGAGCTTGGACCGAAAAATGGCGTATCAAACTCAATTAAACAAAATCTTCACATATAAACTTTATAAATAAAAAGATATACAATATTCCAATAATCATTCATAATCAAGCTGTACCTTACGCCAATACGGCCGAATACCTTGGAATGACTTTGAATGCAAAGCTAAAGTGGAAAGAGCACATCAAATAAAAAAGAGAAGAACTAAACTTGAAATATAGGAAAATGTACTGGTTACTTGGTAACAACTCTGATTTATCAATCAAAAACAAAATAATGCTGTACTAAAGCCTGTTTGGACCTATGGAATCCAATTATGTGGCTGTACAAAGAAAACAAATACCGAAATCATCCAAAAATTCCAAAACAAAATCCTTCGTGGAATAGTTAATGCACCTTGGTACATAAGAAATACCGATCTACATCGTGACTTACAAATAGAAATGGTTATAGAAGTTGTTAAAAAATACGCTGTATCGCACAACCAGAGACTGCAAAGTCATACTAATTTTGAAATGGAGTCCGTCTTGAATATAAGAAACCATGTTCGGAGATTAAGAAGAACCAAGCCTCATGAGCTTATGGTCTAAAAAAAACATGGGAAAGTATTAAAAGTTTAAACTTCCCCCAAAGTGATTGCACAAAGTTAAGAAAGAAAAATCGGAAGTCGATCCTTCAAGATTGGTCCTTATGAAGAGTCAAACACTATTTGGTGTCGAATACTGCCAAGTGTTTTTTGAAGATTTCTTCTGTTAAAAAAATATAAAAAAAATAAATGCTTCAAAATATAATAGGCGTTATTTCCATTAACTCAATACGATTAGTTTTGAATTGAAGGGAGTTCCTACAAAAATACAAACAAATTATCTCCCAGCGGGGGGGATCCACCATTGAGCAACTATGTATGAGCGCATTGTACGCTTTTGATGGGGTACTCTTCTGGAGCAATACCAAAATATGTTTTGTAATTTACAGACTTCAAGTTAAGTAACATCATTTTTAGAAAATTTTACAAAAATCCATCGGTTTGTTTTTGAGAAAATTCTTATTTTTGGCTTTTGACTTTGGGCCTACTGTTATTTTTTATCTTAAAAAAAACGCCTGAAGCGAATCAACTTAAAACCCTGACTTTCAAGTTTGAACTCAATCGACCCAATGGTTTGGGATGTGAACAGACAGACGAAATCGGGGACCCTTTATTGGCTTCTCTACCATCGTTATTGTTAAATTATTCCAAACTTGCTACATAGTTGGTAAGTAGCAAGTAAAAATGAGAAATTTAGATTAAGAGAGTTTTGTTTTTCTGTATTTGAAAGACAACTATATATCTTTATAAGTATACTTAAGTACATACAAACACACAATACATTTGAATCTTTACAATTATGAAACAGTTGATTACAAACAAAACGGTGAACCTAAATATTTACCTTGTTCGTAATACGTTAGTATGATAACATTTTAAAGCCTTACAAATTTAGGAATTGGATCGATTTTGTATTATTAAATTTTTGGCAGAAAAAAAACTATTTCGTGTTTTAGTGAAATGTTTAATAAAACGTATTTCTTAATTCAATATTAACAATTCTTAAAATTGTAGCTTACTTCAATATATAACATGTACAATAGGGCATATTTAAATTGACATTAAACACTAAGGTGAATACATCTATTAACCTCAATTATGTATGTATTGTATTGTATATGTATAAGGATACAGTGGCGTATGTGAAACATTTTCGTTACAGAAATAATTCTATATAAAGTAATATTATAAAACTGAACGGCGTGTTTGTTTGTTTGCTTGGACGCGCTTGGCTTAGGAACTGATTTGAAAAAATT
Organism: Eupeodes corollae; assembly: GCF_945859685.1. Classification (NCBI taxonomy): domain Eukaryota; kingdom Metazoa; phylum Arthropoda; class Insecta; order Diptera; family Syrphidae; genus Eupeodes; species Eupeodes corollae. Next base: position 154,741,277 of record NC_079147.1, read on the forward strand.
CTTTCAGTATTAGAACCCCATTTATTGAGGAAGGTTATAGGCTATATAACATAACACTAAGACTAACAAGAAACAATCCTTCTAAAAAGCCAAAAGTCTGGAGAAATAAACATTTTAAATAAGTAAGAGATTTCATTTTGATTTAAAAACAGGAGTATTTTTTAAGAGAAAACAATGAATTTTTTTAAATAAAGTATAAACGATATCAACCAAACGACCGCTGAGCTACAGTTGCTTTTGGAATAAAGGAAAACTTTTGGTTGGGAAGGACGTGAGATATGTCACTTCACAAAAACAAAACGATTAGTGTAGATGACGTATTTTTTCCTTCCTAATAACTTTCTTCTTTTCATTTTTTCTTCACTTCACCTTTCTATGTTTTTTAATCTTTTTTTAAACAAAATTCCAAATTTTGCTTCTGCTTTTAAAAAATTTCTAAAGCTTCTGTATTCTTTTTCGATCAAGATTGGGTCGATTTCCAGGATTCTTCTCCTGGATAGCCACTCAAAATGTTGCCCCATACTCTTGAGCTATCAGTCAATCTGGTATGGGCGATTTTGACGGCCGTCCTAATTTTGGAACCACATCTTCGTTTAAAAACTAAATGCGACATTACCTGTGCTTTGTTGGAAAATCTATCAATAGTAAAGTAGGATCTTACACGCATAACAAAAACAATATCCGTAGTATGAATACTACCGATAAAAGTTAAAGTAGAATCTTACTACGGATGGGTTTTTAACATTTATACGAGTCTCGAATGGATCTTATGTGATTTCGTTCTCAAATGTTGGCACGATTGATATTGCATTTGTATCTCGATGGCTGTGTTCGTTGAGTAGTTGTTCATTTGGAATCATGTGTTTTCCATTTGGGAACAAAATCAATCTGTTACTGTTGATATTATTAATTTTTGTTAATGAAGCTTATAATAAAGCATAGCTGAATGTACTCTCTGTGTTTATTATTTTAAGATTTATGAACGTAAGCCTATGATTGTAGGGTGGAAGTTCGAGCCTATTGGACCATGGGAAGAAACGGAGGCAGATGCGCATGAATCTTCTTTGTACTCCTTCTATTCTGTTTATATGGACTGAATAAAAGGGAGCGCATATTATTCAGCCATATTCCAATATTGGTCTTACAAATGCTATATAAAGAAGTTTAAGAATATAAGGGTGGCGAAAATCATGTTAAAACCTTTTTATAAATCCGAGTGTCTTATTTGCTTTTTTAATTATATAGTCATAATGATTTGTAAAATTTAATTTTGAGTCAAGAATAATATCAAGGTCAGAGAAAGTAGAGAGTTTAGTCAAATAAGAACAGTCTAATTGATAATTGAAAGTCAAAACATTTTGTTTGCGTGTAAAACACATTGATTTATATTTGTCTATGTTTAGTAAAAGCTTATTTATAAACCACCAATCGAAAACTATTAAGATCATCTTGTAGGAGTAAAAGTTCGTCAAGTGAGTCGATACGTTTGAAAATTTGAATGTCATCAGCGTAAATTAAAACAGATGAGTGTTTAATTAAAGAAGGTAAGTCGTTAACGTTCAAAATAAACAGTAAAGGTCCTAAGTGGCTACCTTGTGGTACGCCAGAGTTGTTATAAAAATATGATGACTGCGCATTTCTAAAAACTACGCTGTATGATCTATTATGCGAAACTAACAAATTTATCGTTAAAGCCTTGGTATTTAAGTTTGAAAGTTAATGTATTATAGCACAATTTATCAAAGGCCTTACTGAAGTCTGTGAAGACACATTCAACTTGTTTCCGTTTTTCAAACGAATCTAAACAAAATGAACTAAAATGAAAGAGGTTAGTAACTGTTGACTTATTTTGAACAAAACCATGTTGACTTTCACAAATTAAAGACTTACAATTAAACGATATGACTTTACAAATAATGGCCTCACATAGCTTAGGGATGACGGACAATTTTGCAACGGGACGATAATTTTGTATTTCATTTTTACTACGAAGTTTTCCAAATTTCAGGAAAAATTGAAGATTAAAGCGATTCATTAAAAAGAATATGAAGAGGATAGAATAAATAGGATGCACATTTTTCAAAATATAAGAAGGTACACCATCTAGACCAGGGCTATAACAAACGTCAGGTTCTGAAGCTTTGCGAACGATTTTATCTTCAGAGATCCAAAGACTAATTGAATTCAAATGAGGGAAATTTTGTGGGACAATGACTCAGGCGTTTGACAGGAGTTTGCTATTTCGAAAGCATCTTTGAAAAAAATTGCAAACGTATTTGACATTTTTTCAGAGTCATGGCTAAGTTCGTTATTGAAAAACATGTACACAAACATCCAAATAAACAGACCATAACGCATTTTCTGTAAAACCAACTTTCCACAAAGGTTTGTCTTCACAAGTCCAATCAAACTTAATTTAACTCGATTCAGGTATATAAAGCTCACTTAAACACCACATGTTAATGTAGTAGTCTACGCTTAAACCACCTTCTTGAATTTTTTTTTAATGTCAAAGCTGCAATTGTTAATTGAACTTTTTTATAGAATATCAGTTTCCAGATGTTTTTTTACTATTTATTCTTGAAAATACATTTATAAATACATTTTATTAGTATTACTTTTTTTTGCTGAAGTTAATTTTAACTTTTGATTTTCACAAAACTTTCTTCTATTTTATTTTTTTTTATTATTATTCTGACAGGTCTTCTTTAAGTTGTATCAATTTTAAAATACAAAAATCTGGACTGCCGATGAGTTTTCTTTTGAATTTTCTACTGTACTATTTATAGAATGCGAAAAAACGCGGGTATTGAGAGCAGAAGTGGCGTAACACCAATAAGTATGCACTTATTGAGAAAATTGTTATTAAAAATTTAAAAAAAGTTTTGTATTGAGCTAAGAGCATATTTAAATAACATCACTTCTGTATTGGAGGAAAATTTTATTTTTGAATATTTCAGCTCTCAATGCCTTCTACAATGATTTCAAATTGCAAATAATATATGTTCAATACAAAAGTAATACTTATCGATGATTTATTTGTTTTGCGATACTAAGAGAGACAACCACAGACTGACGGGTCATTGCTGTGAATTTAGATTTAAACATCACAAACTTTATCTACTAGTTTCACCTTTGCCGTCTAAGATCGTCTTTACGACAAACGGACCAAAAGTCATTTAATTTAGTTATTTTTAATTGGGGATTGCAAATTATTTCCCATTTTTGTAGGGAGTTTTAATAATTTCTATGCATTTTTGAAACGTCATAATTTAGTAAGATCATAATTTTTGCTTTGAAAATGTTAATAGCGACAGGTTTTTTAAAAAGTTTCAAAATAAAAGCTATTATTGGAAAACCCTCCATCTCAACAAAAAATCAGCTAAGAAACACGTATTCAAGTTTTTCAAAAAGTTTAAAAATAAAAGCTATTATTAGAAAACCCTCCATCTCAGTAAAAAAATTAGTTAAGAAACACGTATTCCTTGGACCGAAAGCGTGAAGAATCGCATTTTTATAAAAATATTTGTTAGATAAACATTTGTAACGAATAACTACGTACATCTGCACTTCAAAGCTGATATACGAGTATTTTTTGAGAATTGCCACACAATCTTTTCAGGGCTATTTGTTTTATGATGGAAAATATTTAAGTAAAGTAATATACATATGTTTATGCTTAGTTACATAGAACATATCAATTCATCATAAGACTGTATCAATCAATTAATCTTAACATTAATTTGTATCATGAAAACAATAACAAATGAATGTATATTATTTTTGTTTTTATCTACTTTCTTAGCAAAGAATATTTTGTGAATCATATTTGATTAAGAAACGTATTAGCGATAAAACAAAAATACTTCATACTTCATTTTATCTGTCAAACACACGTACATGATACAATATATACTTTTAAACTTATGAAATACCTATTTAAAAGGTAAATTTGGGTAAAACCAATCCGGGCAGTTCAGGTGACACTTGTCATACAAGTCATCCTTGTTCTTAGATTAGTTTAATTCTAGTAATAATTTATAAGTTTGTTAAAAATAAAATAGCAAATTGAAATTTAAACAAGATCACAAAATAAAATATTTAATATCCGTATTTATACTACGATCTACGATATTTTTCCAAAATTTTAGTAATTTATTTTAATATGTTTGTTTTTTTGTTAATTAATCAAAATTCTCAATGATTATCTACGGCCGGCGGCGCGGTGGTGGCATGACACGTCATCGTCATGGTGTAATATCATTTATCTTATAGTTATAATATTTATTTTCGAAATACTTAAATAACAAAATTTATCGTTGCCACGATCTAAACTAATTAATTCAATATTAAATATCTTCAATTTGTTTTCGAAACAAGACACTACGCTAATTTATGTATTGAATTCCTTGGTATAAATATAGCAACTGTTCTTTATTTGATTTTATTTAATTTAACAAACATATGTACGAATGTATATTGAATAAAAAATGTAAATTATTCTCACCACAATATTCAGTGGCGGATCCAAGGGGGGAGGGGGTCGTAGGGCTCATGACCCCCCCTTCCTGGTAGATAATTTGTTTGCTTTTTCGCAGGAATTCCATTCAATTCAAAACTAATCGTATTACGTTAATGGATATGACCCCCATTATATTTTGAATTATTAATTTTTTGTATATGAAAACAACATTTATATTTTACCTCCATAAACTTTGTTGCTAAAAGTACTACTTTTGACTGATAATTGGACCAAGAACATAATATGAATCGGATATTCAGCCTTATTCCAAAAAAACAGTTGACGACCCAGGGGGGGTCACATGAGCCAAAAAGCTTATAACTGTTAAGTTGTATGAGTAATGATTAACGACATTCACCAAAAAGTGGTTTGATGTAAAAAGCAACTCAAATTTTGATTTTGTTCAATTTAGAATTTAAAAAAAACTTTAGTCATGCTTTACATTAATTTCATAAAAGTTGTTTCTAAGAAAAAGAGCAAAATATTCAGGTTCTTAAGAAGAAACCTTGAATAAGAGATCATAAATTATATATTAAGTTGCCTTTGAATTCCTTAAACTATCCTTCAATTTTATTATTAAATTTTTTTGACACACATAAATAGTGATTATTTATTTCAAACTAGAGTTTTTAATCAAATATGACATTACGACGGTAGAGAAGTCGAAAAAAGTGGGTACCTCGATTTCTTCCGTCTGCCTATCTTTCCTGGCCCCTACAGTCCAAACAATTGTGTTGATTGAAATTAAGATTTTCAGCCGATTAGTGTAAGGCGTTTTTTCATTTTATTAATACGAAAAATAACAGCAGTCCCACATAAATTTTTTGGTTCAAGATGTGATTTTTCTAAAACTTTCTCTCAATTTTGTGTTCTTAATTTGGCGTCTTTCTAAAAGAAAAACATATTTTCGTATTGCTCCAGAAAGGTATCCTTCATAAAACCTTAATTTTTTTCAGGTTTCTCAAGAACTAATGGACCGATTTCAATAATCTTCTTTTTCTGTACAAGCTCTTGTCAATAATCAAATCGATGATGATTTTTTTATGATCAAAAATGTTTTTTTTTTAATAAAATACTTATTTCGTTTACAAAACTCGATATTTCAGAAAGGGGACAACATTTTTTGACGAAATTTTAATGTAAAATGTTCATATATTTATAATATCTTTATTATACTAAAAATATTTTTAAGACAAAATTTAAAATGATTTTCGAAACAAAAATAGGTTAATCTAGATTTTTTGACAAATAAAATGGCATTTAAATTTTTGAAAAAAAACTTATTTTGCAGGAACATTTTTAAATCTTAAAATATATTAAATATTTTTAAACAGACTTTTTGGAAGAAATTATTAAGTTCTAGCGACCCAGTCGTGCGTTTCATTTCTTTCAAAATTGGTTTTCAGTTGAATACAAAAGATTTTAAAAAATTAAATAAATCTACTTTTGAAATGAATTTGCTTAGGATGCTCTAGAACTGAGATTCAAACACGAATTTCAACAATACAAATGTCCCAAAAAAATCAAGCATCAAAAATCAAGTGACACTTTTGTTAAATGAATGGCTTAGTGAAAAACATAATAAACGTTTCATATCTATTGATATAAACGCTTTGAATCGTGTAATTTGTGAGTACTACAAAACTTTTCTTCAAAACTTATTTGTTTACTTACCTTACTTTGTTTTAATCTAATTTTTTTAGAGAAATTATGTACTTAAATTCAGCTATTTCCTTGAATTCAAGGAAGTGTTCTAAATAATTTGATAACTAAAGTTGGGATTTTAGCAATTATTAAATTTTGTTAGCATCCTTTACAAAACATTAAAGAACATTTTTAAGCGGTGAGTAAAAACGCATCTAAGAGTGTGACACCCCCCCCCCCCCTGATGAAAAGTCTGGATCCGCCCCTGACAATATTAGATTGTTTTTGTTTTGTTTTAATATTTATATACATAAGTACATATGTAAATGATTATACTTCTGGAAAAATTTGTACCAGACGAAAGCTAGTTAATAAATCACGTAATTACTATAACCTTCCCATAAGAAACTATTGAAATTGGTCGAATTAAAATGTTGACATTTGTCAACCGTTCAAAGAAATTTAGAATAAATTTTATACAAAATATTGTTTTTTTTTGTATAATGAGCGCCCACTCAAAGGGATATATAACCCTTATTATGTAGACACAGTGTAAGCACTAGGAAAAGGATAGAGGTGTTGAAAGGAGATGTCGGTGCAAATTGGTTTTGAATTCCTGAATATTGCAATAGCTGGGAAAGACAGAGTGTGGCAAGGCATTCCACATTCGCATAGTACGGCTAAAGAACGAATCTCTGTACTTGACAGTACGACATAAGTTGGGCTCGAGGGTATATTGATGAGCATTCCTAGAAGCACAAGTATTACGGTTGATCTGTTCAAGGGGAGGAATGCAGCTGGGTATTTTTCTAGAGCATACACCATTAAAATAACGGTAAAAGAGGGTGAGACAAGAAACATTTGATCTTAAAATGCTAATATCACGAATTAATCTAAATGCTCTACGTTCAATACCATCCAAGAGGCTTAAGTAAGTTGCAGGAGCACCAGCCCAAATATGGGAGTTATACTCAAGCTTTGGGCGTATATAAGTCTTGTAAATAATAGCCAAATTAGAGGGGGAGAAAAACTTCCGGCATCGCCTTAGAAAACCCAAACATCTTGCGGAATTTTTGGCGACATCGCGTATGTGATCGTTCCACAAAAGGGGGTTGGTGATACACATACCAAGAACATCGAGATGTTCAGTTTCCTCGATGCAAGTGCCATTTATGGATATTGGCAGGGGGGGTATATTTCGCTTTAACTTTACAAGACATCATTGCGTTTTCGAAGCATTAAATTCCACGCGGTTTCTTATTCCCCATTGTACAATGCTGTGTTGGTCGGAATTTAATGAGCTTATCATATTTTGTCGTTACAGTTCCGCATCCGAAAAAGAGGGGTGTGAATCTGAAAACGAATATATGAAAAGCTAAGAGTACTATCGTCAGCGAAACAATGTATTGGATTAGATGTTGCAGATAGGAGATCATTAATAAAAATGAGAAAGAGTGTTGGAGATAAAACAGAGCCCTGGGGCGCACCAGCATTTATTTTGTGGTTTTCAGACTTGAATCCATCCAATCCAACTTGTATTGAACGATTCGAAAGGTAATTACTAATCCAATGAAGGTGGGATTCATGAAAACCGAAAGCACGCATTTTCGATAAGAGAGCCTGATGCCAAACCCTATCAAATGCTTTTGAAATATCTAGTGCAATAATCTTACTTTCTCCAAAACTATGTAAAGATTTGTTCTACTGTTTGGTGAGATGAACCATGAGATCACCAGTGGACCTATCGCTACAAAAGCCATACAGTCGGTCATTAAGAAGCTTCCGTTCCTCAAGATATTTCTTGAGCTGATAATTGATCAGAGTTTCCATGACCTTGGAAAGAAGGGACGCAAGTGCAATCGGTCGGTAGTTAGACAGTGAGAAAGATTAGCCTTTTTTGGGAATAGGCTGGACAAATGCGGTTTCCCATCCGCTCGGAACGAGACCTGAGGAGTAGGACATATGAAAAAGCTTACGCAGTAGTTTTGCCAGCGATGAAGAACACCTCTTCAGAACAATAGCGGGAATACCATCCGGACCAGCAGATTTATGTATGTTAAGATCTTTTAGGACTCTTGTTACAGTACGAGTGCGAAAAAAGATTTGCCCCATAGAATCATTAACTCGATCAAGTACAGGCGGAGTCATAACACTCACTGGCAGCATTGAATTGGCGGCAAAATGCCTAGCAAAGAGATTAGCTTTTTCTAAAAAACTAACAAATGGAGTGTCATTGACAACGAGCGTAGGAACCGAAGAAAAGGAAGAATTCCTCATATTTTTTACAAATGACCAAACATTTTTACTGCCTTTGGGACATTGCAGTATTTTTTGGCGTAATTGTTGGTCATGTAAAAATTTGGTCCGTAGAATATGGGGTTGCAGGCCTTCCTGGCTTGCTTGAACTTATTCCGGTTTTCTTCGGTTGGATTGCCTTTAAAACAACGGAAACTTACCTTCTTGACCCTAATAACCTCTTTACAGCTCGCATCGAACCATGCGTTTTCCTTAGGTCTGATGCTTTTAACCCTATTCGGGATAAAAGTTCTCATTCCTAGCAGAATCAAACTTGTGATCATATCAGCGCTGGCGTCAACCTCACTATCGAGGAAGCAAAGTGACCAGTTAAAGATCCTGAACTAATTATTGAGACCGTCTCAGATGGCTTTCTCGTATTGCCAAACGGTTCTCTTAGGAGCTCTTTCTTTAACTGGAGAGTTTTTACACGAGAAATTTGCTGATATGACACAATGGTCAGATGTGCCTAGAGGAGATAGAACACTAATAGTGTACTTACCAGGGTCAGAAGTAAGAAACAAGTCAAGAGTGTTTTCTGCTCGACATACCACGTCCGATATTCGAGTGGGCTCGTTGGCCAGCTGAGTCGAAGAAGCTATAACCAGCATATCTTCCAATTAAGAGCAAAAAGACATCCTAAGAATTGAAGCAACGCACCTTCTACAGAAGATGAGTGGTCTCGAAACCACTTTGTTTACAACGAACGATAGCGATTCAACGCTACAAACAAAATGTTGCAAGACCCGAAAATAATTCTTGAATCGGCATTGCGTGCACTAGAATCATTGAAATCCAAACAAAATGAGTTTGATAAATTCAAGGAAGCAGCAGGATGATTTTAAGCCTAGTCTTGGTAATGAGTTGGCTCATTTTGTGTCTTTGATTGACTCATACAAAAATGAAAAGGACTATAGAACAGATCAATCGCCGGAACTATTTTAGTACCAAATTCTCGAAAATCAAAATTTCAGAGCTACATTTCCAAACCTCGAAATTGCATTGAGAATTTATGTGGTTTTGATGGGAACAAATTGAACTGGATTTCAACGAAATCATCAACGATTTTTCACCGAAAAAAGCTCGAAAGGTTCCGTTCGTTAACTCTAAAATTTAATTTCAGATAATTCTTTTTTCCTTTTCTATTTATTTGAGTTTGATCACTACTAAAGGAATATACTTGGTATCACTACCAATTATTTAATATAAAACTGGAGCGAAATAAAGGTTTACCTACTTTGAAAATAATTTGGGGAGAGACGGCCTCCGCTCCTTTATTGCCCCGAGGCCTCTGGACCTCTAAATCTAGCCCTGAACGTACGTACACTCTTACGCACAGACATCTCTCTAAAAATATTTTATTTCTGAAACTTCGAGAAATGTCAAAATTTTCAAGTCGAAAAATCGGTCAATATGACCGCGTCGTATAACGCGTCGAATATTCAATTCAAAAGCGTTAATCTTCTCAGGCGTAGACAAGTGACTTCACATAACCCAACAAAAAATATTAAAGTGGAGTTAAATAGCACAAACTTGGAGGCCACGCACCATAGGCCCACAACGCGAGATATTGCAATTACCAAAAATTTTCTTTAGTCAATTTTTTTCTTCTTTACCTGTATGACATGAGGCGTCGAGTCGTCCGCACGAAACAAAATATTAATCATGGTTCTGTAGCTTTCCCCCTTGACTGTAATATTGAGGCTAGCTTCATTTTTAAAGAAATATGGACCAAATATTCCCTCTGCCCATAGAGCACACCAAACAGTGACTTTTTGGACATGTAGCACTGCGAACGTCCCAACAATGGGTTGTGCATTGGACGCAGTGCATGATTCGTTCAGAAACAAGTGTATTCATTATTTAAACAAAAACTAATTTGTGAATAAATCAATTGACAGCTGTCAAAAACACCAAGTCTCAAAAAAGAATTGCCAGATTGAAAATTACATCCTTGAAAAAAAAGGTTGATTACTCCTGTCTGAATTCTTTCTTACTATTGGTATATACATACTTTGTGTTATGTAGCTGTAAATTTCTTTTATGCTTTGTATCCCAATTTGAAGGCTTATTAAAACTAAATAAATTGTATGTTTCAGGTAATAAAACAAAAATTAAAAAGAGGCTGGGATGCGACCCACACTGATAACTTCCCATCCCGTCCGTCGATTTGTCTTTCTTAAAAGTTTGTAGGTTTTCGTGTGGGGTTAAGAAAGTTATCAGTTGAATTATTCTTAAAAATTTTTAAATCAACAACAATGTTTTTATATAAAAAAAATAGTTTAGTTTTGTTAAATAGATTTTTAGTCGAAATCAAATTTTTACCAATTTAAGAACCATTTCTTAAATTTTTACAAATTGGATGAATAAAAATAATTTGAGAGATATCAAGAACCGAACATCAATTTTTAATAAATTTGCGTACTATTTTTTGTAGATTTTATTTTTGTATGAAAAAACGGGCTGTTGGATGAAAAAAAAACTACTGAATATCAAAAACAATATTTACTGTGAAAGAAAAAGAGTTTGAAGACAATATTTTTAATTTTTAAAAGCTATTTGAGTCGTTAATAAATTTTTACCAAGTTTTAATATCGTTTTTTTTTTAAGGTTTTTATTTTTTGTAAAAAAAGCTGCTAATTAGATTTTTTTCAAAATTGTACTTAATGCTGACACCAATATTTTTAAAAGATGAAAGTAGTTTAAAGCCAATATCTTTAAAAGATATTTAAGTCGAAAATCAATTTTTACCAACTTTTGTTAAATTTTCTTTTAAGTTTTTATTTTTTGTAAAAAACTGTCAATTCGATATTTCTCAAAATTTTACCAGATGTTAAAAACATTATTTTTGGTGACACAAAGTTTTTTTGGAGATAAAATCGTTTTGTATTCCATATTTTTTTTTTGATTTATAAAAAAAAAGTTATTTAGATTTTTTTCAAAAAATATATGTACTTGTTACAATATATTATATGAAATTTAATTAAAGTCTCAAGCGTTTTCGGTTCGTAAGATATTTAGGCTTAACCAAAATGTTGAACTTTTTTTTAAACTGCTATGGTAAAAAAACCACCCACGCAATTTTTTTGAGAGCCCATTTTGCATTTTCTGCCTTTTTATCTGTATAACAAAATTTATTTGAAGTCGATATCTCTTCTGGTTCTTGAGCTTACTTACTTACTTAAGGTGGCGCTACAGTCCTGTGTGAACTAGGGCCTCACCCAACAAACTTCTCCATCTAGCTCGGTCCCTAGCTAGATGTCTCCAGTTTCACGCTCCAAGTTGGGTGAGGTCACCTTCCACTTGTGCGCGGTACCTGATCCGCGGTCTTCCTCTACTGCGCTGTCCTGTGGGTGCGGATTCGAAGACTTTCCGCGCCGGAGCATTGGTTTCCATGCGCTCTACGTGACCCAGCCACCTTAGTCGTTGGACTTTTACTCTTCTTGCTAAGTCTACGTCGCTGTACAGCCCGTACAGTTCGTCGTTCCATCTTCTCCTCCACTCCCCTTCGATGCATACGGGACCGTAGATCACACGAAGAACTTTTCTCTCGAAGCGACCCAAGGTGCTTTCATCCGCTTTTGTCATGGTCCATGCTTCTGCACCGTATAGCAGGACGGGGATGATAAGGGTCTTATATAGCAACACTTTGGTGCCTCGAGAGAGGACTTTACCACTTAATTGCTTTCTTAGTCCAAAGTAACAGCGGTTAGCAAGAGTTATTCTGCGTTTAATCTTAGCGCTGGTGTTGTTTTCTGCGTTTACAGCGGAGCCTAGGTAGACGAAGTCCTTGACTACCTCAAAGTTACGTCTGTCGATTGTGACGTTTTGACCAAAACGTCGGTGTTGTATGTCCTTTCTAGACGACAGCATGTACTTTGTTTTGCCCTCATTAACCGTTAAACCCATTTTTGCCGCCTCTGCCTCAATACTCACAAAAGCCCCATTGACATCACGCTGAGTTCGTCCGATTATGTCAATGTCATCAGCATATGCCAGTAATAATAATAGTAAAATAATAATATTCTTTCAAGCACGATGTTAAAAAAATCGCATGACAGCGCCTCATCTTGTCTAAAGCCTTTTTTGACATCAAAAGGTTCTGTTAAGTTGCTTCCAACCTTTATGGAGCAGCGTGAATTCTCCATGGTCATCCTGCACAAACGGACGAGTTTGGCAGGGATGCCAAAAACTAGACATGGCTCTATACAGCTCGTCCCTGTAGATGCTGTCATATGCGGCCTTTAAATCGATGAAAAGATGGTGGGTGTCGATTTGGTGTTCTTGAGTTTTTTCCAGGATCTGCCGTAATGTGAATATTTGATCGACTGTTTACTTTCCTGTTCTAAAACCACACTGATAAGGACCTATCAGGTTGTTGACGATGGGCTTTAGATGTTCACATATTATGGCAGAGAAGATTTTATAGGCGATGTTAAGTAGACTTATTCCTCTATAGTTGGTGCAGTTTAGAGGGTCTCCTTTTTTCAGGATCGGGCAAACAATACTGAGGTTCCATTCATCGTGCATGTTTTCTTCCGACCATATCTTACAGATAAGTTGGTGCATGCTCCTAACCAACTTATCTCCAGCTGCTTTAAAGAGCTCGGCATTCAAGCCATCTGCTCCAGCGGCTTTATTAGACTTCAACTTAGATATGGCAATCTTTACTTCGTCTAAGTCGGGAGGACGGGATTGTTGGCTTTCGTTGTCTATATCGAATGGGTCATCCTGCCTGACAGCGGGATTCAGTTCTTCGTCGCCGTTATACAGTCTGCAGAAGTGGTCCTTCCATATCCTCAGCATTGACTGCGGTTCCACTATGATGTTTCCACTTTCGTCTTTGCAGCCTTCGGTTCTAGGTTTATGTACCTGTGAATTTCGTTTCACCTGTTCATAAAACTTTCGAACCTCATTCCTGCTTTTATACCTCTCAACATCTTCGACCGCACGCTTCTCATGCCCTCTCTTTTTCCTTCTGAGAAGTTGTGTTGTGTTGGCGGCAGAGAACTTCGAGAGAGTTTACTTGTAACTCGGTCGGAAAAGGATTTGGCGATCTCTGGCGATTGTAGCCCTTCGACGTTGTACCTTCTCCCAGCACCTCCCTGTTTTGCCTTGGGTCTGGAAATCCGAAGTGCTACCCTGGCTACAACGAGGTAGTGGTCCGAGTCGATGTTAGCTCCTCGGAAAGTTCGTACATCCATAATGCTGGAAGCGTGTCTGGCGTCGATCGCAATATGGTCAATCTGGTTGACGGTTCTTGAGCTAAGGACAAAGAAAAAACGTCGCGCAAAAAACACGCACGCAAAGACGGTCTTTCTAAAAATCTTTTATTTTGACTCTAGGGACCTTGAAACCTTCCTATAGGAAGTTAAAAAAAAAAGTATTATACAATTAACTTTTAAGAACTTAGAATTTTATTTGTTAGCAAGTTTTCTAAATATTTGTCAATTTACCAGCTATTCCAAAAATTTGAATCTATTGTTAAACCTTTAAATAAAATACTCAGTTTTAATAATACATAATTTTTTTAAGACAATAAAGATTGTTTATCATTAAGAAAAACAATTAAGAACAAAAACACAAAAGCCTAATTGGTTGTTAATTTCAACTGCATACAAATTGTTTCAAGAAATATGTAATCATGTTTTTTATTAGTCTTTGTAGTTAGTAACAAAGTCTGAAAAAAAAATTCTGCAATCTTTTACAATTTACCTAAAATTGTAAGTAAAATAGTAAAAACTAAATTATTATTACACTGGTCGAAAAACTTACTTTTTCTGAGCTGTATAAACAAAAGAATACTTTTTAAAACGGTTAAGATGTCCTGGATACGAATATCACTATTTTTCTATCACATCATATTTTTAAAAAATGCCATTTTAAAAATGCTAAAGACTACAAAAAATATGTTTTTCTAAAGCTGAGTATTAATACATTTTAAATCATTTTAATATCACACTTAGTTTTCGTAGTTTCTTATTAGTTTTGAGATGACTTATGGGTTTTATTTCTTCTATCTGAATATTTGAAAAACCTTGAATGTAATTCCTTTATGTTCAAATAATTTGGTTAAGAGTTGATTTTTAGTGCTGATTTCGATTCCCAATTTTGTTTTCAAATAAATTCCTAACACTGTATGTAATAGCAGTAAGGATTCGTAATAAGATCAAAAACTTCTCCTATACCGTGTGCTGTTTTCTTATAAGAACGTTCTTTTTTAAGGTAAATGTATGGTAAGGATTTTAGAAAAAATAAATGACATAGGTTCACAAATCCTAATATAAGGTATTTTAAATTTCCTAAAGGTTATATCTTAAAATCCCGACGTAATAAATTAAAGTCGAATTCGAACTAAGGTCAAAAAAAACCTTTGAAAATGTATAATAACTTGTTGACCAGTGTTATCTAAATAAAGTAACATTATTATTATATTTTTTTAATTATGTTAAATGTAGATTCTGTATAAAATTGTGTGTCGGTTATTCAATACAAATGATCACAAAATTCAAGAATGTTCTTAAATTATTTAGCCTTTCAACCCACTGATTTAAATAAATTCGTCAGCCTCTATAATGACAATCATGCACATAAGCAATGAACGTTTTATTAATTGTGAGCCAAGAAGAAGATTTGAGCTTCAAAACAATCACTCGGAAGAGTTATCGTACCCGATTGGTTAAGTGATGCACTTCAACTTTTTGTACGTAACTGGATTTCGGGTTGTCTAGAAAAGTCTTGTTAGTTTAAACCTTGACTGGCCTACAGTTTATCTGTAGAAACCTTAGAAAGTAAATTAACATTTCAATAATAAGTCTATTTTCTTATTAAATATAACAGTGTCAATTATTATGACTTTTGTCTTACTATCCCAAGAATCTTTTCTTTCAATTTAATTTGTAATATTTAAAACAAAACGTACCCCCAAACAATAATGATTTGTATTAAATCAATTTAAATTAATGAGGTATTTTAAAATCCATAAAATATTGGATTTATTATTAAAAAATTAGTGCGGGTGGGACCTGCTGGTAAATATATGGTAACAAGGTTGCCAGCTTGCACTATAAAATTTCTTTAGTACACAAACAACCAGCTCCTATGGAATGATCGCTCTTGTGGAAATAAGCAATATCGCCAAAAAATGCTGCAAGATGTTTAGCTTTTCGTCATGAATTTCATCTCTCCTTCTAATCCGTGTAAAATTTGTAAAACATGTAAACGTCCAAAGCTGGGGTGGTGTTCTAGTTATTACTTAAGATTTTTGGACAGTATTCAAGAAAGAGCTTTTAAAATGCTTAAGGACACTAAAATCATGAACGCAATTACGTCAATCGGACATCGTCGAAATGTTTCTTGCCTCACCCTTAATTTCCGTTATTTTAACGGTCGATGCCTTAGCGAAATGTCAAGTTACATTCCTTCCCTTAAATCGCAATTCTCCCGCTTTTGGGAAGGCCTATCAGTTTACCGTCGAGTTCAACTTGGGTCGTATTTTGTGGAGTACAGACATTCGTTCTTTAGCTGGACAACGCGAATCTGCCTTTCTCTGTCATTGCAATTGTCAGGAATTCAAAATCAGATATCCCCTTTCCAACTCCTCTTTTTTCAGTAAATAAATATGTGTTTTTTTATGATCCTAAATTTAGTTTGAATTTCATTTTTATTACAATTTTTACGAATTCTGGATTGATAAAGGGTGTCTTTTAAGAGGAAATACAACGTATTTAATTTTATGTTATGGCCAAGAATTTATTTTTTTTTATGAATATAAGGGTTTGCCATTACCAGAGTTTGCGCAGACGTCCATTTTTCGACCACATTTTTCTGAAACTGGGCCGTATGTCAGCGATAACGCGTCGAATATTATATTCCTTGGGCTTATCTGCGTAGACAAGGGACTTCCAGCAATCGTACATAAAATAGTCCAGTTGTGTTAGATGTAGATCGCACGATCTTGGATTCTACGCTACAAGCTAATGCGCTTACCAAAACTTAATGCGTCGCATTAACTTAACAATTATGGCTGAATCACAAACACGCTTCAGCTTCGGCTTCACCTGGCGTTTACGAGTTCAGCCATAGGATTCAAAGCATGTTATCACAATGGAGCTTCGACCTCACGTTTTGTTTGACAATCGTAAGGAAAAGAACGTAATGGGACTCCAAACGAAAGCTCTAGTTCAATTATCTGAACATTTGCTTTGTCTGACAGCTCAACAGCTGTCAAAAAATGTCAACAAACAAAATATTTTCTCTTTGGAGCGATGAAATAAAAGATTTCTCGAAGCAGGCCCACCGTAACGCAGACGAAGCTGGAGCGTGTTTGTGATTCAGCCATTATTTTGGTAATATATTTGCAAACATTGTATATATAAAAAGCATATAAAAAGCCGGCTATCAGAACTGCTTCACAACCACGACTGATATGCATATTTGCGTTGTCTTGTATTTGTGTCACCGCAAATGAAAGCGACGATCGCACATGCACGCAAACTGTCACAAGAAATATGGGAAGGTGCTCAGATGATATGCAAAAAAGCCACCTACTTATATGAGGTTTCGCCGTCGCACATCGTCCGCAAACTAAAAAAGTTGTCAAATATAAGGCATCGATAATCGCGACGCAAAAATGACGTCAGAACCGCCAACGCTTGCGGCTTTTATATGCAGTCTACTCTTAGCTTAAGTCTGTTGATTAAATATGTTCATTTAACCAAACTGAGCACAAATGAAGTGACGTGACAGCTTTCAAAAAACACCAACTCCGAAAAAAAATATTGCCAGACTTAAAACCACACATTAATAAACACCCGCTGTCAATGAATACTTGAAGGTATAAAATACAATAGCTCATTTAGCGCTGGTAGTTCCAGCACTTGTGAGCAACCCAAAACCACAGAAAGTATAGGCAGTGCTCTCTGAGATGGTGTTTTCATACACTATAACAAACAGTGAGGGCCTCTACCCTAGCTTTGACTCTGGCGAGATGCTCAGGGGGTATAGGGTAATTAAGTGTGCGGACTGGTTTTCTAGGGATTTCCTTAGTGAAAGCATTGCTAAGGTCAGCACTGACTGGGAGGGCTTGACGCTCAAGCTTATCTCAGCTAAGGACATCCCTAGGCAACCGAAGGCTCGCATTTCGTTGCCGCTCATGAGAATAAAGCCAAGCGGACAGGACCTGATCCGCGGTCTTCAGAGGCAAAATACGCTGGTCCCCATGCACGATTGGGCTTTAGATAAAGCAGAAGAACCACAGAAGACCAGGGCCTCTTATCTTCTGAGGATTAGCGAGGAGAGTCTAGGAGCTTTTAAAAAGGCCGAATACAAACTCAGTTTTGGCATAAGGAATGCCAAAATTAAAATTCTGCAGAGTCGGGGAACAGACACCGATAAAGCTGATGACAACGTCGAGGTTGACGATGTTATAAGCGGAGTCGAGATCCCCAGCGAGTTTCCGGGCCCCAGCTCTGCAGCTAAAAATAACTAAAAAACGCACTGAAGGTCATCCAGATTAATCTGAAGCACTCTAAGTGCGCTTCAGATAATCTGAGAGTTTTCCTTAGGGAGGAAAACTTCGACATTGGCATTATCCAAGAACCGTGGAAAAACGGCCTCAAGGTGCGAGGCCTCCAAGACAACCAATACGACCTCTTTTAGAAAACCGCAGATCAAGACCAAGGTAATCCCAGAACTTGTATTTTAGCTAAGATACATTTAAAAGGTTCTTTATGTCCAAATTTTAGCACTCCCGATCTGACAGTTGTCAGATTTGAAGATAAGAATACACAGGGTTTGCTGTTGGCCTCTGTTTACTCTGCCCATAATGCACCATCAACTCCGGAGAAGGTGTGCAAAATCTTAACCGAAGCTAACATCAAAAAGGCAAACCTTCTGATCGGAGGCGACGCAAATGCTCGGCATACCCTTTGGGGAAGTTCTGTGATCAACGAACGCTGTGAGTCACTTTTTGATTTTATTATTGAAAATAATATGACCATTTGTAACAGAGGCAATACTCCCACTTTCGTCTTTCCGAGCTCGGAAAATTATGATGGATGCGGGGATGTGCTTGATGTTAATTTAGTAAAAAGTTATTTATTAGTGGAGAATTGGAGAGTTTCCCCTTTGAATTCGTTTTCAGATCACAAGTGGATTCTTTTTCAAATTAATTTTGAGTCGAAAAACCCTCCGCCTTACAGAAATCCCAAAAGAACTGACTGGACGAAATTCAGTCAAATTGCGAATTCCAAACTAAGCAACTTACCGAATCTCACTGAATCGATAGGAGACCTTGAATCAAAAGTGAAAACCTTTGAAACTTCTATAAGTAATGCTTTTAGAGTTAAATATAGCCGTAAAACCCTTCCTTCTTGGTGGAATGAAGAACTGTCCAGTCTTAGGAAAATGACTCAAAGATGGAGTGCGGAGTTGGTTCTGGGATCTTTTCTGAGTCCCTAAATGTAGCCAAATCCTTTAGGCTTCCTGACTTTGCTAGCGTTTTCACTGCTGAACTGCTGGCAAAAAGGGAGGCATGTAAGATACTTAAACAAAACCCAAACCAAAACCGAAATGCGGCTATCTTTACAGACAGTCAGGCAGCTGCATTATATCTAGGAAGATATGGCCCACCTACAACAAAACCCGTACAAACGATCTTCTATGCAGGCCAAGGCAAGACATAGCCAGGATTGTTGCGGTTTGTACAGGACATTGGCCTGTAGGAGTTCATACAGAGAAGTTGGGTATCTCTTACAACACCTTTTGCCGTAGCTGTAGTGACCAAAGAGAAAGTCAAACGATAATCCATTTTCCCTGCAAATGTCCTGCTTTGGCAAACACTAGAATGAAATACTTTGCAAAAGCATTCTTTCACGAACTTGATGAGCTATCTGAGACAAAGACTAGAGACCTAATCTTTTTTCTCAATGCGACAAAATGGCTCTAACATAATCGCTATGAAGCTTTTCTATAAATCTGTCGCTTTCAATCATAGGTCAAACGAGTTTTTGGTATCAAAACGGCGCACTACAGCGCTAATTGGATCTCAGGCTAGGTTACCTTGAGATCACCATTTCTACCTACCTTAAGATAAAATAAAACTGATCATTTACTAAGCCACCGTATCTCAATAATGGGTATCTCAAATTTTCTTGAATAAATCACAACGGCAACTCCCTATCGCTGAAAATGATTAAAATTTCCCCTTTAAAATGTTTCATTCTAAAAATACCTTTTGCAAATTGTGTTATTTTTAATTTATTCTTTTTAGCCTACGCATATGAATTAGGTATTTAGTGTATAAAAATACATATTTCCTTTGAAATTATTACCAAATCATTTCAGCAAATTGATTGGAAGTTTAAAATAAGAAACAAAAAAAACATGCAAACATGTTGGACGTTATTCACAACATAAAATATAATTAAACCACAAAAGTTCGTTTCTGATATTAATAACACGAATGAGTAATTATAATTATACCTTTTTACCTTAACTACTACATCTTTCGAGGGAAAAAATGATGGATAAGATATTAATCTTAATAAATACAGTTGTCGTGTATTTAAAAAATTTAAAAGATTGTTTTTTTTTTTTTTAAGTTTTAAATAGGATGTAATATTTACAAATTAGCTTTGGGAATCCCATTTAAGAAAATACCTACATATCTAATTCTATTTATATAGAATTGAAATTGAACAATCAGAATCGTCACGATATGGTGACAAGTCTAGTACAAGGCAAAGATTTATAAGTGCCAACAGAGAAGGTATAACTATGATCAAATTAAATGCAAAATAATCAACTTTTGAGGTTTGTGATTTGTTGTTAGTTTTATTTGTTGGATTATTCAACAAGTTTATTTAAGATTTTTTGAGGGGGGTTTATTTTAACGTTTTAATTAAAATCTAACTATAATTATGTTCATTTAATTGTTTACAAAAGACTTAAAGGTAAAAGATGTTGGACACCCTATATATGGAGTGTCTTTGGTTTTCAGTCTGGCAATACTTTTTCTGAGTTTTTTTTTTGACAGCTGTCACTTGATGTATAATCCGTTTGGTTGCCATTTCAAACTTACCACTGAACAAAGTTTGTAAAATGTGAAAATTTATTACCAACATAATGGTTCTAATCGCTCAAAGCATTGTTACAATCAATTTATTAAAGGAAGCTTTTAGTGGGCGCATTATCTCGCGTCGTGGGCGTGTGGCGTCTCCTTCAAGATTGTGCTATTTAAAACCACTTATATTGGAAATAGCTTTTCTAAACAGATAAGACCAAGACGATGGATGGTTGAAAAACAAATACGCTTCAGCTTCTACTTCATCTGTGTTACGATGGGCCTGCTTCGAGATTGCTTTCAATGACATTTCCAAAAGTGCATTTTTAAAATGGCACTTCTGTCATTAGCATCAGCTATTATTTTTCTCAAAAGTTTAGTTTGATTTTTCAAATAAGAGTTTTGAAATAAAAAAAAATAAATAAATCGTGGAAGTAGCATACATAGCCCATAATAAGCAATAGAAATCCCTCCAAAAGCAAATGTATTTTGTTTGCTGACTTTTACAGCTGTTGGGCTGTCAGACAAAGAAAATATTCAGCAAATTTGAACTAGACCTTTCGTTTGGAGTCACATTACGTTACATTACGTTCCTTTCCCTGCGATTGTCAAACGAAACGTGAGGTCAAAGCTTCATTGTGATAGCATGCATTCAATTCCTATGGCTGAACTCGTAAACGTCAGTCAAAGCCGAAGTTGAAGCATGTTTGTGTTTTAGCCATAAAGCATTGGACGCGAGTATAAGGCTTGTTATTACTGAATACTGACATACAGACCCATTTACTGCTAAAAAGTCTTCCAAAAATTGGGCCTCCCAGCTGCAGCACTTTTTGCCCGAAATCATTTTAAAAAACATAATGGCAATGCAATGTAATGTTCTTGAAAAAAAACACCCTTTACACCAACTTTCTGTGGGCTTTTTGAAATTCTTATCCACATCAATGTAATTTATAGGTAAACATGGAATTTAACTTGCACTGCAATGGAGCTGAAAGCTGTCGCAATCTCTCGGTTCACGTTGTGTAGGAAGTTAATTTATAACTTGCTTGATAGGTAATTTGGTCTTATTATTGATAGAAGAAATAAATTTAAAATTAGCATATACTAGAATCTAGACTTAACACCTTTAAATGACGTTCGATTATCACCTTTTATATCCTTAATTGGCAATAACTCATTCGAATTGCAATTTCATTCAGTTTATACAAAATCATGACTGTCACTTTATTTTCCATTTGACAGATACTTTTGTTATAATGGTATCTATAGATCAGTACATATATTTTAAACTTCATAAAACAAAAAAAAAGAATTAATTTTATCAATCCAGTTGCCCACAATCCGCAAAAAAGCGGGATGATTTTTTGTACAGGAAATTCTGTCAATTACTTTCATCATTGAAGGCAACTATTGGTATTTTGGTATGGTAGCGATCATCGAAAATTTCTACAATTGAAGAAAATGTGCACGATTAGAAGTCCAGGCAATTTTTTTTTCTGACAAAAGTCTTTCATTGGAATTTTATAAAATTGAGACAGAAATCTTTCGAACGCTTCAATTAATTTTTTGACGTATAAAATCAGCTGTTCAGGAGAATATGTTTTAGAAAAATAATCAATATGGAATTTGTGATTTCAAATCTTTCAGAATATGTATAATGTGCGTTTCTAATCGAAAAAAGTAAAAAGCTAAGTACATACATCAGACGAAAGTCAGCCCTTATAGTTTTATTAGATCAGTCAGTGCTCTAGCAATAATTCAAACATAATACTGATAATATTCAAACAACTCTTAATAAAATATTGTATCTTCACATTCAAAAGTGTTAAATGTCTTAAGATATGACAAATTTCAAACATTATCTGACAATACCCGTGTTTTGTTGGGAAATCTATCCATAGTAAAGTAGGATTTTACACGAATAACAAAAACAATATCCATAGTGAGAATAACACCGAAAAAAGTTAGAGTAGAATCTCACTATGGATAGGTTTTTGACATTTATACAAGCCTCGAATGGATCTTATGTGATTTCGTTCTCAAATGTTGGTACGATTGATATTGCATTTGTGTCTCGATGGCTGTGTTCGTTGAGTAGTTCAGCATTTAGAATCATATGTGTTTTCCACTGCGGAAAAAACGAATCTATTACTGTTGATATTATTAAATTTTGTTAGTGAAAATGGACTAACTGGGCTTATTTTGCATGAAAAAACAATAGACAAGATATTTATGTTTTGCTATGTTTCCAAAAAAGGTTTATCTCAGTTTAGAATAAATAAATCTCAACTCGATTCAGGTATATAAAGAATTGAGGCGAGCTTCAAGCTCGCTTCAACACAACATGTTAATGTAGTAGTCTACGAACAAACCCCCTTTTTGAAGTTTTTGTATTATTATTTTGACAGATCTTCTTTCAGTTGTACTAATTTTTAAATACAAAAATCTGGCCACTGCGGATCGTTTTGTTGGGAATTTCTCACTTTACTAAATATGAAATGCGAACAAAACGCACGTAATGTCCCACAATGACATTTCTGGTTATATTATCCGTAATTTTAAAATATTTTAATTCCAGAGTAAACCGAAACGTCTGAACACACCCCTGAAAACACATATCCTTTTGCACAAATAAAAGCAATATTTTATTACGATAACGAAACTGTCATCTGTCAAAATAATGTATATAAAAATATATACAAAAGTATTCATAATGACGTATGTACATACATAACTATATGCTTGCAATGCAAAGTTTTTAGTTTTCGACCCACCAAAACCTCTACAACGGATTGAAGGTTTCAAAAGAGTTTGATTAAAAATTCAACAATTATTTTTGCAAACTTTACAAGTTGGCCAAATATAAGGTGCGTCAAAGAAATGGATAGAATTTTTTAAAAAATCTAACCACCATCTTTATTTGAGTTAGGAAAAGTATCTTGTGGCGTTGGAAATACGAAGGATGGAGAATTTTTGTCAGTACTATAAAAAATCCATGGAGGACTTATTTGTCAAACGGCGCGCAATTGCAGTAGAGTGCTTCTTTCGCCATAACGATTCTCGCATAGTAAAATCCCACCAGCCGGGATTATGATTATTGGTAAGGATCAGTTTTACATGAACATTGAAGTAAATAACGTATCACGTTTGAAGCTGAATGTTTTAATTTGACAACATTCTGCTTACATTTCTACGGTTATGTCAGGGAAAGTCTATGAACATTTTGTATGACATTTGCATCAATTCATACAAAATCAGGGCCATCATCTAAATGATGCTATTTTAAAAACAAACAAGTTTTGGAAATAAATGTGTGTATATATAAAAAAATTGTGGTTTTCTCTTTTCAACGCCGCAGAATTCAATTTTCTATATCAATCAGAAACTGAATTATGATTTTTTTTAAATATTTTTCATTTATTTCTCTAACGCTATTCATTATGCCCAAATATGAATTTATGAGTAATTGTGCTTCGGATTCTGTATTTTTTTTTTCTAGAAAAGAGAATGTCGTTATTAAATCCAAATGACACTTTCAGAACAATTTACATGCTTTTCAAACTCTTTTCAATCCCCACTAACAAAAACGCCATTCATAAATTCATGTGTCAAGAATTATTGTTGACATTTAATGTCACATAAAGTACTATAAATATTTATAATGGATCAAAAGAAAATTATGATTACATTTTTAAAATATTTAGCAATTGTTATTGGAACGTGGAAAATGCAGACATTGTTTATAAATATTAAATCACAAATTAATGACTTACTTTCTGAGAAGTGTTGAAATATATAGGGTCTTTCAATGAAAAGTTTTCATTTAAATCAATTTATTTTTTAAACTTAAAAAGATTAAAAATCAATCTTGTTTTAAAACAAATTTTACAGAAATCACTAAAATCACTAAGTAACGTCATTTAAATTATGATCCAATGGTGGAATCATAAGGTAAGGTGATTTTTGACAATCAAGAAAATCCATCTTTGTAAAGTGATACATTTTTAATCACTTCTTTAAGTTACACATATTTAGGTGTCCATTTGGTTGAATATAACTTTAATGTTTTTTATCTTTACTTGGTGTTAGATTAAAATAAACAATGTAGAATTTTAAATAACCTATTGTTAAGGGTTTAACAATTTACTTGTTAGCAATTGAAAAATATTTAGCAATTAACTAAGGGACTCCAAAATTTTAAACCTTTCTTTTCGTTTTGTCCCTTATTAAAAAACGAGCATTCAAACATTCCTAAAAAGTGACAGTTCGTAAACATAAACAAGGCAAATGCGCGTAAACGGACCTTTTAATTGCAATTCTCAATTGTTCACTGGACCATTCTATTGTACAGATGTCATATGGATAGGAGAAGTCATTCTGTGATTTTTACTTTAGCAAATTGTTAAGATATAGAAGTTAAAAAGGTTTAAAATTAGGTAAATCATCTTTAAAGTTGAGTAAATTGCTAAAAATGACTTTAAAATTTTACTAAATTGTTTGAAACTTTGCGCCAATATTTTTGTTTCAGTACAATTATTTGTATGCCTTCATATTAATGACAATCCAAATCAAATAAAAAATAAGAGAGTAAGGCTCATCCCTATTAAATTGTGAAATGTGAACCCTACAATTATTTTAATAATTTCAAAAGATTCTATTTAAATTTTTAAATATTAAAAGAAAGTGATACTAGCCATTCTTAACGATTTAGCTAATTTTACACGATTTTAACATCTTACTACCTTTTTTTACAATTTGAATCAATGAATGGCTATATTACCTTTGAAAAATTTTCTAAATCCATATGGCATCTGTCACTATTTTAGAATAGCCCAGTCTACGTTGGGAATTCCAATTAATAGGTCCGTTTCAGTCTGTTTGCTCTATTTATTTGAACGAACTGTCACTGGTTAGACGTGTTCGGATGACTGCTTTTTTTTTAATAATTAGTTAGCAAAATGAGAAAAGAGGTTCAAAATTTTAAATTCGCTAGTGATTGCTTAATATTTAGCAAATTCCTAGTAAGTTAAATGTTAGGCCCTTAACAATAGGTTGTTTAAAATTTTGAGCCATTGTATTTTAGGGTTTCAAACAATTTGTATTTACATTTTTGATGACTTTTTTGCAAGATTCTTTGATAGTTTGGTTTAAAATAAATAACGATCAAATTTGATAGTCAACAAAATGACATTCAACTATGTATGAGCTTAGCCGATTCCACCCAGACTTCCTGTGTCACTAATAACTTTGAATTTACAGCTTTGTATAAAAAAAATGCTTATGACTTTAGAGTCTAAAACAAGCATTGAAAGCTTCGACAAGCCAATATTTGAGTAAAGCTACCAAGGCATCTTCTTAGTTTAAGTAGTCTTGGAGGTTTAATCACAATTGGTATCAATCATCACGGTTTATCTTTAATCTGAAAAACGAGATCACACCAAAAACGTGACAGTAATATACGCACCAAAAACTTATGCTATAAAGTCGCATGCATAAATAAATAAGGTGACACAACAGCTCGTAGAGAACTCTGTGACTTACAGCTCTCAACCATTCCTGTGGGCGAGTAATGTCAGGGATGGACGGGACCTACAGTTTGTACACCGAATCCAAATAAAGAATTTGAGAAAGCACCTTGCATGACAAGATTTACTTTTGGAGGATTTGTCAAACTCAAAAACACTTAAGGTGGCACGTGCAACACCTACAGTCCTACGCACTAATCACCACGCCACGGGAACTAAATTTTTAAAAACGCACTATGAGTAACACCACTCAAACATCAAATATAGACACGTGAGCACTTAAATTTCAAATTCCACAAGCAACTAACAAATTGTATTGCGGCATCAGAGATTAAAACCTTTTATAAGGAATGTGTATTTCATTATGTTAAACATCGAAGCCAATAAAATTACCGCATTCCTTCGGCAACCTCGATCTTTAAACATCATCATCCGCAAGAGTACATACTTTTTATTTTGGCTCAAATGCGAAGATGATGTCATGAAGGCCCTTTGCCGTTTATGCCCACTCAATAATTTCAAACAAACCTGCCAGCGATACAAACAGAGGTATTGCCAAG
This sequence comes from Eupeodes corollae, assembly GCF_945859685.1. Taxonomy (NCBI): domain Eukaryota; kingdom Metazoa; phylum Arthropoda; class Insecta; order Diptera; family Syrphidae; genus Eupeodes; species Eupeodes corollae. The sequence goes on from NC_079147.1 coordinate 154,767,887, forward strand.
CTAAACACACGCCAAGTAGACAAGTAGACGGGTAAAGTTCTATTGATTTATTTCTGTTTTTTTTTTTTTTTGTAGTATCCGGCTATTTTATTTTTTAAACACACACAATAATTATTTATCTCAAGACTTACTCATATGCATCATCTTTAACGAGTCCTTTCAGCAAAACCTTGTCTCCTTCGTTGATTGATTGTGGAATGATGGCAATAAACGGTCGCGACATTTTTAAAAAATATATTTATTATTTTTTAAAAATTATAACAAAAAAGAAAAAACAGGCGGCCTTTGGTTGACGCGGCTTTGATCACTTTAGATTACTAAACTGAAGAACACAATCTTTTGCACTTTATATGGTTTAAATATCAATGATGAAACTATATGTATTTTTATGTTATCTTTTATTGGTTCAAATGTGGGTTTTGTTTGACGCCTCGACTCGATAAATCGTTGCTAAGTAATTGCAGGAATGTGAACTAGAGTGCGCTAAATATAATGTAAGCTTTTAAATGTTATTTCCTTTTTGTTTTCAAATTATAGGAATACAAAATCCAGGAGATTTCCACTCACTATTTCCTACTATACCATCTAACGTATTAGCTAAGTATCGACGACTGTCTGAAAAGGTTCTTATCAGATTCCGTGTCTTAAATATGACTTATTACGTCACAAACTCACAAGGTAATAAAGCAATAAGCTAAACGAAATGACTCGGCGCGCGTTTTATAAATTTTTGATTCCTATACCGTCCGGTCCGGGTGTAGGTATGTATGTTCACATAAATCTAATATTTATTAGTCATAGGGTTAACACTCGCCGACCGACTCCGACTCCGACATCGACACCGAAATTCCTTTTCCACCTTTAGACACAGAAGCCGGTTTGCCCGAAGTTCACTTTTCGTCTTTCAAATTACCTTAAGTACCCTCACGGTATTCGCGTATTCGTATATTGGGTAACAAAACGTGACGAAATACACTCACTCATGTGCGACTTGACCTAGGCTAAGAAGTACAGAGACTGATTTCTGAAGTATTTCCCCTTTGACGAGAAAGGTAAATTTTCCCAAAGTCTATCTCTTTATAGCGTCGCGTCGTCGTCTAAAATGTTCTTGATGTCAGTCTTCTATTGTGTTGTGTTTGTCAGTATACAATAATCCCCACAGTATTCCCATCATATCGTCTCGGCCACAACGACGGTGGTAGCTGTTATAGGTCTCATGTGGAGAAAACTCTCATATAAAGCTTTAAGAATTTGAATTTTTAAAGCTCTCTTGATTAAGACTTTTTTTGACTTCGGAATAATTTTGCCATTAATGTGGCAAAAAGTCATATTATAATTTATTTTTTAAATTATTAGGTACCTGTTTTAAGGTATTTCACACAACTTGAGTGATTTAAATAAAACTACAAAAATTATATTATTATTATTATTATAACGGGTGTTTTGTTTTTAGAATTATAGTTTCTTATTTCACAATACTTCTTTCGGAGTTGGTCTTTTTAGCTGTCATTTTATGTATGCTCAGTTTGGTTCACCATTTCATACAAAAATACATTTATTCCTAAACAATATTTCCAATGCTAAATTTATTATTAAAATAATGGTACGGTTCCATGCAGCAAGAAAAACAATCAATTTATTGAAGGAAACTTTTTTAGTGAGTGCGTTATATCAATTGCGAAGTGGGCTTGTGACATGGACTCCACAGTTGTGAAATTTTACACAGCAATCTGCTAAAAAACTACCTTTCAAAAGACAAAAGAGATGTCATCATTTTGTTTTCGAAAAATTCAATATTGACATGTATGTAAATTTCAATCAGAAATGTTAAAAACATGTAATTTGTAATTACTTGTACTATACGACAAGCAAATCGATGTTCATCTTTAAAGCACTAGTCTTAATTATCATGTAAACTGATTTACAGTCCGATTCTACCCCATGTGAAGAGTCGCAAGTCACAAGCTCTTGTGTATATTTCTTGTGAAATTTGTTGCGATTTATTGAAATGTTGTTATTCTCCTCCAAAACGTCACAAGAAAACTCACAACGAAACTCACCATAGCATGGTGAGACTTGAAAGTGTCATTATTTGATACAAGACTTACAACGTAATTTTGTAGCTAAGGCACAAGTCACAAGCTCTTGTGTATATTTCTTGTGAAATTTGTTGCGATTCATTAAAATGTTGTTATTCTCATCCAAAACGTCACAAGGAAACATGCAACGAAACTCACCATAGCACGGTGAGATTTGAAAGAGTCATTATTTGATTATTATTTGTAGTTACCTTTTATATACAAGACTTACAACGTCACTTTGTCGCTAAGGCGAACGTGAACATATCTGTTAAGCAAGAATTGAAATATTTTTGACAAGTTAATTATAGTTTTCATTGAACATTTCTGTACACAAATAAACTAATTGGAAAGAAAATGGGGCGCTGTCAGTTTTCACGAATTGAGTGTTTTTATTAGCTTTTCATAAAAAACGAATAGGTACATAGGTAGAAATGACTATATCAAGGCAACCTAGCCTGAGATACAATTAGCGCTGTAGTGCGCCTCGTTTGACCTTTGATTGAAAGGAATAGATTTATAGAGAAGCTTCATAGCGATTATGTGAGAGCCATTTTGTCGAATTAAGAATAAAGATTAGGTCTCCAATCTTTGTCTCAGATAGCTTTTCAAGTTCGTGAAAGAATGCTTTTCCAAAGTATTTCATTCTAGTGTTTTCGTTTCACTTTCTCTTTGGTCACTACAGCTACGGCAAAAGGTGTTGTAAGAGATACCCAACTTCTCTGCATGAACTCCTATAGGCCAATGTCCGGTACAAACCGCAACAATCCTGGCTATGTCTTGCCTTGGCCTGCATAGAAGATCGTTTGTACGGGTTTATTATATAGGTGGGCCATATCTTCCTAGATATAATGCAGTTGGGTAAATTGCTCCACTTTCGGTTTGATTCAGTTTGGTAGATAGAAAAGATTTTACCCTTCATAGCACCAAGAGGAATGTTAAACATTTTCGCAAGTGAGCTATGATGGGCCGATCCTTGCCTGGCTAGCTCGTCAGCCCGTTCATTTCCCACGATACCACTATGGCCCGGAACCCTGATCAGGGTGACACCGAGGTTAATATTCAGGCTCGCAAGCTCATCGCGATATTGCTGGACCAATTTAGATGAAGATCAGTGGCGATTCTTCTCAGTTGGCTAGGTTGGCTGCGCCAACCCTAAAATTTCAGCTTAAATAGACAAACAAATTATTTCTATAAAGATTGAATGCATATAACAAAAAAACATAACTTCCCAATGTGCTTAAATCATTATAAAACCAGCAAAACCTATATAAATAGAGCCATTTACTGCAACCCGTACGTGCTATATTAATCCCATACAAAGTTACTTTTTAATGCTTTTAGAATTTCAGTCTAGAGTTGGCGATAAAATTTGTCGCCATCAAATGACATTCAAAACTATACTATTATTCCCGATGTGCCGATATGCTATCTCATTCTATCTTTAAGAACAGACCGAAAAAATATTCACAAAAGTTGGCGCTACTAATATGCGCCAACGCAACAAGTAGAAAAATGCGAGAAGAAAATGTGTGTTTCTGCTTGGTCGTTTGTAGCGAGACAGTCTCAGTGCGAAAATCATAAAAACTAGGCATGCTGCTAGGTTGCCAGAGTCCAAATTGCATGATATATCCTTTTTTTTTTAATGTGATATAGGCTTATAAAAATCTGGCAAGCCTGAACCTGTGGAAAAAAACATGAGAAAAAAATGCATTGGGACTGTAGCTGTGGGATATGGTTTTTTCTATTGGGGTAGAAAAACCCGAGAAAAAATGATGGTGTGTGCTTACTGCTTACTGCTTGGTCGTTTATCCTAAACCTAATTTTCAGTTAATGAATTTATCTTGAAACTTAATTGTAGTTTTCTTTTCAGTGGGGGAATGAATTAAAAAAAACTTTTAACTGTCATAAATTAAATTATACGTATTAACATTTTCGGTACATTTCTCAATATTTACAAGCATTTTAAAGGCAAAAAAAGTGGTCAATGAATCTGTTTAATTTTATTTTGTTCATTTACGTTATTTAAAAGTTCTTATTAGCGAGGCGATTTCATGTGGCAGTACTTTATAGGCGAATTTGAACCGTCCTTTTAAATTTATTATTAAAAACTTTTTTCTTAAAATAAATAAGCTTTATAAGTATAGATAAAACCTACGTGTTTTAAAACATAATTCAATTGTTACAAAAAAATGGGTGTCAATGTGTTTCATGTAAGTTTTTTAATATACACCATTTAGTCCAGCAAAATAAGGGTTCTTATATTGACAAAAAAAAAAATTGTATAGGCACCTACCTACCGAGCATAGATTTCATAATTTTATTTCGATGATTCTTTTTACTTTTGATAACCTACACTAAATAGGTACATAGCTACAGTGCGATTTTCATACAAATAATCTATCCAAAATGATGTGTATGGGCGGGTGGGGTATGTGTTACTAGCGTACGGCTGTATTTTTCTTTGGGGTTATGCAATCTTTTACATTGTACATTACTGCTCTAAAATAAGACGGCATAGATAGTCCAGTAAACGAAATAATTTTGCTTGCAAGAAATAATGCTCTCTTGGTTATTTTTGTATATGCTAAGCGTTACCTCCAGGTATGCATAACATTCCTAAACTCCCCAGCCCAGCGGCCGGAAACTGGACCTAAGAGGGGGGTAAATGTCGCCCTTTTTAACTTGTTGTAAATGCTTGTTGAGCGAATCATATGAATGGAAAAGTTAAAAGCAAGTTACAAGCAAATTAAATTGCCTATAAAAAGGATATTTTTATATTTTAGCTAGAATCATTTATAAGGGTGATGCGGGAAGTAGAAAAGTCAATAAATCTGAAAAAACATGTTAAGGGTATCTACATAACCTTTTTTATAGGAAATGTATTTTACTCTAATTTTGTAATTTAATTTTTTCAGCTCGATGTGCAAATATTCACAAAAATATAAAAACCCTCCTCCTGTACTTAGCTCGCGGCCCTTGACTTTTGGTATGTTATGTGACATTTACGAGAACACTATTTTTTGGCTCGTCGTTGACTGGACTATTAGAAAGTGAAGCCTAAGCGGGAACACAGAAAACCACCATTTTAAGGCTATTTAACATCAAAACAACTGTATTTTACTATGTATTGTAAAGAAAAAACATTTGTTTTTTTTTACCTATGTAGGAGCTAGGGGGTAATCTCTGAGTTACTGAATGTATTCTTAAAATTCTCTCGCTATTTAAAAGCCACAATGTCCACGCTTAGATACAAATATGCTTAAGAGCGTCCTTTTTCTCACACAAAGAACAAAAGAACATCAAAAAAGAATGTCTTGGACACTTGCCCATTTGCAAGGACATTTATCATGTTTTTATTTTTATATTTCTTCTTAAAATTGGCGTCCTTGTCCTAAATTGGGGAGTTTAAAAACAACGTATAAAGACTCTAAAAGAGAGTGTATACGAAGTTTTAATACAACTCAATATTCATTTTATCCGTGGTTAGCAGGGTGTGAAAACAAAATTGCACTGTTCTGTTGACCTTGTCTTCTTTTTTCCTCTCTTTGAATCGAGAAAACTATGTTGAAACTCTCAACCTGTTGAAACGTAACGACCCTATCATAGCTCAACACTTTTAAACTGCTACAGTTTTTAAAGGAACATCGAGCCATAATGCTCGATGAGTCATCTGACATCTAAGATAAAAGTAATGCGAGCAGACGGGTTTCATCAATTTTGGCAGCATACCATCGAAATTGTTCCATTAAACGCTGAAAAAAGAGCGGTTCCAAACGAAGATTTGTGTTCAAACGAAATTAAATAGAAGAAATTATTTTTCGAAGTAATTGACAACCTAAGCATGCAGGTTTCAAAGAGATTTTCATCTATTGAAAAATTGAAGTTTTTCAATCTGATGAACGGCAAAAAAATATTACAATATCGCCAAAATCAATATTTTCCTGATGATTTGATAACAAAACTTATTGAATTGTACCCAGAAATATTTGAATTCAGTCAACTGATAAATGAATTGACCGTATTATATGCCAACTATACCGAAATTAAACTGCCGGAAAATACATCAACAACAGCGAAAATTTTAAATCCATATGAGGTTCTTCTCTGGTTGGAGTCCAAAAATATTTCTGGAAGCTTTGAACAAGTTTATTCACTTTCAAAACTTATCTATACCATTCCAGCTACAACCGCTTCAGTCGAACGTTTTTTTTCTGCGTTGAAAAGAATAAAGATGTATCTTAGAAGCACACAAGGCCAGGAAAGGTTGAGCAACTTAGCTCTTATTTCAATAGAAAAACAAATTTTGTCAGAGTTAAGAAAAATTGAAAGCTTTTGTGAGCAAGTTCTTGAAAAATTTTTGAAAATAGAGCGACGACTTGATTTTTTATATAACCAAATAAGTTTTTAATGAAAAAAAAAAAATAATTTAAAAAATAAATAAAATTGTTTGTTTTTATTACGTTTAGCTTTGATCAAAGTAGCCAACCCAGAACTGAAGACCAGGAACCGCCACTGATGAAGATATGGCCGAGTTAATGGCTTTGAAAGCTGCCTGACTGTCTGTAAAGATAGCCGCATTTCGGTTTTGGTTTGGGTTTTGTTTAAGTATCTTATATGCCTCCCTTATTGCCAGCAGTTCAGCCTGAAAAACGCTAGCAAAGTCAGGAAGCGTAAAGGATTTGGCTACATTTAGGGACTCAGAAAAGATCCCAGAACCAACTCCGCACTCCATTTTTGAGCCGTCAGTGAAGATGGTTGTGTTGAAACCTATCGACACGATGTCATCCTGCCAATCTTCTCTGGATGGGAAAAGAACCTTAAAACACTTACTAAGGCTCAAAGTAGGAGTGCAGAAGTCATTGTCTACCGAGATAATATCTGAGGGAATCAATTTCGTTGTGTTGCTGTGACCATAAGGTTTTGACAACCAGCTGTTTGATTCCTTCAGCGCTGCAGGAAACTATTTATTTAATAAAAAGGTCGATTGGTAGAAGATCCAAAATAATGTTTTAAGCGTCCGTTGGGCAAGTACGCATGGCCCCTGTGGTGCCCACGCAAGCTGTTCTCTGAACCTTCTTTAGCTTATCATAAAAAAAAACGATTAGATCATTGAATTTTTAAAAATCAAGCAAAGGCAAAGTCCTGGATTCAATAAAATCTTTTTTCTTGGTCAAAAAAATGTACAACTTATTTTCTATTTTATTTATTTTCTCAACCAAGACTCGAAACAAGGTGCCGTTTTCACTATAATTCAAAGCATCGACCCACCATTTGATTGATCAGTAAATCTGAAAATATTTTTTTTTAATTTTCGAAAAAAAGTATTTACAAAACTATTTCCTACCCACTTGAAATACACATCAAAAGAAAGGTATTTTAATGCTCTACACCTATTTGCAAACCAAAAGCTTGTGCGAGCTTCCGTTTCGGAATTATTGGTGAAAATGTAAAGTTACAGAAATTCGTTCCCATCACACATTATCTTTCTATTGGTAACTTTAAACAATTTAGTAAAATGCTGAGCCATTTTTAGCAATTTACTAAGCTGTAAAGATGATTTAAACCATGATGATTTGACATCATCTAGGTGGGAGTCCGTTAGTTTGTTTCGCTAAATATGTTTTACGTATTTTATTCTGGAAAACGAAGATTCGCAAACAAATGTATGTAGATCCAAATAATGTCGGCAGAATCTGTGAAGTTCCTTTGACGATTGCATATTTTTCGAGGACGATGCTAAAAAATTCTAAGTATTCCACTTTTTCCCTTTTTTCCTTAAACAGAGCTTCAAGATTTGAATCGTTTTTAAAATCCATGAACTCAATTAAAAAACTTTGGCTGATCTTGATTTAAAACAGAAGCCACTTGTGAGATAGTCGTTGTTTCCAGATGCCATGGGTTTTCTACAGGCGTTAAGCATTTTTTTATTTTTCTGATATCATGAAACCTTTTTTCAAATTCTTTTGACAGTGCTGTTAAGTAATTCAATATTGTTGAGCAGTTTTCTTTAGAGATGTCGATGTGGTCGTAGCTACTACCATAATATTGTTGGAGAATTTTGTAGCTGTTTACTTATTTCTTCATAAAAAATATTAGGCTTTTCTTGGAAAGCAAATATTTTACTTGCCATCTGTGAAATTATGTTATCTTGATCTTTTAAATTTCGAATGAGGCTATTTAGTTTTCTAAAAGACACCACCAATGATCATCTTTTCAATTCTGGGTAAACTTTTTTATTTTGTTGTAAGAAGAGGATTATTTTGTGGCGCAAGGAAAAAACATTTTCAAAACCCTTCTTCTAATAAGCCTTTGCACAATGTCATTCTGCTCTAGAAAATTTGAAATTGTATTAAGATAATCTATTCTCCGTGTCTGATCTTTCATTGGAAGGAATTTGAAAAATTCTTTGAAGATTTAATTCTGCTCTGTGCAATATTTAACAAACACAAAATATCAGTGCGAAAGCCAAGTTAAAAAACATACAGTTCCTTAAGTTTTCTATTAAATGTTTACGAATATATTTGGAAATGTCTTCAATACGTCTCACACATGTTGAATCAGACAGCTGTAGTTTTTTTTTATTTCGGACAATATTTGTTATTTGTTGCTAAAATTTATCAAACAGTATATCGGCAGCACATACGAAACATTCTTCGACAATTTCCGCATCTGTAAACGGTTTCATGTGCTTAACAAGAGTGTAGCAAATTTCGTAAGATGCCTTAGTTACCACAGAGTCTTGAGATAAGGCCACGGACTTCATATTATTTTGTTGCAGTTGTAATGACCTCTTTAAAAAAATTAGTTTCTCATTTTTTAATTGTGTTCCAGGAGGATCAGTTTCGTTGAAAGTTTTGTGTTTTGTGTTAAAATGACGACCAATATTATACTTTTCGAAAATAACTTTTTCACGGCATATTAAACAGGTAGCCCCGTTGTTTTTGCTTGGGACAACAAAATATTCTGTTTCCCATTCATCTTGAAATGATCTATTTTCATCTGATATATTTCGTTTTAGTTTCGAAGAAATTCCTTCCATTATTCTTTATTTACGAAAATTCACTGCAACCGATGAATTTTCCATTAAAAGTTTAAATAAAATGATTCCAATTCAATTTCGAAAGTGCAAGAAAAGTAAGGAATACCAGCTGTTTTTTTATTTAGTTGTGATAACTTTTCATGGCGTTGAAAGGAGTGATTTCTAGAATATTTTTTGAAAACACACGATGTCCACTTTTCCCCTGATGTACGTTCTAGTGTTGCTCACATTTCGAAAATTCAAAAGGATTTATTTTTCTCACGTTTTTCTGCAGTCACTCGATATTTTAAGAATTTATTCAACCACGCTGCGGGAAAACCTTTATAGGCTCGAGGTCCCCAGGTTAAGTATAGCTGATTTAAAGGATGTTAACATCTTACTATCTCTTACCAATTTGCTAAAGTTCAATTCTCGAAATGGCTTCTTTTACATACAGCAATTCTTTATGACATCTGTACATTTATTCTTACAAGGGGACGGTTATAGTAATAAGTGAAACCCATTACTAAAAATTGATATAATAGGAATTTGAAATGTTTTACTGAGGGACGTTTATAGAAATCAGTAATGTACGTTATTAAATTATATTCATCAAGTAAGCTGAAGCTTCATGAATCCTTTTTCCTCTTTTTGGGAACGCAATAAGGAAAACGAAATGTAATTTTGTTGGGATTTTTCAGTTGACATTTTGTTCAATAAAAATTATGTCTTATCAATATAATTCTTAAAAAGTACATATTTACGAAACAAATTTATTTTCAAATGCATTTTTTTCCTTTTTGCATTTATTTTTCTGTAAATAAAACTCTAACATGTTCAAAAATTTAAAACAAATATTATACTGATGGATTTTATTGAAAGCTATAAATAGTGCCTAGGAGCATTGGATAGAAGAGGCAGGTTCAGATGCTATAAGGGACTTGAAAGTAAGGCAAGTTTTTAGCCTCTGATTAGCCAGCTGCCAAAAAATTACCTTCCAATTAAGGAAACTTTAATGGAAAGTTGACTGGAAAGTTAGTCAAGAAAAATCTCCCTAACTATTAAATCAAGTCTACTACTATCAAAATGACAGTTGATCATGCTTTTTCATTCAGCTGAACTTTATTACTTTATGATTTATTTATTTTCTGCACATCCATTTAATGTTTTCTGTAAATGGTTTCCTTGTCAATTCGGAAAAGAACGAGCTTGCCTGAGGAGTGTTTTTTAGACAATAATGTTTTTGGTAGTTTGCGTACTATGAACATAAAGTAGTGTTTTGCGAAGAAAATTACCTGCCCAATGTTCCAGGCAACAGTTGGGAATTGCAAATAATAGGTCCGTTTAAGCAAATTTGCTTTGTTCATTTTCACGAGCTGTCACTTTTTTAACGTGTTTGGATGCTCGTTTTTAAATAAAATAATTTAATAATTAGCAAAACGAAAAGAAAGGTCTAAAATGTTGTAGTCTTTTAGTAAATTGCTAAATACTACCACCTACCAATGCCATCTTTTATATTTTGTTGAAAATTATTCTAATTGTTCCATTAATCTTTGTTCCAATTTTATAAATTCCCAATGACAGATTTCTGCCAGAAGCAAATGTCTAGCCCAATAAGTATTTTTCAAACCCTTAGGTTATTTATTGGGAAAACTAATATGAGGAATGAATGAGGTATGAATTAAGTTTGTATTGCAAACATATTTTGGATTTAGTTGATAAATATAAGTCTTATGGCGGTTTTTCCGAAGAATGTCATAAAAAGTAGAAGACAAAATCTAAATTTACCTATTAGCATGTTTTAAATCAAGTAAAAAGATACTCTGATTGTTTGCTTAGTACGAGTATTAACTTGATAGAATCAGGAAGTATGGGTAGAGGTAAAAGTCTAATCAAAAAATAAGCTGTCCAAATTCGAGCTAACAGGAATCTCGGCAAAACCATCTGTTTCATAGCCAGCAAAATAAGAAGAAGTTCAAATTTTGTATAGGTACAACTACCTCAAGAATCTGATCGGAAATACTCCTAATATTGGTATCTGGTGATATAAAATTATTATTTGAAGGTAATATTTTTCAAGTCACTTTTCACTTTTTGTATTTGTATGTCTATTGTTAGTTAACTCACTGTGACTTCCAGGTGGAGTGGAAAACAACTTTCCAGCTGCCAATAATGCTGAAAACTTCGTGATGTTACAGAAAATGCAAATATCTGTTTTGAATTAAAAACCGGAAAAATATGCAATCATTTACTCCGTTTCAAGTAACATCAAGGAAATAAATATTTATAGCTGTTTGAGATTCCAATTGTTCGTCGTTATATATTCTGCTCCATTCTCCATCTATGCGTACGGGACCAAAAATAACCCGAAAAATTTTTCTTTAGAAGCATCCTAAGACGCTCTCATCTTTCTTTGACAGGGTCCAGGCCTCAGCGCCATAAATGAGAACCGGGATGATGAGTGTCTTATAGATGGTGATTTTAGATGCTCGAGAGAGGACTTTACTTTTTAATTGCCTTCTAAGTCCAAAGAAGCAGCGATTTGCAAGAGTTATTCTTCGTTTGATTTCAGCGCTGGTATCGTTGTCTGTGTTAATAGCGGTGCTTAGGTAGACAAAGTCCTTAACTACCTCAAAGTTATAGCTGCCCATGGTGACGTTTTGTCCAAAACGTCGTTGTTCAGTGTCCTTGTTTGATGACAGCATATACTAGGTCTTGCCCTCATTGACCACTAAACCCATTTTCTTCGCTTCCGTCGCAATGCTCAAAAACGCTCCATAATTCACGCTTTGATCTTCCAATTATGTCAATATCATCTGCGTATCCGAGTTATTGGATGAAGCTTTTGTAGATTGTGCCTCTAGTGTTGACGGTTAAGTTTTGCACAACTCTTTCTAGAAAGATGTTGAAGAAGTCGCATGATAGAGCATCGCCTTGTCTAAAACCTTTCTTGTTATCAAATGCATCGGTAAGATTTTTTCCGACCTTGATAGAGCAGCATGCATTCTCCATCGTCATTTTGCACAAACGGATAAGTTGGACAGGGATGCCAAAACTAGACATTGCTCGGTAGAGCTCTTCCCTATAGATGCTGTCATACGCGGCTTTAAAATCGATAAGGAGATGGTGGGTATCGATTTGAAGCTCCTGGGTTTTTTCCAAGATCTGCCGTAGTGTGAATATTTGGTCGATAGTGGACTTGCCTGGTCTGAAGCCACACTGATAATGACCTGTAAGGTTGTTGACGAATGGCTTCAGACGTTCACATATTATGCTGAGATTTCACTCATCGGGCATTCTTTCTTCCGACCATATTTTGCAGATGAGTTGTTGCATGCTCCGTACCAAGTCATCGCCTGCTGCTTTGAATAGTTCGGCAGCGATGCCGTCAGCTCCAGCAGCTTTGTTTGACTTAAGTTTAGATATAGCTATCTTCACATCTCCAAGGTCGGGTAGACGGAATTGTTGATCTGCGTCGCCGAGGTTGAGTGGTTCTATCGCCCTTACAACGGAATTCGGTTCGTCATCGCCGTTATATAATTTGAAGAAGTGATCTTTCCATATTCTCAGCATCGACTGCGGTTCTGCTACGATGTTCCCCTGATCGTCTTTACAGCCTTCGGTTCGTGGCTGGTACCCTTGGGAGGTTTTTTTTACCTTTTGGTAAAATTTACGAACCTCATTCCTGTTGTGACATCCCTCTATCTCCTCGATCGCGCGCTTCTCATGCTCTCTTTTTTCCGTCTAAGAAGCCGGTGTTCCTCTATCTTCTTCTGCTCAAAGAGCTCGCGAGCAGCTCTAGTCCTTTTGTGCAGCGCCGTTTTGTATGCCTCTTGTTTCGCTGCGTGCGCTTGCCGGCATTCGTCGTTAAACCAGGGGTTTCGCTGTGGTGGCCGTGTGAAACCTAGCCCTTCAGAGGCGGCATCTCTGATGGCTGCAAGGAAATGTTGCCACTGGTTTTCAATGCTTAATGCAGGCAGCATAGGACCCCTTAAAAGGTTATTAGAGACTCGATCGGAAAAGGACATGGCAGTCTCTTGTGATTGTAGCCGTCTAACGTCTAATCTTCTCACAGTACTTATTTGTTTTGGTTTGGATCGGGATATCCGTAGACGTACCTTGGTTACAACTAGGCAGTGGTCCGAGTCAATGTTGGCCTCTCGGAATGTTTGGATACTGGATAAGTGTCGTGCGTCGATCGCAATGTGGTCAATCTGGTTGACGGTTGATTGATCAGGAGATTTCCCCCTTGTAGATATTAAGATGCGTGAACTGCGTACTAGTTACCAGAACGTCTCACCCCGCAACAAAATCGATCAGCCTGAATCCGTTGTCGAAGGTGGTGTCGTGCAGGCTGTATCTCCCGATTATGCCACCAAAGATGTCTTCTCTTCCTAGCTTTGCATTAAAATCTCCTAAGACCATTTTAATGCCAGGGCTCGAACAATATGTCTTTGGTGTCTTCATCTTTCTCATCTGTTTGGGCATGCGCGCATATTAGCCTTATGTTGGCGAATTTAGCCTTGATGCGGAATGTCGTGATGCGCTCGCTCACACTCTTGAAACTCAAGACTTTTTGCCTGAGTCTAGTTCCAACAACAAATCCACACCCAAATAGACGCTGTCTTTGTTCTCGGTAGCAGTCGCCGTAGTAGATATCGCAGTCTTTTAGTTTGCGTTTGCCCGGTCCATCCCATCGCACTTCTTGGATGGCTGTAATACCTACTTCGCAGCAGTTTAGGGCTTTCGCTAATTGTTCGGCTGCACGTGGTCTGTTAAGGGACCTAACATTTAACGTACAGATCCGAAGTTCGTTGTCCTTATTTCCTTATTTCCCCGACGGGACAACCCCCAACTTGGAGGGCGAGATCCTTAGTATAACTTCAAGGACGGGGAGCCGGATAAACCACTCCTTACTGGGCCTGGGTTCCGAATATGTAGAAAAAGCCCTATAAGATGTTCACTTAGCAGTTCAACCTTACTGGAACTGTAGACGCCTTCGTTGATTCCATCTCGAGAATTTGTCCGCTGCCGCCTAGATAAGGAGAGGTGCCTTAGTGGAAACACCTCTCCCCCTCTTGTGTTTGCTGCCCCGCAACAACTTTCCATTGGGTTTGGAACCCAATCTCCAGTTGAGGTACTAGGCACACGATGTTCACCTCGGGAAGGTGATAGTAGGAGTTGATAGACAGAAGTGGGTTTTAAGACAGATCTGTGGACGTTTGTGTTCTCTTGAATGCACATGTTTACCATTTGAACATCACAAATTCTAAATATTCTCTTAAAATTCCGAAAAGTCTTTCCCAAATTTGGGGAAAATTAAGTTTTGCAGTATATAATCTAGGTCAGACAAAAGTTTCAGAATTTAGGGAAACCCAAATAAAAAGTTGTTAATAATTAAAGTTTAGTTGACGTACTTGGGAAGTTATTTTTTGAAGTATCAATATTTTTAAATCTAGGCTTCTTCAAATTCGGAAAACGTTTTCAGAAATAGTCAAACTATTGAAAAAACATGGATAAAGGCTTTTTAATTTTAAGAGCACTGAGAGGAAATAAACACATTAAAAACGTTACAAAAGCAAACAGTCCTTGGTTACGTAATGTAACGTAAAAACATGATACAACAAATATACAAACTGCTGTCCTTATTTTCAACTACGAAACGTATTTAAGGTAGGTAGAAATGGCGATCTCAAGGCAACCTAGCCTTAGATCCTTAGATTAGCGCTGTAGTGCACCGTTTTGATTCCAAAAACTCGTTTGACCTGTGATTGAAAGGGACAGATTTATAGAGAAGTTTCATAGCGATTATGTAAGAGCCATTTTGTCGCATTGAGAAAAAAGATCTAATCTTTGTCTTAGATAGCTCATCAAGTTCGTGAAAAAATGCTTTTCCAAAGTATTTCGTTCCAGTGTTTGCCAAAGCAGGACATTTGCAAAGGAAATGGATTATCGTTTCACTTTCTCTTTGGTCAAACGCTAGCAAAGTCAGGAAGCCTAAAGGATTTAGCTATATTTAGGGACTCAAAGAGGTGCACTTTCCTGACACCAATAGCACCAAATCATACGTATAGGCTACCGCCTTCACTCCACATCTTTCTAATTTAACGAGAATTGTATTCATGACCAGAAGCCATAGAATAGGTGAAAGGACACCACCCTGGGGTGTTCCCCTACTCACGTGGTTTGTTGCGATTGTATTGCCTAGAATGGCTTGAATCTTCCTACCACTGAGCATGGAAATAATCCATTCCGAACTTAACGATTCTTCTATGGATTCGGTAAGGACGTTGTTAAAAGCACCTTCTATGTCTTGGAAGGTGGCAAGAGCAAATTCTTTATAATGGATTATGTGTTCTACAGTACGCGCTACCTCATGGAGAGCAGTCTCCGTAGATTTGCCCTTAAAATAAGCATGCTGAGAGAGGTCGTCCAACTAGGATTTCTCTAATATGGTAATCAAGAATGCGCTCCAAGGTGTTAAGCAGAAAAGATATTAAGCTTATTGGTCTGAAATCTTTGTCGGATTCGTGACCTCGCCTACCCACTTTCGGGATAAAAACTACTTTGACCTGTCTCCACGACATGGGCACATGTTTGAGAAAAAGGCATCCTTTAAGAATTTGTTCCAGCCATGAAGCATAACTGGCAGGGCAGTATGCCATCCATGCCTGGGGATTTATATGCAGAAAAAGTATTGATGGCCCACAAAATATTTTCTCTGGTTATAACGGAATTGACTTGCTCCACATGAGCTACATTTAGCTCTGTGGTTTCAAGCGGTTCGGGGTTAGCACTCTCGCAACCCGGATGGTGCGTCTTTAGAAATGAAGGAATACAATGTTCCTTCGATAAAACTTTGCTGAGCCTTACAGAGTCTTTTATTTCTTCGATTGATTGACAGTATTATCTCCAGCCGTGTATTTTGGCTGATGACAGGGCTTGCTTGTAAATTTTAAGAGAGTCTTTATACGGTTGGTAAAACTTATTTTTGTGGCAGATATTGAAAATTGTCCTCGTCATTTTCCTAAGACTGGACAGTTTTTCATTCCACCAAGAAGGAAGGGTCTTACGGCTGTATTTAACTGGCAAGAGACTCTAAAAGCTTTACTTATAGAAGTTTCAAAGGTTTTCACCTTTGATTCAAGGTCTCCTATCGATTCAGTAAGATTCAGTAAGTTGCTTAGTTTGGAATTCGCAATTTGACTGAATTTCGTCCAGTCAGTTTTTTTGGGATTTCTGTAATGCGGAGGGTTTTTCGACTCGAAATTAATTTGAAAAAAAACCACTTGTGATCCGAAAACGAATTCAGAAGGGAAACTCTCCAATTCTCCACTAACAAATTACCGTTGTTTACTAAAGTAACATCAAGCACATCCCCCCATCCATCATAATTTTTTGAGCTGGGAAAGATGAAAGTGGGAGTATTGCCTCTGTTACAAATGGTCATATTATTTTCAATAATAAAATCAAAAAGTAACTCACCTCGTTCGTTGATCACAGAACTTCCCCAAAGGGTATGCCGAGCATTTGCGTCGCCTCCGATCAGAAGGTTTGCCTTTTTGATGTTAGCTTGGGTTTTGATTTTGCACACCTCCTCCGTAGGTGATGGTGCATTATGGGCAGAGTAAAAAGAGGCCAACAGCAAACCCTGTGTATTCTTATCTTCAAATCTGACAACTGTCAGATCGGGAGTGCTTAAATTTGAACATAAAAACCTTTTAAATGTTTCTTAGCTATAATACAAGTTCTGGGATTACCTTGGTCTTGATCTGCGGTTTTCTAAAAGAGGTCGTATTGGTTGTCTTGGAGGCCTCGCACCTTGAGGCCGTTTATATACGGTTCTTGGATAACGCCAATGTCGAAGTTTTCCTCCCTAAGAAAAACTCTCAGATTATCTGAAGCGCACTTAGAGTGCTTCAGATAAATCTGAACTCTCTTGGGGTCTCGACTCCGCTTATAACATCGTCAACCTCGACGTTGTCATCATCTTTGTCGGTGCCTGTTCCCCGACTCTGCAGAATTTTAATTTTGTTAATCCTTATGCCAAAACTGAGTTTGTATTCGGCCTTTTCGAGAACCCCTAGACTTTCCTCGCTAATCCTCAGAAGGTAAGAGGTGCTGGTCTTCTGCCTTAACTACAGCCCAATCGTGCATGGGGACCAGCGGATTTTGCCTCTGAAGACCGCGAATCAGGTCCTGTCCGCTTGGCTTTATGCTCATGAGCGGCAACCAAATGCGAGCCTTCAGTTGTCTAGGGATGTCCTTAGCTGGGATAAGCTTGAGCTTCAAGCCCTATCAGTCTTTGCTAAACTTAGCAATGCTTTCACTAAGGAAATCCCTAGAAAACCTGTCCACACAATTAATTACCCATACCCCCTGAGCATCTCGTCAGAGTCAAAACTCGGGTAGAGTCCCTCACTGTATGATATAGTGTATGAAAACACCATCTCAGAGAGCTTGAACTCGATAGAGTTCCACACGTTCAGCAGACCTTTGCTGTTTGTGGAGAGCTCATCCACAACTGCTACGTGGAGGTCATCCCTGACAACCTCACTAAGAGTACGCAGTTGCGCTGCTCCGTATTTAAATACTTACGTGATTTTTTAATAGTTTTTAATGGTTGTGAAACTACAATTAATTAAATAAATGTGAAGCCTGGCCAATTCTAAATCGGCAATATAACTTAAATATAATACATTTATATTTTAATTACTCCTCCAAATTCTGAAAATGCGTCTTAAAATGTCTTAATACTTATTTGCATACAAATAAATTCAAATTCCTGACTAAGTATATGGCGGCAATAAACTCAAATGAACCTGTGTAATTTGTTCTCAACAAAAAAATAACAAATGCCAAAGAAAAAAGATAATGCCTATTTTTATCTTTTCAGTTTACACATCGCACAACATGTTACACGTCTGAATGCTAGATGTCGCTGCTTTAATAACAAAGAATCTTACTCTACGAACAGACCCCTTAGCCTACTGAACTGAAAACGCCTACGAAGATGACGTATCGCAAGCGACCAATAAAAAATCGACAAGTTCGTTCACTTCAGTGATGTGTCAATTTGAGAGTTCATTTTCAATTTTCACCGGTTGTCGCTCTCGAAGTCGTCGTAAAACCGAAAACGTAAATGTATTGCTTCCACATGCAAAATCATCAAGCGTTTTCACATTTTTCTTAATTTAAATTCAAAGTAATTTGTTTAATAATATTTGCATTTGTTTGATCAACACTGTGTTATCGAAAATCCCACTGAAAGCAATTCATTCGCATCGCTTCAATAAAATTGCCTTAGAATTTCTCTACTAAAATAAAACAAGCTCAACACAACTGCCTGGACTAGAGACTAGAACAAGCACAACCTAACTTTTAACTATTCTAGAACACATTTTCATTTAATTCAAAATGAAATCACAAATATTAATTGCATTATTAGTTGTAATCATTACACAAACTACAAATGGTTTGAAGGAGGAAGACTGCGAAGGTGAGTAAAGAGTGAAAATTTGGCGAAAATAAAGAAAAGTCATCTAGCAGCTTTCTCGGCCTACTTTCAGTGTGTGTGAAGACTGTTCGTCGCTTTGCTGAGACCCTCAGTGATGCCACAAAGAAAGACCACAAGAAAATCGAGGGAGAGTTCAAGAAGTTCTGCAAAACTCAGAAGAACAAAGAACAGAGATTCGTAAGTTATTTTCGCCCACTTTTTGGTTTATATTAAAATTAAGTTGTTTTTTTTTTCTTGTTTTTCCTTCAGTGCTACTATCTTGGAGGTCTCGAAGACTCAGCCACTGGTATCCTAAATGAACTTACAAAACCTTTAAGTTGGTCTATGCCCGCAGAGAAGGTTTGTGAAAAACTAAAGAAGATGGACGCACAGATCTGTGACCTTCGTTATGGTATGAAAAGCTATACATTGAAATGGCGCCTAAGAATGTTTTTTCAATTTTTTTTTTTACATTCTATTTTGCAGAAAAACAAATTGATTTGAGCGCTGTCGACCTTAAAAAATTGAAAGTTCGTGATTTGAAGAAGATCCTAGCCGATTGGGATGAGTCCTGCGATGGATGTCTGGAGAAGTCTGACTTTATTAAGAGAATAGAAGAACTTAAACCCAAATATGTACGCAATGAGTTATAAGAATAAACCTACCGCATTCGTAAGATAAGAAGAACTTTTATTGCTTTTTGATTATTTGTTCTTGCGAGTTTTTAACTTGTAAGAGCATCATCGTCTAGCTCTTTTTGTTACATAAGTAATCTTCATTTCTTTTCATGAATTTTTGTAATAATTGAGTGAGCAACAATAAAATTAGTTAACACAAAAAATTAACAAATTATTAAGATTAATTTCATACACTTAAGCAAATTTTGGATAAATCCAATCCCTATTTTCATGGAAAAATTTTGTGCTAGAAGTGATATAAATATTGCCACAGACCGTTGAATTTAAGGCACTATTTTTCTATTAAAAAAATAGTCAATCTTCGAGGCAGTTGGTAATAAGGCCGACATCATGGACAGACCTCCTCAAAAAATTGACCTTTCACGAACTTAAAACAATGAACCTTTGGACTGATGTCAAAATGAGATGGCAACTTCAAAACCTTTAAAAATAATCAACAAAACTTTGGAACAGAATGGATTTTGTATGAAGAAATATTCTATTTAAGAGATATTAGGCTTTGGTGTATTGTATGAAGGTTCCATATTTTATTATTGTTTAAATTTTCCTAGTTCATTTAAAAGCTGATGGTAATTATAGAACATTCCTTATTATTGAGCAATAATTTAATGAATATTAAACATTTTAACTCTAGAGCGCCACCTAGTGGGTGTGGATTCGAAGACTTTCCGGGCCGGAGCATTGGTGTCCATGGGCTCTACATCACCCTGTAATCTTAGTCGTTGGACTTTTACCCTTCTGGCTAAGTCTTCTTCGCTATACAGCTCGTAGTTCCATCTTCTCCTCCACTTCTCTTCAATGCATACGGGACCGTAGATCACACGAAGAACTTTTCTCTCGAACTGACCCAAGGTGCTTTCATCCGCTTTTGTCATAGTCCATGCTTCTGCACCGTATATCAAGACGAGGGTGATGAGGGTCTTATATAGCGAGAGGACTTTACCGCTCAATTGCTTTCTTAGCCCAAAAAAAACAGAGTTTAGCAAGAGTTTTATGCGTTTAATGCTGGTGTTGTTTTCTGCGTTTACAGCGGAGCCTAAATAGACAAAGGCCTCGACTAACTCAAAGTTAAGTCTGTCGATGGTGACGTTTTTACCAAGACGTCGGTGTTGTGTGTCCTTTTTTGACAACATCATGTACTTTGTTTTGCCCTCATCAACCGTTAAACCCATTTTTGCCGCCTCTGCCTCAATACTCACAAAAGCCCCGTTAACATCACGCTGAGTTCTTCCGATTATGTCAATGTCATCAGCATATGCTAGTAATTCCGCAGACTTTTGAAAGATAGTGCCTCTAGTGTTGAAGTGTGAGCTCTGCACTATTCTTCCAAGTATGATGTTAAAGAAATCACATGACAGCGCATCACCTTGTCTAAAACCTTTTTTGACATCGAAAGGTTCTGTTAAGTTGTTTCCAACCTTTATGGAGCAGCGTAAATTCTCCATGGTCATCCTGCACAAACGGACGAGTTTGGCAGGGATGCCAAAACTAGACATGGCTCTATACAGCTCGTCCCTGTAGATGCTGTCATATGCGGCCTTGAAATCGATGAAAAGATGGTGGTTGTCGATTTGGAGTTCTTGGGTTTTTTCCAGGATCTACCGTAATGTGACTATTTGATCAACTGTGGACTTTCCTGGTCTAAAACCACACTGATAAGGACCTATCAGGTTGTTGACGATGGGCTTTAGACGTTCACATATTACGGCAGAGAAGATTTTATAGGCGATGTTAAGTAGACTTATTCCTCTATAGTTGGTGCAGTTTAGAGGGTCTCCTTTTTTCAGGATCGGGGAAACAATACTGAGGTTCCATTCATCGGGCATGCTTTCTTCCGACCATATCTTACAGGTAAGTTGGTGCATGCTCCTAACCAACTTATCTCCAGCTGCTTTAAAGACCTCGGCATTCAAGCCATTCGCTCCAGCGGCTTTATTAGACTTCAACTTAGATATGGCAATCTTTACTTCGTCTAAGTCGGGAGGACGGGATTGTTGGCTTTCGTCGTCTATATTGAATGGATCATCCTGCCTGACAGCGGAATTCAGTTCTTCGTCGCCGTTATACAGTCTGCAGAAGTGGTCCTTCCATATCCTCAGCATTGACTGAATTTCGTTTCACCTGTTCATAAAACTTTCGAACCTCATTCCTGCTTTTATAACTCTCAACATCTTCGACCGCACGCTTCTCATGCCCTCTCTTTTTCCTTCTGAGGAGTCGGCGTTCCTCTCGCCTCTTCTGCTCATAGAGCGCACGAGCAGCTCTCGTCCTTTTATGCAGCGCCGCTTTGCGTGCCTGTTGTTTGGCTGCATTTGCCTGCCGACATTCCTCATCAAACCAGAGGATCCTTGTTGGTGGCTGCTTGAAACGCAGCACATCAGAGGCGGCTTCTCTGATTGCATCTTGGCAATGTTGCCACTGGTTTTCGATATATTGTGTTGGCGGCAGAGAACTTCGAGAGAGTTTACTTGTAACTCGGTCGGAAAAGGATTTGGCGATCTCTGGCGATTGTAGCCGTTCGACATTGTACCTTCTCCCAGCACCTCCCTGTTTTGCCTTGGGTCTGGAAATCCGAAGTGCTACCTTGGTAGTGGTCCGAGTCGATGTTAGCTCCTCGGAAAGTTCGTACATCCATAATGCTGGAAGCGTGTCTGGCGTCGATCGCAATATGGTCAATCTAGTTGACGGTAGATTGATCTGGAGAAGTCCAAGTTCCTTTGTGGATGTTGAGGTGTGGAAAACGCGTACTGGCTGCAATGATGTTTCGCCCCGCAGCAAAATCTATGAGCCTGAATCCGTTGTCTTCCCTTCCTAGCTTGACATTAAAATTGCCCAGGACTATTTTAATATCGTAGCTAGGACACTGCTCATATGTTTTGTCCAGAAGCTCGAAGAACATATCTTTGGTATTGTCACCCTTCTCTTCTGTGGAGGCGTGCGCGCATATGAGGCTAATGTTTCCGAATTTAGCCTTGATGCGGATGGTCATGAGGCGCTCGTTGATGCACCTATAGCTCAAGACTTCTTCCCTAGGTTAGGTTAGGTTTAAGTGGCTGCGGATTCATAATCCACACACTTAGGCCAAAAGAAAAGGCAAATTGTGATACCACATGAATCTAGAGAGTTACTGCTCACTGGTCGAACCATTTTGAGCTTTTCATAAAGCGAAGGAGATATTTGATATCCTTTTTAGCTAGGTCACTGGGATTATCAAAAGAGTATTCTTCCAGATGAAGTTTGCGTCTAAATGAAAGAGCAGGGCAAGTGCAGTGCAGAGGAGGTGAGAGATTGTTTCCTCATCTTCCTCGTCCATACAGCTCCTGCAGAAGTCATTTGAGGCTACATCAAGTCGTATTGCGTGTCTGCATATAAGACAGTGTCCCGTAAGGACACCTATTAGGGAGCTAATATGAAGTCCGCTTTGAGATAACAATTCTTTAGAGCGCTTTAGGTCCAGTGAAGGCTGCGAATATTGGTATATTGGACCACCTAGAGTTTGCTATCTCAAAAGCTGTTTCTTTTAGCAGAAGTCTGGCTCCAATGACAAAGCGTTTTCCAAATAATCCCTTTTGGTTTTCTCGGTAGCAGTCACCATAGTAAATGTCGCTGTTTTTTATCCTCTTTTTGGCGGTGATGTCTGCTTTATAGCAGTCAGTTTTGAACTCAAAACTAACGTTTACTGTGTTTAAAGACTCATCGCCATCATTCAAAAACAAAAAATCGTTAAAACGACTAGTTTTTGTTCTTCAAAACGGGCTCTGTCCAATATTATTATACATTTTTCTGATTGTTTAAGAATGTTTATTTTACACCTTGGGTTAGTAATTTAAGAACTGAATATTTTCGATAACATATATTTTAGCAGCTTTTGTAGCATAAATTCAAAATGAATGGAATATTTAAGTTTCTGCATAGTTAACTGTCTTCCTTTGGTTCCTTTTTTGTGTTTGGTGTAAGTGATAGCTGATAAGGTTTGTGTTGAACAACTAAGTGAAAACCAGGTTCATGAAACAGATATAATACAGAGATTAACCTTAACGTTTAGTGTCATTATTCTTTTGTCACTAAGCATGTAATAATGCTGCCTATCAGCTCCTACCACAATATGGTCAGTATATCAACACAAACTTTAATTACATATAAACGGTGATTTTTTAGGAGCTTGAGAACTTTTTAAACAAAAAAAAACGCATAAAATTTGCAAAATCTCATCGATTCTTTATTTGAAACGTTAGATTGGTCCATGACATTTACTTTTTGAAGATAATTTCATTTAAATGTTGACCGCGGCTGCGTCTTAGGTGGTCCATTCGGAAAGTCCAATTTTGGGTAACTTTTTCGAGCATTTCGGCCGGAATAGCCCGAATTTCTTCGGAAATGTTGTCTTCCAAAGCTGGAATAGTTGCTGGCTTATTTGTGTAGAATTTAGACTTGACGTAGCCCCACAAAAAATAGTCTAAAGGCGTCAAATCGCATGATCTTGGTGGCCAACGTACCGGTCCATTCCTTGAGATGAATTGTTCTCCGAAGTTTTCCCTCAAAATAGCCATAGAATCGCGAGCTGTGTGGCATGTAGCGCAATCTTGTTGAAACCACATGTCAACCAAGTTCAGTTCTTCCATTTTTGGCAACAAAAAGTTTGTTAGCATTAAACGATAGCGATCGCCATTCACCGTAACGTTGCGTCCAACAGCATCTTTGAAAAAATACGGTCCAATGATTCCACCAGCGTACAAACCACACCAAACAGTGCATTTTTCGGGATACATGGGATACATGGGCAGTTCTTGAACGGCTTCTGGTTGCTCTTCACTCCAAATGCGGCAATTTTGCTTATTTACGTAGCCATTCAACCAGAAATGAGCCTCATCGCTGAACAAAATTTGTCGATAAAAAAGCGGATTTTCTGCCAACTTTTCTAGGGCCCATTCACTGAAAATTCGACGTTGTGGCAGATCGTTCGGCTTCAGTTCTTGCACGAGCTGTATTTTATACGGTTTTACACCAAGATCTTTGCGTAAAATCTTCCATGTGGTCGAATAACACAAACCCAATTGCTGCGAACGGCGACGAATCGACATTTCACGGTCTTCAGCAACACTCTCAGAAACAGACGCAATATTCTCTTCTGTACGCATTCGTGTGGTTGGTTTAATGTCCAATAAAGTAAACTGAGGGCGAAACTTGGTCACAATCGCATTAATTGTTTGCTCACTTGGTCGATTATGTAGACATAAATCGGACGTAAAGCGCGAAACACATTTCGAACCGAACACTGATTTTGGTAATAAAATTCAATGATTTGCAAGCGTTGCTCGTTAGTAAGTCTATTCATGATGAAATGTCAAAGCATACTGAGCATCTTTCTCTTTGACACCATGTCTGAAATCCCGCGTGATCTGTCAAATACTAATGCATGAAAATCCTAACCTCAAAAAAATCACCCTTTATGTGGTTTGTATTTATGGTTCAAAGATGCATTGTTCATATGTACTTGTTTTATTTATAGCAAACCAAGCCAGGAATTTGACTTCCAAATAATTTGATGCGCCATCCGACTTTATAAAGAGAATTGTATTTCATTTTACACTGAAGTCGTTGTTACGGGTGAGTACTGAGTTTAATGTACAAAATTCTTCATGGCTGCCAGACAAGACCGAATGAAAGTCGAGAATGTAGAGATTATTTATAAGTTAAGCAACTTGACTCAGCTGGTTGATCGTAATAAATATGCGAGCAGTGTATTATCGCCTCTAGGCAAATAAGAATATTTTGTCATATCATCAAATTCTTCATGCCAAAAAAATATAACAGTTAAAGAGAAAACTTCTACTAGAACCATATGGCAATATGAGAAAACCACGTCCGTACGTCCGTACGTTCGCGACGTTTTTTTCGTCGTCCATAGCTCAAGAACTAGAAGAGATATCGATTTCAAATAAATTTTGTTATACAGATAAAAAAGCAGAAAGATGCAGAAAGGCCTCTCAAGAAAATTGCGTGGGTGGTTTCCATAGCAGTTTTAAAAAAAGGTGAAAATTTTGGTTAACCCTAAATAACTTACGAACCAAAAACGCTAGAGACTTGAATTAAATTTTATATAATACATTGTAACGTGATACAAAACAGGTATATTTTTTGAAAAAAAACAATATAACGTTTTTTTTTAAAAAACAAAAAAAAATTTGTAACCTCCAAAATTTTACGACTGAAATATGATTTCATCTCTAAAACAATTTTGTGCAACGATGAATAATGTTTTTGACATCTGATAAAATTTTGAGAAAAATCTATTTGATAGTTTTTTTTACAAAAAATAAAAACCTAAAAAAAATGTATAAAAGTTAGTAAAAATTGATTTTCGACTCAAATATCTTTTCAAAACTCTGAGATATTGGCTTTAATTTACTTTTATCTTTTAAAAACTATTGGTGTTAACATTCAATAAAATTTTGAAAAAAATCGAATTGACAGTTTTTTCTACAAAAAAATAAAAACCGAAAAAAAGTTGGTAAAAAATGATTTTCGACTCAAATATCTTTTAAACACTTTGAGATAATAGCTTCTTACTAATTTGTTCTTATAAAAAATATTGTTTTCAACATTAGGACAAATTTTGAGAAAAATCGAATTGAAAGTTTTTTTTTACAAAAAATAAAAACCTAAAAAAAAAATGTATAAAAGTTGGTAAAAATTGATTTTCGAAAAAAATATCTTTTCAAAAATTTTAAATATTGGCTTCAAACTAATTTTATCTTATAAGAAACATTGTTTTCAAAATTTGGTAAAATTTTTAAAAAATTCGATTTGACATTTTTTACAAAAAATAAAACTCTAAAAAAAAACCATACTAAAAGTTGGTAAAAATTTACTTTCGGCTCAAATAGCTTTTCAAAAATTAAAAATATTGGCTTCAAACTTATTTTATTTCACAGAAAATATTGTTTTCAATATTCAGTAATTTTTATATAAAAATCCAACTGTCCGTTTTTTCGTAAAAAAAATAAAATCTACAAAAAATAGTACGCAAATTTGTTTAAAATTGCTACGAGTACATATAGACAACCTTTTAAGCAAGACAAATCGACAGACGGGATGGGAAGTTATCAGTGTGGGTCGCAACCCAGCCTCTTTTTTTGTTTTTTGATTTTCTCAGAAACTTATGAACTGTTTTCTATAATTTTTTTTAATGAGCTCTTATATTGTCTTAACAATATTTGATTATCAAAAGTGCAATTTTTTATTGTTTGGATTTTTAAAAAAATATTGATTTTTTTTTTTCAAAATTCTATTTTGGGGTCAACATTTTTTTACGAAATTGAAATGTAGAGCGTATATTTACACTAAACAACTGCATACCAAAAATATTTTTAGAACAAAATTGAAAAATTTTATGGATTAGATTAGATTAGAAAATAGATTTTATTTCATCATAAGTACATTTTTGAATTAGGTTTACAAATCTTTAAAGACATGGCAAAAGCCGTCTGCCAGATTGACAAGTTTATGATTTCAATAATAAAAATTAATAAATAGGTGCACTAGGTTTACAATACATTTTTTCATTTGGTTCAAAATTTAATTAAAACGCTTCTCTTAAGATTTGGTTTCTATATCGTAATGCTGATTTCACAAAGTTGTAAAGAGCCGTCCAATCACGTCCGTCAATAACTTCATCCTCTTCGTAATTAGCTTTTCCCAAGTGTAGTTTTCTTAATTCTTTAAGTATGGGACAGATGCCAACAAAGTGCATGATGTCTTCACGGGTTTTCAAGTTACACAAGGAGCATGTGATAGGCAAATCCGGCCGGTGGGGTATGTAGTTTAATGTCAGTAACTCTCCTCTCACCTTAAATATGGTTGAGATTTTTTCTGCATCGACATTGCTTCCAAAATAGCTAATCATGCTTAGATCGTGTTCCAGTTTCGAATAGTACCTTCGATAAATTGATGATTGAGCTTCAATAAAGGCTTTATGTAGTTTTTCATCAAGATTCTGGAGTATAATGTAAAGTTCAACTTTCATTTCCTGTATGTTAAATCCCGATAAATTTAATGGACGTCCCGTCCTCTCAGCCAGCTCTTTTCATTTCTGATAGCATGATGCTTTTTTTGCGATGGCGTGCGTAGCAACTATTTTAGG
The DNA here is from genome assembly GCF_945859685.1 of Eupeodes corollae. Taxonomy (NCBI): domain Eukaryota; kingdom Metazoa; phylum Arthropoda; class Insecta; order Diptera; family Syrphidae; genus Eupeodes; species Eupeodes corollae. The sequence continues at coordinate 154,795,323 of NC_079147.1, forward strand.
AAGTCTTGCTTCGTGCATGTTTAATACTTTAAGTACGTAATCAAAATGGAGTTTCAATGTTGTGATGAACAATGGTGGGAGCCCTGTTTCAATGTGTAACATATATGTGGGAGTCGTCCGGGGAAGGTGCAGTACTCTTTTAAGAAAGAACCTGAGAAGCTGTTCTACACTCTCATATTGTAAATATCCCCAAACTTGCGTTGCATAAAACATAACTGATCTCGCTGTTGCCTCAAAGATTTGATATTTGACTCGAAGTCCTGTGCTCTTATTTTTATACAAGTCAGCCAGGTTGTTTTTATGGCAATTTTTGCACTTTTCAGTTTTTCCAGCAAGTGAGTTTTAATGCTATTTTGTGGTGTTAGTATTACTCCCAGGTATTTGTAATTATCAACTACTTCCACTGCTTCCCTCTCTAATTTCCAGATATAGTTTCCACTTCGCTGTCTCTTGCCTCTACCAAAAATCATTATTTGGGACTTTCCTCTGTTTACTGTAAGGTTCCACAGTTTACAAAATTCTTCGAACTTAGTTATCATCATCTGGAGTTTTATCGGCGTGTCTGCTAACAGCACTATATCATCAGCGTACATCAAAACTTTGATTTTAGTACGACCTACATCAAACCCTCCATTAATATAAGAAACAATATCATTAATAAAAAGGGCGAATAGAAGTGTACACAGGATGCATCCTTGTCTCAAACCTGATGGTGTTGCGAAACTTTCAGACATATTGACTCCATCCCATACCTTCGCTGAACAGTTTTTGTATATTATTCTTAATGTCCTCAACATTTTAAATGGTAGACCCAGAGCAGAGAGTTTATAGAACATTAAATCTCGATCTACAGTGTCAAATGCGGATTTGAAATCAACGAAGTAGGCATAGATATTTTTGCCTTCCTCACGGTAAATGTCTACAATAGTGCTAAGTGTATAAATTTGATCAACGGCGGAGTAACCTTGACGAAATCCAGCTTGGCATTCAATAAGTATCTGCTGTTCTTCTGCCCAATTAATAAGGCGTCTGTACAACATACTTCCAAATATCTTACGAATTGTATTAATCAGTGATATTCCTCTGTAATTTTCCACCATGTTCTGATTTCCTTTTTTGTAAACTGGAAGAATAACGGATGATTCAAAGCATGTTGGGACAATGTCGTTTTCATACAAATCGTTTAGGTTCGCTAGCAGATGTTTGGCAAAATCATCACTGCAATACTTATAAAATTCGTGAGGAATAAGATCTTCTCCTGGTGCCTTATATTCTTTCATTTCTTTTAATACTGGGGTGGAATCGGCTAAGGTGATTGTTGACAATCAATTTTTTTGATAGCCAAATTGACTATCATTTTCATTCCGTCTGTGTAAGATGATTCAACTCAATTCAATTCGATTGAACAATTTCAGATTCAAATTGTCAAAATTCGCTGTTGCCTTGGTGAAATTTTAAATTGATTCTTATAAAATATCTAAATAAAAGTTTAAAATTGGCTGATTTTGTATATAATTCTTACTTTTCTTGTTTTCTTTTCGAATGTCGTAAGCTTTGTCGGTCACAGGAATGTGTTTTTTTAAAAGAAACAAAGTGAACTAAGAAAATTTTCCAGTCGTTTGTGTAAGCGTCTGGTAGCTCTATTCGAAATAAACAAATTTGTTTGAAAACGACTATCACATTTTTTTGTGATAGCTTTTTAGCTATCAATTTGACTATCACCTTACGTAGATCAAATTCGATTATTTTGTTTTTGACTGTCAACAATCACCTTAGCCGATTCCACCCCTGATTTCAACTCTGTAGAAAAAAAAATTTATATATACAAAATTAATTTAAAAAAAACGCTCTAACGATTTTCAAATTAAAAATTTGAAACATCAAGGGTTTTTTGATTTGATTTATAAAATGGCATTTAAATTTTTAAAGACAAACTTATTTTTCAGGTAAAATTTTGAATCTTAAAATAGAATTTTTTTAAACATTATTTTAACTGTGCATGAGCCCGAAAGAGCGCATTATTTTGTATGCTTGTTTTTTGTAAACTTTAACGAACGTAATAACTCCATTGCCCTGAATACTTCTAGGAAAGAAGGAATGTGAATGGATTGTGGTAAGTACCTTTTACCTACTAATAACATTCCTTCATTATCATCATAAACATGGCTGTACACGCCAATGAACTATTCTTTATTCGTTTTAGACATCTGCCTAACTGCATTACCCATACGCGATCGCCTTAAGATTTAAACATACATGTTCTTCCTCTTTCTTATCTTCTGATAAATTACTTTCCATCCTGGTTCTTCCAATATGAAATTAAAAAAGAGCTATCCAAAGGAAAAAGCTTTGAACGAACTAGTTGAATACACAAACAATTGTTTTGTTTTGTCTTGGGATGAATAGCGCAGTTTTTTTGTCAAGTCAAATGGCTTTTATATCTTTGAAGACAAACTTATTTAACAGGTATATATTCAAATCATATAGAGGTACTCTAAACAAACTCTTTGCATACAGGAGCGAGTTCGTGCGACCCAGTCGTGCATTTTATTAACTTCCCATAGGAAGTTATTGTAATGGGTCCGATTTGTCAAATTGAAAATTTTGACATTTCTCGACGTTTCAAGGTCCCTAGAGTCGAAATAAAAGATTTTTAGAAAGATGTCTGTGCGTGCGTGTGTACGTACGTTTGTACGTCCGTACGTCCGTACGTCCGTACGTCCGTACGTCCGTACGTCCGTACGTTCGCGACGTTTTTTTCGTCGTCCATAGCTCAAGAACCAGAAGAGATATCGACTTCAAATAAATTTTGTTATACAGATAAAAAGGCAGAAAGATGCAGAAAGGGCTCTCAAGAAAATTGCGTGGGTGGTTTTTTTACCATAGCAGTTTGAAAAAAAGGTGAAAATTTTGGTTAACCTTAAATATCTTACGAACCAAAAACGCTAGAGACTTGAATTAAATTTTATATAATAGATTGTAACGTGATACCAAACAGGTATATTTTTTGAAAAAAATCAATATAACGGTTTTTTTTTTTAAATCAATAAAACTGAAAAAAAAAATTTGTCACCTCCAAAATTTTACGACGGAAATATGATTTTATCTCTAAAACAATTTTGTGCAACGAAAAATAATGTTTTTGACATCTGATAAAATTTTGAGAAAAATCTAATTGACAGTTTTTATTATAAAAAATAAAAATCTAAAAAAAACATTACTCAAAGTTCGTAAAAATTGAATATCGATTCAAATATCTTTTCAAAAACATTAAATTTAGGCTTCAAACTTATTTTATCTTATAAGAAATATTGTATTCAACATTTTAAAAAATTTTGAGAAAAATCGAATTGACAGTTTTTTTACAAAAAATAAAAACCTAAAAAAAAATTTATAAAAGTTGGTAAAAATTGATTTTCGACTCGAATATCTTTTCAAGACTTTGAGATATTGGCTTTAATTTACTTTTATCTTTCAAAAAATCTTGTTGTCAACATACAATCAAAGTTTGAAAAAAATCAAATTGACAGTTTTTTTACAAAAAATAAAAACCTAAAAAAAAATTATAAAAGTTGGTAAAAATTGATTTTCGACTCAAATATCTTTTCAAAACTTAGAGATATTGGCTTTTATTTACTTTTATCTTTAAAAAAATATTGTTGTCAACATTCAGTTAAAGTTTGAAAAAAATCGAATTGACAGTTTTTTTACAAAAAATAAAAACCTAAAAAAAAAATGTATAAAAGTTGGTAAAAATTGATTTTCGACTCAAATATCTTTTCAAAACTTAGAGGTATTGGCTTTTATTTACTTTTATCTTTCAAAAAATCTTGTTGTCAACATACAATTTAAGTTTGAAAAAAATCAAATTGACAGTTTTTTTACAAAAAATAAAAACCTAAAAAAAAATGTATAAAAGTTGGTAAAAATTGATTTTCGTCTCAAATATCTTTTCAAAACTTTGAGATATTGGCTTTAATTGACTTTTATCTTTCAAAGAATCTTGTTGTCAACATACAATTAAAGTTTGAAAAAAATCAAATTGACAGTTTTTTTTACAAAAAATAAAAACCTAAAAAAAAAAACGTATAAAAGTTGGTAAAAATTGATTTTCGTCTCAAATATCTTTTCAAAACTTTGAGATATTGGCTTTAATTTACTTTTATCTTTCAAAAAATCTTGCTGTCAACATTCAATTAAAGTTTGAAAAAAATCGAATTGACATTTTTTTTACAAAAAATAAAAACCTAAAAAAAAATGTATAAAAGTTGGTAAAAATTGATTTTTGACTCAAATATCTCTTTAAAAATTTTAAGTATTGGCTTTAAAGTAATTTTATCTCATAAGAAATATTGTTGGTAAAATTTTAAAAAATCGAATTCACAGTTTTTGTTACAAAAAATAAAACTCTAAAAAAAAACAATACTAAAACTTCGTAAAAATTTACTTTCGACTCAAATAGCTTTTCAAAACTTAAAAATATTGGCTTTAAATTTATTTTATTTCACAGAAAATATTGTTTTCGATATTCAGTAATTTTTATATAAAAATCCAACAGTCCGTTTTTTCATAAAAAATAGTACGCAAATTTGGTAAAAATTGATACGAGTACATAAAGACAAACTTTTAAGCAAGACAAATCGACAGACGGGATGGGAAGTTATCAGTGTGGGTCGCATCCCAGCCTCTTTTTCTTTTCAAGGTAATGGAAACGCTGATCAATTTTCTGACTAAGAAATATCTTGAAGAACGAAAGCTTCTTAATGACCGTACGTATGGATTTCGTAGCAATAGGCCCACCAGCAGTTAATATCTAAAAAGCTTTTGATGGAGTTTGGCATCAAGCTCTCTTTCGGATTTTACGAATCTCTGCTTAGTTTGATTAGAAATTACCTTGCTGACTAATTAATGCAAGTGGTATTGGATGGATTAAAGTCTAAGAAACACAAAATAAATGCTGATGTGCTTGCCGCAGGGATCTGTTCTTTGCCACAATCGACTTGAATCAAGGAGACTGAAAAATTCGAAATTCACGGTGTGTTCATTGCCAACCACATCTTGTGGAAGGGTAACATACGCGATGTCGCAAAAAATGACACATTTCTGGCTGTTATGTTAACATCAAAAGCTTGAGTATAATTCCCATCTCTGGGCTGGTGCTCCTGTAACATGCTTAAGACTCATGTACGTTATTGAATTTAGAGAATTCAGATTGATTGATGATGATACTATTTATGAATAATGTACATCACTTAAAGACAGTGGCGGACTAAGAGGCAGTGACACCCGGGGCGGTAAAGCAAGCTTGCACCCCTTGAAAAATTTAAGAAAAAAACACGAACAAAGATTTTATTTTAAGGTGCTTACGGGCTTTTACTGTACTGAATGTTTCGATTATATCAATAAAATCTATATTTTTGTGTGCTCCGTTTCGATTGGAAGTAAAGCCAAATTAGTCAACCTATTTTGGCTCATCGTTGATCTTAGATAAGTCTTTATTAATTTTAATTTGGAAAAGCTTCGTTCACACGCTGTCACTAAGCCGCAAACTGTTAAATAAATTCTCACCGCCAATGACAGGCTCGGTAAACAGTCTGAAAAATCCCACTTAACAATGAAGCTTAAAAATTCAAAGGCTATCCAAATTTCTGTATCTTTTAAATTTATCTTTGAAGCTACCATGTGACGACGAATTTGCTGGATTTCCAATATGATACTGTTGTCTGTAAGTTCTGTAAATGTCGGGGTAAGCATTGAAGCCACAGCTCGCAGTTCTTCTTCCATACAGCAATATTTTCGGTTGAAGAGCTGAGAAAACTGACGCAATATCTTAAATGGCCTAAGATCGATGCACAAGTTCAATACAAAATGTATCCTGACATTCTAACATGGCTCTTCGTGTTTCCTCTTCTAACATCAAACCAGCATCTGGAGCCGTTTCGCCTGGCATAATTTTCTCCTTTTTTCTTCTTCCCCGCCTTTCAATTGAAATTTCTAGCTCGGTGCATTGTTCTCCTGCGTATATTACGGCCTTTTTCACGGATTCATCACGGTGTTCACGAAGAAAACTTAGTGCCTTAAGTTTTATTACACTTTTTTCTAGATTGAGCCCGGATTTTTGCAAGTATTTCTGTGCTGAATCAACTTCTTCCAAAATATCGAACCAGAATGAAATATAACATAAAAACGTAAAGTCGCATAAAGCAGATAAGAGTATGGTTAAGTATGGTAAGAGCACCTCTTGTATTTAAATTTTTCAGGATCACAAAGGAGTTCAAGAGTTGAAACTATCTTCACAAAATTTTCCTTCAATGGCTTAACAGCCTCGTGATGAGCGCTCCATCTAGTGTCTACAAGTCGCTTGACTGACACACCTACGTTTTTCATGAGAATATCCCAACGAAGCGTAGATGCTGAGAGAAATGTGTAAAGTCTTTCCACTGTCCCAAAAAAAGTTGTACTTGAAGGAGTTCTTCTCAAAGAGTAAACTCCACAAAGGTTTAAAGAATGGTTTGCAAATGGCGTAAACAAAGCTTTTGGATTAAATTGCCGAATTAATTTTTGAACTCCTCCATGAATACCCGCCATGGTCGCAGCATTGTCATATCCCTGAGCCCGACAAAGATTAATGTCAAGACTATCTTCATTGAGTTGCCTTAAGATATCGTCGGTAAGTTCTTTGGCAGTCTTCCCAGATGTAGGAAAAATCCCTAGGAAAGATTCCCTAACCTCAACTTTGCCGTCCTGAATGTGAACGTATCTAATGACCTCGCTCATTTGGTCGATATGTGATTCATTGGGTGTGCTGTAGAATATGATGCTAAAGTACTAGACCGACCCCCCCCTTTAGTCCGCCACTGCTTGAACACCTTCGTAAAGATTCTTGTTTCAACCTTTTTAATCGTTACTTTAACAAATTGCGCTCTAGAGGCATAGCAACTCGCATTCATTCCCTCAAGCAATTTTACTGAAAAACTCGAGCTTCTAGGAATGCTCAGTATACCCTTGAGCCAAACTTCGATCGTAATGTCAAGTATAAAGATTCGTTTTTTAGCCGTACTACGCTAATGTGAAATGTTTTACCACATAACTTTTTCTTTATCAGTCATTTCAATATTCAGGAGTTCAAAACAAATGCGCATCGTGTAGGGTTATCAAAAATCCTCTTGAGTGTGCGGTTATTATAAAAAAATAAGGATCCTTTTTCAGTAATGTAAAGAAATTTTATATTTTTGCAAGAGTGTTTTCAGTTAAAAAATATTATAGTCAAAATTTCTTTTTATTTGTATTTAAATGTGTGTGAGTATTGCATTTCATTATTAAGTTCTTCTTTTCGTCAGAGATAAGTTTCACAAATAAATTTTATTTTAATTTTACGTTCTACTGATTTGTAGTTATTATCAACAATTATTATATTAATTATTAAAATTACTACATACAATAAATAATATTTGTTTTTATTAGTTTTAATATTAAAATATATAAATATTATAAAGTTAACAATTAAAAAAATGTGTTTATATAATTTATTATTGGCTTGACGAACTTAACGGCGGTATGGTTGTTTGTTGTAACGTCCTCTTGAGCTTTCATCTGAAAGTGCATAGTACTCACTGTAAACAACGCACCAGCAATAAGTTAGGATTACTGAAATAAAAAGAGTGTGCTTAGTTTCAAAAAGTTTAAAGCAATGAGATTTACAGTACAAAAAATAAAAACAAATGTTATTTGAAAAAGCGTGTAGCCTTGGAAAATTACCCCTTTAAAATGGTAACCAGGAATATGCACCTGAAATGTAGGAATACTCTACACCAGGTGCATTAAATAAAAACTTGATTATGTCCTTTTGCAGTGGAAGGAAAATACTACCGCGATCCAGGAGATGCGATGGAAAGTATCAAGAATAACGAAAAGAAAAAATTGCGACATTCATTACAGCTTTCAACAAAGAATAAACATGTTAGGATACGGATTAGCCGTGGGAAATCGGCCCAGTTCGGATACCATAGATTTCAAGTCGATTAACGATCGCCTGGCTGTGATCCGCATCAAAGCTACACACACACGCCCCTACCAATAAAGCTGAGGAGTGTAATAAGGCAGAGTTTAACAGAATACTTAATAAAGCTTGGTGCTTGTCCAGAGTACGATTTCAAAATCGTGTTTGGTGACTTTAATGTTAACATCTTGAAAGAAAATATCTTTGGCTCACTATTTCGAAAGCATAACCTTCACGAAACGACAACAGAGAGCTGCTTCCGACTAATCGAATTTGGTTTCCCATACGAAGAATACACACAGTAACCTGGCGATCTCCAGATGGTGGAACTGCCAACCACATCCACCAATTGCCAATTGACCCAAGGCACTCTTCCAACATCTTGTGCTTGAGAATCTTCAGGGTTGCAAATGTGGACTCTGACCACTTTATTTTTATGAAAAAGTTCGAAGCCCGACTTTCCAACAAAAGTAAAGGTCCCTTATCCAAGAAATTCAATACTGCATGACAGAGCACACCAGAGTATGCCAGAGACTACAGTAAGAAATTGTCCTGGAAGCTCTCATCCACGTACTCCCAACCACGTAGAAGTTGGAGACGAAACATGTAAAAATACAAACACAGTTAAAGAGGAAAACTGTAAAAAGAGAAAAACGAAAATACTGAGTAGAAAGAAAAAAGCTAAGGGATTTTTATAAAAATGCCAAGAGACTGACAAGAAAATCGCATCTGGTTATAGAATCGGGATGCAGACTGTTCGAAGCAGCTAAAAAAACCTAGTCATTAAACCACGGGAAATTGTAGGCAAGGTTAAGCAGCATTTCTGGCAGTGCTGAATAGGTAAGGAGAAAAAACTTGAAGAGCAAAGACGCATGTGACCAGTCAATGAAAACCCAGTCCCAGCTTATAATATTGAAGAGGTTGATAAAGCCATCAACAAGCTTAATAACAGCAAATCCTCCGGCTCAGATGGTCTTCCTCCGGAACTCTTCAATTAACCAACCAATTGTGGGAAGAGGAAAGTATGCCCGATGACCGGTCAAATAATCCAATAAATCAATTTATTAAAACGGCAATCTTATGTCCTGCAAAATTACATATGCATTCCCTGCTCAATGTTAATTATTACAAGAACCCATCTTACTAACTACTATATGCATCTTAAACGCTTCAGCAACTACATTTAGCATAATCGGCATGTATCAATGTGACTTCAGAATAGATCAGCGATTGACACTAGAAGAAAAGATCAACGAAATTTAAGACCCGTCAAACCATCTTTTCAAAGCCACATATGGAAACATAATTCGCCAAGGGTTTCTATTCGCGATATCAGAATTCACAATCCCGAAAAAATTATCCAGATATGCCGCATGTCATTACAAGATACGTGCAACGTCCTCTACCGAGCTATTCCAGGCGTTTATAGAGTTCAGGATAGGAGATGCCACATCATGTGATTTCTTTAACATTGTAGATAGTACTCAAAAGTGGTATTTACCTTGAAGGCAGTAGAAATCGACATTATTGGCCACTCCAATTAAGCTGATCTGAAAGCATTTTCGGCTATAGATGAACAGGCGAAACGCGTTGGACTTAAAGATAACGAGGACAAAACAAAGAATATGCTACCAACAAACAAAGCATCATCTAAAACAAGACTTTTCTGTTGGTAGCTGTAATTTCGAGACAGTCACGGAATCCAGCTACCTCGGAACAGATATCAATTCCAAGAACGACAACTCATTGGAAATTTAAAGAAGAAGAATTGCCCTAAAAACCGCTGCTACTTCAGTTTCGAGAAACACATCGGTCCTTAAAGTTCTATCTCGAAAGACAAAGTACACGTTATTAAAAACTTTATTTCACGAGTTCTACTCAACGGCAGCATGGCTCCAAGTGCTGAACGATAAGTTTAAAATAGTGAAATTGATATTGGGCACTTTTGAGAGAAAATTATTATGTGGCTGTTTGGTTCTTTTAGCGAAGAGAGTGAATGGATAAAAAAATTTCAATCGTGAATTTTACGAGCTGTGCTAAAACACACCAACTACATTAGCTCGGCCACATTGAGCAAATGGATCACGAGGAAGACCGAACATCCGCTACAGGCACCAGTCGTTTATGGCTAAAACACAAACACGATTCAGCTTCGGCTTCGCCTGACGTTTACGAGTTCAGCCATAGGAATTCAATGCATGCTATCACAATGGAGCTTCGACCTCACGTTTCGTTTGACAATCGTAAGGAAAAGAACGTAATGTAACGTAATGTGACTCCAAACGGAAGTTCTAGTTCAATTATCTGAACATTTGCTTTGTCTGACAGCTCAACAGCTGTAAAAAAATGTCAACAAACAAAATATTTGCTCTTTGGAGGGATGAAATAATAGAAATGTCATTCAAAGCAACCGTAGTACCCGTAGCATGATGGTTAGTGCGTTGGACTGTCATGCAAGAGGTCTTGGGTTCAATCCCTGCCTGTGCCACCATAATTTAAAAATAATTTTCGCGGGTACTGCCTCTTGCGAGGTATTGACAAATCCTTCAAGAGTAATTCTTGTCATGAAAAAGTGCTTTCTCAAACTAGCCGTTCGGATTCGGCCTTAAATTGTAGGTCCCTTCCATTCCTGACAACAGTACTCGCACACAGGAATGGTTGAGAGTTGTAAGTCACTAGGCCCTGGTTCACAACGGACTGTTGCGCCACCCCATTTGATTTGATTCAAAGCAACCTCGAAGCAAGCCCACCGTAACGCAGACGAAGCCGAAGCTGAAGAGCGTTTGTGATTTAGCCATTAGTGACGCAAGAGCGCTTGATCTCGACTCATGGAGAGATCTTGCAAGGGAAAGCAAATTAGGGAAGAATATAATATCCCGTATTGTGGCCCTCAACGAATCGGGAACCGGATAATTTCTTTTTGGTGAAATTTGTTGATTCATTGCATGTATCACTTTTTTTTTTGGAAGTTAAAAACAAAGGCAATTGCTGTAAAAGTGCACGTGGCATGATCGTTAATGCGTTGGACTGTCATGCTAGAGGTCTTGTTATCGATCCCTGCCTGTGCCATCTAAAGTTTTTTTTCACGGGTACGGCCTCTTGCGAGTAATTTAATTCCTCCAAGAGTAATTCTTGTCATGAAAAGTGCTTTCTCAAATAAGCCGTCTGGATTCGGGTTTAAATTGTAGGTCCCTTCCATTCTTGACAACATTATTCGTACACAGAAATGGTTGAGAGTCGTAAGTCACTAGTTCTCAACGGACTGTTGATTTTATTTGATTGCTATAAAAACAGAACTTTCGACTTTCTTATAAAAGTTTCTCACTAAAGTTAAATTACTACATATGCATCAAGATAAAAAGCTGTTCTACTTATTTATAGATATTAACAATTTTTCGCACGCTTTTATACTTCGAAATACGAAACCAAACAAATGATATCAAATTAAACAACTTACCGACACAAAGTAATCCAAATATAAGCCACAGCACTCCGGTTAATACAAAACCATCGATAAAGAACATCACCGCTGTGTAGATAACTGAAATAAGCAGGCCAAGTGCGATCATAATTCCAAGCACAACCCATGGCAGCATAAGGTAATGATTTCTCTATAAAATAATTGTAATTAGAAATAAAATTAGTTACTACTCGTATGTATCTTTTTTCATATAACAAAACCACTGAGGTATAGAATTTCAAATGTTAAATTTGATATAATTTGTTTCTATAGAAACTTTTATTGTAACCACATACGAACCTTTAACACTCCGACCATCATTAGTGTTGATATCAGAATTGTCATGCACAAATTGATCACGAGGATAATTTTAACCACACTCGACGGTAGCCAGTCCAAGAGAATGGTTTTGAATTCCACTCGGGTTATGAAGATCACTATGATTGTTAAGATAGAAAGTATTATAGCCAAGAGTCCGGATATGATTGAGCCCGTCCGTAGCGATGTGCAGCGGCAGCATGTGTTGAGTAGTGGTCCAGCCATGATTATAGTATTGAATTAGAGAGCTGAAAATATTGATGAAAGATTTTTGTCATTAATTATAAAACATTTAACATATTATCAAAATTTTCTAGATTTGGTCTTGAGATAAATAAGATTCTGAAAAATGTGGATCTTTTTGATACTCTGAAGAATATTTTTAAGACAGGTTTAATATCTAATACTTTACGCGTCAGACTAATTAATCAGTTTTTTTTATACATCAGAATGTGGCTTCTACTTTTTAACATTTATGTATTTGGTGTAATTTCATTGCTTTTTGCAAAGTTTTATATTTTAATCTATTCATTCCGGGAAAGAGACAATAAAGGGCGGTTAAATTTTAAGGGCCGATGTTGAATGTGAACCACACTTAGACGTGAACTTTTTTCTGCATTTAATTTGACATTTTTTTATTTCAGAATAATTCAATTTTAGCCAAATTTGGGCACTCTGGGATTGTAGGGGATAAGATGCACCCACATTGCACCTTATTTTTTTGAAATGAGGTCGGTCAGGCAGTTACTGTGAATGGTGCTCGCTATCGTGAGATAGATTAAGAAGATATGGGTGTGGACGATGTTTAGTTTCAAAGGGAGGGTACCACTTGCCAACACAGTCATCGAAACAAAGGTTTTTTTGTGCGACAAATTGAATGGCCTTGTTATCTCACGTGGTGGCGATGTCAATTGAAACTGTTGGACTTTATTCTTTGAAGTTTTTTAAGGAAAAGGTTTACGTGGATATGATAGCAAGATAGCAGGAATCAAGAGCATTATCGGCATAAAACCTCAATTATGCCTCAGCGTTATAAAAAATGCGGACATCCGGATGGTGCCGATGAGTTTGCCGCAGCAATTTAGCCGATATTTTGTTCCATATATAATTGAACTATACCAATAGAATCATAATAAAAAGAAATGACTTTCTTAAATAACTTTTGTTTTATTCAAAATCACGATCGGTCCTTAAAATTTAACCATCCTTTATAAATGATACGATTATAATATAATTTTTGTTACAGAGCACAGGTACAAAATTCGTGGTTTATTTGTTATAAGGATTAGGATATTGCAAAATTTATTGTAACCTTTTCTTAGGAAATTAATATATTTGATCGATCCTTAATGGATGTAGAAATCACACCAAATACGAGGGCGTTTTGTTGAATATAATGCATAATGAATGTTTTCACAGGTACTCGTACATGTCCATTCTGAAATTTTGTCTGATTTAATGACAATTTTTACAAAATTAAAATTTGTTTCTTTGTTTATGATTTAGTTCCCAATCACCCATTTGAATTTGTTCATGCAATATGTTTCACTTAAATGATAACTAAGCTAATAAACGGTGATTTTTTAAGAGCTTGAGAACTTAAAAAAAAAAAAATTTGCAAAATCTCATCGATTCTTTATTTGAAACGTTAGATTGGTCCATGACATTTACTTTTTGAAGATAATTTCATTTAAATGTTGACCGCGGCTGCGTCTTAGGTGGTCCATTCGGAAAGTCCAATTTTGGGTAACTTTTTCGAGCATTTCGGCCGGAATAGCCCGAATTTCTTCGGAAATGTTGTCTTCCAAAGCTGGAATAGTTGCTGGCTTATTTGTGTAGACTTAAGACTTGACGTAGCCCCACAAAAATAGTCTAAAGGCGTCAAATCGCATGATCTTGGTGGCCAACTTACCGGTCCATTCCTTGAGATGAATTGTTCTCCGAAGTTTTCCCTCAAAATGGCCATAGAATCGCGAGCTGTGTGGCATGTAGCGCCATCTTGTTGAAACCACATGTCAACTAAGTTCAGTTCTTCCATTTTTGGCAACAAAAAGTTTGTTAGCATTGAACGATAGCGATCGCCATTCACCGTAACGTTGCGTCCAACAGCATCTTTGAAAAAATACGGTCCAATGATTCCACCAGCGTACAAACCACACCAAACAGTGCATTTTTCGGGATGCATGGGCAGTTCTTGAACGGCTTCTGGTTGCTTTTCACTCCAAATGCCGCAATTTTGCTTATTTACCTAGCCATTCAATTAGAAATGAGCCTCATCGCTGAACAAAATTTGTCGATAAAAAAGCGGATTTTCTGCTAACTTTTCTAGGGCCCATTCACTGAAAATTCGACGTTGTGGCAGATCGTTCGGCTTCAGTTCTTGCACGAGCTGTATTTTATACGGTTTTACACCAAGATCTTTGCGTAAAATCTTCCATGTGGTCGAATAACACAAACCCAATTGCTGCGAACGGCGATGAATCGACATTTCACGGTCTTCTCTCAGAAACAGACGCAATATTCTCTTCTGTACGCACTGTACGCATTCGTGTGGTTGGTTTAATGTCCAATAAAGTAAACTGAGTGTGAAACTTGGTCACAATCGCATTTACTGTTTGCTCACTTGTTTGATTATGTAGACCATAAATCGGATGTAAAGCGCGAAACACATTTCGAACCGAACACTGATTTTGGTAATAAAATTCAATGATTTGCAAGCGTTGCTCGTTAGTAAGTCTATTCATGATGAAATGTCAAAGCATACTGAGCATCTTTCTGTTTGACACCATGTCTGAAATCCCGCGTGATCTGTCAAATACTAATGCATGAAAATTCTAACCTCAAAAAAATCACCCTTTAGAAGTAAACGCTCCATGAGTGCTTAACCTTCAATTTTAAAGTTACGTCTTAGAATGTACATAGGTTTACCCCCCCTTATTCACTGTTTAATTTCATCACTATACAAGCATGAAAAGCATTCTTTGTAAATGATAACATATACATGAAAAGTGGGCAAATACCATGCCCCTGAGGGTACAAACCCAGAGTTATGATTTCCAACATTGAATCAATTTCCACACTTTTGAATTTCTTGATTCTACAAGGATCAAAAGTATTTCAAAAAACTTATTGCCAATACAAGAAAAGTGGGCGGATACCACGCCCTCTTAGTACATACTGACCCTTTCTACTCTGCTTAATTTAATTATTCTACAGCAGTAAGAAGTGCTAATCGGCTGACGAAATAATAGAAGTTATTAAGGGTTCAGCCATGCCACCCAAAAGGAAACAAAATTTTACAGCTGAGTGGTACGATTGGGAATGCATAGAACTCAGAAAAAAGTCCTTTGCGATGCTTAACATTTTTAGGAAAACAAAGTCTAATTTCTTTTAATCGCTCTACCTAGATGCAAATAAAACATATAGGCGAGTATGCAAAAATAAACAAAAAAACTTTTATGGCTGGTTTAGCAGTAGGTTTATAAAAATGTAAAAACTCAAAATTATTTTGGTCTAAAGTAAGATTGTTAGGTTGCGTTAAAAATGTTTCAGCAACTACAATAAATGTAGAGTTACTAGCAAACCATTTCAAGGAACTTCTTAACGCGTCAACAAACTCAAACTATTTCAATATGCTTCACCCTCAGTCACTATTCCAGACCTAGACGACAATAAATGAATTGCAAGCAACCCTTAAAAACATAAAAAACAACAAGGCAGCCGGGCTAGATGGAATCCCAGCTGAATTTTATAAAAACTCATCCCCGTCTTTCCTAAATCTTCTTCCTTATTTTTTTAATAAGCTTTTTAAAAAAGAAGAAATACCTCAGTCATTTTTTAAAAAACTAGATCCAAGCTCACCAGCAAACTATAGGGGCATTTCGATTCTTCCTTGTTTGAGAAAAATATTTACCCAAATTCTATACTGCAGACTTATGAGGTGGGTAGAAGAAAACAAATTGCTAAGCACTTTCCAAGCTGGTTTTCGCTCTGGTCTTTCAACTGTGGATCAAATCTTCGCACTCTCCAATATAGCAAAACGTTTCATCGATGACAAACAGAAACTTTATGTCTTTTTCATTGACTTTGCCCCTTAAGCCCGATTATGTTCGCCCTTTTTATTGACGATGTCTCCCGTAATTTTCCTGGGGGTGTTAGGTTTGGAAATCTACTTATTAAGGTACTACTTTATGCCCATGTTAAGGAAAAATGCTTATCGGCAAAAACTGCAAAAAACCTTATATGGAACAAAATCTTCTGCAATAAGTACAGAGGCATCTTAGCTAAATTTGGAGTTTTTGAAGCTACTATAAACTCATGCTTATGCTATGCCAGTCAAGTTTTTGGTTACTAAGATCTCGATGAATTTGAGATAGTGCAACGCTTCTTTTTTTAAAGAATATTTAAACTTCCAAACTATACACCAACTTACGCTATACATGTGGAATCAGGGATCCCTCCGATTTTTCTAAAAAATTCTTAAATTTAATGCTGATTTCATAGTAAAAGTATTGCAAAGGTCGAATGAAAATCTTCATAAGCAAATAATGGATTTCACATTCCAAAGGAATTTATCGCCGTTTAAAAAATGGTATGAAATAGCAAATGCGCACGGGTTTAATCTAAACCTTGGTACAACTTCTCTTGATAATTGGAAAGGTAGGTTTTATGAATGTATTGCGTTGGTTGATGATTCATTGTATCTCAAGTTCTTGAATAGGGATCGAACCTCTCCAAGCAGATTGGTCTACAAGCAACTCAATCACACTTTGTTTGTAAACAATTATTTTAATATTAATCTTTCTGCAAATCAAATAGGTACTTTGTTTAAAGCAAGAACTGAGATGCTAAATCTGAATTACAAATTTTAAACTTCTGGCTTAATGTATTGTGTAATTAAATTACGATCAAACACTGGCGTGCATTGTTCCTGTAAATAGGTAGTAGTGTTGAAACTAAGATTTTGGAAAAATTTAGAAAGAACAAAGGCTCAGTATAGTAAAGGGGTTTCCATTAAAGGCGCGATGATTTCAAAATTTTATAAAATGAAGTTGTAAATGAGATATTAACAAAGTGTTATCTTTATTTTATGTGTGAAATAAAACAACTTTTCAACTCGCTTCGCTGAGTTGGATGTATTCGAAAGGTCTAGTTTTCCATGACCTTGCATATAAATCAGACTGAATTTATTTTTTAGGGAGATGGTGATTTGCGGCTTATTTGCATAGATATGCGACTTAAGAAAATTACACGAGAAAAAGGTTAAATGTTAATTCAAACAAACAATTGGTGACCAATTCACGTCGCCTCGGCGAAAGATAACCATGCCATAAAAACGCTTGCGCAGAAATCGATTGCGTCTCGATCCATGTGGTGCCATCCACATCAAAGAAAGTTTTTCATCCGTAAGAAAATTGGAAAATTGTGAACTAGGGCGTAGTGACTTACAACTTTCCACCATTTCTGTGTGCGAGTACTGATGTCAGAGATGGAGGGGACCTACAGTCTTAAACCGAATCCGAACGGCTAATTTGAGAAACCACTTTTCATGACAAGAGTTACTCTTGGAGAATTTGTCAATTCCTCTCAAGAGGCAGTACCCGTAAAAAAAACATGTTTTAATATTTTTTTTTATTTTAATTTATTTCTATTCATTATTTCTTAAAACTATCTTAAAGCTAGACAAAAATTCATAAAACTAGCCTAGTTATCCATAACTTAATGATCCCATACGGACACTCCAGGGCTTTTCGGTCCTAAGATCTATTTAATTTTAATTCAATTTTATTCATTTTTTTATTTATTAGAAAATTAAAAAAATCAATATCCTTTTTTATTTTTACTTCAAAACTACTTAAATTTAGGTCCCTAAATAAAATTTAAAACTAACTTAAATTACCTATCCTACCTATAAACTATTTAAAACTAGAACAACCACAGCAGCCAATCTAACTATTTAACGTCTTTTGTTTTTCAGATTTTGTTGTATTTTTATTTTTTATTTTTTTATTAATTTTTTTGCATTCCATGTTATTCCATGCCTATTCTACTTAAAACTATAAAACATGTATGTAAGCCGCCCAAGGCTTAAACCCCCATCCCGACTACCCACTATCAAGTGCAGATTGAAGCCTCCATAACTGGTTCTCCTGCTTCACCCTATCAGTTCGGTCCCGTTCGGACACAGCCCTACTGAACCGAAGAAGCTCTGCTCCGCCTTGTGCCATGACGTCCCAATTGTAGAGGAGTCGCCTATTAGCGGAACTGCCAATCTATCTTGTATCAGACCGCATGTATCTGAAAAAAGGAATGCCTCTGGTGAAATGAAGCCGCTTAAGCGTGCCCTTTCAAAATACTCGTCGTTCGGATAGAACGCCCCGCAAATGAAATTGTTGGTCGAAGACATAGTTCTTGCAATGTGACCTCGAACGAATTTTATCACGAAATTGTCAATTCTGTTGATTCGAGCCCCGCTGTATAGGACCTCGTTGGAATAGTAATACACATAAGAAGATTCGGCTGTTCGATATAAGCCGGTACAGCGTCGTAAACACCCTAAACTTCTCTATCTGGGAAGGGGCAACGTTGAACCACACAGTATAACCATACACGATCATTGGCCGTATGAGGGCCATGTAGCAAATTACCTTCACTCTGGGGTCAAACCGACTGCTAAAAAACAGCCGTTTCGTCAGAGCGAAGGGTCCTCTGGCCCTGGTCAGAGCAGCATTTATATGTCTGTCGAAATATAAATACTGATCTAACCAGACACTGAGGTACTTCACCACACTTTTGCTCGCTAATGGCTGTCTGAGAAGATCAACGACGACCATCTTGCGACAATTCTTGCACGTATCCCTCATGGCCCTAGCCAACGGAGTCCGGAACAAAATTGTCTACGACTTCTGGACATTTATTTTCAGTTTCTAGTCGTCGCAATATCGCTGAATCTTGTCGAAATCACGCTGCAAGAGAATTCTAATAACCTCAACCTTTCGGGCCGTTCTGTACGCAATTAGATCGTCGGCGTACGCAATTGCCTTTGTAAGACTACCTATCAGATCGCTGGTGTAAATGGTGAAGAGAATCAGCGAATTCACCGCTCCCTGTTGAAGACCATTTTTAATTGAGAATGTTGTGGTAGAAGTTACATTGCCACTTTTGACAATAAACTTTCTCCCGTTAAGCCGTTGTATAAAGAATATACAACAATGGCTTGCTTATGCCAAGCCTACTCAGTTTTAGGTAAAGGCCCTCTTACCATACGGTATCAAAGGCCTTTTCCAAATCAACCAGAACAGCACCTGTGCATTGTTGTTTTGATTTATTCCATTTGATATCAGTAACGAGTTTAGACACAGCATGAATTGTGTCATGACCCGCCTCGAACCCGAGCTTGTTATCCGGATTTATTTTGTTGTCCGCAACCCACTTAGTCAGAGCCGTATTGATGATCTTTTCGAAAACTTTGATGATGCTCGGAAGAAGACTTATCGACCGAAGATTTGACGGGTTGGAATTGAGCTTTCCCTTTTTAGGGAGAGGATGAACCACAGCGGCCTTCCAATTCACTGGATAATATGCATTATTCAGGGCATTAAATGTCAATTTCCTCCATCAGTAAATGTCTTAGTACAACGTTGGATATACCATCGACACCTGCTGACTTTTTATTTTTTATTGAATTGAAGATGAGCTGAAGCTCAACCTTCGTCACTAACAAGGGACTTGCTTTCGTTTGCTCGGCGATTATGGCATTTGTCAGGGAATCGTCATCGAACCGCATGAAACCGTGGTTCTCAGATTGCCATTGTGTGATATCATTTCGAAAGTAAAAGTGATTAAGGAGGGGCTCTGTTTTCCAGGTCGTGGTTGGGGCGATTGCTAACATTAACCTTGTACACTTGCAGGAAAGCAGCTCCCACCGCCTCCACTTTTTCCTTGGGACTTCAATTATATAAAAGTCATCGTCAAAGATGGCTTCTTCTGGATCTATTTGCGCTGTCCTGAGTACGTCCCTGTTCTCTTCAGTTCTTTAGAGTTTCAGACACGGAAGATCATTATCGTTATTTATTCTGAATATCTTGTTGATTTTAGGGAACATACTAGGGTCACTGGAGTTAACTAACCGGATCTTGCGGTCCCAGTACATGTTAATTGATAACCTGTAGTTCTCCTTAATCAACAGATTTTATTGACGACTTCAGTATCCTTACCTCCAAGTCGTGTGGGTCTGTAAGTCGTCTGTACAAGTTTTTGAGTCCTGTCAGTTAGCCAATCTTGTGCCGTAGTGCGCCAATAGTCACGTTTCTGTAAGCGTCCATTTGGTCCCGTTCTTTGTACTTTGTTATTGTCCATTCCATTGTTCGTCTTATTGTTTCGTCCATCTGTTGTAAATGTTGGTCAATTTCTGTTCTTGTCAGGTTTCTGTTGATTGGTGGGGCTGTGTCACTCGAATGAAGTTCTCTCGCTAAGGCGTTGGTAAAACGAGGCCAACGCATCTTACTGTAATTGTAAGAGTGCGTTGCAACGTATTCCTCCAACTCTACGCGTTCGTTCGGAATCTACATTACAGCAGCCAGTTCGCAGTGATCACTGCCCTACTCGACTGTCTGTAAGCAGTTTCCAGGGTGACTACTCACGTTGTCTGTAACTGTTAGTCTAGTTATGTCGTACAGAAAAAGATCCAGAAAGGAGTCGCTTCTTTAATACGATGGATTTTCAGTACAGCACAGTACAACGCACTTACTATTATGCCACGGGTGATTGGAACTCGAGGTTTTAATCAAACATGGTCTAGCGATTCCGTCCGTCTGTTTGTCTGTCTTTTTTTCCTCGCTCCTACAGCCAAAGCCATTGGGTTGATTTAGTTCAAACCTAGAAGTTTAGATTTTACGCAGATTCGCGTTAGGCCATTCATTTTTGTCCTTATACCAAAAATAACAGTTTTCGCCAAAATTTAAATTTACTCAAAAAATAACCGAGAGATTTGTATATATTTTTTGTTCATTATTTTGGCTTCATCCAATTTAAAAAAAAAATATGTTTGTATTACTTTAAAAAGGTTAACCTCCATAGAACCGTCTCTTTGTTTTAAAATTTTCTAAGGAACTCATTAACCGATTTCAATTTTGTTATTAATTTGTTGGATTTTTAAAAGCCTTTAATTTTCGTTTTCAAAATTCTATATCTCGTAAATGTGACAACATTTTTTTTATGAAAATCAATTATAAAATCTATATCAATATGTTTGAAACGCGTACTTAAAATATTTTTGAATAAAATTTAAATAAAAACGCTCTAAAATTTTCAAAAACTAAGGTTTTTTTTGGGAAATCAAATGCCATTTGCCAAATTTTTGAAGACAAACCCATGTGTTAGTATATTTTTAAATCTTAAATTATAGACATACTATTTATGAACATACTCTTTGGATATGAGAGCAAACTCATGCGACCCATTCGTGGATTTTATTTGGTATAAAATTAAGATTTATTGCAATACGTATTTTAAAAGAAATTTTTTATTTGTTTATCAGATTACTCATGTGAAATAATTTTGTTAAAATTATAAGACACCAACAACTTTAACATACAATAACAAAGAAATATCTGCTAAATGAAAGCAGAAATAAAAATGACGTAATTTTGAATGGAAATAAAATAACACTGCGATACAAGGTCATAGTTTGAGTTTTTGTTGATTGTTAAATGCGATTGCAGAAAAATAAACACACAAATTCATTAATGAAATGAGTTTATATTTTTGTTTTGTTTTATTTTTCCTGATCGGGGAGCGAATCGAGGTTGATAAGGAATTTTGTTATTTTTGTAAATTATACTCAGGACAAATTAAGAAGTTCTGTGATTGTGGTAAAAATTCGTAATTATCAAAATAATATAACGTTATTTTGATTATTGCAATTTCAAATTTAATATTATATTTGACCATCATTTTATTTTTTACAAATTATTGACGTGGCAAATTTAGTTTCTAAAGGACTTTTATTTAAAATGCCAAATAGGCTGAGAGAACACATGACCCATGTAAGACAGTTGGCTTTCAAAATTCAATGGATGTGAAAAATGTTGACTTTTCCTAAAAAATTCTGATATGAGTTCAAACGAAAAATAAAGATAAACAAAATAAACTAATTAGCTGTAAGAATCATAGTAGCACATTGCTGTAAGTTATGATTGAATGTGTTTTCCCATAAACAAAAAAATACACTGTGGCGTATACGTACTTTTATTTTTCAATAACAGGTTTCATTTTGATATTTAAAAAAAAATGAGTATTATTAAAGAGAAATCAATGAATATTAATATAATTATAAAGCTAAAACAATGCTATTAGCAATAAATAAATCATATCAACCGAAAATACGCCACGGATATGGTTGCAAAATGATATCCTTTTCATGAAATTTTCTTTACCTAATTCGAACATCTGTGGCTGTATATGCTCTTTCACTTCCAGTATACCATCTTTTAGATCTTGAATTGATTGCGCAACATAGACATAGATCGTGGTTTTCACGGGGCCCCAAAGAAAAAATGTTTAATAGTGTAAAATCACAAGATCTCGGGGCCCAAACAGGTTCAGAAAACTTATTTAACAAAAATATGCTCAGGGACTTTGAAATAAAATAAAAAATCAATGTTCTTGGATTGAAAAATTATTTCACTTATATCATTGTAGGTTATCATGAAGATAACAATAGATAAAGACGATCTCTACATTCTTTTAAAGTTTAAAGAAAACTTTCGTACAGAAAATTACTTCAAAGAAATCCTTTTACGAAAGAACTCTTACTTACTGCTACTTAGCTCCTCAGACCTATTAAATCTGTTGGGAACCTCTTAAGGGACATAGGGCCTCTTCTACGCCTACGTGCCATCGTGTACGGTTTCCGGAGATGTGTTTTAGCTCCCTCCAAATATTGCCTAGTGACGCTGATTCTGCCTCGACTGTCCCGCGCCAAGTGCTTCTAGGTCGTCCAGCTCTTCTTCCTTCTTGTGTGAGCGTATTCCACTGCATTGCTTGGCCTGCAATGCAGTCGTTACCTTTTCGAAGCGTATGTCCAATCCATTGCCACTTACGTTTTCGTATTATAGATTCTATAGGTTCCTGACCTGTCCTTCTATGACGGGCCTCATTTGAAATATGGTTTAATAGTGTAAAATCGGGACCCAATTGTGACCGATTCTTCATGAAATAACAGGGTTAGAAAACTTTTTTAACAAAAATAGGCTCGGGGATTTTCAAATAAAAATAAAACAGCTTGTCAGCGTACAAGGTGTAATCAATGTTCTTGGATTGCAAAATTATTTCACTTATATCATTTTAAGCTATCATGAAGATAACAATAGATAGAGACGATCTCTACATTCTTTCAAAGATAAAAGAAAACTCTCGTGCAGAAAATTCCTTCAAAGAAATCCTTTTACGAATGAACTCTTACTTACTACTACTTAGGTCCTCAGACCTGTTAAACCTGTTGGGAACCTCTTAAGGGGCATAGATCCTCTTCTACGCCTACGTGCCATCGTGTACGGTTTCCGGAGATGTGTTTCATCTCAATCTAAATCTTGCCTAGTGATGCTTATTCCGCCTCTACTGTCCTGCGCCATGTGGTTCTCGGTCGTGCAGCTCTTCTTCCTTCTCGTGTGAGCGGATTCAACTACATTGCTTGGCCTGCAATGCAGTCGTTACCTTTTCGAAGCGTATGTCCAATCTATTGCCACTTACGTTTTCGTATTATAGATTCTATAGGTTCCTGACCTGTCCTTCTATGACGGGCCTCATTTGAAATATGGTTTATCCAGAAAATTCTTAGGATGTTACGACATCTATTCACGAAAGTTTGTAGCTTTCTTATTATGGCTGAAGTAACCTTCCAAGTGCTCCACCCATAAAAAAGCACAGATTCGACGTTTGTGCAAAACAGTCGTAGCTTTGTTCTTAAGCTGATAGAGTTATTCCTCCAAATATGTGACAGCATACCGAACGGCGTTTTTGCTTTGCCGATGCGGAAGATGACGTCTAGTTCGGTTCCGCGTTAAGCCTAGTACATACTTCCTCGTGAAGTGAACGTTCGCCAGTGGAGAAAGTGAACTTTTGACATTGCTCACTGGTACACACTTGTGAGTACACGTTGTGAACATTTGACTTCAGCTTCCCGTACATTTTGCACGTGAATTGCCCGTGAACGAAAACTCTCCACTTTGTTCTCCACTCAGCTTCACGGGTGAACCAAAAACTGAAATTTGTATGGGTTCACGAGATGGTTCACAAGTATGTACTAGGCTTTAAGCCTAGTACATACTTCCTCGTGAAGTGAACGTTCGCCAGTGGAGAAAGTGAACTTTAGACATTGCTCACTGGTACACACTTGTGAGTACACGTTGTGAACATGAACAAACCAAATGTCAAAGCTTCACCAACAGTTCCCGTACATTTTGCACGTGAATTGCCCGTGAACGAAAACTCTCCACTTTGTTCTCCACTCAGCTTCACGAGCAAGTTCACGGTTGAACCAAAAACTGAAATTTGTATGGGTTCACGAGATGGTTCACAAGTATGTACTAGGCTTTAGATGGAAACGATGCTTTCAAGGTATTAAAAGCTCTCCACTTTTTCCACATACATAATATCCTTATTCCTTCTGTTAATAAAATAAGCATACTATAATACATGACTTTATTGTTTGCGAGAAAAAGCTTTATTGAACTAAAAATTAAAAAAAAAGATGGCGAGTGTTCCCCTTCTTGTATATTCCCCTTCTTGTATATTCCCCTTCTTGTATATTCCCCTTCTTGTATATTCCCCAATGAATCCATCAACAATGCACTCGCTAGACATCAGAAAGATTCAACTCCGAAAGCGATATACTCGTATGTTCGACATTTTCACGAATTAATTGATCCTTTCATCAGTTACTCTTATAATTGGAAAATAATCTTAATCGATGATTTTAAGTGTGAGGAAGGTACTTTTTTCGCTGTTGCTGACTCAAAAAGCAATCTAATTTCTTCAAAAAAGCTACCGCCATTTTTCGCTTTATTCTCGGCCGAAGCTTTAGCAGTTTTAAAAGCCACAAAATGTGAGTACAAATCCAATAAAAAAAAACAGTGATATGCATGGACAGTCTTTAAAACTTGAAAATTCAGCCGCCATCAAAAATGTCAACAATCGATCATCCTACATTGGCAAAATCAGAGATAATGTCATCAAACTTGGAAAATCAATAAAGATTTTTTGTGTTCCAGGTCACATCGGAATAAAAGACCATGAAGCCAAAATAACCACTAGAAACAGCAACTCAACAATATCAAATACCAATGATACCAAGAAAGATATTGTCTACCCTACCTCTACACTTGCAATAATGAACAAATGCTTTACCAAGTTGAGGATTGGTCACACTCAGCTTACCCACAGTCATCAACTTAATAAAGAAATGAAATTCATAATAAACTTCTTAACAATAATTTAAAAAATCTCCTTTTGGTTCCTTCCGAACAAAAAACATACAAAATATTTTCAATATCTTAAAACTAATTAATATATATATCACAGTATTTAACCCATATTTATATAAAACCTCTGCGGGGGCGATCGGAATAAGTCAAACCTGATACTTCTACTGACTCCAACGCCCCCTTGCAGCTAGCAACCTAAAACATCATATCATTCAATATACTATTTTTATTATTTCAGCTAGAAGCCTTGGTAGCTATAAGCTTTAAAGTATTGTTTTGTACATTTATGCATAGTTCAATAAATAGTAATAATAAAAAGAGGCTGGGATGCGACCCACACTGATAACTTCTAAATTCCTATCCCGTCTGTCTATTTGTCTTGCTTAAAAGTTGGTAGTTTTTTGTGTTAGGTTTACGAGTAAAAAGTCGTTTAGTTTGAAAATCAAGTTTTGTTTAATAGATTTTTAGTCGAAAAATTTTGTTACCAATTTTAGTAGCATTTCTTAAATTTTTACAAATTGGATGAATGTAATTAATTTGAGAGATATCAAGAAACGAACATCGATTTTTACCAAATTTGCGTACCATTTCTTTTAGGATAAAAAAAACTACTGAATATCGAAAACAATATTTTCTGTGAAATAAAAATAGTTTGAAGACAATATTTTTAATTTTTGAAAAGCTATTTGAAAGTAAATTTTTACAAAGTTTTAGTATCGTTTTTTTGTTAAGTTTTTATTTTTTTGTAAAAAAAACTGTCAACTAGATTTTTCTCAAAATTTTACTGAATGTTGACAACAATATTTTTTAAAAGATAAAAGTAGTTAAAAGCCAATATCTCAGAGTTTTGAACAGATATTTGAGTCGAAAATCAATTTTTACCAACTTTTATTAATTTTTTTGCTTAGTCCTCCCCACTTAGACGAAGTAAAGCTTGCCATATCTAAGTTGAAGTCTAATAAAGCCGCTGCAGCAGATGGCTTGAATGCCCAGCTCTTTAAAGCAGCTGGGGATAAGCTGGTTAGGAGCATGCACCAACTTATCTGTAAGTTATGGTCGGAAGAAAACATGCCCGATAAATGGAGCCTCAGTATTGTTTGCCCGATCCTGAAAAAAGGAGACCCTCTAAACTGCACCAACTATAGAGGAATAAGTCTACTTAACATAGCCCATCGTTAACAACCTGATAGGTCCTTATCAGAGTGGGGTCTTAGACCAGGAAAGTCCACAATTGATCAAATATTCACATTACGGCAGATCCTGGAAAAAACTCAAGAACACCAAATCGACACCCACCATCTTTTCATCGATTTCAAGGCCGCATATGACAGCATCTACAGGGACGAGCTGTATAGAGCCATGTCAAGTTTTGGCATCCCTGCCAAACTCGTCCGTTTGTGCAGCATGACCATGGAGAATTCACGCTGCTCCATAAAGGTTGGAAACAACTTAACAGAACCTTTTGATGTCAAAAAAGGTTTTAGACATGGTTGTGCGCTGTCATGCGATTTTTTCAACATCGTGCTTGAAAGAATAATGCAGAGCTCACACGTCAACACTAGATGCACTATCTTTCAAAAGTCTGTCCAATTACTGGCATATGCTGATGACATTGACATAATGGGAAGAACTCAGCGTGATGTCAATTGGGCTTTTGTGAGTATTGAGGCAGAGGCGGCAAAAATAAGTTTAACGGTTAATGAGGGCAAAACAAAGTTCATGCTGTCGTCTAGAATGGACATACAACACCGACGTTTTGGTCAAAACGTCACAATCGACAGACGTAACTTTGAGGCAGTCAAGGACTTCGTCTAGCTAGGCTCCGCTGTAAACGCAGAAAACAACACCAGCGCTGAGATCAAACGCAGAATAACTCTTGCTAACCGCTCTTTCTTTGGACTAAGAAAGCAATTGAGTGGTAAAGTCCTCTCTCGAGGGACCAAAGTGTTGCTATATAAGACCCTTAATATCCCCGTCCTGCTATACGGTGCAGAAGCATGCACTATGACAAAAGCGGATGAAAGCACCTTGTCGGCTGTACAGCGACGTAGACTTAGCCAGAAGGGTAATAGTAAAACGACTAAGATTTTTGGGTCACGTAGAGCGCAGGGAAACCAATGCTCCGGCCCGGAAAGTCTTCCAATCCACACCCACAGGACAGTGAAGTAGAGAAAGACCGCGGATCAGGTGGCGCGCACAAGTGGAAGGTGACCTCACTCAACTTGGAGTGCGAAACTGGAGACATCTAGCTAGGGACCGAGCTAGATGGAGAAGTTTGTTGGGTGAGGCCCTAGTTCACAAAGGACTGTACCACCACCTTAAGTAAGTAAGTTTTATTTTTTTTATAAAAAACTGTCTATTCGATTTTTTTAAAATTTTTCCGAATGTTGAAAACATATAAAACTGGCAGTTCGATTTTTCTCAAAATTTTACCAGATGTTAAAAACGTGATTTATTGTTTTACAAAATTGTATTGGCGATAAAATCATTTCAATCAAATTCATACTCGTAAACTGCTATGGTAAAAAACCGCCTACGCAATCTTCTTGAGAGCCTTTTCTGCATCTTTCTGCTTAATTATCTGTATAACAAAATTTATTTGAAGTCGATATCTCTTCTGGTACGTACACACGCACGCACAGACATCTTTCTAAATATCTTTTATTACGACTCTAGGGACCTCGAAAAATGTCAAAATTTTCAATATGACAAATCGGACTAATTACAATAACTTCTTTCTTTTTTTCTTTTTTCACCTATTTAAAGTTAACCGCTCTTTTTAATTTGTAGATGATTTTAGAATAAGAGATTTTATTTAAATAGCACATTATTTGGGCAGCTGTCATCTTATGACATTTGGTAACTAAAACCTACACTACGAATCTAGAAAACACATTTTTTTTACAGTTCGTAAAAATGAATAACTTTTGGTTCTTCTCGTTAAGTACCTTGTACACTGGCAAAAAGTAAACCAGTGGAAAATTTGAGTTGTTGAACTAAGTTAATGATGGAAAGAATCAAAACCCTGGACGAAGATTATTGCTGAAGTAAACGTTGCGCTGGATAAAATCTAGGTTTGTCGATGTTTGGAATTATTATGAATACCATAAACGACATTATTGGTTCCTTAAATAAGAAGAATTGTCGCATTTGAGTTCATCTACAAAATGTTACTGTTTGGTGTGGTTTTTGGTGATGGCACTACCGAGCTATGATTATTGATTATTATGTCGGAAGTTGGAAGACATAATGTGGACAAGGTTTATTTTCAACAAGACGGAGCTTCGAGCCACACAGCCTAACCATGTTGATCACAATTGCTCACCGAGATCTTGTCTTTATAGCCACCTTTAGAGTAATTTAATTGATGCCATGTTTTATGGAAAATTTGGAAAATTGCATAAAAAACTGTCTCCGTGGAGGATGTTTGCATGATTTTTTCTATTGTTAATGGGATTATTTCCTTTTTACAATGCAAACAAAAATTTGTAAAATACTTAAAATAAAACGCTTAACGTCAAAATTCAGTTATATCGAACATTATTTCTATTAATTGGAAGTATGATTCAATGGAAAATTCTTATGGCTGAATCACAAACACGCTTTAGCTTCGGCTTTGTCTACATTACGGTGGGCCTGCTTTGAGGTTGCTTTGAATGACATTTCTATTATTTCATCCCTCCAAAGAGCAAATATTTTGTTTGTTGACATTTTTTTACAGCTGTTGAGCTGTCAGACAAAGCAAATGTTCAGATAATTGAACTAGAGCTTCCATTTGGAGTCACATTACGTGATAGCATGCATTGAGTGCCTATGGCTGAACTCGTAAACGTTTAGCCAAAGCTAAAGCGTGTTTGTGTTCCAGCCATTAAATTCGCATTTTTGTGGAGAAACGTCTTGAAAAAAATTATTTTCCTAATGGATCCTCATATAAATAATTAATAGCAATAACAATAAAAGCTTGATGATGATATAGATTTAAACAGGCTACATACATTTAAAGGGTATTTTTTTAAGATGTGTGGTTTTCAAAAAGAAATAAAAATCACATAATTTAAAGTTAAGGCCAAGAATGTTGCTTTATTTTAAAGATAAGGGTTTGTCATTATGTTTTAAAATTGATTTTGGCAAATGGTCATCGCAGCGGGATTGAACTTGAATCTTATCATTCCAGACAATAGGCTCAATTTTTGACCATTTGTTGCAGTAATTGCGATTTCATATAACCCCACAAAAAATAGTTCAGCGGTGTTGAATCGCACTATCTTAAAGTCCACGCCAGAGGCCCCCTGCGTGAGATGATGTGCTTATCAAAAAATACCTTCAGTAAATTGATTGTTTCGTTGGCTGTATGGCATATAGCACTTTTGCCATGCTATGTGTCGCCGTCTTGTTATTACCGAAGGTAGTCCACATTGGAATTATCCAATTCACACACGAAAAAGGGGCTTTATAGCGTGCCCCATTGACTGGATTTTCAAGATTTTTTTGGAAAAAGTATAGATTAATGATTTTCTCTGCCCAAAACTAAAATAATTCTTTAAAATCTTACATAAAATCTTACATAACTCTAATTATTTGTTAGTCGAGTCTTCTTCAATACTCTGCTCCACAGAAGCAATATAGTATCTTTTTTGAGTACTTAAGGGCGTCACTTAATGGAAGATGCGCATTAACCACTAGAGTAAACGTGGAACTTAACGGATCCTGAACTGAAACTGAGCATAAATCAAGAGACACTTGTCAAAAAGACCAACCCGGAAAAAAGTACTGCTAGATTGAAAACCACACGTCTAAGAAAAAAACACCCTTTATATATTAACTTAAAAATCTACAAAAGTTCTTGGCAGACGTGTTCATAACGATTACATTTTATTCTATTTTTGCAAAACAATTCATTTATGACCTCAATTTTCTTGTTACTTGAATTTCTTCATCAAAAACGTTATGAAACTAAAACAATTTTGTACGCTTTTTAAGATCTTATTTAAGTAACAATCTCCCTGCAAATCAATTAAGTTCTTTTTAAAGCATGACGTAGGGAGAAATATGTTTGGATAATAATTAATGTTACATTCCATAATATTTTAAGAGATACATCTACATATGGATGTAGGCATATACATAAATAAAACGTTTATCAATGACCTTTATCATTTACGAGAAAATTATATATAAATAATGTAGTAGAGGAGAAGGGGAGGGAGCATGATCCTAAACTGTGATTAATCGCCCGCAACCACTGACAGCGGTATTTGAGTAAATCAAAGCATGATGTATATTTTCTTGTATGTAATAAACATACATCTGTACATATTTGTACATATACAACATACATTAATTAACATTTTCTATCATGATGTAAATCTTTGTTTATCAATGAACTTAATAAGCATATCTGGGGTGACCATATTTATATAAAAAGAAAAACAAGACAGTTTTCTTTATGTCTTTACGTCTCAAATGATGACATTACGCAATGCTGCAATAAGACACCAAGAAGTGATTTCCGCTGTAATGGAACTTCAAGATTTGAAAGGATGTGGACCGAATGGCATATCAGCAGAATTTTATAAGTATGGCACAGCAGAGCTAATCAACCGACTGACAACTATACATAAAAATGTCATGGAAACCGGAATGATTCCACTAGAATTCAAGAAGTCCATCATTTTCCCGATTCATAAGATAATGAGCTTGGCCGAGGTGCCTAATTATAGAGGAATATCCTTTCTAAATGCTTCATATAAAATATTCACGCTGGTTTTGCAAAAACGTTTCAATAAATGGATAGAAGACAACAAGCTCTTAAAGGAGTTCCGAGCAGGCTTTAGGACAGGTTATTCGACGGTTGACCACATTTGTACACTTAAAAGTGCCGCACAAACATTCCTATATGTATATGATTTTCGTTGACTTTAAATCTGCATTTGATATGATCGATAGACATACGCTTATCTACGAGCTTTATAGTAACGGAATGTCATGAAAGTTTTTTGGAATGTTTATTCGGAATCTATATGCAGATACAATTGCTAAGGTATGGATTGGAGAAGAGTTGTCAAGAGGGTTTAAAACACAATTGGAAGCCAGACAGGGCTGTACATTGAGTCCGAGTCTGTTCGCCTTGTTTATTGAAGATCTTGCAATGAAATGAATGAAGCATCACCTGAATCATTACAGTTAAACCTGGATGATGATTGTCAGCTTTGGAGTTTGATGGTGAATCTTAGTAAGTCCAAAACTTTGATTTTCAAACGAGGAGGAGGCCGCAATTCGTCTTAAGAAAAATGGTTCTATAATGGAGGGGTCATTGAGGTTGTCATTTTGGAATTCAAATACCTTGGAGTTTACTTAACGAAAAATGTGAGAATGGAATTTCATCTGAGAAAGAAACTAGTTAAGGCTAAAGGTACAATTGGTGCAACTTCGAAAACATGTTTTTCTAACAAAAGTATAGCACATAGCAGCAAGTTCAAGATATTTCAATCGATAACTGAGTCTGTCATGTATTAAGTGGCACAAACTTGGGTAACAAAACAATACGAAACAGTTGAGAAACTTTTCCGATACTTTATTAAGCGAATCTTTAGACTGCCATCAAATACACCCAACTATGTTATTATGTTGGAATCAGGATTATCACTTATGTTCATTTGAACCATAAAAATGGGAGTCGATTACATCTTGAGAGTTATGAACATGAGCATAATTCGATAAATTTATGCGTACGGGACCGAAAATCACCCGAAGAATTTTTCTCTCGAAGCATCCTAAGACGATCTCATCTTTCTTTGACAGGGTCCAGGCCTCAGCGCCATAAATGAGAACAGGGATGATGAGTGTCTTATAGATGGTGATTTTACATGCTCGAGAGAGGACTTTACTTCTCAATTGCCTTCTAAGTCCAAAGAAGCAGCGATTTGCACGAGTTATTCTTCATTTGATTTCAGCGCTATTTTCGTTTTATGTGTTAATAACGGTGTCTAGGTAGACAAAGTCCTTAACTACCTCAAAGCTATAGCTGTCCATGCTGACGTTTTGTCCAAGACGTCGTCGTTCAGTGTCCTTTTTGATGACAGCATATACTTGGTCTTGCGCTCATTGACCACTAAACCAATCTTCTTCGCTTCCGTCGCAATGCTCAAAAACGCTCCACTGACATCACGCTTTGATCTTCCAATTATGTCAATATCATCTGCGTATCCTAGTAATTGGATGTGCGTTTGGAAGATTGTGCCTCTAGTGTTGACGGTTGAGTTTTGCACAATTCTTTCCAGAACTATGTTGAAGACGTCGCATGACAGTGCATCGCCTTGTCTAAAACCTTTTTTGACATCAAATTCATCGGTAAGATCTTTTCCGACCTTGATAGAGCAGCGTGCATTCTCCATCGTCATTCTGCACAAACGGATAAGTTTGACAGGGATGCCAAAACTAGACATTGCTCAGTAGAGCTCTTTCCTATAGATGCTGTCATACGCGGCTTTAAAATCGATAAAGAAATGGTGGGTATCGATTTGAAGCTCCTGGGTTTTTTCCAAGATCTGACGTAGTGTGAATTTTTGGTTGAAAGTGGACTTTCCTGGTCTGAAACCACACTGATAAGGACCAATCAGGTTGTTGACGAATGGCTTCAGACGTTCACATAATATAGTAGAGAGGATCTTATACGCAATGTTAAGGAGACTGATGCCTTTGTAGTTGGAGTAATTTAGAGGTTCTCCTTTCTTATGTATATGGCACACTATGCTGAGATTCCACTCATCGGGCATGCATTCTTCCGACCATATTTTGCAGATGAGTTGGTGCATGCTCATTACCAAGTCATCGCCTGCTGCTTTGAATAGCTCCAGCAGCTTTGTTTGACTTAAGTTTAGATATAGCTATCTTCACTTCGTCAAGGTCGGGTAGGCGGAATTGTTGATCTGCGTCGCCGAGGTTGAGTGGTTCTATCTCCCTTACAGCGGTATTTGATTCGTCATCGTCGATACATAATTAAGAGAAGTGATCTTTCCATATTCTCAGCATCAACTGCGGTTCTACTACGATGTTCCCTTGATCGCCTTTATAGGCTTCGGTTCGTGGCCTTGGGAGGTTTGTTTTTAACCTTTTTGGTAAAATTTAGGAACCTCGTTTCTGTTGTGACATCCCTCTATCTTCTCGATCGCGCGCTTCTCAGGCTCTCTTTTTTTCCATCTAAGAAGCCGGTGTTCCTCTCTCCTCTTCTGATCGTAGAGCTCGCGAGCAGCTCTAGTCCTTTTGTGCAGCGCCGTTTTGTATGCCTCTCGTTTTCAATGCTTAATGCAGGCAGCATAGGACTCCTTAAGAGGTTATTAGAGACTCGATCGAAAATTACATGGCAGTCTCTTGCGATTGTAGCCGTCTAACGTCGACGTACCTTGGCTACAACGAGGTAGTGCTCCGAGTCAATGTTGGCCTCTCGGAATGTTCGGATATCCTGGATACTGGAGAAGTGTCGTGCGTCGATCGCAATGTGGTCAATCTGGTTGACGGTTGATTGATCAGGAGATTTCCATGTCTCGTTGTGGATATTTAGATGTGTGAACTGCGTACAAGCTACCAGAACGTCTCGCCCCGCAGCGAAATCGACCAACTTGAATCCGTTGTTGGAGGTGGTGTCGTGCAGGCTGTATCTTCCGATTATGCCACCAAAGATGTCTTCTCTTCCTAGATTGGCATTAAAATCTCCTAAGACAATTTTAATGTCATAGCCAGGGCACTGCTGAGTGCTGATATGTCTTGTCCAAGAGGTCGAAGAATATGTCTTTGGTGTCTTCATCTTTCTCCTCTGTTGGGGCATGCGCGCTCATTGGGCTTATGTTGGCGAATTTAGCCTTGATGCGGATTGTCGTGATGCGCTCGCTCACACTGTTGAAACTCAAGACTTTTTGCTTAAGTCTAGTTCCAACAACAAATCCACAACCAAATAGAAGCTGTCTTTGTTCTCGGTAGCAGTCGCCATAGTACACATCGCGGATAAAACTTTCCTTATAGTCCTAGGCTCTGAATGTGTCGTAGAAGCCTTACAAGGTGTTCACTAAGTAGTTCAACCTTAGTGGAACTGTAGACGCCACAGTTGATTCCATCTCGAGAATTCGTCCGCTGCCGCCTGGATAAGGAGAGGTGCCTTAGTGGAAACATATTTTTCAAGAAAAATAAAATCTACAAAAAATAGTACGCAAATTTGGTAAAAATTGATACGAGTACATATAGACAAACATTTAAGCAAGACAAATCGACAGACGGGATGGGAAGTTATCAGTGTGGGTCGCATCCCAGCCTCTTTTTTTTGTATTTTGATCACACGGTACACAAAGGAACTTGTTTTCCTGAGTAAGAATCTCACTTTGTATTTTTTTAATTTGAATTACGTTTTTAAAATTTAATAGTTCTTAAAAAATGTGTGTACAATGTTTTCACAAAGTACAAGTCTATATCTACTAGATACAGTTTAAATCAATTTAGTATCTCACCAAGTTTTCGAAATTCTTCATTAGTTATGATTATGAGATAATTTATAGGTCTTCGTTCTTTTCGAAGTTTTAAAAAACCTTGAAAGTAGTCCCTTAGCATTATTTTTATAGATGTTCTTTTTAATATATTGCAAACACTTATTTTAATAAGCTAAGTCTACAAATGCATTATAATAATATAAATTGTTTTTATATCGCTTTGGGTTTTTTTTTGTTAAAAAACGTTTAAACATAAATGCGTTAGCACTCTTTTTCACATACTGATGAAGATTTCTAAACAGAATTTTGAAGTAGGGTTTTGTATATTTTGAAAATCTAAACTACTTTACGTGAATTTTTTTTCAAATTATGAAAGTTTGTATCTCAAAAACCTGAGATGATAGATTAGTTCGAAGTCAACAAAAGCCTTCGAAAAAGTTAATAAGTATTAATCGTTCTCGGAACATTAAACATTTAGTTTTTTGAAATAAATACAGGCTTGTCACCTTATATGAAGTTCATATATAGGCCAACATTCGATTATTGGATGGGCAATTGAAAACATTTCACTCATCTTAACCAAGATAGAAATTCATAACATGACACACGAATGATACAATCTGAAAATCTTTCATGGTTCAAATAAATTAAAAGCTTTAATTGTATGTTTTATAGAATACAAGTTCGATATATTGTTTTGAATGCGTAATTCAGATTGAAAGAAATAAAATTTTACAACAGGAAAAAATTGCAACATCAAAATTACGAAAATGATTTAATGTGTTCTTTTATTGCTGGATGCGGATGTTGGAAATTGAAAATGTGTACTACATGATGCATGTTGATTTCCAACATTTTCTTCAAAAGTTTTTCTTGAAAATATTCATACATTTCTTAAGATATATTCATGAAGTAGAATTTATGCATTGTAATAAAATCTTCAATTGTAGGTAAATTTTTGCGTAACACAGTTTTAGAAAATTTGTTTAATTTATTTTACTTTTGTTATGTTTGGACGCTTCTACTCTGAACGTCGAACTTGTCGAGTTGTAGAAGCTTAGGAAGGTCAATGAGTCTCGAGAATTTTCTCCAGATGAGTCCTGAAACTAAAGGATGTTCTTATCCCTCTACCTTCTCAAAATAATCATCCATTCCCACATAAACAAGGCATACCAGCCTACGTTTATATCACCAACTCCCATCCCACCTCCCACGTTTGTAATGTCGAAAAAGCTAGCAGCGGTCCTATTTGGTCTACTCCTTTAGGTAACCCAGCTGAATTGCTTTTACTTCTCACCCTTTCTGTTCCTACCCAACCACCTCTCATCTTTATTGGGCTGGATCTAAGGTGTTAAACGACCCGTGCCGATGATCAGCTTGGCTGGGGGCCCAATTCAAAATAAGCCCAGTCTCTAACGGAGTATCCGGATACCTGGCGACCTCCGGATTAACTAGCTCTATCTGTACATGCGAATCTCTGTCCAGATGGACCTTTTTTCTTCGCATCTCGTGGGACCAAAATCAACAAAACCAACAACAAAAATAAAAAAAACAAATGAGTGGCTAACCATGGACCCTCCTCTGCTGTTGGTAGCAACGAGAATATAAAGGTAGCGATACCTAATTTCAGTAGTGGCAGGGTTGTGAAAAATGGCCCTACCACTACTAATGAGAACCCTTCCAGAAATGGAAAACTCTCAAAAAGCCATTATAGACAAAGGCGGCAAGCGGCGAAAATCTTAAAGGCCTCTGGTGCATCATCGGGGGCTGAAAGCACACCGCAGCAAACCGCTAGCGTCGAATGGGCTAAAAGCTTTCTTGCTAACAACAAGGTCCAATAAGGACTCTACGTCCAAAAGAGAAAGGTATCTTGAGGGGCCGCACCGACACCAAAACAGCCTTGGATGCACAACACCAGCACTCCCCTCAATCCTATCAAGAAACAATCCAGTTTTGGTGACGTCGCGATGGGCAAAGTCGTGGTGCGGCATTGAAAGGAGCGATAATGATGGCACAGTTGGCAGTTGGTCAAGGTTAAGCTCTCGGGTGGCTTTTTGAGCATTTTGAGAGAGCTTCCAGGACCACTTCCTTCCATAAGCAATAGGGGTTGGCATCAAGGCCATGTCAAACTCATGGTTTATGGCGACCAGAGGTCTTGTGACCTAATTTGAAGTTTGGCTAGGTGCGAAGCTCGAGGTTGTCGCTATGGAAGACATTCCTAGCAGACCTAGAGCCCGCATTAAGAAACCGATCGAACCTGCTGGTATCGAGGAAATTCTCGAGATATAAGCTCGATAATAGGTGTCATAACCGGACACTGTCTAATAGGAAAGCACGCCATGAGACTAGGCGTATTCTCAAATATCTTTTGCAGAAGCTGTATGGACGAGGAAGAGGAAGAAACGGTTCTTCATCTTCTCTGCACATGCCCTGCTCTGGGTCGAAAACGCAAGAATTACATAGGAGAATTCTTCTTTAACGATCTAAACGATCTAAATCATATCGTTATAATCAGCCTCTCACGTTTCGTAAGAGACTCAAGCTGGTTCCATGAAGCTTAGGAGGAAGCCTCAAGATTCATGTGGTATCACAATGGGCCATTAAACTGGCCTAAGTGTGTCCGTTTCCATCTTGGACAGCCACTATAACCTAACCCTAACCTTACCTATGTTTGGACGAATTGAAAATGTTCAGTATTGAGATATATAAATAAATATCTACCTTTTGATAAACCACAGACAGTGTGAACATTATAAATAGAGGGAGGGGTTTGAAATAAGGTGTCGGTGTGCAATGGTTATAAATTCCTGAATATCGCAATGAAAGGAAAAGATAGAGCGTGTTAAGACATATCATATTTGTGTAGTTCAGCGAAATGAAGCTCAGTACGCTCGTATTACTGAAGGCGCTCGTATTACGAGTATTACCTATCGAGCGAGTCGAGTATACAGTTGAACTATTTAAAATGACGAATGCACGTCCGTTAAAATAACTGTAAAAAAGTATGAGACAATAAATTTTACGACATAGTCGACAATATAAGAGGGAGGAGCATTCGCCTTTTTGGGTATGAGCTAGACAAATACTTGGAACGAGAACTGATTTTGCCGGCGTTGAAAAGCACTTCTTTAGAACAATAATGGCCGGCCTTGCAATCAGGGCCAGCGGATTTGTGAAAGTTGAGATTTTTAATGACTTGGGCGGTACGTTCGAAAGAAGATTGGTGCCATAAAATCATTTACGCCCAAAAGAACATGAAGAGCCATAACACTCAAGCAGCTTTGAGTTAGCCGCGGAAACAAAGAAATTTCTCCATAGAACTGACATGTTGAGTGTTATTGACAACTAGCGTAAAAAATGGAAAAGGTGGAATTTCCATGTTCTTCACAAATGACCAACAATTTTTAATGGGCCTTGCTGGCCTTCCTGAATTACTCGAAATTGGTCGTGTTCTTCTCACTTAACTTGGCTGTAAAACAACGGAAAAAAACAAATCGCCTTAACCCTAATGGACACTTTGAAGCTAGAATCAGATCAAGCGTTTTTCTTAGGTATGATACCTAAAACCCTGTTCGTGTTAAAAGTTCTAATCCTAAAAAGAATGGATCTTTTGACCACATCAGTACAAGAGAAAAAACCACTATCGAGGAAGCATAGTGACAAGGTTAAACATCCTTAAATTATTATTGAGACTGTTCCCGTTAGCCTCATCGCATTTCTAAACGGTTCTCTTAAGAGGTCTTTCTCTAACTGTAGAGTTTTGTCCCTAGGAATAAGTGCCTTGAGGAAATAGAGTTCTGATACTGTACTTATCAGGGGCAGAAGTGAGAAACAAGTTAAGAGTGTTTTCTGCTCAACCACCAACGCTCGTTGCCCAGCTGAATGTATGCCTCGATAAAGAACGCGATAGTTAACATATGGATTGTTATTGACAATAAGCGTTATAACCATGGAAGAGGAAAGATTTCTAGCATACCTATGAGTAGGAAAGGGGGCACTCTAGTCTGGGAATTTTTTGTGGTTAGGAGCGCGTGGCAAAGAGGTCGGCAGCCTTTGTAGGTAGTGTTTGAGTCGTGGTGGTTGTGTATGTCTTATCAGTATTGATGTTTTGGGGTTAGGAGCGCGTGCCAGTGTGAGTTATAGAAATGTGTAATTTGTAATTTGTGGTTTGTATTTTGTTTAATGGGTTTATATGTCTACATACATATGTGAGAAAAAAAAATGTATATTCTAGCAATGATTGCTTAAGTGTTTTTATTTTTAGAACAGCTCTGATATAGAGAACATTAATTGGGGGAAGTAGAAAAAATAATATGTTTTGGTGTGAAAGATTAAGGGAAGGAGAAACATTTTGTATCTGTGAATCTGGATGGTTGGACATAAAATTTACGGATGTAATATTCTATAATGACACATTAAAATTGATGCTACAGCCAGAATATGGAAGCGAATGCGTTTTGTTTCATATTAGAAATGGTGAGACCGTTTCGCCTATTCTGAGTTTTAAGTTGCAGTTTCAATCTATGCAACATGTACGGTTTAAACTTTTAGGTGAGAATATTAGTTTTCATAAAAAAAAGTAAAATGAAATGAATAAAACATAAAATTATATTATAGGAGGGGAGTTAACACTGATCGGAACGATTACACCTCATTCGAATGCTGTAAAGAGAAAAGAGGGTGAATATCCATCGCTTTGTCCATTTGGTGAGGTTGAATTACTTAATGAACCTCAAAAACTTAAAAAGAAAAAAGACAGTCATCGCATAAAAATAGAGACAGTTGAACGAGTTCATGACACATCATTTCAATCGAATGTATTTTAATATATACAAAATGAGATAAGAATAAAAGATGTGAGAAAGAGAGATGAATATAGATAGAATAAAAATTTTATAAAATTTAAAATTTGAGTGTAATGTTTATTAGTTTATGACAAACCTTTGGATAGCAAACATCTTTTTTTTAAAATGTTGTTTTACTCATCAGTCTTATGTCTGCTTTTAATTTGTCCTTCATTAATTGCTACTTTGCCATTACCTGTGGATATCAATTTGCAACAAGCAAACATAACTGACAATCTCTCTTTTTCATTGAGTTTACCTAATAATGATACTGTGCAGATAGGTTTATCGTTTCGTTTGTTAACCTTTACAAATGGTAAAAATTTGCTTAATACCACAACAACAACAACCGATACAACATCATTTCAAAATGATGCAGCAGTGACTTCAACAACAGCAAGAGCGGTGGTAAATACAATTTTGGAGGAGAAAAAAATAGTAACCGTAGAGGAAGCAATCGAGAGTTTTAGGCAAGACTTAATTAAAAAAGAAACTGAAATATCAGGAATTATACAAAGTAAGGATGTTTTTTATAGACATTTCAAGCTTGAGTTTGATGAAGATAAGGCACTAACTGTTCGATGTTCGTATGATAGCAATTATAATTTGCGCACTCTAAGCATTAAATGTTATGAGTATCATGAATATGAAACTGAGAGAGTATTAAGTAATGGAGAAGTTGAGGTCTTTATGAAGGAGGATCTCGCATACAAATCTGATGTCGAATTACTGAATTTCAAATCATTAAAACAATCATACCATATGAATATCTCTTAAGAAAAAAAAAATGTATAAGTGTATATATCAATAAAGATTTTTATTTAAAAAAAAATTACAAAAAGATGTGTCTTATTTATTAATTTTAGGTATAGGAATCCAAGAGTTGTGATCGTGTGAAAAGCCGAGCCATTTAACAAATAATCGATCTTTTTTTCTTTGAAGCACTTCCTGGACTAGAT
This sequence comes from Eupeodes corollae, assembly GCF_945859685.1. Classification (NCBI taxonomy): domain Eukaryota; kingdom Metazoa; phylum Arthropoda; class Insecta; order Diptera; family Syrphidae; genus Eupeodes; species Eupeodes corollae. Next base: position 154,835,863 of record NC_079147.1, read on the forward strand.
ATGTATCGGGGAACTTAGTTTTCTGTAGTTCAAGCTCATAAAACCCTCCTTTAATGGGATGTCCTTGGTGATCTTCCAATAGGTACGTTATTGGATTTGAGTGTTGCACTTTGGCTATCTTAAAGATTTCTGTGGTCCAATTCGGTGTGTATCCTTTATCGAAAACATGTTTGTATTTACTAATTCTGACAAAATCCCCGGTTTTAAACTTTGGAGTAATATGTATTTTGATGTGATTATAGATCTTGGAGAGTAATATGTTTTCATTTGCAGCATTGACTTCAGATGGTTTCATATTTATCGTACGATGTTTGGAATTATTGTACGTTTTTGTTAGTTGTTCTATAATATCAATCCAACGATATGAACCATTTAAACTAAATTCTTTCCACATCCAAGTTTTCAAGGTACGATTAAATCGTTCAACAATGGAAGCTTTGAGAACACTAAATGTAGAGTAATGATTGATTTGAAACTTTTTCATAAGTTTTTTAAACGATGCATTGAAGAATTCTTTTCCATCATCTGTTTGTAAATTTTTTGGGTGACGACCTTTATTAAATATATCTTCCATAGCCTGAGTGACACTCGTTCCTGTTTTATTTTTAATAGGAGCCGTCCAAGCAAATTTAGAAAATGTATCAATAACTGTGAGAAGATATCGATAATTTTCGTTTTCGGGTGAATACACAACCATCTCGACTAGGTCGGCTTGCCATAAATCATCTAGACCCTTAATAATTACTCGTCTTTTTGGAAAATTCCTTCGAGCAGGCTTATGTAGTTCTTCAACAACGTTTCTCTGACTCATCTTTTTATTGAATGATAAAAACAAAGTATTTGTTCATGCATTTTATTAATTAAAATATTTCTATATAATAACTACAAGTTTAAGTCATACTATTTCAATCTTTTATACAAAGACATCAGTTTTTTTATTTTTAACAGTCTATTTTCAAGCATGTAACATACGCATGTATCTGGACCATTTTTACATAAGTTTGAAGACCATGGGCAGTTATCGAAATGACATCCATGTTTTGATGTTGTAGTAGATACATTCATAAATCTTTTCAAAAAGATTACACAATTCAAAAGCTCTTCATGATGTTCTTCTAGTATATTATGATGATTTGTTTTCAGAAACTGTAGAATTTCATCAAAAATTAATAAAAAATCTATGTTATACATAATGATTGAGTTCTCCACTCTGAGGAGATAGATTAAAGACTAAGGTTATATAATGATTGGTTTTAAGTTTTAATAACTAATAGAATTGTCTTCAATTTTATTTTCAGATTTTTTTTCCTTATTATCAATTGTGTCAAACAGTAGTTTCTCAAATTTGTCAACTACTCTATATTGGATGTATTCTTTAAGTTGTTCGTATGTTTCATCAACATATTTTTTGGTAGCAGTGTCTTCCTGTTCTTGTGGTTCTTGAACATTTTTTAACCGTTTAAATTGTGTGTTGTAATCTCCGCTTTCTGTTTTGAGGAATCCCTCTCCAGGTGGTCCAGGCAAACCTCGCTCTCCCTGTAAACCTGGTGGTCCCTGCTCTCCTTGTTTTCCTCTTGGTCCTCTTGGTGGGCTTCTATTTGAGAAACGACCAAATTTATCAACACTCATCTTTTTTTTTATTATTATTCGATAATATTGGCTTCTTTAAGTTCTTCAATGATTGAAATAATTTCGTTAGAGTGATTGTTGTGTCCAGCTTGTTGTGAACCAATAAGAAGTCTCAATCGATCTACTAGTTCATTGGGATTATCCCAAAATATATAGTCTTTTTTCAAATTTGATAATTGCATTATTCCACTTCCTGAAGGTATTTGTAGTGTTGAAGATGATGGCGACGGAGTATTAGAAGTATTTGTTGTTAATCCGAATAATTTACTTATGATTTTTTTATACTTATAACCTCTATTGCCGTGTACTTGTCTCTGTGAATTATGATCAATTCTATGAGCATTAGTGTCATGTAATATAGTCCTGTAGTTTTTTAAATCTTCATTGATGTAAACTTGATTATCAGGGTTTTTCTTAAATATATGTAAGCTCATATAACCCATTTGTTCCTTCGAAGGTTTTATTTTTAATTTCTATATCTTTTCCGATAAGGTTTAACTCACTATTACCGATGTACATTTTTCCATCTTTTGAATGTACACCATACGTTTTATCAAGGGTGTTGGAATTATTTAGAAATAAATCTATATATTTTTTAGGGGTGTCATGAAATTGTTTTTGTGACAAGCGTTCTGCAAAGCTACTATGGCTTGACTTGTTCTTTGTTCTTTTTGGAGTAGTATTACTATCAACGGAAAAAATTCTTGAATCATCATCATCATCAATAGAAGTTTTGAGGGTGGTGAATTCTTCATGAAAATGTTTCTTGTTATCATAATCATTTTCTTGTGATTGAGGATGTTCAAAATTGAGTTTTATTTTCTTTAAAGGACTATTTATAAGGTTATGTTGATCTTGTTTGATATTTGATTTTTTTACTAATTCGTTTAGTGGTTTTGTAAGAGGTTTAAGAGTTTCTTTAATTTGAGTTTCGTAAGCTTCCCTACCGATCTTAAGAGCTTTGTATTTTTTTCGTAGAGCATCTGTAGTTTTAATTAATTCCTTTGTAAGTTTTACATCTATATTCATCATAATGAAAACATTTATTTCTTCCTACAGAGGCAAGTTGTTAATTTGTTTCGAAGTTGTTGAAAGAATCGTTCAAAAAATTTTAAACTGAATTTGATATTGAGATTACTGATCTTAACTGAAGAATACTGGGTCTCAATCTGGGTGGAACTGCTTTTTACTGCTACTATCTGCTCACTGTACTGCTCTGTACTGTTCTCATAGAACATTTCTTTACATATGGTATTAAAGCAAAAGTGTTATTTGTTTTATAACTTAAGAAAACAGTCAAAGCCTTTTCTATAACGACCTTCATTCAAAGGACTATCCTTGTCAATTACCACAAATCCGTAATTTGTCTTCCAACATTCTGCACAAACTATTCTGAATGTATTAAATGTCATATCTGAATTAACATGATCATTATATATATGTTTTAGATTCATATCGTCCTGTTTGAAGATGATTAGTAAATTCGCATTGTCTCGAATTAAGTGTTTGGGTATTCTTGTATAAGTCTGGCATAAGTAAAAACTATCAATATGATGATGCCGTCCCATACTGAAGTAAACTCGAACTGTGTCTTGTTTTTCACAGGCAATATCGTCAAAAATAAATATAGAATTTGGTTTAGCCTCTTCGGGTGAAATAACATCACTGTTATTGGCAAAAGTGAAGAAACCCATATTTTTAATAGGTTTTATGGCTTTTCGTAAAAACTCATACTTTGGTTGATGTAAGGATTTAGAATATATATAGATATTTTCAAATTTTAATCCATTTGGATGTTGTAACAAACTCATCATGACATTTGTTTTTCCGCAATTTGAGGGACCAGTAATTAACCCTCTTATACTATGAGGGAATAGTTTACCATGTTTTTTTCTTTCAATATTGTTAGCCAGTTCCATATTTATTACTGGTAACTGGCATTGTTGTTTAACGAAACGCATATTAATTAAAACTAAATGATTTCCTATAAATGACAAGTTTATATTTTAAAAGTGTCATATGACATCCAACCATTCTTACGTTAAGATAATCATTTAAAATGATTGATTATTCCAAAAAATATATCAGTCGACGAAACATTGTGAAAGGAAAAGGTTTATTAAATACTTTAATAAACAAACTACCTCTTGAACTACATTTACCTGGTTATCAATACTGTGGACCTGGAACAAAACTCCGACAACGTCTAGCTCGAGGGGATCCGGGAATTAATTTACTTGATCAAGCGTGCAAGGAACACGATATATCTTATTCTAAATTTAAAAATACATCTGATCGACACATTGCCGATAGGGTTTTAACTGAAAAAGCTTGGCAACGAGTTAAATCCGGAGACGCTAGTTTAGGTGAAAAGGCAAACGCACTATTGGTTACCAATCTTTTGAAGGCAAAAACAAAATTCGGTATGGGTTGTTCTAAGAATAAAGACAAAAAGCCTAAGAAAAAAGCGAAAAATAAAAAAGAAAACGACAATAAGTCAAATTTAGATAAAAATGCTAAGCAACTCTCATTTAGAAAAATAATAACAGTTGTTGGAAATAATATTAAACGTAAAAAACCCTTCAATCTGGAAAAGGCAATCCAAATAGCCATATCATCTGCTAAGAAAACAGTAAGAAAAAACAGTAATAACATTAAGACACCCAGAGTTATTTCTGTACCGAAAATTGGTGGTGTAATTCCATTTCTTGTACCGTTGTTTGCTGGACTTTCAGCTCTTGGAGCTTTAACGGGAGGTGCTGCAGGCGTAGCAAAAGCTGTCAACGATATTAGCATTGCTAAAAAAGATTTAGAGGAGAAAAAGCGTCATAATCAACAAATGGAATCCGTTGCAGTAGGCCAGGGCTTATACCTTAAACCTTATAGAAAAGGGTTTGGACTTTATTTAAATCCACAGCCAAAAAACTTCTAAGTTCGCTGCCCAATCGTGCATTAAATGAAATAGATTTGAGAAATTTTGCAAGGAAATTCATTCCGAATTTTCGAGGAGTTTTCATGAGAGATAATTTACCAAAAACTAAACCTTTGAAAAACGAATGTGGAATTGTAAATCTAGACTCATCAATTGGTCCTGGAACACACTGGGTAGCGTTTTATAAAAAAGGCAACCGAATTGAATATTTTGATAGTTTTGGAAATCTTCAACCTCCTATTGAAATTATTAATTATTTGGGTGAAAAAATTAATTATAATTATACAAAATACCAAGGTTATGACTCTTTTAACTGTGGTCATTTATGTTTAAGATTTTTATATGAATGTTATTTTCAATAAATAAAGAGTTTTATATACAATGGCTTTCATTATGTTTTTCATCACCATGGCAATGACACTTACACTGAGCGGGAGAACTTCCCTTCTATCAGCTGAATATTTTCCACCGCTGAACTTGGATAAAGACTATGTTTGTGGATTGATTGATTTTCACACGTACAACTCTATACCGAATGTTGATGCGAATAATAATTTGTTTCATGTGGGCGAATATGAAATTGAAATCCCAATAGGATCGTATGAAATTGATGCTATTGCAGAATATATATCCGAAGAATTATTATTGCGAAATTCCTCCATTATTATTGAAATAGAAGCAAATAATAACACAATGGAATGTCAAATCCAATGCAACGAGAACATATATTTCAACAAGAACAGAACCATAGGAAAATTATTGGGTTTCAGTAAACGTGTTCTAGAAGGTAAAAAAACTCATTTGTCAGATTTACCTGTTGACATAAACAAGGTAAATGTAATACGAGTCGAGTGTAATATAATTACTGGCTCTTACTTTAATAATACTCCTATGCATACAATACATGAATTCTCACCAGAAACAGGGTCAGGGTATAAAATCATTGAAGTTCCAAAAAATGTCATCTATCTACCTGTGAATGTCAAACGAATAAGTACTATAACATTAAAACTTGTGGACCAGAACGGAGACTTAATAAATTTTAGAGGAGAAAGAATAACTGTTCGATTACATCTAACCCCAATATTAGAATAATGATAATCTACAATAATTATTTAACAGATATCAAAGGTAACCATTTAACTAGTTCTTCCCAAACATCAACACTGTCAACACCTAAGTTATCACCTGAAAATAAAGCCTATCTTCTGTCACTGGGATTCAAATTAAAATAATTTACAATATGAACGATATATTAAATATTACTCAAGGACCCATCTTTGATAATAGCATATCTAAGTTTGAGTACCATTGTTACTCACCATTTCTTCAGTCCTTCAATCCGAGTGATGAAATACGTATTCCCATACAACAACAAGACTTATGTATATTACCTAGTGAAAGCTATATTTATGTAGAAGGGAGTCTAACAAAAGCAGATGGAACTGTTTCAGCAGGAAAATTAACTAATAATGCAATGGCTTTTCTTTTTGAAGAAATACAATATGAACTGAATGGAGTAAACATTGACAACAATAAAAACGTGGGAATAACATCGACCTTAAAAAATTATATTTCTTTAAACGCAAATGAAAGTAAGAGCTTGGAAAATGGATCATGGACTGGGGGTAGCAGTTTTTCTCTTGCATCGGGTACTTTTAATTTTTGTATAAAATTAAAATATCTGTTAGGATTTGCTGAAGATTATAAAAAGATCATAACAAATGCAAGACATGAATTGATTTTAATTCGTACTCGATCGAATGAGAATGCTTATTTTTCTAAAGACAACGAAGAATTAAAACTTTCGATTTTTAAACTGCAGTGGAGAGTACCACACATTACCTTATCTGATTCGAATAAACTTACATTATTGAAACAAATACAATCAAATCCAATTCAAATTCATTTTCGAAATTGGGAAATGTACGAATATCCAACACTACCAACCACCACTGATCATGTATGGACAGTTAAAACTTCAAGTCAGCTTGAGAAACCAAGATATATTACCATTGCTCTACAAACTGATAGAAAAAATCAACGAAATAAAGATGCTAGCATATTTGATCATTGTGATGTGAGCAATGTAAAAGTACATTTAAATTCCGAATCTTACCCTCGCGAAGATTTAAATGTTAAATATAAACTGGATCGATATGCTATTCTCTATGAAATGTATAGTAAATTTCAACAATCGTATTATCAACAACAATCAAATCCACTTTTATCGCGACAAGAGTTTAAAGATATCGCCCCAATTCTGGTTATTGATTGTTCTCATCAAAATGAGTCAATCAAAACGGGTCCTGTGGATGTAAAAATTGAACTTAAAACATTAACTTCGATTCCTGCTTCAACAACTATGTATTGTTTAATACTTCATGATCGCATAATCGAGTACAATCCATTGACTGGAGAAGTTAACAAACTTATTTAAATTGGTGTCATAATCTATATTTTTTTAGTAGAAAAAGTGCATTTGCTTAGAACAGATCTAAACATGGATACCTGTTTTGTAGACTTTCAAGGTTTTAGAGGAGTCAACAATGAGTTTATCTTAAAGGAAATGGCTGTACTTTTTAATGGATATCACCAACATTTCATACTCACTCCACCATTTCACTCTAACTTTCTTCCGTCACACCTCAAAAGACAAGCTCATTGGTTGCGTGAGTATCATCATGGTTTTACCTGGGATGGAGGAGATACAGATTTTTGCAAAGTTAAGTCATATCTTCGAAAAAAAATTAAAAATGTTGTTTACGTCAAGGGTAGAGAAAAGAAACATTGGCTACAAAAACTTATTAATAACGAAAATGTTGAAGTCATTAACCTTGAAGATCTTAACTATAAGTGTCCTAATTTAAAAGAACTAAAAAGAATTTATCCGGATATAACTTTGAAATGTTGGTATCATGGAAAAATATGTGCACTCCAGAATGTTTATCTTTTGAGCAGATACATTAAAGAAGCTAAAAATTGTAATTAATATTTTCAAATAAAACAAAAAAAAAAAACTTTTGCTTAAAATTTTAAATTATTTTTTTTATTTTAATATTTACATAAAGTGCGACTTTTTATTACTATAATGATTATTATAATGATGATGAAGGTGGGCTGGGCTTTTTCCTTTTATATCCGTACGGCAGAGAACTGTGATCGTCGAAAAATTGACGTTTTTCAGCTCTTGGTTTATATGTTTTGACTTCTTCTACAGTAACTACCTGATGTTCTATGGTACGTCGTATATTTTTAGATTTTATGACAATACTTTCTTCAGAATCTTCTTGTATAGAAGAATTTAAAACCGCTTCTTTTATTGAATCGAAATTAATTTTTTGGGAAGATTCATAATTGAGGAAGATACCCTTCACTTTACAGACAGTGTGTTCTTTTTTATCCTTTGTGCTGTATACTTTGTAAGAATAATTTTTTGGTCCACCACTTACAAATTCGGTAATGTAACTTCCTTGACCATAGCAATCCAGTTCGTTTGTCATATCACCGATAAAGTCTCCAGTAGGTGGATCGAATTCTCCTTGACGACAAACATAAATAACGGAATCAGTGTCGTAGTACAAAACTCTTTCCTGAAGTTTTTCTAAGTAGCTATATAATTTCAGGCGAGCTTGAGTTGTGGTATATGCGGCAATAGAAACATTAACAGTTGATAGAGTTTCAACTGCTTCTTCTTTCATTTCGAAGCTTATCACAATATTGTTTTCATTAATTGGTAGAATTTGTGAAACTTCTATAGATGGATGAGTAAGCAAATTAAACAAATCTGAAGGATTATTAATAATACAGGTTTTTTGTTGATTTTCTCTTTGTCCAAATTTACCCCAAAAAGAATTTAAAATCAGCTTGGCAAGTGATCTCTTGCCAGGATTATCTGTTATTTCGGAGTATTCTAACTTGATTTTTTCCTTCTCGAGAAAATCCGTAATATATTTGTTTTTATCCTCTTCAGATAAACATATATTTGGCCAACCTGAAGCTTCTTGCTTTATTTTAAGGTATTTATTCATCATCGAGGTAAATAATCCTTCAGTACCTGCAGTAGGGTTATATTGGATTACATCGTATTCCCAAATTTCCATTATAGTTAGTAGCTTATAACCCATTTCAATAGCTTTTACTACTTCGTCAATCACCCATGTTCCTAACAAGGCCCTCTGATCATCAGAATGGGTACAAACTCTTTCCTTAGTTTTCTCACTGCTGCAGGTTCTACACAATGAAAACATTAGTTTATTGTTCTGTTTTTGGGGTAAGACAGGGTGAAATAAGTTTTCTGGTGGTAGAATTTTACATTTAATGAGTCCATTGATACCATCAAGTTGCATATTAGAGCAAATATCATCATTACTTGTATGAACTTTTGGATGTCCTACTGGAAACTTCCCATTTTTACATACCCAGGGGTATAGTGAACATACATCAATGTATTTTATTTGCTCACCTTCCTTACACTTGTAGTAATTAAATGTATTCCCAGTTCTTCCTCCAAAGAAACCATCTCGTGGATTTAACGGGGCATTCTGTACAAGTGGGTGATTGTTTATGAAATTTAACTCTTCATCTTTTAGAAAACTAAGTTGGGTCTCAAATTCATAACTCCACTTTTCGATCACTTCATAATTAAACGATCTCAAACGTGCTGTTTTGGCCAACGTTCTCTCGTATCTGTAATTCAACGTATCGTGTTGTTCTTTATCAGATAGAGGTTCGTCTCGTTTATGTTTAAGACAAGCAGGATGACCGTGATAGTAGCAACCATGAAACTCAAAAACTTGTTTATTTTCTTCGCAGAAACCATCGACTTTAACTCCGTTAATTATGGCTTCACGTCCTTTAGCAGCATGTTTTATGTTGATTTTTCGACTTTGCTCTTCCAAAATCAACCACTTAATTGCTTCCGTTGACTGATTATCGACGCACCTGATATTGAGAAAAAACACATTTGTTTTAACATTTATTTTAGATATTGTATTCATTTAAATAACAATTTACCTGTATCCATTTTTGGGTATTAACCCAATAGTGTTCGACTGTAGAAAATTTCTTCGGTACACCAGATTGCATGAAGAAGCTATAGTCGTAGCTTCTAAGAATGGCTCAATATTACTTTCAATGAGAAAAAAACGTCTGAACTTTAGACAAGCCTCAGTCAGGATATTGACATCACTGATGCAATACTCCAAAAGTTCACGTTGGAGTTCAAAAATGTCGTTTTTATGTTCTCCGTACCATTTTAGAAATACTTCAAGTTCTTCTGTTTTCATAGTATTCGGACTGTAGAATTCTAAGGCTGGTAACTTCCCGACATAGTTTCTATTTCCTCTTGTATTGAACAAATGAGGAAAATATCCTTTTTTCAATTCCGACGATAGCTGGAAGGTTTTCGGTAGCTTAGAGAGAGCCATCGGGAAATAATTTAAGGAATCTATAAACTTAATATTTCCTATTATCATTAATATTATTTTACTGCCTCGCATGATTAATTCCGGACTTAAATTTGTTTCATTCAGTATATAATTTAATATAAATTGATGGTCATAAGATTGTCCGTTATGTGCTAATACAATGACGTTTTTAAATTTTTGTCGAACATTCAGAATATGTTTTAAGAATTTTGGGATAATGTTTCCTTCTTCTTCTTCTTCAGATTCCTGAACAACGTTCAATGAATGCCCGCACTTATTACAAAAGGCCAAATTCGGGATATCAAAACATTCATAACACTTTTGCCTAAAAACGCACAAATTAGGCTCATGTATTTTCACCTGAGTATTATAAGTATCATCTGCAATAGATATGATTTTTTCACCGATAACTCTCTCTTGACGACTCTCTAAATCATAAAAAATGTAAAGAGTGTCTTTACAACTAGGTAATCTACTATCGGGAAGTATATAGCACAAATGATCTGCTTCCACGTGCTTCCTACATAATTTACAGTAGTATTCGCCACAGATATGAGTTCGATTGCCACTATATGTTTTTAAACATAGTATGCATCTTTTGACTTGTTCACAAATATTGTTTCCTTTTGAGTTGCCTGCCTTGTGTTTGTCGAAACAGTTTTTCCCTCTAAAATTTCGATTACAATCTACACAATTAATTTCTTTTGCAATTTTCGGGCACGGAGGTGTGTTTTGACATTGTGGACATGTTTTATGACACCTATGTTTGCTCTTCATATTGTAGGGTTCATGGCAATCTTCGCAATAATAACTGCAACAAAATGCAGCAGTTAAGGACGTTATTAAATTGAAGTGATTATTATGGTAGATTAAATTGATTTTTTTTTCTCATCATTATCACCTTCAAATATGATATCACGCCCTTTTGTTCCGTGGTTATACACCGTTATTTTGTATTCCTTTAAATGTTGTTGGAATATTTTTAATTCTGGAATGCCACACCCTTCAGGGGGTATATTTATGTGTGCCTCATTAATTAGTTTTAAGGCATTCTTTGTCTGAATTTTCCCAATATCTCTTCTTATTGCGTTTTTGTTTAACACACTTTCTTTATTGGCATATACTTTGCCAACGACTAGCGCTCGAGGCAAGCACAAGTTATCCGTATTGTGTACAGATACAATACCCTTTCTTTTGGAGCATTCCTTTTCAAAGGTGTTATGGATGATAGATCTTTTTCTTCCAGAACCTGAAGGGAGCTTCACAGATGTTATGCTTAGATTAAAATCATCAGTGCTCAGACCTGTAGAATTACTTTGGAAGATTCTACTGACCATCTCCCAAATGTCGCTAAATTTAATGGCCGAACAGTCTTTAAAGTTGATCCAACCGCTACCCCGTTCGGTGGAAAAACTCTTTCCGCTAAAAGTTATTCCCACTTTATCAAGGGGATCCAGATCTTTCAAAGCATGTTTGAACATGCCGTTCAAACCTTCCCTTATCCAGGAAGTAGGCTCCTTATTTTCAGGAACAGGTTTTATTTTGAACTGGATTTTTCTTCCGTTCAAACCAAACCTTTTAATCCTCGTCACCATTTCGTCTATTATTTCAAATCGCTATATACAAATGGGTGAAAAAGAAAAGAGTGAAAGTTAACAAAAAAACCTTAATTGCTTGAAATAGAAGCGAGTAATAACAAAATATTCTCTTTCTTTCTCAATCCTTCGAAACAAACAAACAAGCAGGTATAGAAAAAAAAACTTTTAAAAATTTGTATTTAATTTTTTTTTTTATTTTTTAATAACAAAAAACCTTTTTTTTTTTTTTTAATACAAAGAGTTGTAAAATAAACTCTTCTGTGACTGCACAAAGTTATTCATTACCTCCTCCTCGTCTTTTTTATGATTGTTGTTGGTGTTGTTATTATAGTTGTTGTTGTTACTGCTGCTGCTACTGCTTTCATTGATACTGTTGTTGTTGTTGATATTGCTGTCATCGCTGGTGCTACTTTCTTTTTCATGAAAGTCTATCTCGAATGTTGCTTCGTGAGGAGCTACGACCTCCAAACAAAGTTTAGGCAGCTCCCGTATTTCCTCATCACCGAAGGACTCTGCACACCTTTTTGGTAAGAAGACGTAACAGTCATTGAGTTCCAGACACAGCTGCTGTCCGTAGCGCGTGGTGCACTTCTTGGCACCCACAATCGCATATTTTTTTTTTAATGTCAGCTTCTTCATGCTGACCAATTGCTTGCTCACGATCCTGGAGTTCGCTTTTATTTTGTTTAAAATTGAAGACATTTTGTTTTTAATTTTTTTTAAATTTTTTTTAAGATTTACCACTTGCTATTCTCTACTTTGTCAAGAGTGACTGAATTCAATAGTTGAATATGCCCTGATTTTATACTTACGAAAAAAGTATAGACATTGAGCTTAATGTCTATATGTGTTTTTTTTTTTTGATAAAATGTTACTTTACCAATTTTTTTTTAAGTCAAATGGATATTTGATTGCTACATTTGAAATTCTTTTAATTATTTCAAACCTCAATAATTCTGATAAAAACAGATAAAGTCAATATTTTATGAAACCACTTAGAACAAAATATAGAACGAATGAGCTTCCCACAAAAAAAAAAAAAAAAAAAAAACAATATAATTCCCATGTATAATTGTTTTTTCTTTTTACATTCTTTAAAGTATTCTAATTCACAGTATTTCTGATAAAAACAAAATAAAGACACATGTTCAATATTTGTCTTTTTGTATTATAATTATTTTCTTTAATCTGTGAAATTCCCATACATATTTTTATGAAACCACAATTTCTATTTACGACAAAAATATAGAACATTTGCGCATCTTATCTGTGAAATTCCCATACATATTTTTATGAAACCACAGTTTCTATTTATGACAAAATATAGAACAGCTGCGCGTTCGAAAAAATATGTTTTCATCGGACATTAGATTTTGTTTCTTTTTTTTTTACATTCTTTAAGTATTCTTACTAGAAAAAAAAAGAATGGAAGACTATATATGTATGTAGGCATATAAACCCATTAAACAAAATACAAACCACAAATTACAATGAATCATAAAAAACATATTGTGATAACACCATTACACATTTCTATAACTCACACTGGCACGCGCTCCTAACCCCAAAACATCAATACTGATAAGACATACACAACCACCACGACTCAAACACTACCTACAAAGGCTGCCGACCTCTTTGCCACGCGCTCCTAACCACAAAAAATTCCCAGACTAGAGTGCCCCCTTTCCTACTCCTATGGCTAGTTCAGACATTTTTCAAATTTGAAGTTTCTGACTGAATTGCGAAATTAGAGGCTAAGTTTTCAGCACCATATTATTTCCAAGAAATTTTGCCAAGATCAAACAAGTGTGCGTCCTCAATACTTTTATGAATTTCATATTTAAGGTCTTGAATTGGTTGTGCGGAACAATGGTTTATACCTTATCTTTCACGGAAAAAAAAAACAAAAGTTTATGACACGGCCAGGAAACTTTTCTAGCTTTGTGATAGTATCGAAGTCATCAATAGCTTCCAACTCAGAACACAAAAATCGCGTTGTTTTTAATTGATAAATGTCAATAGATAACAGCTGCAAAAATGACAGCTGCCAAAATAGGGGGATATTCAAAATTAAACCACGTTTTCGAAAATTATGATTATGTTTTTTTTTACAAAAACGATGTTTGACACTTCCTACTTTATTTGGAGGTCTATCTCCCATCCGTTTCATAAATAATATTTATCCAAATATTACTGTTTCTTAAATCAACAATATAACTTAATTTCCTAAAATCGTATGTGTAATTGTACTTTTTGTTTAATAAACATTTATTTATAAAAGCAAATGAAGATAAAATAAAAACAAATCCACACACCACACATTTAACACTTAGCCACTAATAAGATTCTATTTATGGGATCAATGTCAAAAACAAATAAATAAATCCGTTTGGATGGGGTTGGGGTTAGGTTAAGCAGTTTAGGCATAAAGTGTGTACATACCTTAAAAATTTAATTTCTATGAATGGTTTATTAGTTAGCAAAAAAAAACATTATGTACCTTGCGTTCTTATTTTATAATTAATTAATTACGTAAGTTCCAACTAATCGTTATCATAAGTCTAAGTAAGAGTAAGAGTTTTATACTACTTCAGAGAACATGAATCTAAGACCAAATGAAGTCATTAAATTGAATCGAGTGTTAAACGCATTTATTATATTTATGAGAATACAACAAGAAATATTTATATACCAACAACAACAATAAATAGCTTTGCCATGAACTAAACTTGAAGGTAATTAAACCCAATTGCTTTTATTTATGGTATGAGAAACAAGTTCACTTTAATTTATGTATAATGTTGCATGTGTTATAAATGAAAATAGAATAAAAAGAGGAAAAACAGACTTAATCTTTAATGTTTTAGCTTTTTGGGGTGGTTTTGAGAACCTCTTGAGATTTTTTATGTTTGTGAGACTTGTTTTTTTTTACTTTTTTGGGTAAAAAAGAAGTTTATTCAATATTTTAACGTTTAAACATGTAAGAAGATTAGGAAAATTTGGCATAGGGATTTTTTTTTAGATTCGACTTAAAAGCTGGCATCTGTTTGTCTCAGAATACTGGGAAATGCTTGACCAAAAAGTCCACAACTTTGCATACCAGTTTCTAAGAAGTGGAAGCTACAAAATTGCTTCAGTCACATGTCACTATATTCACCAGGTCCAGGATTGGGCGTTTCTTTTCAGGTGGCATAGAATCTTCATATTTTAATATCAAGTGTTGTTGTTAGGAAGACTTCTTGTATTTAAGAGCAATGAAATTTGATGGCATTCCTTAGCATATCAGAGAATGCCAAATACTACATCGATTAATTGACGCGAAAACTCTCAGTCGTAGTTCCTATCTACAAGCGCTAACAAGGCACCAGTAAGGCCATATCATTAGGAAGTACATACGAGTAGCTATCAGCCACCAATGAAAAAGAATCCGTGGTACACCGGTTCTATAAAACTGCAAAACAAATGCCATCAGACTCTACGAAACAGAAGAAAAAATCTAATCACCATAGCACAGGAAATTGGAGAGAAGTGTTGGAGAAGTATTTTCAGCAGCTCAGTCAATAAAGACAAGTATCAGCGCCCAGCATTAAAGAGGTTAAAAAAGCCATCCACAAGTTTAGATGGATGGCCTACCTGATGAATTCTTCAAATTTGGAGGTAATGTTCTAGGAGCGTAAATGCACCTGTTTATCAGACAATTTTGGGACGATGGAAGTTTGCTCGATGACTGGTCACAAAGGAAAATATGCCCAATCTACAAAAAAGGCGAACGTATGTCCTGTTAAAATTACAGAAGCAAATCGCTGATGAATGTTGCCTAGAAGATTATAGCCAACGTACTTTGAGAGCATCTTAAACCTTTCTTCAACACACCAGCGTGACTGAAGACCAGGCAGATCAATAGTAGACCAAATATTCAAACTAAAAGAAACCAAATAATTTCAAGCGAAACCCACCATCTTTCCATCGATTTTAAAGCCGAATATGATAGCATACCACAACTGCTTTGCTATTGTGGAAGACATCGTCATCATTAGTTGTTCTAAACGAGTTGTTCTGGAACCATTCACGGGTCACAGCTAGATAAACAGCCGAAACTAGTAAATTGGGACAAAACATAGCAAATGGTATCAACAAATAAAGCCTCATTTCCACAAAGCCACTTTCGAAAGAAAAATCTTTCGGAGGATATTTGATCCTATATGCGAAGAAGGCGAATGGAGTAGAAAATCCAGTCGTAAATTGTACGAGCTCTATCAAGATATGGACGCAGTCTAAAACGCGCCAACTATACTGAACACCGCTCCAGCCAAGAAAATCTTTGAATACTAGTCTCCAGGTTCTAGGGGATAAGGAAGACCGAACCTCTGCTATAGAGACAGTGCTATTATTGACGCAAGAGCGCTTAGTGTCGATGGTTGGAGGGAGCTTGTAAAATAAGTGATGGAAGCACAAAATAGCTCAAGCTGAGATCTTAAATGGATTGGGAGCGGGGTAAATAAGTCAGTAAATTTTGGTGAAGTTAAGCAGTGTTCACTTGAGCGCCACCAACGAACGACGAATTAATTACAAAATGTGAGTTTATATACGTTTGAAGACATATTTCCACACAAATTCTTAAAAAAACGATAGCGATTTATAGTTTCTATTTGATTTTTAAAGCATACTTCTACTTTTCAACATCATAAAAAACAAAGTTATTCGTCGCGAATAAAATTGTAATTGATACGAACTGTCAAACTTTATTCGCGTTCCACATTATCCACTCTCGCAACGAATAAAATAATCGCGCGTACTTACCCTAAAATAATCATTCTTGTTCATTCATTCGCGACGAATTAAAAACTCTCATGTGAAAGAAATGTCAAAATCGTTGAATATTCGTTCATTCGTTGGTCGTTTGTCGTGCTCATGTGAATAGTGCTTTAGATCATAAATTGAATTCGAATAATATTTAAGATTCTTCATTCTTTATAAGAAAAATTGTTTATCAAATAATTTTGTTAATCATTTACTCAATTTCCAAAGGTAAGTTAGTGTACAAAAGACTAACGCATTTGACGGATTGTGTTAAAGACTGGCATGTCAAAAGTATTGCCTTAACTGGATTTTTCTAAAAATGCTCATTTATTTAGAAATGACAGTTCTGATTCTGAAGAGAACATTTTCTACAGTCTACACACACTTAAATGTCATTCCTGACAGATGTCACTTTTTAAATATTAATTACTAAAAAATACACCCGGAGAGAGGTATCGAAACAATGCCAAGAGTTCACAAATAGTGAACACACATTTTCGTAAAACAATTATTGAATCATTTGCTGACTTTGTCACCTTTCATATTATTGAATGAACGTCAGTCTTCCACCAGCTCAATACGAACGGAAGTTTCTAACATTGCAAATATTTATGAGTAAGGCATATCATTTTTAAGCTTGACTTTCATATTCTTGGAATCTTGTATATCACGAGTTAAAACCTAAACCAAACTTTTGCTAAAAGACTTAACGACGTCATTTCCTATTTCCTCTGAATTTGTAATGTGTTTTTTTTTTATTTTAAGGCTACCAATGTCAACCTACGTTACCAAAACTTCTCCGGTTTGCCAATCTTGAGTGTAGGTATATGGAAATAAAGTATGTTTGTCCTTTCGAGTGCTTAAAGTGTTGATATAATGTTTATGGTCATACATTTTTAAAAATTTAATTTGGTCATTACCCTACAAAAAAAAGAAGCATGTACATTCATCAACTTAATTTAAAACCATTACGTAACAGAATTAATCTCAAACATCATGAAGCCTTTTATAAAACTCTAAAAAATCTCTCAACCTCGTCAAGCTCATGATGTACACCATTCCTTAAAAGTAGTAAAGTACGAATAATGTTGACCCATATTTAATTATAAATCATTCAGTAAATCGACAACACTATAATAATTCAAAATGCATGACGATGTGCGCAGCCAAACCAACAAACGACGACATTATAATGACCAAACCATCAACAAAGGCGACGACGACGCCAAGACGACGACCGCTAAGAGCGATGGTGACTTCTACGACTCCGCCTGAGCTGCTAACGCGACTTCAATTTCAACAACAATATGACGAGATACTTTTTTAATAAGAAGCCTGTTCCTCTCTCTCTTATGATCATCGTCTTTATGGCGAGACAGTGTAATAAAAAACTTCGTAAAAGGTAGATACACCTTGAATGACAACAAACCATAAGTATTTATAAGTTATAGGTAAGGTAGGTAGGTTTGGTAGCTCAAGCTACATAATGAATAGATTGTGAAAAGTATTAACTTTGTTCTAAGTTTTGTTTTTGTTGAAATAGTTTAAATCTTTATTCTATATGGGTTAGGTTCGAGATATAAAGTGACTTGCTCTCTTTCAGTATGACAAGAGAATATACTTTGATGTGGCTTTCTTTGGTCAAGTAATTTTTAACCGGTTTGTCAAAATCAGTTGAAGCAATGATTATGGTATCATTAATGAATAGTTGAGGAGGTATGGTTGATAAAGATTGAAATGATAAAGAGGTACATCATATGTTAAGACTAAAACGAAAAATCGTAGTTTTTGCTTGACAGCAAGGAGAGAAGCTGTTAAATAAAAATTGTTTGAAAGTCTTTATAAGTTTATAAGTTGCAGGAATACATGTTATCCTGTCTTCACTTCAACAGAACCTTTACCGTTATCTTTCCTAACAGGAACGAATGGGAAGACAATGTTCCACACATGACTGAGTCGTCAATGCATGTCCTCAAATATTTTATGAATTTCATCTTTAAAGTCTTAAGTTGATTTCGAAGCATTAATATTGACTTTATCTTTCAGCTTCAAAAGTGACATCTGCCCATTTAGCGGCTAATTCCATATGAAACCTCTTATTATTAAAACCTATACTTAAATTATGATAAGATTCCATAATTGACTCCCTGAGGTACCACAAATAATACTTACGACAAACGTTAGATCTATCAAATACACAGCTTTCAAAACACAAAGCAGAGCTGACGTGACAGCCCATCAAGAAATGTGGTGGGATAGACCAGGCAATAGAAAGATAGTATAAGATATGATTTCTATGATGGGAAGTGTTTACTGAATGGGAAGAAGTGTATTTTCGGAACTCGATTTCCTGTCAGAGGAATAATTAGACAAAGAGCTTTTTTGGAATGTCAGCGAGTCAACGAGTGAGAATCCTCATAGAAACCAAATTCCATAAGTTTAGCCTTATCAACGGCCATGTCCATACGGAAGAAGAGAATGAATCTATAAAGGAAGAGGTCCTTACCAAAACTTTAACGATGTAACGATACTGCTGGCAGATTTGAATGTCAAAATTGGTAAGGTAGTCATCTTTAGTAAGTCAATTGAAAGACACATCCTACACGCCATCACGTCTGAAAATGGACTTTAAGCTTTTCGACTTCGTAGCCAAGAAGACTATGATGCACTAGATTTCTCAGATATCCACAAGAGCGACGGTGGTCCCGGATAATTGCACCTACAACGATATTGATCATATTGCTATCGACGGAAGACATTCCTCTAGAAAACTTTTTACTCGTACGTAGAGATCACCCAAACTAGATTCAGATCGCTTCAGATTTCACTCAGATCACTGATGTGCGTGAGAATATTCATGGAAGAGCTCAGGCGGACAACAACGACGAGAAGAAAATATAATGTTGGACGACAGGTTGTGCTATCAAAGGAGGACAAGGGCCGTCCGCCAGTTCTACGTCGACAAGAGATGGGTTAAAACCGTTTGCTCAGAATAATGAGTAGGATGAAGTCCTGGATATTCAGAGATGTTTTAGAAGGAAACACGTGGAAGGACTAGAAAAGGAGTTGATGCTTAAAGTTTTGAGTGACTATTTAAACTATCTCCTTAACGGTGATGAATATGAGGGATCATTGCAGAATCAATAAATCCATCCATATATTATTTGAACGTCTGAAGTTATTTACTGGCGATTGGCACTTAGCAGACATGAAAAATCTACCATCGACTAAATCGTCACTCTACGCTCAAAAATACAACATCTATACACATCACCTCTTCATCGACATTAAAGCAGTCATTGACAGTGTCAAATGGGATGAGTTATACCGTGCCAGGTCGAGTTTTAGTATTCCTGCCAAGCTGATGGGCTTTATCAGAATGACATTGGAGAATGGTCGCTGGTTTGTCAAAATTGGTAGAGGCTCAGCAGATTCAAAACCACCAGACAATTATGACAAGGATTTCCATGGCAGACGTGATCAAAATAAGACGTGATAGGTATAAGTTCGAGGTGGTCTACGTTGGACTTGACGGAGACGATACAACCATGAACTGAATGAGTTGTACAGTGATAAGACGGTAAGCATGTAGAACTAATAAATATCAAAGCTCCAGCTTGAAAAGTAACAAACGCCTAATCGGACGGAACAAGAAGAAGAGGCAGGCATCATCTAAGGTGCAGCGACCAAGTTGAGGCCGATACACGGTGACTTAGTATTTAAAACTGGAGACAGCAAGCTTGAGATGGAGTAAGCTGATGGAATCTATTTCGTTGGGAATAGGGGAACCCGTTCTGTAGCGCCAGCTAATAAAAAGTAAGTAAGTTGTATGTATTAAATTGTTCGTTATTTTTATATTTAGTAAAAATATTTGCTAATGGTTTTACTTTCTTATTATTTAATTTTGAATCAAACTCAGACGTAAGTTTTCAATTGAAATTGCGACACACAATCAATGAAACCGCTACCTTATTTCTAGATCAGAATTACCGGAAGTTTTAAGTTAAATACCCTCATTCACATATCTCGAAATTAAAAAACACAATAGTAAATTTGTTTGTGTGCTCGATTCAGCAGAAAATTAAAAAACACAACCCAGCCTTCCGAACTATGATGTTAAATAATTTATATGATTTGTAGAGATATTCAAGTATAGATACAACTTTTCTGTTTTAAAATATGTACAGAAGTAAAATTTAAAATCTCGATTAAAATAAAAAAAAAAAAACAAAAATAAAAACTCTTTTGATCCAAAGAAGCATGAAGAAAAATTAATTCGAAAATTGTAAAAAAATAAAACAATTTTACGGAAATACGTCACACTATGAGTCAATTAATGTACGAAAATAGAATTTTAAGGTCAAAATATTGCCAGAAAATTTAGCTTTTTTTTTGTTTTTGCTTTGAATAAATTTGTGTGTATTCAATATGCTCAGTATTTGAAAATTTAAACAAATTGTTAGAAAAAATATTTTAATGAGAGTTTGTTTTATGTAAGTTATGAATCAATACATAAAACTCGCTTAACAAGAAACATTTTTGAGATTTGTGGTGAGCGTCATACATTTTTTTTTTAAATTGTGTACCAGGTGTCGGTAGTGTAGGTAAATATACAGCTTACCGTTTTTGGAAAAACTTTAAACGAAAGCTGCTGTAAATCGGAATATCTTTTTTTTGATATTTCAATAGAGCTAACCTAAGTTTGTTTGGTGATTTCATAGGTGAAATTCAACAATTATGTTAAGATTTCTATAAATTTTTACATTTTGGAAAATTTGCAAAAAAACAACATAATTTAACAAAACTTCTTATGTACATAGTTTGCCGAATGAAACATTATTACATTTTTCGACATTTTAAGGTTCTTACAGTAAAATTTGAGTGTGCGTGTGTTGTGTACGTACCTTTGTCCTAAAGTTTGGGATACGTTGGCCATATTTCAAGAATCAGAAGAATTATCGACTTCAAATGAATTTTATTTTACAGGTCATAAAATCAAAAGATGTAGAAAAGACTTTTAAAGAATTGTGTTCTGTTCTTTTTATAAAGACAAACAAAAAATTAAGAAAATATAAGTAAAGTAACTTTGACATTTGTATAGAAGGATACTTGAGTAAAAACCGGTATTTCTAATTTTATGGCTACTTGTTTATGATACTGGCCTAACGAATAATTCAAATTTCAGATTTAGAGTGATGAACGCAACGATGTCCAAAAATCAGATAAACCGCGAAAATCAATAAAAGACAAAAAATGGTATTGGATGGGGGTCTATGTCCCCTCCTATTAGGTGGAATGGGTTATTTTTCAGAAAAAATATTAAGTTATTAAGTACTATACATCAAAATAGCCAAATATAAAAATAGATTTTAGTTTTTGATAAATTTGGAAACATTTGCATCTACTACACTATTTTTTATTCAAGTATCTTGTCTTTTCTCTGGTCAGAGAGAGTCCTTGCTCAAATCCGCTAGATCCAATTTTGTTTTTTTTTTTGTTTTTTAAATCGAAGTTAAAGTTTTTTTTTTTTTTAAATACAAACCTAAAAAAATTCTTCTAACAGTAGATACAAATTAAATAACAATTTAAGATATTGGCTTAAATTTAATTTTATCATTTACAAAACATTGTTTTTAATTTTTGGTAAAGTTTTAAGAAAAATCCGATTGACAATTTCTTTAAAAAAAGATCTTCACAAAATCTGAAACTGATTTAAGGTTATTTTCTAAGGAAAATGTAATGCTACTAAAAATTGGTTTCCGACAAAAACATCTCGAGAATAAAACGTATATTGTAATCAAACTTTTTTATTATTATATGCAAACTATTGTAAGCTTTAAGTTGATTTTTGTTAAAGAATCCAACAAAAATCAGCTTTTTTGTGGAAAAGACGAAGACCTACAAAAACAATAATTATTTATTTATTTATTCAGCTTATTACAAGCTATCATAAGTTAACTTAACTTAACACAGTTCTTGTTATCAGTTTTCAACATTAATTCATGTGGGCCCTAAGGCCCACATAAAAGCTCTTTAATGTACAAGAACTAACAATATTGATTTTATTTGACTTAAAATTACAAGGGACGAGGAATTCGGACTCAAAAAGGGAAAAAGTAGAGGGTATCTTTCAGATGGGATTTTTAAATGTTGAAATCGAAGACTACCATACCAGCGTTGCAGTGACGAAGAATTCTGGACATTGGTTCAAAGTGCCCGTAACTAGTGCGGTGATGAAGGATATAGGAAAGGTTAACAGATCGCAGATTTTGAGGGTGTTAAGATGAATATCACTCAAGAGTGCCGGGGAATCTATATTGCCCATTAACAATTGGTGAGCAAATAATATATCAGCGTTTTTGCGTCTAATATATAAGGGCTGCACCTATCAGTTTTAGTCGATCGGCATAAGGAGGCAAGTTGGATGTATCAGCCCAGGGGAGGCCACGTAAGGCAAATCGAACGAAACATCTTTGAACATTTTCAATTCTGAGTGAATGGTTTTCATAAAAGGGAGAACATACTTGGCATGCATATTCAAGATGAGGACGGACGAGGGAAATGTAAAGCACTTTAGTTACATAGGGGTTGGAAAATTCTTTTGACCATCTCTTAATAAAACCGAGAGATCTATTAGCTTTATTAATAATTTGGTCAAAATGGGAATGGAAATTCAGGTGTTTGTCACACATAATACCAAGATATCTAATACAATCGACGAAGAGAAGGGGGCCAAGGTAACTACCTTGTGGGACTCCAGAAGTTGCATGTATAGGATTGGAGACTGAGTTACGGAAAAGGACTCTATAAGTTCTATTCGTAAGGTAGGAGGTTATCCAGTTTATAAATATAGATGGAAGGCCTTGGGCTCTTAGTTTGAGATAAATTATCTTATGGGATATTTTATCAAAGGCTTTGTTGTAATCAGTGTATACAACATCAACATCTTTGCCATTCTCAAGGGCTGACAAAACTTTGGATATAAATTCAATTAAGTTAGTCGTAGTGGATCTACCTTAAAGAAAACCATGTTGAGCGGGGGAGAATAAAGGCTTGCAATGGAAATAAACGGAATCATAAACTAAGCTTTCAAAATGTTTTGGAATGCATGAAAGTTTAGCAATAGGTCTATAATTGTTAATTTCAGTTTTATTGCCTTGTTTATGAATGGGAAATATAAATGAATCTTTCCATATATGAGGAAACACACCTTGGGAAAGAGAAAGTTCAAAGAGTGCAGTTAGAGGCTTTGACAGATAATGCATACATTTTTTTAGAACAACTGATGGGACGCCATCAGGATCAGGGTTAAAGTTTTCTTTGAGGCTTACGATTTTGGCAAGTACCATTTCTTCAGTTATTGTAAACGATGAAAGAGAGGTTTGAGTGCAACCATCTTAATAACTAAAGTAGTTTGGATCAGGATCATGCAGATGTTCAGAATACGATTTGCTAAAGTAATTGGCAAATAGAGTTGATATGGTTGTTGGATCAGAGGAGATTATGTTGGAGAAACTCATTGAAGGTGGAAACCCATCAGATTTTCGTTTGACATTTATAAATTTGAAATAATTCCTTGCATCAGAAAGAAGGTTATTTTCCATTTGGTTAAGGTATTGGTTATAAAGGGATTCCCTTAGTTAAAAGAAAGAATTATAGGCGAGAAGATATTTGTTGTGATCAGTATCAGATTTGGACTGTAAAAAGATCTTCCAAAGCTTGTTACGGGTATTTCTTAGGCTACATAGCCCTCTGTTGTACCAAGGGGGAGCAGAGGTGAAATCTTCTTTACGAGAGAACGGTACTGATTCTTCAATATAGTACGAAAGAATCACTAAAAACTCATACAAATTTCTGAGAAAAAAGGCTATTGGTAATAAATGGGGTTTTCAACCCAGAATCACGCATTGGCTGTACACATCGGTAATCAGACCGATTTTAATGTACGGTGTGGCAGTATATGGTGGACTGATTTAGAGAAAGGTATAAACAGGGATAAGCTAAATAAAGTCCTACGTTCAGCTTGCCTATGTATTATCGGATCGCTTCGCCCGACCTTACTCTACCTAACACCTCTTGACATATTTAGCAAACAATTAGCTGCAAGCTCTGCTATTCGCTTCAAAGCTTCGTCGCAGTGGACTAACAACAACATTGGGCACTCCGTAATTCTTAGGTATTTAGAATCAATTCCCAAACTGCATTTCGACAGAAACTTCCAGATTTCTATACCTCCCAGATCTTTTTGGGAGGATAGGACATTCTTGAAGGATGAGTCAATCCATTTTTACACAGATGGGTAAAAAACAAAAGAAGGGGTTGGTGGAGGTGTGTACTCTGAACGACTGAAATTAAGTCTCTCATTCCGCCTTCCCAATCATTGTAGCGTGTTCCAGACGGAACTTTTGGCGATAAAGGAAGTCTTGTCCTGGCTTAAAGAAAACGTGATATCAACATCTGATATCCGTATTTTTTCCGATAGCCAGGCCGCTATCAAATCTCTGGACTCTGTATCTACAAACTCTATAACAGTCCAGAACTGTCGATCATCTCTAATGGAGATGGCACATCAGCAGTTTAATATTCACCTTTGCTGGGTGCCGGCCCATAGAGACATTCCAGGTAACTGGTAGGCAGATGAACTCGCCAGGAAGGGTACAGTACAGCTCATCCTACCTCGTTTGGCACATACTGGCATACCAATTGCTACTTGTAAACTGTTGTTAATGCAAGACGCTGGCAGGCACCAGGTGGAACAACATCACCACGTGTCAAGTCACAAAAAACATCTTGCTAACACTGGACTTAAAACGTTCAAGGTGCTTGCTCCCTTTAAGCAGATCACATATAAGCTCGATAATATAGGTGTCATAACCTAATAGGTCTAATAGGAAAGGGCGCCACGAGACTGGTCGTATTCTCAAATGACTTTTGCAGAAGCTGTATGGACGAAAAAGAAACAGTACTTCATCCTCTCTGCACATGCCCTGCTCTAGCTCAAAAACGCAAGAATTACCTAGGTGAATTCTTCTTTAACAATCTAAATCATATCAGTATAATCAGCCTCTCACGTTTTGTAAGGGACTCAAACTGATTCCATTGAGCTTAGGAGAAAGCCTCAAGATTCATGTGGTATCACAATAGGCCATTAAACTGGCCTAAGTGTGTCCGTTTCCATCTTGAACAGCCACTTTAACCTAACCTAACCTAACCTATCAATTTATTTTATTTACTAGATAATTTAGGTACCTGTGGCATGATGGTTAGTGCGTTGGACTGTCATGCCAGAGGTCTTGGGTTCGATCCCTGCATATGCCATCTAAAGTCTTTTCACGGGTACTGCCTCTTGCGAGGAATTGACAAATTCTCCAAGAGAAACTCTTGTCATGAAAAAATGCTTTCTCAAAGTAGCCGTTTGGAATCGGCATATAAACTGTAGGTCCCCTCCATTTCTGACAACATTACTCGCACACAGGAATGGTTGAGAGTTGTAAGTCACTAGGCCCTGGTTCTTCATGGACTGTTGCGCCACCCAATTTATTTTAATTTTTTTATAGATAATTTAGGTTTCGGTAAACTATCTTAAGTTATTTTTTATGTTAGATAATAATCAAAAAAGTTAAATCACCTATGTCAACTTAAGATATCTTAACACACAACTTTTCTTGCATTTACAATTCTTATATTGACTTAAGATGTTTAACAATAAAATAAAAAGAATAAAAAGAAAAGCACGGGTAAAATGAACTTAGAATCTTAGGATACTTAGTAAATAAAAAAACTATAAAAATGGTTTTGTAAATGCATTTAAGACAAAAGAAACAATAATAAATATTTCAAATACTCCACTTATCAACAATACATTTTCTTATTTAATTTTTTTTTATATTAAATATATACTTTCTAAAAACTATACAAATTTACTTAACAGCTTTTAACTTTTGAACACATTTTAAAATGTTGTGATTATTATTTTATAAGAGTTTTACAAACATCAACAGATGAACACGAAATGGGAAGCTATTGCTTCCTTAACCAAAAATTATACTCCATATTCTATCCCTAGCGCAAGTTTTAGTTTTAACCCAATAGCTTGCAACTTCAAGAAGACTCAGGCTAAGCTTGGTAAAAAAGAAAAACAAAGTTGTTTTCATTTAGAATTTGTTCATTTCTTTTTATATTTATATCAGACACTTATACAAACCTTATTTTTACTGATTAAATTCGCTGGCATTAAAATAACACTTTTTCTACAAATTAATCTATCACTTCAACTTTTTAGATACAAACTTTTATAGTTGAAAAAAACGTCATATTAGCCTTTTTCTAAATTTATGAACTTGTATTTTTTCAATAAAATTTGTAATGATTTTCCAAATCTACTATCTCTTAATTCAATACTTTGTTTGAAAGTGTTCAATATCTTATTTATTTTCCACACAAATTCTCATTAGTTGTATAAGTTTTCATTCACCCGATATACAAAAACTTAAAAAATGCAGAATGTTTATGCTGACACATTGAAAAAAAGAGGCTGGGACTCAACCCACACTGATAACGTCCCATTCCTACCCCCTAAAAATTTGCATGTACTATTTATTAAAAGAGTAGATATGGAGATGTATTCAAGGAGTTAAATCGATGCATTCTTATAGGAAAACAGTGGCTTTAAATATTACAAAACATAACCAACAACATTTCTACGGCATTAAATAAGTTGGAAGTCAGTATCTTCTTTTATTCTCAAGATATATCATTCAAAATTTCATTTTCAGTACTTTTTAATATTTTTTGTTTTAGGTTTTTGTTTTATCTCTCAATTGGTAAGAGCCTCGCAGAATATAATATAAGTCTTTCTCTTGTTCTTAAGATCCTTGAGTCGAAAAAAAATATTTAAAAGTTATTAGTTGTTTTTTGTAGGTTTTAATTTTTTGTAAGCAAATTGTAAACTAAAATATTCTCAAAAGTTATATATGTAGATATTTTGTGCTTAATCAAACAATTTTGAAGTTAATACTTTTATTTGTTTTTGAGATATTCGTGTCGAAAATTATTTCTTAATAAATTTTACTAATTTTTAGGTGTATATGTCAATTTTATTTTCTAAAAATTTCGACCACTTTTTTGAAAACATTATTTTTGGTTACATAAATTTATTTTCGTCAAATCAAATGGGAAGTTAAAATCGAAAATGGGAATTTCTGAATTTGAACAAATAAAGCTAAAATTGGTGTTGGTATTCGGAATCAGCACTAAAAATCAACTCTAAAACGTTTTTTTCGAAAACACTAAACTTAATAATATTTAAGGTTTTTCAAAACTTCAAATATGTTCAAATGAAGACTTATAAGTCATCTCATAACTCATGAGAAACTACGAGCACTAAGTGCGATACTAAATTGTTTTAAATTGTGTCTTGAAGTGAAAGATTTTTACTTTGCAAAATAATTGTATGTCATATTTTAAAAACCTTATGTGATAGACAAATTTAAGGCCGATTCGATTTCAAGGCATCTTAATGCTTGAAAAAAAGTATTGTCTTGTTTTTGCAGAAGCAAAAAAATGGACTTTAATTCGTAAAACTCTAAATTTTTTATAAAAATTGACAGGAAGTCACGACAAGCGATGAGTTAAATATGGGAGAATAGTTTGTCACTCAAGGAAACACACACAAAAGATTCTCATACATTCGATAAACATCTGTAAAAATTATAACCACATTTGATGAATTCAAATCAGATCATCAGAACTGTCATGTACCAGTTGCATCTCAATCAAGGCTTTGTGTTTTTGACTTAAATGCATTACCTTTTAGCATTGATAATGAAAATTCCCTTGATGAAAACTTAAAATTTCACTGTTGAAAACATTGACTTTAAATTTGGTGAAATTCACCCGCACCAAAAAATCATCAATCTAGAAATAAACCAACGAAAATATCAAGATCATTGAAAGTGTGTTCTCGCAGATAGATTGAAGACAGCGACCGATCAGTAAAGCGCAAACAAGTCAAGGTCTTTAAGTTGGTTTAATTTTTCTCACAGTTGCCCATCTGGTGTTTTTTAAATGTTCCATATTCTTCTCAACACAGTTTTGTGAAGGGATTCAAATGTGTAGATATTTTTGTATTCATCTCACGTACCTACCTATCTAGACGTATGCTTTGCTTATTTAGGATTCAAGTATAGATTGTTCGTATATTCATAGGAGGTATAAACTTTTAAGATCAAAGGGAAGATACAAATGCAGTCCCCTAATTTGATGACCTAATTCCCACATCAACATCAGCAACAAGTAGCATTAAAAAAAAACAATCATGAGACACTGAACTAATTATAGATGTTTTTTTAAAAATTATTTTATTTAAATAACTTCAGATATTTATTACCCACACGTAATAAATGTGTTTAATTTTTGTATAGGGTGATTTATATCTTTTTGTTTTTTACCTGTAGATTTATTTTTTCCTTGAGAATGAACTTGGAACTGATTTAGTATTACAATATTTTAGTCTTTAAGGTTACGATGACACGAACAAAAATAATGACATGTGTAACGTTGTCGTTTTCGTTGTAATTTGTAATTATTAAAATTGTTTGTTGAAATATAATTAAAAACCGATATGACGCGGCGGCGGCGGCGACAGTGTGCGGCAAAAGTAATTAAACTTACGACGTATTTTGTCGGAGTAAACAATGACAACTGACTTAAAATAACCAACTAGATACTAGAAACGATCTAACAAATAATTACCACCAACACGATTTTGCGATAGACAACATTCAATTTAGCTTTCGAGTATAACGTATGAAAGATGCTATACTGGGATAGTGTTCGAGTTGTTTACGTTAATATTATTTTATTTAAACTTTAAACGTTGAGGTTTATGTTGATGTTGTATCGAACTCGAACTCAAACCGAAACCATTTGAGACTTATAGATCTGGAATGGAATACCTAGACTAGATGTGTGCGAATTTAAGATCTTTCGAACTTCAAAAAGATCTTAAAGATCAATTATCTACGACCGCTTTTCGATTACTGTGTTGTGTCTGTCTGTCGATAAGACCGTGACTGTCTGCCTCCGTCTACACTGACTAGATCGTAAGTCAAATAAAATATCACTGATGATGGTAAAGCACACGAATTATTACAGATCTGATTTCTGATCAACATTCGTCTACCAATGTAGTATAATGAAGGCGAATATTGCAAAAATGCTTTGGCGCAAGTTCATTATTATAATAAGTTTAAAAAAGCTTTTATAAGCTTTTGGATAGAGTCAGTGGCGTAGTTAGATGAAATTAATAGCCGAAAAACATTGTAGAATAAAAACAAAAATACTTTTTTTGTTTTTTTTTATGAATTATTTATTTTCATTCTATTCTTTATGTACAATTTTAATAATGGTAAAATAAATATTTATTTTAACAAAAAAATAGTTGGTATGATTCTATAGTTAAAAACTAGAAGCGAATGAACCATAACAGGAAATTTAAGGCTTAGGTTAGGTTAGGTTATAGTGGCTGTCCAAGATGGAAACGGACATACTTAGGCCAGTTTAATGGCCCATTGTGATACCACATGAACCTTGAGGCTTCCTCCTTAGCTCAAAGGAACCAGCTTGAGTCCCTTATGAAACGTGAGAGGCTGATTATATCGATATGATTTAGATCGTTTAGATCGTTAAAGAAGAATTCTCATAGGTAATTCTTGCGTTTCCGAGCTAGAGCAGGGCATGTGCAGAGAAGATGAAGAACCGTTTCTTCCTCTTCCTCGTCCATACAGCTTCTGCAATAGTCATTTGAAAATACGCCAAGTCTAGTGGCGTGCTTTCCTATGAGAGAGTGTCCGGTTATGACACCTATTATCGAGCTTATATGCGATCTGCTTAGGGAGGGCAATCACCTTGAACGTCTGGATTTAAAACGTTGTTGGCCAGATGTTTTTTGTGGCTTGACACGTGGTGATGTTGTTCCACCTGGTGCCTGCCCTCCTCACAGCGTCTTGCATTAACAAAAGTTTACAAGTAGCAATTGGTATGCCAGTATGTGCCAAACGAGGTAGGATGAGCTGTACTGTACCCTTCCTGGCGAGTTCATCTGTCTACCAGTTACCTGGAATGTCTCTATGGGCCGGCACCCAGCAAAGGTGAATATTAAACTGCTGATGTGCCACCTCCATTAGAGATGATCGACAGTTTTGGACTGTTATAGAGTTTGTAGAGACAGAGTCCAGAGATTTGATAGCGGCCTGGCTATCGGAGAAAATACGGATATCAGATTTTGATATCACGTTTTCTTCGAGCCAAGACTTCTTTTTTCGGCAAGAGTTCCGCCTGGAACACGCTGCAATGATTGGAAAGGCGGAATGAGAGACTTAATTTCAATCTTTCAGAGTACACACCTCCACCAACCCCTTCTTTTGTTTTTGACCCATCTGTGTAAAAATGGATTGACTCATCCTCCAAGAATGTCCTATCCTCCCAAAAAGATCTGGTAGGTATAGAAATGTGGAAATTTCTGTCGAATTGTAGTTGCGGGATGGTGTAGTCTGTGTGCTTTGGAATTGATTGTAAGTACCTTAGAATTACGGAGTGGCCAATGATGTTGTTAGTCCACTGCGACGAAGCATTGGGGCGAATAGCAGAGCTTGCAGCTATTTGTTTGCTAAATTTATCAAGAGGTGTTAGGTAGAGTAAGGTGTCCAGTACCGCATATGGTGTCGTGCGAAGCGATGCGCTTATACATAGGCAGGCTGAACGTTAGACTCTATTTAGCTTATCCCTGTTTATACCTTTCTCTAAAGCAGTGCAACATATACTGCCACACCGTACATTAAAATCGGTCTGATTACCGATGTGTATAGCCAATGCGTGATTCTGGGCTAAAAACCACATTTATTACCAATAGCTTTTTTGCAAGAAAAGAGAGCTACAGTAGCTTTTTTGACTCTTTTCTGTACGTTGCGTTTCCAACTTAGTTTTTTATCTAAGACAAGACCCAGGTATTTAGCCTCGTCTGAGAATTTTATTTGGATTCCTTTAATATAGGGATGGTTGACAAATGGAATTCTGTATCTCCTCGAAAATAAGACCAGATCGGTTTTGTGTGGGTAACACCCATTCCCCACCGATCAGCCCAAAGTATTAGTCTGTCCAAGGCATTTTGTAAGAGTTCTTTTAGGATGTTAAGATACTTTCCTGAAACTGCTATAGCAACGTCGTCCGCATAGGCTATCACTCTGAAACCCTCCGCATCCAGACTAGTTAGGATTTCATTCACCACTAGGTTCCAGAGGAAAGGGGATAGAACACCACCTTGCTGTGTCCCTCTACTAACGATTCGTCTACTAGAAGAAATGCCCAGTTTTGAGTTAATTATTCAAAACAAACTCCCGAAGCGTACTCTCTACATTTAGATATGTCAGTGCAGATGTGATTGTTAAAGGCACCTTCGATGTCAAGGAAAGCAACCATAGTGAACTCTTTATGATGGAGGGAATATTCGATGGTGCGTACTAAAGTGTGTAACGCTGTTTACCTTTACCGGAGCCATGTTGAGACGAAGACAGAAGTCTTGTATCGATACGTGACCTTAAATGGATATCAATCAATCTTTCCAGGGTCTTAAGAAGGAATGATGATAGACTTATAGGTCGTAGATCTTTAGGATTGACTTGGGAGCATTTACCTGCTTTAGGTATAAAAACAACTTTAACTTCTCTCCATGCAGAGGGAACATGGACCAGGTAAAGACAGCTGGTAAAAATTGCCTCAAGGATTGGTGTAATTATATCAGAAGCCTTTTGTAATTCGACTGGTATTATACCATCTGGTCCTGCAGCTTTAAATGGATTGAAGCTGTTGAGAGCCCATTGTAGCTTATCCTTTGTGATTAGACCTTGTGGATATGTTGTATTTGAACTTGAACGTATAAAACTGTTGCAAGTTTCGGTAAGAGAACTACCAGGAAAGTGAGTGTCCAATAGTAAGTTCAGCGATTCATTACTTGAATTTGTCCAGGAGCCGTCTGAATTTTTCAAGCAGCTTTTTCCGTAACCTAGAGGCTTCAGAAGTTTCTTCTATCATGCCACAGAAGGATCGCCAAGAAGATCGCTTGGATTTCCTTAGTGCCTTCTTGTAGATTTTTAGGGATTCTTTGTAGGAGTCCCAATGAGAGGCTAGTCTTGCAGCTTTGGCCCGGTTGAAAAGTTTCCTGCATTCCTTCCTGAGCGAGTCAAGCTCTGAGGCCCACCATTGTGGTTTCCTCTTTCCTCTTATGTGTATAAGTGGACAAGCAATTTCTAGCGATCTGTTCATAGCTGAGGTAAGGTCATTGACTTTGTTGTCAAGTTCGTTAGCGTTAGAGGAAGGACTAGATAGTCCAGGTTCTAGTAAACTCTGTAATGTGTTCCTGTATAAAACCCAGTCAGTTTTCCAATAGTTTCGAAAAGTCAATGGACTCTGGTTATCATCCACATTTATATTGAACTGGATATATCTATGATCAGAGAATCAGTCCAAGATCATATGGTGTATACTATCTGAGACAAGAGTTATGACTAAGACTTCTTGTGGAGTTTTAGTTATGAAGGTTGGTTCATTACCAACATTACTTACTAAGAGGTTAGTACCAAGAATATAATCAAAAAGAGACTCACCTCTGTCGTTGATATTCGTACTGCCCCATACAGTATGATGAGCGTTAGCATCGCTCCCAATAATGAGGCGGATCCTTTGCCTTTCCGCTTCAGCGACGACTTTCTCCAGGGTTTTTCCAGGGAGAGGGCCAAGGTGGTCATGCCCAAGATACGCCGATACCAGCCAGAAACTTCCTTTGGTTGTTTCCAGCCTAGCTACGGTGGTATCTCTGTCACTGAAACGATGGAGTAAAAATACATTAATGCTACGTTTCACTAGTATGCAAGATCTAGGTTCACCTTTATCTGTCACACAAAGTGTGTAGTATCCAGGAGTCCTGAGTTATCGAACAACGGATCCTACAATCCATGGGTCTTGGATCAGGACAATGTCTTCCTCGTTACTCGCCAGACGAATAAGAAGTGAGGCCGAGGCCTTTATGGAGTGTCGGAGATTAATCTGTACTAACTGCAGCATTTTGGCTACAATTAGGCAGATTAACCTCCACCACGGTTTTGTTTTGGTCCTCTGAGTCTGAGGATGAACCCAAGAGTTCGTTCTCGCTCAGAAGGATCATGTTAAGTTCGTCCTCAGTCTCCATTAAGGATGGACTGTCCACGACTTTTGTAGAGGGTGCAGTCGCGATTGGAGAGGACAAGGGTGCATCGTCACCCTCTGTTAGGAGAGAAGACGACGTCCCAGGTTCACCAACCGCTAGTTCACCTTCGGTAGTTTTTGGAGGCCCGCTTTCCGCGTTAACCTCATCTTTTTTATAAATTCGAATTTTAATGGATTCGAAACCTCGTTTAGGGCTAGAGGAGCCAAGGATTCTTTATTGAGTACCACAATGGCGCTCCTATAAAGACCCTTCACTTCTTCTAGCTTGGCTATTTTCCAGTTATGCGTCGGAAGGGACGGGTTACACACTTTGACTATCTCGAGAATGTCCTCGATACCAGCAGGTTCGATCGGTATCCAGATGCGGGCTCTAGGTCTGCAAGGAATGTCTTCCACAGCGACAACTTCGAGCTTCGCACCTGGCCAAACTTCACCTAACCGGCTGACAGCAAGCTTGTAAAGGTCACAAGATCTCTGGTCGCCACATACCATGAGTTTGACATGGCCTTGATGCCAACCCCCATCGCTTATGGAAGGAAGTGGTCCTGGAAGCTCTCTCAAAATGCTCAAAAAGCCACCCGAAAGCTTAACCTTGACCAACTGCTAACGATCAGCCGATATTGTGCCATCATCATCGCTCCTGTCAATGACCGCAACCACGACTTTGCCCTTCGCGACGTCACTGAAACTGGCTTGTTTCTTGATGGCATTGAGGGGGGTGCTTGTGTTATGCACCCGAGGCCGTTTTGGTGTCGGTGCACCAGAGGCCTTCAAGATTTTCGCCGCTTGCCGAAAATACTTTCTGGAAGTATTCTCACTAGTAGTGGTAGGGCCATTTTTCACAACCCTGCCACTACTGAAATTAGGTATCGCTACCTTTTTATTCTCGTTGCTACCAACAGCAGAGCAGGGTCCATGGTTAGCCACTACTCCCTTCTCTGTGTTGGCGGAAAGAGATACGACAGCAGGCTTTGACACCAAGCTGCCGCCCGGTTCTGAAGTTTTTGTTTTTGTTTTTGTTGTTTGTTTTGTACATATTTGGTCCCATGAGACGCGAAGAAAAAAGGTCCATCTGCCCAGAGATTCACATTTACAGATAAGGCTAGTTAATCCGGAGGTCGCCAGGTATCCGGATACACCGTTAGAGACTGGGCTATTTTTGAATTGGGCCCCAGCCAGGCTGATCATCGGCACGGGTCGTTTAACACCTTAGATCCAGCCCAATATTGAGGAGAGGTGGTTGGGGAGGAAGAAAAAGGGTGGGGAGTCAGTTGATGTTAATTCATCATTCTGACGTGTAAGGAAAAGATTGGGATTCTTTAACAGCAATTCAGCTAGGTTACCTAGAGTGAGAAGGAGTATAGGAGATAGGACCGTTGCGAGCTTTTCGCCATTACAAACGAGGGAGGTGGGATGGGAGGCAAGGGGTTAGCCCATGATTTTCTCGAAAAACTGACAAAAAATCATTTTTAAAATGTATACATCAATGGAAAGGTGGGCCGATGCTCTGCATTATAGTGAAAACTGCGTCTTATTTGGAGGCTTGGTTGAGGAGTTAAAGCAATCGAAAGAAAAATTGAAGATGGGCTGGGCCGAAATTCTGTAATTTCACTTTTTGAACAATTTTTCGGAAACGAGAGGTCGTAGAATATTTTGGGTTGCAGTTGTGGGTAGAGCATTTAAATACCTTTCTTTTGATGTGTATTTTGATTGGGTGGGAAATAGTTTTGAAAATACGACTTTTTTCGGCAAACTGACATAAAATCATTTTTGAAATTTATGCATCAACTGAAAGCTGGGTCGATGCTCTGTATTATAGTGAAAACCGCATCATGATTGGAGGCTTGGTTGAGGAGTTAAGGCAATCGAAAGATAATTTGTGATGGGCTGGATCGAAATTCTGTAATTTCACTTTTTGACGAATTTTTCGGAAACGAGAGGTCGTAGAACATTTTGGTTTGCAGTTGTGGGTAGAGCATTTAAATACCTTTCTTCTGATATGTATTTTGATTGGGTGGGAAATAGTTTTGAAAATACGACTTTTTTTCGGCAAGGGGTTAGCCCACGATTTTCTCGAAAAACTGACAAAAAATCATTTTTGAAATGTTTGCATCAACTGAAAGCTGGGTCGATGGTCTGTATTATAGTGAAAACCGCATCATGTTTCTAGGCTTGGTTGAGGAGTTAAAGCAATCGAAAGATAATTTGTGATGGGCTGGGTCGAAATTCTGTAATTTTACTTTTTGACAAATTTTTCGGGAACGAGAGGTCGTAGAATATTTTGGGTTGCAGTTGTGGGTAGAGCATTTAAATACCTTTCTTTTGATGTGTATTTTGATTGGGTGGGAAATAGTTTTGAAAATACGACTTTTTTTCGGCAAGGGGTTAGCCCACGATTTTCTCGAAAAACTGACAAAAAATCATTTTTGAAATGTATGCATCAATTGAAAGGTGGGTCGATGCTCTGTATTTTAGTGAATACCGCGTCATGTTTCTAGGCTTGGTTGAGGAGTTAAAGCAATCGAAAGATAATTTGTGATGGGCTGGGTCGAAATTCTGTAATTTCACTTTTTGACGAATTATTCGGAAACGAGAGGTCGTAGAATATTTTGGGTTGCAGTTGTGGGTAGAGCATTTAAATACCTTTCTTTTGATGTGTATTTTGATTGGGTGGGAAATAGTTTTGAAAATACGACTTTTTTTCGGCAAGGGGTTAGCCCACGATTTTTTCGAAAAACTGACAAAAAATCATTTTTGAAATGCATGCATCAATTGAAAGGTGGGTCGATGCTCTGTATTTTAGTGAATACCGCGTCATGTTTCTAGGCTTGGTTGAGGAGTTAAAGCAATCGAAAGATAATTTGTGATGGGCTGGGTCGAAATTCTGTAATTTCACTTTTTGACGAATTTTTCGGAAACGAGAGGTCGTAGAATATTTTGGGTTGCAGCTGTGGGTAGAGCATTTAAATACCTTTCTTTTGATGTGTATTTTGATTGGGTGGGAAATAGTTTTGAAAATACGACTTTTTTTCGGCAAGGGGTTAGCCCACGATTTTCTCGAAAAACTGACAAAAAATCATTTTTGAAATGTATGCATCAACTGAAAGCTGGGTCGATGCTCTGTATTATAGTGAAAACCGCATCATGATTGGAGGCTTGGTTGAGGAGTTAAAGCAATCGAAAGATAATTTGTGATGGGCTGGGTCGAAATTCTGTAATTTCACTTTTTGACGAATTTTTCGGAAACGAGAGGTCGTAGAACATTTTGGGTTGCAGTTGTGGGTAGAGCATTTAAATACCTTTCTTTTGATGTGTATTTTGATTGGGTGGGAAATAGTTTTGAAAATACGACTTTTTTTCGGCAAGGGGTTAGCCCACGATTTTCTCGAAAAACTGACAAAAAATCATTTTTGAAATGTATGCATCAATTGAAAGGTGGGTCGATGCTCTGTATTTTAGTGAATACCGCGTCATGTTTCTAGGCTTGGTTGAGGAGTTAAAGCAATCGAAAGATAATTTGTGATGGGCTGGGTCGAAATTCTGTAATTTCACTTTTTGACGAATTATTCGGAAACGAGAGGTCGTAGAATATTTTGGGTTGCAGTTGTGGGTAGAGCATTTAAATACCTTTCTTTTGATGTGTATTTTGATTGGGTGGGAAATAGTTTTGAAAATACGACTTTTTTTCGGCAAGGGGTTAGCCCACGATTTTTTCGAAAAACTGACAAAAAATCATTTTTGAAATGCATGCATCAATTGAAAGGTGGGTCGATGCTCTGTATTTTAGTGAATACCGCGTCATGTTTCTAGGCTTGGTTGAGGAGTTAAAGCAATCGAAAGATAATTTGTGATGGGCTGGGTCGAAATTCTGTAATTTCACTTTTTGACGAATTTTTCGGAAACGAGAGGTCGTAGAACATTTTGGGTTGCAGTTGTGGGTAGAGCATTTAAATACCTTTCTTTTGATGTGTATTTTGATTGGGTGGGAAATAGTTTTGAAAATACGACTTTTTTTCGGCAAGGGGTTAGCCCACGATTTTCTCGAAAAACTGACAAAAAATCATTTTTGAAATGTATGCATCAACTGAAAGGTGGGTCGACGCTCTGCATTATAGTGAAAACCGCGTCTTATTTGGATCCTTGGTTGAGGAGTTAAAGCAATCGAAAGATAATTTGTGATGGGCTGGGTCGAAATTCTGTAATTTCACTTTTTGACGAATTTTTCGGAAACGAGAGGTCGTAGAACATTTTGGTTTGCAGTTGTGGGTAGAGCATTTAAATACCTTTCTTTTGATGTGTATTTTGATTGGGTGGGAAATAGTTTTGAAAATACGACTTTTTTTCGGCAAGGGGTTAGCCCACGATTTTCTCGAAAAACTGACAAAAAATCATTTTTGAAATGTTTGCATCAACTGAAAGCTGGGTCGATGGTCTGTATTATAGTGAAAACCGCATCATGTTTCTAGGCTTGGTTGAGGAGTTAAAGCAATCGAAAGATAATTTGTGATGGGCTGGGTCGAAATTCTGTAATTTTACTTTTTGACAAATTTTTCGGGAACGAGAGGTCGTAGAATATTTTGGGTTGCAGTTGTGGGTAGAGCATTTAAATACCTTTCTTTTGATGTGTATTTTGATTGGGTGGGAAATAGTTTTGAAAATACGACTTTTTTTCGGCAAGGGGTTAGCCCACGATTTTCTCGAAAAACTGACAAAAAATCATTTTTGAAATGTATGCATCAATTGAAAGGTGGGTCGATGCTCTGTATTTTAGTGAATACCGCGTCATGTTTCTAGGCTTGGTTGAGGAGTTAAAGCAATCGAAAGATAATTTGTGATGGGCTGGGTCGAAATTCTGTAATTTCACTTTTTGACGAATTATTCGGAAACGAGAGGTCGTAGAATATTTTGGGTTGCAGTTGTGGGTAGAGCATTTAAATACCTTTCTTTTGATGTGTATTTTGATTGGGTGGGAAATAGTTTTGAAAATACGACTTTTTTTCGGCAAGGGGTTAGCCCACGATTTTTTCGAAAAACTGACAAAAAATCATTTTTGAAATGCATGCATCAATTGAAAGGTGGGTCGATGCTCTGTATTTTAGTGAATACCGCGTCATGTTTCTAGGCTTGGTTGAGGAGTTAAAGCAATCGAAAGATAATTTGTGATGGGCTGGGTCGAAATTCTGTAATTTCACTTTTTGACGAATTTTTCGGAAACGAGAGGTCGTAGAATATTTTGGGTTGCAGCTGTGGGTAGAGCATTTAAATACCTTTCTTTTGATGTGTATTTTGATTGGGTGGGAAATAGTTTTGAAAATACGACTTTTTTTCGGCAAGGGGTTAGCCCACGATTTTCTCGAAAAACTGACAAAAAATCATTTTTGAAATGTATGCATCAACTGAAAGCTGGGTCGATGCTCTGTATTATAGTGAAAACCGCATCATGATTGGAGGCTTGGTTGAGGAGTTAAAGCAATCGAAAGATAATTTGTGATGGGCTGGGTCGAAATTCTGTAATTTCACTTTTTGACGAATTTTTCGGAAACGAGAGGTCGTAGAACATTTTGGGTTGCAGTTGTGGGTAGAGCATTTAAATACCTTTCTTTTGATGTGTATTTTGATTGGGTGGGAAATAGTTTTGAAAATACGACTTTTTTTCGGCAAGGGGTTAGCCCACGATTTTCTCGAAAAACTGACAAAAAATCATTTTTGAAATGTATGCATCAATTGAAAGGTGGGTCGATGCTCTGTATTTTAGTGAATACCGCGTCATGTTTCTAGGCTTGGTTGAGGAGTTAAAGCAATCGAAAGATAATTTGTGATGGGCTGGGTCGAAATTCTGTAATTTCACTTTTTGACGAATTATTCGGAAACGAGAGGTCGTAGAATATTTTGGGTTGCAGTTGTGGGTAGAGCATTTAAATACCTTTCTTTTGATGTGTATTTTGATTGGGTGGGAAATAGTTTTGAAAATACGACTTTTTTTCGGCAAGGGGTTAGCCCACGATTTTTTCGAAAAACTGACAAAAAATCATTTTTGAAATGCATGCATCAATTGAAAGGTGGGTCGATGCTCTGTATTTTAGTGAATACCGCGTCATGTTTCTAGGCTTGGTTGAGGAGTTAAAGCAATCGAAAGATAATTTGTGATGGGCTGGGTCGAAATTCTGTAATTTCACTTTTTGACGAATTTTTCGGAAACGAGAGGTCGTAGAACATTTTGGGTTGCAGTTGTGGGTAGAGCATTTAAATACCTTTCTTTTGATGTGTATTTTGATTGGGTGGGAAATAGTTTTGAAAATACGACTTTTTTTCGGCAAGGGGTTAGCCCACGATTTTCTCGAAAAACTGACAAAAAATCATTTTTGAAATGTATGCATCAACTGAAAGGTGGGTCGACGCTCTGCATTATAGTGAAAACCGCGTCTTATTTGGATCCTTGGTTGAGGAGTTAAAGCAATCGAAAGATAATTTGTGATGGGCTGGGTCGAAATTCTGTAATTTCACTTTTTGACGAATTTTTCGGAAACGAGAGGTCGTAGAACATTTTGGGTTGCAGTTGTGGGTAGAGCATTTAAATACCTTTCTTTTGATGTGTATTTTGATTGGGTGGGAAATAGTTTTGAAAATACGACTTTTTTTCGGCAAGGGGTTAGCCCACGATTTTCTCGAAAAACTGACAAAAAATCATTTTTGAAATGTATGCATCAATTGAAAGGTGGGTCGATGCTCTGTATTTTAGTGAATACCGCGTCATGTTTCTAGGCTTGGTTGAGGAGTTAAAGCAATCGAAAGATAATTTGTGATGGGCTGGGTCGAAATTCTGGAATTTCACTTTTTGACGAATTTTTCGGAAACGAGAGGTCGTAGAACATTTTGGGTTGCAGTTGTGGGTAGAGCATTTAAATACCTTTCTTTTGATGTGTATTTTGATTGGGTGGGAAATAGTTTTGAAAATACGACTTTTTTTCGGCAAGGGGTTAGCCCACGATTTTCTCGAAAAACTGACAAAAAATCATTTTTGAAATGTATGCATCAATTGAAAGGTGGGTCGATGCTCTGCGTTATAGTGAAACCCGCGTCTTATTTGGAGGCTTAGTTGAGGAATTAAAGCAATCGAAAGATAATTTGTGATGGGCTGGGTCGAAATTCAGTAATTTCACTTTTTGACGAATTTTTCGGAAACGAGAGGTCGTAGGACATTTTGGTTTGCAGTTGTGGGTAGAACATTTAAATACCTTTCTTTTGATGTGTATTTTGATTGGGTGGGAAATAGTTTTGAAAATACGACTTTTTTTCGGCCCACGATTTTCTGACTGACAAAAAATCATTTTTGAAATGTATGCATCAATTGAAAGGTGGGTCGATGCTCTGTATTATAGTGAAAACCGCATCAAGATTGGAGGCTTGGTTAAGGA
Source organism: Eupeodes corollae (assembly GCF_945859685.1). Taxonomy (NCBI): domain Eukaryota; kingdom Metazoa; phylum Arthropoda; class Insecta; order Diptera; family Syrphidae; genus Eupeodes; species Eupeodes corollae. The sequence goes on from NC_079147.1 coordinate 154,876,928, forward strand.
GTTAAGGCAATCGAAAGATAATTTGTGATGGGCTGGGTCGAAATTCTGTAATTTCACTTTTTGACGAATTTTTCGGAAACAAGAGGTCGTAGAGCATTTTGGTTTGCAGTTGTGGGTAGAGCATTTAAATACCTTTCTTTTGATGTGTATTTTGATTGGGTGGGAAATAGTTTTGAAAATACGACTTTTTTTCGGCAAGGGGTTAGCCCACGATTTTCTCGAAAAACTGACAAAAGATCATTTTTGAAATTTATGCATCAATTGAAAGGTGGGTCGATGCTCTGCGTTATAGTGAAACCCGCGTCTTATTTGGAGGCTTAGTTGAGGAGTTAAAGCAATCGAAAGATAATTTGTGATGGGCTGGGTCGAAATTCTGTAATTTCACTTTTTGACGAATTTTTCGGAAACGAGAGGTCGTAGAACATTTTGGTTTGCAGTTGTGGGTAGAGCATTTAAATACCTTTCTTTTGATGTGTATTTTGATTGGGTGGGAAATAGTTTTGAAAATACGACTTTTTTTCGGCAAGGGGTTAGCCCACGATTTTCTCGAAAAACTGACAAAAGATCATTTTTGAAATTTATGCATCAATTGAAAGGTGGGTCGATGCTCTGCGTTATAGTGAAACCCGCGTCTTATTTGGAGGCTTAGTTGAGGAGTTAAAGCAATCGAAAGATAATTTGTTATGGGCTGGGTCGAAATTCTGTAATTTCACTTTTTGACGAATTTTTCGGAAACGAGAGGTCGTAGAACATTTTGGTTTGCAGTTGTGGGTAGAGCATTTAAATACCTTTCTTTTGATGTGTATTTTGATTGGGTGGGAAATAGTTTTGAAAATACGACTTTTTTTCGGCAAGGGGTTAGCCCACGATTTTCTCGAAAAACTGACAAAAGATCATTTTTGAAATTTATGCATCAATTGAAAGGTGGGTCGATGCTCTGCGTTATAGTGAAACCCGCGTCTTATTTGGAGGCTTAGTTGAGGAACTAAAGCAATCGAAAGATAATTTGTGATGGGCTGGGTCGAAATTCTGTAATTTCACTTTTTGACGAATTTTTCGGAAACAAGAGGTCGTAGAGCATTTTGGTTTGCAGTTGTGGGTAGAGCATTTAAATACCTTTCTTTTGATGTGTATTTTGATTGGGTGGGAAATAGTTTTGAAAATACGACTTTTTTTCGGCAAGGGGTGTTAGCCCACGATTTTCTCGAAAAACTGACAAAAAATCATTTTTGAAATTTATGCATCAAATGAAAGGTGGGTCGATGCTCTGCGTTAAAGTGAAACCCGCGTCTTATTTGGAGGCTTAGTTGAGGAACTAAAGCAATCGAAAGATAATTTGTGATGGGCTGGGTCGAAATTCTGTAATTTCAATTTTTGACGAATTTTTCGGAAACGAGAGGTCGTAGAACATTTTGGTTTGCAGTTGTGGGTAGAGCATTTAAATACCTTTCTTTTGATGTGTATTTTGATTGGGTGGGAAATAGTTTTGAAAATACGACTTTTTTTCGGCAAGGGGTTAGCCCACGATTTTCTCGAAAAACTGACAAAAAATCATTTTTGAAATTTATGCATCAATTGAAAGGTGGGTCGATGCTCTGTATTATAGTGAAAACCGCATCAAGATTGGAGGCTTGGTTAAGGAGTTAAGGCAATCGAAAGATAATTTGTGATGGGCTGGGTCGAAATTCTGTAATTTCAATTTTTGACGAATTTTTCGGAAACGACAGGTCGTAGAACATTTTGGTTTGCAGTTGTGGGTAGAGCATTTAAATACCTTTCTTTTGATGTGTATTTTGATTAGGTGGGAAATAGTTTTGAAAATACGACTTTTTTTCGGCAAGGGGTTAGCCCACGATTTTCTCGAAAAACTGACAAAAAATCATTTTTGAAATTTATGCATCAATTGAAAGGTGGGTCGATGCTCTGTATTATAGTGAAAACCGCATCAAGATTGGAGGCTTGGTTAAGGAGTTAAGGCAATCGAAAGATAATTTGTGATGGGCTGGGTCGAAATTCTGTAATTTCACTTTTTGACGAATTTTTCGGAAACAAGAGGTCGTAGAGCATTTTGGTTTGCAGTTGTGGGTAGAGCATTTAAATACCTTTCTTTTGATGTGTATTTTGATTGGGTGGGAAATAGTTTTGAAAATACGACTTTTTTTGGTTTTCCCACGATTTTCTCGAAAAACTGACAAAAAATCATTTTTGAAATTTATGCATCAATTGAAAGGTGGGTCGATGCTCTGCATTATAGTGAAACCCGCGTCTTGTTTGGAGGCTTAGTTGAGGAGTTAAAGCAATCGAAAGATAATTTGTGATGGGCTGGGTCGAAATTCTGTAATTTCACTTTTTGACGAATTTTTCGGAAACGAGAGGTCGTAGAACATTTTGGTTTGCAGTTTTAGTTAGAGCATTTAAATACCTTTCTTTTGATGTGTATTTTGATTGGGTGGGAAATAGTTTTGAAAATACGACTTTTTTTCGGCAAGGGGTTAGCCCACGATTTTCTCGAAAAACTGACAAAAAATCATTTTTGAAATTTATGCATCAATTGAAAGGTGGGTCGATGTTCTGCAATATGGTGAAAACCTCGTCTTAATTGGAGGCTTGGTTGGGGAGTTAAAGCAATCGAAAGATAATTTGTGATGGGCTGGGTCGAATTTCTGTAATTTCACTTTTTGACGAATTTTTCGGAAACGAGAGGTCGTAGAACATTTTGGTGTACAGTTGTGGGTAGAGCATTTAAATACCTTTCTTTTGATGTGTATTTTGATTGGGTGGGAAATAGTTTTGAAAATACGACTTTTTTTCGGCAAGGGGTTAGCCCACGATTTTCTCGAAAAACTGACAAAAAATCATTTTTGAAATTTATGCATCAATTGAAAGGTGGGTCGATGCTCTGCGTTATAGTGAAACCCGCGTCTTATTTGGAGGCTTAGTTGAGGAGTTAAAGCAATCGAAAGATAATTTGTGATGGGCTGGGTCGAAATTCTGTAATTTCACTTTTTGACGAATTTTTCGGAAACGAGAGGTCGTAGAACATTTTGGTTTGCAGTTGTGGGTAGAGCATTTAAATACCTTTCTTTTGATGTGTATTTTGATTGGGTGGGAAATAGTTTTGAAAATACGACTTTTTTTCGGCAAGGGGTTAAGCCCACGATTTTCTCGAAAAACTGACAAAAAATCATTTTTGAAATGTATGCATCAATTGAAAGGTGGGTCGATGCTCTGTATTATAGTGAAAACCGCATCAAGATTGGAGGCTTGGTTAAGGAGTTAAGGCAATCGAAAGATAATTTGTGATGGGCTGGGTCGAAATTCTGTAATTTCACTTTTTGACGAATTTTTCGGAAACGAGAGGTCGTAGAACATTTTGGTTTGCAGTTTTAGTTAGAGCATTTAAATACCTTTCTTTTGATGTGTATTTTGATTGGGTGGGAAATAGTTTTGAAAATACGACTTTTTTTCGGCAAGGGGTTAGCCCACGATTTTCTCGAAAAACTGACAAAAAATCATTTTTGAAATTTATGCATCAATTGAAAGGTGGGTCGATGTTCTGCAATATGGTGAAAACCTCGTCTTAATTGGAGGCTTGGTTGGGGAGTTAAAGCAATCGAAAGATAATTTGTGATGGGCTGGGTCGAATTTCTGTAATTTCACTTTTTGACGAATTTTTCGGAAACGAGAGGTCGTAGAACATTTTGGTGTACAGTTGTGGGTAGAGCATTTAAATACCTTTCTTTTGATGTGTATTTTGATTGGGTGGGAAATAGTTTTGAAAATACGACTTTTTTTCGGCAAGGGGTTAGCCCACGATTTTCTCGAAAAACTGACAAAAAATCATTTTTGAAATTTATGCATCAATTGAAAGGTGGGTCGATGCTCTGCGTTATAGTGAAACCCGCGTCTTATTTGGAGGCTTAGTTGAGGAGTTAAAGCAATCGAAAGATAATTTGTGATGGGCTGGGTCGAAATTCTGTAATTTCACTTTTTGACGAATTTTTCGGAAACGAGAGGTCGTAGAACATTTTGGTGTGCAGTTGTGGGTAGAGCATTTAAATACCTTTCTTTTGATGTGTATTTTGATTGGGTGGGAAATAGTTTTGAAAATACGACTTTTTTTCGGCAAGGGGTTAGCCCACGATTTTCTCGAAAAACTGACAAAAAATCATTTTTGAAATTTATGCATCAATTGAAAGGTGGGTCGATGCTCTGCATTATAGTGAAACCCGCGTCTTGTTTGGAGGCTTAGTTGAGGAGTTAAAGCAATCGAAAGATAATTTGTGATGGGCTGGGTCGAAATTCTGTAATTTCACTTTTTGACGAATTTTTCGGAAACGAGAGGTCTAAGAACATTTTGGTTTGCAGTTTTAGTTAGAGCATTTAAATACCTTTCTTTTGATGTGTATTTTGATTGGGTGGGAAATAGTTTTGAAAATACGACTTTTTTTCGGCAAGGGGTTAGCCCACGATTTTCTCGAAAAACTGACAAAAAATCATTTTTGAAATTTATGCATCAATTGAAAGGTGGGTCGATGCTCTGCATTATAGTGAAACCCGCGTCTTGTTTGGAGGCTTAGTTGAGGAGTTAAAGCAATCGAAAGATAATTTGTGATGGGCTGGGTCGAAATTCTGTAATTTCACTTTTTGACGAATTTTTCGGAAACGAGAGGTCTAAGAACATTTTGGTTTGCAGTTTTAGTTAGAGCATTTAAATACCTTTCTTTTGATGTGTATTTTGATTGGGTGGGAAATAGTTTTGAAAATTCGACTTTTTTTCGGCAAGGGGTTAGCCCACGATTTTCTCGAAAAACTGACAAAAAATCATTTTTGAAATTTATGCATCAATTGAAAGGTGGGTTGATGCTCTGCATTATAGTGATACCGCGTCTTATTTGGAGACTTGGTTGAGGAGTTAAAGCAATAGAAAGATAATTTGTGATGGGCTGGGTCGAAATTCTGTAATTTCACTTTTTGACGAATTTTTCGGAAACGAGAGGTCGTAGAAGATTTTGGTTTGCAGTTGTGGGTAGAGCATTTAAATACCTTTCTTTTGATGTGTATTTTGATTGGGTGGGAAATAGTTTTGAAAATTCGACTTTTTTTCGGCAAGGGGTTAGCCCACGATTTTCTCGAAAAACTGACAAAAATCATTTTTGAAATTTATGCATCAATTGAAAGGTGGGTCGATGTTCTGCAATATGGTGAAAACCTCGTCTTAATTGGAGGCTTGGTTGGGGAGTTAAAGCAATCGAAAGATAATTTGTGATGGGCTGGGTCGAATTTCTGTAATTTCACTTTTTGACGAATTTTTCGGAAACGAGAGGTCGTAGAACATTTTGGTGTACAGTTGTGGGTAGAGCATTTAAATACCTTTCTTTTGATGTGTATTTTGATTGGGTGGGAAATAGTTTTGAAAATACGACTTTTTTTCGGCAAGGGGTTAGCCCACGATTTTCTCGAAAAACTGACAAAAAATCATTTTTGAAATTTATGCATCAATTGAAAGGTGGGTCGATGCTCTGCGTTATAGTGAAACCCGCGTCTTATTTGGAGGCTTAGTTGAGGAGTTAAAGCAATCGAAAGATAATTTGTGATGGGCTGGGTCGAAATTCTGTAATTTCACTTTTTGACGAATTTTTCGGAAACGAGAGGTCGTAGAAGATTTTGGTTTGCAGTTGTGGGTAGAGCATTTAAATACCTTTCTTTTGATGTGTATTTTGATTGGGTGGGAAATAGTTTTGAAAATTCGACTTTTTTTCGGCAAGGGGTTAGCCCACGATTTTCTCGAAAAACTGACAAAAATCATTTTTGAAATTTATGCATCAATTGAAAGGTGGGTCGATGTTCTGCAATATGGTGAAAACCTCGTCTTAATTGGAGGCTTGGTTGGGGAGTTAAAGCAATCGAAAGATAATTTGTGATGGGCTGGGTCGAATTTCTGTAATTTCACTTTTTGACGAATTTTTCGGAAACGAGAGGTCGTAGAACATTTTGGTGTACAGTTGTGGGTAGAGCATTTAAATACCTTTCTTTTGATGTGTATTTTGATTGGGTGGGAAATAGTTTTGAAAATACGACTTTTTTTCGGCAAGGGGTTAGCCCACGATTTTCTCGAAAAACTGACAAAAAATCATTTTTGAAATTTATGCATCAATTGAAAGGTGGGTCGATGCTCTGCGTTATAGTGAAACCCGCGTCTTATTTGGAGGCTTAGTTGAGGAGTTAAAGCAATCGAAAGATAATTTGTGATGGGCTGGGTCGAAATTCTGTAATTTCACTTTTTGACGAATTTTTCGGAAACGAGAGGTCGTAGAACATTTTGGTTTGCAGTTGTGGGTAGAGCATTTAAATACCTTTCTTTTGATGTGTATTTTGATTGGGTGGGAAATAGTTTTGAAAATACGACTTTTTTTCGGCAAGGGGTTAAGCCCACGATTTTCTCGAAAAACTGACAAAAAATCATTTTTGAAATGTATGCATCAATTGAAAGGTGGGTCGATGCTCTGTATTATAGTGAAAACCGCATCAAGATTGGAGGCTTGGTTAAGGAGTTAAGGCAATCGAAAGATAATTTGTGATGGGCTGGGTCGAAATTCTGTAATTTCACTTTTTGACGAATTTTTCGGAAACGAGAGGTCGTAGAACATTTTGGTTTGCAGTTTTAGTTAGAGCATTTAAATACCTTTCTTTTGATGTGTATTTTGATTGGGTGGGAAATAGTTTTGAAAATACGACTTTTTTTCGGCAAGGGGTTAGCCCACGATTTTCTCGAAAAACTGACAAAAAATCATTTTTGAAATTTATGCATCAATTGAAAGGTGGGTCGATGTTCTGCAATATGGTGAAAACCTCGTCTTAATTGGAGGCTTGGTTGGGGAGTTAAAGCAATCGAAAGATAATTTGTGATGGGCTGGGTCGAAATTCTGTAATTTCACTTTTTGACGAATTTTTCGGAAACGAGAGGTCGTAGAACATTTTGGTGTGCAGTTGTGGGTAGAGCATTTAAATACCTTTCTTTTGATGTGTATTTTGATTGGGTGGGAAATAGTTTTGAAAATACGACTTTTTTTCGGCAAGGGGTTAGCCCACGATTTTCTCGAAAAACTGACAAAAAATCATTTTTGAAATTTATGCATCAATTGAAAGGTGGGTCGATGCTCTGCGTTATAGTGAAACCCGCGTCTTATTTGGAGGCTTAGTTGAGGAGTTAAAGCAATCGAAAGATAATTTGTGATGGGCTGGGTCGAAATTCTGTAATTTCACTTTTTGACGAATTTTTCGGAAACGAGAGGTCGTAGAACATTTTGGTGTGCAGTTGTGGGTAGAGCATTTAAATACCTTTCTTTTGATGTGTATTTTGATTGGGTGGGAAATAGTTTTGAAAATACGACTTTTTTTCGGCAAGGGGTTAGCCCACGATTTTCTCGAAAAACTGACAAAAAATCATTTTTGAAATTTATGCATCAATTGAAAGGTGGGTCGATGCTCTGCATTATAGTGAAACCCGCGTCTTGTTTGGAGGCTTAGTTGAGGAGTTAAAGCAATCGAAAGATAATTTGTGATGGGCTGGGTCGAAATTCTGTAATTTCACTTTTTGACGAATTTTTCGGAAACGAGAGGTCTAAGAACATTTTGGTTTGCAGTTTTAGTTAGAGCATTTAAATACCTTTCTTTTGATGTGTATTTTGATTGGGTGGGAAATAGTTTTGAAAATACGACTTTTTTTCGGCAAGGGGTTAGCCCACGATTTTCTCGAAAAACTGACAAAAAATCATTTTTGAAATTTATGCATCAATTGAAAGGTGGGTCGATGCTCTGCATTATAGTGAAACCCGCGTCTTGTTTGGAGGCTTAGTTGAGGAGTTAAAGCAATCGAAAGATAATTTGTGATGGGCTGGGTCGAAATTCTGTAATTTCACTTTTTGACGAATTTTTCGGAAACGAGAGGTCTAAGAACATTTTGGTTTGCAGTTTTAGTTAGAGCATTTAAATACCTTTCTTTTGATGTGTATTTTGATTGGGTGGGAAATAGTTTTGAAAATTCGACTTTTTTTCGGCAAGGGGTTAGCCCATGATTTTCTCGTAAAACTGACAAAGAATCATTCTTGAAATTTATGCATCAATTGAAAGTTGGGTCGATGGTCTGCATTATAGTGAAAACCGCGTCTTATTTCGAGGTTTCTTTGAGGAGTTAAGGCAATCGAAAGATAATTTGTGATGGGCTGGGTCGAAATTCTGTAATTTCACTTTTTGACGAATTTTTCGGACACGAGAGGTCGTAGAAGATTTTGGTTTGCAGTTGTGGGTAGAGCATTTAAATACCTTTCTTTTGATGTGTATTTTGATTGGGTGGGAAATAGTTTTGAAAATTCGACTTTTTTTCGGCAAGGGGTTAGCCCACGATTTTCTCGAAAAACTGACAAAAATCATTTTTGAAATTTATGCATCAATTGAAAGGTGGGTCGATGCTCTGCATTATATTGAAAACCGCGTCTTATTTGGAGGCTTGGTTGAGGAGTTAAAGCAATCGAAAGATAATTTGTGATGGGCTGGGTCGAAATTCTGTAATTTCACTTTTTGACGAATTTTTCGGAAACGAGAGGTCGTAGAAGATTTTGGTTTGCAGTTGTGGGTAGAGCATTTAAATACCTTTCTTTTGATGTGTATTTTGATTGGGTGGGAAATAGTTTTGAAAATTCGACTTTTTTTCGGCAAGGGGTTAGCCCACGATTTTCTCGAAAAACTGACAAAAATTAATTTTTAAAACGTATGCATCAATTGAAAGGTGGGTCGATGGTCTGCATTGTAGTGAAAACCACGTCTGGTTAGGAGGCTTGGTTGAGGAGTTAAAGCAATCGAAAGATAATTTGTGATGGGCTGGGTCGAAATTCTGTAATTTCACTTTTTGACGAATTTTTCGGAAACGAGAGGTCGTAGAACACTTTGGTTTGCAGTTGTGGGTAGAGCATTTAAATACCTTTCTTTTGATGTGAATTTTGATTTGGTGGGAAATAGTTTTGAAAATACGACTTTTTTTCGGCAAGGGGTTAGCCCACGATTTTCTCGAAAAACTGACAAAAATCATTTTTGAAATTTATGCATCAATTAAAAGGTGGGTCGATGCTCTGCATTATAGTGAAAACCGCATCTTATTTGGAGGCTTGGTTAAGGAGTTAAAGCAATCGAGAGATAATTTGTGATGGGCTGGGTCGAAATTCTGTAATATCACTTTTTGACAAATTTTCGGAAACGAGAGGTCGTAGAAGATTTTGGTTTGCAGTTGTGGGTAGAGCATTTAAATACCTTTCTTTTGATGTGTATTTTGATTGGGTGGGAAATAGTTTTGAAAATTCGACTTTTTTTCGGCAAGGGGTTAGCCCACGATTTTCTCGAAAAACTGACAAAAATTAATTTTTAAAACGTATGCATCAATTGAAAGGTGGGTCGATGGTCTGCATTGTAGTGAAAACCACGTCTGGTTAGGAGGCTTGGTTGAGGAGTTAAAGCAATCGAAAGATAATTTGTGATGGGCTGGGTCGAAATTCTGTAATTTCACTTTTTGACGAATTTTTCGGAAACGAGAGGTCGTAGAACATTTTGGTGTGCAGTTGTGGGTAGAGCATTTAAATACCTTTCTTTTGATGTGTATTTTGATTGGGTGGGAAATAGTTTTGAAAATACGACTTTTTTTCGGCAAGGGGTTAGCCCACGATTTTCTCGAAAAACTGACAAAAAATCATTTTTGAAATGTATGCATCAACTGAAAGCTGGGTCGAAGATCTGTATTATAGTGAAAACCGCATCATGATTAGAGGCTTGGTTGAGGAGTTAAGGCAATCGAAAGATAATTTGTGATGGTCTGGGTCGAAATTCTGGAATTTCACTTTTTGACGAATTTTTCAGAAACGAGAGGTCGTAGAACACTTTGGGTTGCAGTTGTGGGTAGAGCATTTAAATACCTTTCTTTTGATGTGTATTTTGATTGGGTGGGAAATAGTTTTGAAAATACAACTTTTTTTCGGCAAGGGGTTAGCCCACGATTTTCTCGAAAAACTGACAAAAAATCATTTTTGAAATTTATGCATCAATTGAAAGGTATGTCGCTGCTCTGCATTATAGTGAAAACCGCGTCTTATTTGGAGGCTTGGTTGAGGAGTTAAAGCAATCGAGAGATAATTTGTGATGAGCTAGGTCGAAATTCTGTAATTTCAATTTTTCGGAAACGAGAGGTCGTAGAAGATTTTGGTTTGCAGTTGTGGGTAGAGCATTTAAATACCTTTCTTTTGATGTGTATTTTGATTGGGTGGGAAATAGTTTTGAAAATACGACTTTTTTTCGGTTTTCCCACGATTTTCTCGAAAAACTGACAAAAAATCATTTTTGAAATTTATGCATCAATTGAAAGGTGGGTCGATGCTCTGCATTATAGTGAAACCCGCGTCTTGTTTGGAGGCTTAGTTGAGGAGTTAAAGCAATCGAAAGATAATTTGTGATGGGCTGGGTCGAAATTCTGTAATTTCACTTTTTGACGAATTTTTCGGAAACGAGAGGTCTAAGAACATTTTGGTTTGCAGTTTTAGTTAGAGCATTTAAATACCTTTCTTTTGATGTGTATTTTGATTGGGTGGGAAATAGTTTTGAAAATACGACTTTTTTTCGGCAAGGGGTTAGCCCACGATTTTCTCGAAAAACTGACAAAAAATCATTTTTGAAATGTATGCATCAATTGAAAGGTGGGTCGATGCTCTGTATTATAGTGAAAACCGCATCAAGATTGGAGGCTTGGTTAAGGAGTTAAGGCAATCGAAAGATAATTTGTGATGGGCTGGGTCGAAATTCTGTAATTTCACTTTTTGACGAATTTTTCGGAAACTAGAGGTCGTAGAACATTTTGGTTTGCAGTTGTGGGTAGAGCATTTAAATACCTTTCTTTTGATGTGTATTTTGATTGGGTGGGAAATAGTTTTGAAAATACGACTTTTTTTCGGCAAGGGGTTAGCCCACGATTTTCTCGAAAAACTGACAAAAAATCATTTTTGAAATTTATGCATCAATTGAAAGGTGGGTCGATGCTCTGCATTATAGTGAAACCCGCGTCTTGTTTGGAGGCTTAGTTGAGGAGTTAAAGCAATCGAAAGATAATTTGTGATGGGCTGGGTCGAAATTCTGTAATTTCACTTTTTGACGAATTTTTCGGAAACGAGAGGTCTAAGAACATTTTGGTTTGCAGTTTTAGTTAGAGCATTTAAATACCTTTCTTTTGATGTGTATTTTGATTGGGTGGGAAATAGTTTTGAAAATACGACTTTTTTTCGGCAAGGGGTTAGCCCACGATTTTCTCGAAAAACTGACAAAAAATCATTTTTGAAATTTATGCATCAATTGAAAGGTGGGTCGATGCTCTGCATTATAGTGAAACCCGCGTCTTGTTTGGAGGCTTAGTTGAGGAGTTAAAGCAATCGAAAGATAATTTGTGATGGGCTGGGTCGAAATTCTGTAATTTCACTTTTTGACGAATTTTTCGGAAACGAGAGGTCTAAGAACATTTTGGTTTGCAGTTTTAGTTAGAGCATTTAAATACCTTTCTTTTGATGTGTATTTTGATTGGGTGGGAAATAGTTTTGAAAATACGACTTTTTTTCGGCAAGGGGTTAGCCCACGATTTTCTCGAAAAACTGACAAAAAATCATTTTTGAAATGTATGCATCAATTGAAAGGTGGGTCGATGCTCTGTATTATAGTGAAAACCGCATCAAGATTGGAGGCTTGGTTAAGGAGTTAAGGCAATCGAAAGATAATTTGTGATGGGCTGGGTCGAAATTCTGTAATTTCACTTTTTGACGAATTTTTCGGAAACTAGAGGTCGTAGAACATTTTGGTTTGCAGTTGTGGGTAGAGCATTTAAATACCTTTCTTTTGATGTGTATTTTGATTGGGTGGGAAATAGTTTTGAAAATACGACTTTTTTTCGGCAAGGGGTTAGCCCACGATTTTCTCGAAAAACTGACAAAAAATCATTTTTGAAATTTATGCATCAATTGAAAGGTGGGTCGATGCTCTGCATTATAGTGAAACCCGCGTCTTGTTTGGAGGCTTAGTTGAGGAGTTAAAGCAATCGAAAGATAATTTGTGATGGGCTGGGTCGAAATTCTGTAATTTCACTTTTTGACGAATTTTTCGGAAACTAGAGGTCGTAGAACATTTTGGTTTGCAGTTGTGGGTAGAGCATTTAAATACCTTTCTTTTGATGTGTATTTTGATTGGGTGGGAAATAGTTTTGAAAATACGACTTTTTTTCGGCAAGGGTTAAGCCCACGATTTTCTCGAAAAACTGACAAAAAATCATTTTTGAAATGTATGCATCAATTGAAAGGTGGGTCGATGCTCTGTATTATAGTGAAAACCGCATCATGATTGGAGGCTTGGTTAAGGAGTTAAGGCAATCGAAAGATAATTTGTGATGGGCTGGGTCGAAATTCTGTAATTTCACTTTTTGACGAATTTTTCGGAAACTAGAGGTCGTAGAACATTTTGGTTTGCAGTTGTGGGTAGAGCATTTAAATACCTTTCTTTTGATGTGTATTTTGATTGGGTGGGAAATAGTTTTGAAAATACGACTTTTTTTCGGCAAGGGTTAAGCCCACGATTTTCTCGAAAAACTGACAAAAAATCATTTTTGAAATTTATGCATCAATTGAAAGGTGGGTCGATGCTCTGTATTATAGTGAAAACCGCATCATGATTGGAGGCTTGGTTAAGGAGTTAAGCCAATCGAAAGATAATTTGTGATGGGCTGGGTCGAAATTCTGTAATTTCCCTTTTTGACGAATTTTTCGGAAAGGAGAGGTCGTAGAACATTTTGGTGTGCAGTTGTGGGTAGAGCATTTAAATACCTTTCTTTTGATGTGTATTTTGATTGGGTGGGAAATAGTTTTGAAAATACGACTTTTTTTCGGCAAGGGGTTAGCCCACGATTTTCTCGAAAAACTGACAAAAAATCATTTTTGAAATGTATGCATCAATTGAAAGGTGGGTCGATGCTCTGTATTATAGTGAAAACCGCATCAAGATTGGAGGCTTGGTTAAGGAGTTAAGGCAATCGAAAGATAATTTGTGATGGGCTGGGTCGAAATTCTGTAATTTCACTTTTTGACGAATTTTTCGGAAACGAGAGGTCGTAGAACATTTTGGTGTGCAGTTGTGGGTAGAGCATTTAAATACCTTTCTTTTGATGTGTATTTTGATTGGGTGGGAAATAGTTTTGAAAATACGACTTTTTTTTCGGCCCACGATTTTCTCGAACAACTGACAAAAAATCGTTTTTGAAATGTATGCATCAATTGAAAGGTGGGTCGATGCTCTGCGTTATAGTGAAACCCGCGTCTTATTTGGAGGCTTAGTTGAGGAGTTAAAGCAATCGAAAGATAATTTGTGATGGGCTGGGTCGAAATTCTGTAATTTCACTTTTTGACGAATTTTTCGGAAACGAGAGGTCGTAGAACATTTTGGTGTGCAGTTGTGGGTAGAGCATTTAAATACCTTTCTTTTGATGTGTATTTTGATTGGGTGGGAAATAGTTTTGAAAATACGACTTTTTTCGGTTTTCCCACGATTTTCTCGAAAAACTGACATAAAATCATTTTTGAAATTTATGCATCAATTGAAAGGTGGGTCGATGCTCTGCGTCTTATTTGGAGGCTTGGTTGGGGAGTTAAAGCAATCGAAAGATAATTTGTGATGGGCTGGGTCGAAATTCTGTAATTTCACTTTTTGACGAATTTTTCGGAAACGAGAGGTCGTAGAACATTTTGGTGTGCAGTTGTGGGTAGAGCATTTAAATACCTTTCTTTTGATGTGTATTTTGATTGGGTGGGAAATAGTTTTGAAAATACGACTTTTTTTCGGCAAGGGGTTAGCCCACGATTTTCTCGAAAAACTGACAAAAAATCATTTTTGAAATTTATGCATCAATTGAAAGGTGGGTCGATGCTCTGTATTATAGTGAAAACCGCATCATGATTGGAGGCTTGGTTGGGGAGTTAAAGCAATCGAAAGATAATTTGTGATGGGCTGGGTCGAAATTCTGTAATTTCACTTTTTGACGAATTTTTCGGAAACGAGAGGTCGTAGAACATTTTGGTGTGCAGTTGTGGGTAGAGCATTTAAATACCGTTCTTTTGATGTGTATTTTGATTGGGTGGGAAACAGTTTTGAAAATACGACTTTTTTTCGGCAAGGGGTTAGCCCACGATTTTCTCGAAAAACTGACAAAAAATCATTTTTGAAATTTATGCATCAATTGAAAGGTGGGTCGATGCTCTGTATTATAGTGAAAACCGCATCATGATTGGAGGCTTGGTTAAGGAGTTAAGCCAATCGAAAGATAATTTGTGATGGGCTGGGTCGAAATTCTGTAATTTCACTTTTTGACGAATTTTTCGGAAACGAGAGGTCGTAGAACATTTTGGTGTGCAGTTGTGGGTAGAGCATTTAAATACCTTTCTTTTGATGTGTATTTTGATTGGGTGGGAAATAGTTTTGAAAATACGACTTTTTTTCGGCAAGGGGTTAGCCCACGATTTTCTCGAAAAACTGACAAAAAATCATTTTTGAAATTTATGCATCAATTGAAAGGTGGGTCGATGCTCTGCGTTATAGTGAAACCCGCGTCTTATTTGGAGGCTTAGTTGAGGAGTTAAAGCAATCGAAAGATAATTTGTGATGGGCTGGGTCGAAATTCTGTAATTTCACTTTTTGACGAATTTTTCGGAAACGAGAGGTCGTAGAACATTTTGGTGTGCAGTTGTGGGTAGAGCATTTAAATACCGTTCTTTTGATGTGTATTTTGATTGGGTGGGAAATAGTTTTGAAAATACGACTTTTTTTCGGCAAGGGGTTAGCCCACGATTTTCTCGAAAAACTGACAAAAAATCATTTTTGAAATTTATGCATCAATTGAAAGGTGGGTCGATGCTCTGTATTATAGTGAAAACCGCATCATGATTGGAGGCTTGGTTAAGGAGTTAAGCCAATCGAAAGATAATTTGTGATGGGCTGGGTCGAATTTCTGTAATTTCACTTTTTGACGAATTTTTCGGAAACGACAGGTCGTAGAACATTTTGGTTTGCAGTTTTAGTTAAAGCATTTAAATACCTTTCTTTTGATGTGTATTTTGATTGGGTGGGAAATAGTTCTGAAAATACGACTTTTTTTCGGCAAGGGGTTAGCCCACGATTTTCTCGAAAAACTGACAAAAAATCATTTTTGAAAAGTATGCATCAATTGAAAGGTGGGTCGATGTTCTGCAATATGGTGAAAACTGCGTCTTAATTGGAGGCTTGGTTGGGGAGTTAAAGCAATCGAAAGATAATTTGTGATGGGCTGGGTCGAAATTCTGTAATTTCACTTTTTCACGAATTTTTCGGAAACTAGAGGTCGTAGAACATTTTGGTTTGCAGTTGTGTATTTTGATTGGGTGGGAAATAGTTTTGAAAATACGACTTTTTTTCGGCAAGGGGTTAGCCCACGATTTTCTCGAAAAACTGACAAAAAATCATTTTTGAAAAGTATGCATCAATTGAAAGGTGGGTCGATGTTCTGCAATATGGTGAAAACTGCGTCTTAATTGGAGGCTTGGTTGGGGAGTTAAAGCAATCGAAAGATAATTTGTGATGGGCTGGGTCGAAATTCTGTAATTTCACTTTTTGACGAATTTTTCGGAAACGAGAGGTCGTAGAACATTTTGGTGTGCAGTTGTGGGTAGAGCATTTAAATACCTTTCTTTTGATGTGTATTTTGATTGGGTGGGAAATAGTTTTGAAAATACGACTTTTTTTCGGCAAGGGGTTAGCCCACGATTTTCTCGAAAAACTGACAAAAAATCATTTTTGAAATTTATGCATCAATTGAAAGGTGGGTCGATGCTCTGCGTTATAGTGAAACCCGCGTCTTATTTGGAGGCTTAGTTGAGGAGTTAAAGCAATCGAAAGATAATTTGTGATGGGCTGGGTCGAAATTCTGTAATTTCACTTTTTGAAGAATTTTTCGGAAACGAGAGGTCGTAGAACATTTTGGTGTGCAGTTGTGGGTAGAGCATTTAAATACCGTTCTTTTGATGTGTATTTTGATTGGGTGGGAAATAGTTTTGAAAATACGACTTTTTTTCGGCAAGGGGTTAGCCCACGATTTTCTCGAAAAACTGACAAAAAATCATTTTTGAAAAGTATGCATCAATTGAAAGGTGGGCCGATGTTCTGCAATATGGTGAAAACTGCGTCTTAATTGGAGGCTTGGTTGGGGAGTTAAAGCAATCGAAAGATAATTTGTGATGGGCTGGGTCGAAATTCTGTAATTTCACTTTTTCACGAATTTTTCGGAAACTAGAGGTCGTAGAACATTTTGGTTTGCAGTTGTGCATTTTGATTGGGTGGGAAATAGTTTTGAAAATACGACTTTTTTTCGGCAAGGGGTTAGCCCACGATTTTCTCGAAAAACTGACAAAAAATCATTTTTGAAATGTATGCATCAATTGAAAGGTGGGTCGATGTTCTGCAATACAGTGAAAACTGCGTCTTAATTGGAGGCTTGGTTGGGGAGTTAAAGCAATCGAAAGATAATTTGTGATGGGCTGTATCGAAATTCTGTAATTTCACTTTTTGACGAATTTTTCGGAAACGAGAGGTCATAGAACATTTTGGTGTGCAGTTGTGGGTAGAGCATTTAAATACCTTTCTTTTGATGTGTATTTTGATTGGGTGGGAAATAGTTTTGAAAATACGACTTTTTTTCGGCCCACGATTTTCTCGAAAAACTGAAACGAGAGGTCGTAGAACATTTTGGTGTGCAGTTGTGGGTAGAGCATTTAAATACCTTTCTTTTGATGTGTATTTTGATTGGGTGGGAAATAGTTTTGAAAATACGACTTTTTTTCGGCAAGGGGTTAGCCCACGATTTTCTCGAAAAACTGACAAAAAATCATTTTTGAAATTTATGCATCAATTGAAAGGTGGGTCGATGCTCTGCGTTATAGTCAAACCCGCGTCTTATTTGGAGGATTAGTTGAGGAGTTAAAGCAATCGAAAGATAATTTGTGATGGGCTGGGTCGAAATTCTGTAATTTCACTTTTTGACGAATTTTTCGGAAACGAGAGGTCGTGGAACATTTTGGTGTGCAGTTGTGGGTAGAGCATTTAAATACCTTTCTTTTGATGTGTATTTTGATTGGGTGGGAAATAGTTTTGAAAATACGACTTTTTTTCGGCAAGGGGTTAGCCCACGATTTTCTCGAAAAACTGACAAAAAATCATTTTTGAAATTTATGCATCAATTGAAAGGTGGGTCGATGCTCTGCGTTATAGTGAAACCCGCGTCTTATTTGGAGGCTTAGTTGAGGAGTTAAAGCAATCGAAAGATAATTTGTGATGGGCTGGGTCGAAATTCTGTAATTTCACTTTTTGACGAATTTTTCGGAAACGAGAGGTCGTAGAACATTTTGGTGTGCAGTTGTGGGTAGAGCATTTAAATACCTTTCTTTTGATGTGTATTTTGATTGGGTGGGAAATAGTTCTGAAAATACGACTTTTTTCGGCAAGGGGTTAGCCCACGATTTTCTCGAAAAACTGACAAAAAATCATTTTTGAAATGTATGCATCAATTGAAAGGTAGGTCGATGCTCTGTATTATAGTGAAAACCGCATCAAGATTGGAGGCTTGGTTAAGGAGTTAAGGCAATCGAAAGATAATTTGTGATGGGCTGGGTCGAAATTCTGTAATTTCAATTTTTGACGAATTTTTCGGAAACGAGAGGTCGTAGAACATTTTGGTTTGCAGTTGTGGGTAGAGCATTTAAATACCTTTCTTTTGATGTGTATTTTGATTGGGTGGGAAATAGTTTTGAAAATACGACTTTTTTTCGGCAAGGGGTTAGCCCACGATTTTCTCGAAAAACTGACAAAAAATCATTTTTGAAATTTATGCATCAATTGAAAGGTGGGTCGATGCTCTGCGTTATAGTGAAACCCGCGTCTTATTTGGAGGCTTAGTTGAGGAGTTAAAGCAATCGAAAGATAATTTGTGATGGGCTGGGTCGAAATTCTGTAATTTCACTTTTTGACGAATTTTTCGGAAACGAGAGGTCGTAGAACATTTTGGTTTGCAGTTGTGGGTAGAGCATTTAAATACCTTTCTTTTGATGTGTATTTTGATTGGGTGGGAAATAGTTCTGAAAATACGACTTTTTTCGGCAAGGGGTTAGCCCACGATTTTCTCGAAAAACTGACAAAAAATCATTTTTGAAATTTATGCATCAATTGAAAGGTAGGTCGATGCTCTGTATTATAGTGAAAACCGCATCAAGATTGGAGGCTTGGTTAAGGAGTTAAGGCAATCGAAAGATAATTTGTGATGGGCTGGGTCGAAATTCTGTAATTTCAATTTTTGACGAATTTTTCTGAAACGAGAGGTCGTAGAACATTTTGGTTTGCAGTTGTGGCTAGAGCATTTAAATACCTTTCTTTTGATGTGTATTTTGATTGGGTGGGAAATAGTTTTGAAAATACGACTTTTTTTCGGCCCACGATTTTCTCGAAAAACTGACAAAAAATCATTTTTGAAATTTATGCATCAATTGAAAGGTGGGTCGATGTTCTGCAATATGGTGAAAACCGCGTCTTAATTGGAGGCTTGGTTGGGGAGTTAAGGCAATCGAAAGATAATTTGTGATGGGCTGGGTCGAATTTCTGTAATTTCACTTTTTGACGAATTTTTCGGAAACGAGAGGTCGTAGAACATTTTGGTGTGCAGTTGTGGGTAGAGCATTTAAATACCTTTCTTTTGATGTGTATTTTGATTGGGTGGGAAATAGTTTTGAAAATACGACTTTTTTTCGGTTTTCCCACGATTTTCTCGAAAAACTGACAAAAAATCATTTTTGAAATTTATGCATCAATTGAAAGGTGGGTCGATGCTCTGCATTATAGTGAAACCCGCGTCTTGTTTGGAGGCTTAGTTGAGGAGTTAAAGCAATCGAAAGATAATTTGTGATGGGCTGGGTCGAAATTCTGTAATTTCACTTTTTGACGAATTTTTCGGAAACGAGAGGTCGTAGAACATTTTGGTGTGCAGTTGTGGGTAGAGCATTTAAATACCTTTCTTTTGATGTGTATTTTGATTGGGTGGGAAATAGTTCTGAAAATACGACTTTTTTCGGCAAGGGGTTAGCCCACGATTTTCTCGAAAAACTGACAAAAAATCATTTTTGAAATTTATGCATCAATTGAAAGGTGGGTCGATGCTCTGTATTATAGTGAAAACCGCATCAAGTTTGGAGGCTTGGTTAAGGAGTTAAGGCAATCGAAAGATAATTTGTGATGGGCTGGGTCGAAATTCTGTAATTTCACTTTTTGACGAATTTTTCGGAAACGAAAGGTCGTAGGACATTTTGGTTTGCAGTTGTGGGTAGAACATTTAAATACCTTTCTTTTGATGTGTATTTTGATTGGGTGGGAAATAGTTTTGAAAATACGACTTTTTTTCGGCCCACGATTTTCTCGAAAAACTGACAAAAAATCATTTTTGAAATGTATGCATCAATTGAAAGGTGGGTCGATGCTCTGTATTATAGTGAAAACCGCATCAAGATTGGAGGCTTGGTTAAGGAGTTAAGGCAATCGAAAGATAATTTGTGATGGGCTGGGTCGAAATTCTGTAATTTCACTTTTTGTCGAATTTTTCGGAAACGGGAGTTCGTAGAACATTTTGGTTTGCAGTTTTAGTTAGAGCATTTAAATACCTTTCTTTTGATGTGTATTTTGATTGGGTGGGAAATAGTTTTGAAAATACGACTTTTTTTCGGCAAGGGGTTAAGCCCACGATTTTCTCGAAAAACTGACATAAAATCATTTTTGAAATATATGCATCAATTGAAAGGTGGGTCGATGCTCTGCGTTATAGTGAAACCCGCGTCTTATTTGGAGGCTTAGTTGAGGAGTTAAAGCAATCGAAAGATAATTTGTGATGGGCTGGGTCGAAATTCTGTAATTTCACTTTTTGACGAATTTTTCGGAAACGAAAGGTCGTAGGACATTTTGGTTTGCAGTTGTGGGTAGAACATTTAAATACCTTTCTTTTGATGTGTATTTTGATTGGGTGGGAAATAGTTTTGAAAATACGACTTTTTTTCGGCCCACGATTTTCTCGAAAAACTGACAAAAAATCATTTTTGAAATGTATGCATCAATTGAAAGGTGGGTCGATGCTCTGTATTATAGTGAAAACCGCATCAAGATTGGAGGCTTGGTTAAGGAGTTAAGGCAATCGAAAGATAATTTGTGATGGGCTGGGTCGAAATTCTGTAATTTCACTTTTTGTCGAATTTTTCGGAAACGGGAGTTCGTAGAACATTTTGGTTTGCAGTTTTAGTTAGAGCATTTAAATACCTTTCTTTTGATGTGTATTTTGATTGGGTGGGAAATAGTTTTGAAAATACGACTTTTTTTCGGCAAGGGGTTAAGCCCACGATTTTCTCGAAAAACTGACATAAAATCATTTTTGAAATATATGCATCAATTGAAAGGTGGGTCGATGCTCTGCGTTATAGTGAAACCCGCGTCTTATTTGGAGGCTTAGTTGAGGAGTTAAAGCAATCGAAAGATAATTTGTGATGGGCTGGGTCGAAATTCTGTAATTTCACTTTTTGACGAATTTTTCGGAAACGAAAGGTCGTAGGACATTTTGGTTTGCAGTTGTGGGTAGAACATTTAAATACCTTTCTTTTGATGTGTATTTTGATTGGGTGGGAAATAGTTTTGAAAATACGACTTTTTTTCGGCCCACGATTTTCTCGAAAAACTGACAAAAAATCATTTTTGAAATGTATGCATCAATTGAAAGGTGGGTCGATGCTCTGTATTATAGTGAAAACCGCATCAAGATTGGAGGCTTGGTTAAGGAGTTAAGGCAATCGAAAGATAATTTGTGATGGGCTGGGTCGAAATTCTGTAATTTCAATTTTTGACGAATTTTTCGGAAACGAGAGGTCGTAGAACATTTTGGTTTGCAGTTGTGGGTAGAGCATTTAAATACCTTTCTTTTGATGTGTATTTTGATTGGGTGGGAAATAGTTTTGAAAATACGACTTTTTTTCGGCAAGGGGTTAGCCCACGATTTTCTCGAAAAATTGACAAAAAATCATTTTTGAAATTTATGCATCAATTGAAAGGTGGGTCGATGCTCTGCGTTATAGTGAAACCCGCGTCTTATTTGGAGGCTTAGTTGAGGAGTTAAAGCAATCGAAAGATAATTTGTGATGGGCTGGGTCGAAATTCTGTAATTTCACTTTTTGACGAATTTTTCGGAAACGAGAGGTCGTAGAACATTTGTGGTGCAGTTGTGGGTAGAGCATTTAAATACCTTTCTTTTGATGTGTATTTTGATTGGGTGGGAAATAGTTTTGAAAATACGACTTTTTTTCGGCAAGGGGTTAGCCCACGATTTTCTCGAAAAACTGACAAAAAATCATTTTTGAAATTTATGCATCAATTGAAAGGTGGGTCGATGTTCTGCAATATGGTGAAAACCGCGTCTTAATTGGAGGCTTGGTTGGGGAGTTAAAGCAATCGAAAGATAATTTGTGATGGGCTGGGTCGAAATTCTGTAATTTCACTTTTTGACGAATTTTTCGGAAACGAGAGTTCGTAGAACATTTTGGTTTGCAGTTTTAGTTAGAGCATTTAAATACCTTTCTTTTGATGTGTATTTTGATTGGGTGGGAAATAGTTTTGAAAATACGACTTTTTTTCGGCAAGGGGTTAGCCCACGATTTTCTCGAAAAACTGACAAAAAATCATTTTTGAAATTTATGCATCAATTGAAAGGTGGGTCGATGCTCTGTATTATAGTGAAAACCGCATCAAGATTGGAGGCTTGGTTAAGGAGTTAAGGCAATCGAAAGATAATTTGTGATGGGCTGGGTCGAAATTCTGTAATTTCACTTTTTGACGAATTTTTCGGAAACGAGAGGTCGTAGGACATTTTGGTTTGCAGTTGTGGGTAGAGCATTTAAATACCTTTCTTTTGATGTGTATTTTGATTGGGTGGGAAATAGTTTTGAAAATACGACTTTTTTTCGGCAAGGGGTTAGCCCACGATTTTCTCGAAAAACTGACAAAAAATCATTTTTGAAATTTATGCATCAATTGAAAGGTATGTCGCTGCTCTGCATTATAGTGAAAACCGCGTCTTATTTGGAGGCTTGGTTGAGGAGTTAAAGCAATCGAGAGATAATTTGTGATGAGCTAGGTCGAAATTCTGTAATTTCAATTTTTCGGAAACGGGTCGTAGAAGATTTTGGTTTGCAGTTGTGGGTAGAGCATTTAAATATCTTTCTTTTGATGTGAATTTGCCCACGATTTTCTCGAAAAACTGACAAAAAATCATTTTTGAAATTTATGCATCAATTGAAAGGTGGGTCGATGCTCTGTATTGTAGTGAAAACCGCATCAAGATTGGAGGCTTGGTTAAGGAGTTAAGGCAATCGAAAGATAATTTGTGATGGGCTGGGTCGAAATTCTGTAATTTCACTTTTTGACGAATTTTTCGGAAACGAGAGGTCGTAGGACATTTTGGTTTGCAGTTGTGGGTAGAGCATTTAAATACCTTTCTTTTGATGTGTATTTTGATTGGGTGGGAAATAGTTTTGAAAATACGACTTTTTTTCGGCAAGGGGTTAGCCCACGATTTTCTCGAAAAACTGACAAAAAATCATTTTTGAAATTTATGCATCAATTGAAAGGTGGGTCGATGCTCTGCGTTATAGTGAAACCCGCGTCTTATTTGGAGGCTTAGTTGAGGAGTTAAAGCAATCGAAAGATAATTTGTGATGGGCTGGGTCGAAATTCTGTAATTTCACTTTTTGACGAATTTTTCGGAAACGAGAGGTCGTAGAACATTTTGGTGTGCAGCTGTGGGTAGAGCATTTAAATACCTTTCTTTTGATGTGTATTTTGATTGGGTGGGAAATAGTTTTGAAAATTCGACTTTTTTTCGGCAAGGGGTTAGCCCACGATTTTCTCGAAAAACTGACATAAAATCATTTTTGAAATATATGCATCAATTGAAAGGTGGGTCGATGCTCTGCGTTATAGTGAAACCCGCGTCTTATTTGGAGGCTTAGTTGAGGAGTTAAAGCAATCGAAAGATAATTTGTGATGGGCTGGGTCGAAATTCTGTAATTTCACTTTTTGACGAATTTTTCGGAAACGAGAGGTCGTAGAACATTTTGGTGTGCAGTTGTGGGTAGAGCATTTAAATACCTTTCTTTTGATGTGTATTTTGATTGGGTGGGAAATAGTTCTGAAAATACGACTTTTTTCGGCAAGGGGTTAGCCCACGATTTTCTCGAAAAACTGACAAAAAATCATTTTTGAAATGTATGCATCAATTGAAAGGTAGGTCGATGCTCTGTATTATAGTGAAAACCGCATCAAGATTGGAGGCTTGGTTAAGGAGTTAAGGCAATCGAAAGATAATTTGTGATGGGCTGGGTCGAAATTCTGTAATTTCAATTTTTGACGAATTTTTCGGAAACGAGAGGTCGTAGAACATTTTGGTTTGCAGTTGTGGGTAGAGCATTTAAATACCTTTCTTTTGATGTGTATTTTGATTGGGTGGGAAATAGTTTTGAAAATACGACTTTTTTTCGGCAAGGGGTTAGCCCACGATTTTCTCGAAAAACTGACAAAAAATCATTTTTGAAATTTATGCATCAATTGAAAGGTGGGTCGATGCTCCGCGTTATAGTGAAACCCGCGTCTTATTTGGAGGCTTAGTTGAGGAGTTAAAGCAATCGAAAGATAATTTGTGATGGGCTGGGTCGAAATTCTGTAATTTAACTTTTTGACGAATTTTTCGGAAACGAGAGGTCGTAGAACATTTTGGTGTGCAGTTGTGGGTAGAGCATTTAAATACCTTTCTTTTGATGTGTATTTTGATTGGGTGGGAAATAGTTATGAAAATACGACTTTTTTTCGGTTTTCCCACGATTTTCTCGAAAAACTGACAAAAAATCATTTTTGAAATTTATGCATCAATTGAAAGGTGGGTCGATGCTCTGCGTTATAGTGAAACCCGCGTCTTATTTGGAGGCTTAGTTGAGGAGTTAAAGCAATCGAAAGATAATTTGTGATGGGCTGGGTCGAAATTCTGTAATTTCACTTTTTGACGAATTTTTCGGAAACGAGAGGTCGTAGAACATTTTGGTTTGCAGTTCTGGGTAGAGCATTTAAATACCTTTCTTTTGATGTGTATTTTGATTGGGTGGGAAATAGTTCTGAAAATACGACTTTTTTCGGCAAGGGGTTAGCCCACGATTTTCTCGAAAAACTGACAAAAAATCATTTTTGAAATTTATGCATCAATTGAAAGGTAGGTCGATGCTCTGTATTATAGTGAAAACCGCATCAAGATTGGAGGCTTGGTTAAGGAGTTAAGGCAATCGAAAGATAATTTGTGATGGGCTGGGTCGAAATTCTGTAATTTCACTTTTTGACGAATTTTTCGGAAACGAGAGGTCGTAGAACATTTTGGTGTGCAGTTGTGGGTAGAGCATTTAAATACCTTTCTTTTGATGTGTATTTTGATTGGGTGGGAAATAGTTTTGAAAATACGACTTTTTTTCGGCAAGGGGTTAGCCCACGATTTTCTCGAAAAACTGACAAAAAATCATTTTTGAAATTTATGCATCAATTGAAAGGTGGGTCGATGTTCTGCAATATGGTGAAAACCGCGTCTTAATTGGAGGCTTGGTTGGGGAGTTAAAGCAATCGAAAGATAATTTGTGATGGGCTGGGTCGAATTTCTGTAATTTCACTTTTTGACGAATTTTTCGGAAACGAGAGGTCGTAGAAGATTTTGGTTTGCAGTTGTGGGTAGAGCATTTAAATACCTTTCTTTTGATGTGTATTTTGATTGGGTGGGAAATAGTTTTGAAAATACGACTTTTTTTCGGTTTTCCCACGATTTTCTCGAAAAACTGACAAAAAATCATTTTTGAAATTTATGCATCAATTGAAAGGTGGGTCGATGCTCTGCATTATAGTGAAACCCGCGTCTTGTTTGGAGGCTTAGTTGAGGAGTTAAAG
Organism: Eupeodes corollae; assembly: GCF_945859685.1. NCBI lineage: Eukaryota > Metazoa > Arthropoda > Insecta > Diptera > Syrphidae > Eupeodes > Eupeodes corollae. The sequence continues at coordinate 154,902,068 of NC_079147.1, forward strand.
CAATCGAAAGATAATTTGTGATGGGCTGGGTCGAAATTCTGTAATTTCACTTTTTGACGAATTTTTCGGAAACGAGAGTTCGTAGAACATTTTGGTTTGCAGTTTTAGTTAGAGCATTTAAATACCTTTCTTTTGATGTGTATTTTGATTGGGTGGGAAATAGTTTTGAAAATACGACTTTTTTTCGGCAAGGGGTTAGCCCACGATTTTCTCGAAAAACTGACATAAAATCATTTTTGAAATTTATGCATCAATTGAAAGGTGGGTCGATGCTCTGCGTTATAGTGAAACCCGCGTCTTATTTGGAGGCTTAGTTGAGGAGTTAAAGCTATCGAAAGATAATTTGTGATGGGCTGGGTCGAAATTCTGTAATTTCACTTTTTGACGAATTTTTCGGAAACGAGAGGTCGTAGAACATTTTGGTGTGCAGTTGTGGGTAGAGCATTTAAATACCTTTCTTTTGATGTGTATTTTGATTGGGTGGGAAATAGTTTTGAAAATACGACTTTTTTTCGGCAAGGGGTTAGCCCACGATTTTCTCGAAAAACTGACAAAAAATCATTTTTGAAATTTATGCATCAATTGAAAGGTGTGTCGATGCTCTGCATTATAGTGAAAACCGCGTCTGGTTAGGAGGCTTGGTTGAGGAGTTAAAGCAATCGAAAGATAATTTGTGATGGGCTGGGTCGAAATTCTGTAATTTCACTTTTGACGAATTTTTCGGACACGAGAGGTCGTAGAAGATTTTGGTTTGCAGTTGTGGGTAGAGCATTTAAATACCTTTCTTTTGATGTGTATTTTGATTGGGTGGGAAATAGTTTTGAAAATACGACTTTTTTTCGGCAAGGGGTTAGCCCACGATTTTCTCGAAAAACTGACAAAAAATCATTTTTGAAATTTATGCATCAATTGAAGGGTGGGTCGATGCTCTGCATAATAGTGAAAACCGCGTCTGGTTAGGAGGCTTGGTTGAGGAGTTAAAGCAATCAAGAGATAATATGTGATGGGCTGGGTCGAAATTCTGTAATTTCACTTTTGACTAATTTTTCGGAAACGAGAGGTCGTAGAACATTTTGGTTTGCAGTTGTGGGTAGAACATTTAAATACCTTTCTTTTGATGTGTATTTTGATTGGGTGGGAAATAGTTTTGAAAATACGACTTTTTTTCGGCAAGGGGTTAGCGCACGATTTTCTCGAAAAAATGACAAAAAATCATTTTTGAAATTTATGCATCAATTGAAAGGTGGGTCGATGCTCTGCATTATAGTGAAAACCGCGTCTTGGTAGGAGGCTTGGTTGAGGAGTTAAAGCAATCGAAAGATAATTTGTGATGGGCTGGGTCGAAATTCTGTAATTTCACTTTTGACGAATTTTTCGGACACGAGAGGTCGTAGAAGATTTTGGTTTGCAGTTGTGGGTAGAGCATTTAAATACCTTTCTTTTGATGTGTATTTTGATTGGGTGGGAAATAGTTTTGAAAATACGACTTTTTTTCGGCAAGGGGTTAGCGCACGATTTTCTCGAAAAAATGACAAAAAATCATTTTTGAAATTTATGCATCAATTGAAAGGTGGGTCGATGCTCTGCATTATAGTGAAAACCGCGTCTTGGTAGGAGGCTTGGTTGAGGAGTTAAAGCAATCGAAAGATAATTTGTGATGGGCTGGGTCGAAATTCTGTAATTTCACTTTTGACGAATTTTTCGGACACGAGAGGTCGTAGAAGATTTTGGTTTGCAGTTGTGGGTAGAGCATTTAAATACCTCTATTTTGATGTGTATTCGTAATATTTTTAATTTGAAGAAATCAAATTACTATGGCAGACGGCATCTGAATGCTAGGTTGATTTATGGCGTCAGCCATGTTGTTCTATGCTTTTGTGACTTATAGATGGCTCCCTAAGCGTATTGGAATTGTTTTTGACGTTTAGGTACATCAAAAAAGCACATTGCATCCTCTCCGAAGGTTATTTTGACAAATGACAGTTCATCGTTTGTTGTTATTCGTAGACCTCGTAAAGAATCGTAAAAAAATACGAAATCGGATGTATTTAATTTCAAGCCCCTTATTTGCATTAGGATATTCGGATTCCTCTCAAGAAGCTTCGATTTCAGCTCAAAAAGTGATTTCCTTTTCTTCCGATAAATAAAAGAACCACGGTGAACCACAACTCCGGTACCTTTTAACTAAGGTGCAGCATTTAAGATTTTTTGTGCAGTTGCTTTGTCACTGAACTTTAATATCATTGATTGATTTCTCATACTTCAATTGTGTATTTACATCTAGATCGAGAAGGCTGAGACAAGTTTGTTTTGCTTGACTATCCTTGTCAGTTTTCTCATCTGGGGGCAAATGCAATACAACCATTTTTGTATGCGATTTTTCGTCTAAAAATTCCAATATTTTTTCAAGCGTTTCACAGTAGCTTTCAACAGCAGCTAAACGTCCCGTAAGGTGTTTATTTTAAGACCCCAAGAGCTGTGTTGCGACGGTAATAGCACATATGTCATCTTTAGTTCAAATGTTCTGTGAGGCATTTACCTTTCTTTTGTGTCTAGAACAGCAGTATTCAACCAGATCTTTGAGAAAGGAACCATTCCAAACCACTTCAGCGATTTCTTGATTTCTCCAATCCAGAAGTAAGGAAGCACTGAAGTTCTGGAAAACTACAGAGGAATCTCGTTTTTGAACTCGCCATATAAGATATTTACATCGCTTCTGCTCAGTCGTTTAAATGAATGGATAGATTCTAATAATCTGCTAAGCGAGTTCCAAGATGGCTTCAGATCAGGATACTCCACCATCGATCACATTTTTGTACTCCGCTCGATTGCTGACTCGTTTCTATCGAGAAATAAGAAACTTTTCGCATTTTTCGTTGATTTTAAAGCTGCTTTTGATACCGTGGATCACAATGCCCTATTTTACAAGCTTTTCCAGATAAATCGTCGCTTAAATTCGGTACAGTATTGGAAAATTTATACAAGACTACCAAAGCATCGGTGTGGAATGGCCAATGCTTATCAGAAAGGTTCCAAACGAAATCAGAAGTTAGACAGGGCTAAACACTCAGTCCAAGCTTGTTCGCACTCTTTATTGATGATATATTTGAAGCATTACCAGCAGGAATCGAGTAAGCGTACATTGACATCAATGCTCTTCTTTTCACTGACGACATTGTTCTGATAGCGTATACTCTGCTGTCCTTTCAATAAATCATAAATAAGCTTGCTGAATATAGTAAAAGTTGGAATCTAGTGGTAAATTTAAATAAATTCAAAGAGATGGTTTTTAAGAATGGCGGTGGAAGATCGGGTGCAAGTGAGCAATGGCACTATAATGGTTAAGGAGTAGAGTTGGTGAAAGAATACAAATATCTAGGAGTCTGCTTTACTAAGAATTTGAGCATGGAAAAACATCTCACTGAAAAACTTGTTAAGGCAAAAACAGCTCTAAAGAAATGCTTTAATAAATAATAAGGAAATTACGCATTCCAGTAAATTCAAGGTATTCGAAGCTGTATCGAAATCAGTTGTGTTTTATGCGGCGCAAGATTGAGGAGGAAATATGAACAAGTGGAAAAACTGCTTGGATTTTACATTAAACGGACTTTCCACCTTCCTTCTAGTACGCCAAACAACTTCATCATGCTGGAAACGGGTCTATCACCTTTATTTATAAAAACACTCAAGCGTCAGGTCGATTACATCCTCACAGCTCTGGATATGCCAAGTTATCGTCTTCCACAGAAAGTGGTTCTTCAAACAATCCAATAGCGAAGTGGATGGTTTAAAGACTGGATGGAACTGGCCGTGGATGTTGACCTAAACTATAGTAACCTTGCCTCTTGGATGCCAACTCTATATCGCCTAATAGCTCGTCTGGATGAAGCCCCAAGAACGCAATACACGGAGCAAGCCAAAAGCACACTGCTCCGCATGATTTACAGTAGACTAGTCTACGATCTCACGATCTCCGGGAAAGTAACTACTTCCACGACAAATATTCCATCGAACAAATTTCGTGCATGTTCCGGCTAAGAGGAAAACTTCTTAATCTAAACTATATTCCTCACCTTAAAGAATTACCGATTTAAAGCAACCTGTACAACTTGAAGGAGCGTAAGGCTGTTTTTCATTTTGTTGGACGATGTGCGATGTGACTTTCTTTCAAATGCTGATATCATAAACCTTCTACAGGAAGTGGACGTCACAAAGTTATATGCATATTGCAAATCAGCACTTAACATAGACTTCAAATTTTAAATGAAGCGTTTTAACCTTAAACTGCACTTTCTTTTTTTTAATTTATATAAAGCTTTACTTTTAGTTGTCAATCAGGCAGACGGCAATATGTTTAATACGTTATTCCTTTCAAGGAGAAGTTTGTATAAAAAAAGGCTCGCATCAATATAAAATAAGAATATAATATTTAAATTCGAAAAAAGAAAATAAATATTTTCTTCTTTTAAATTATTCATTAAAAAAACAGAAACCTTCTTCTAATGTTTAAAGGTTTTATTTCCTGGGTTTCATTCCTAACAAAATAGCTTTTCAATATTCTTCAAACTATAGAATTAAATAATCCACATCATTCTTACCTATAAAACCTATAAAACCTCCACAGGTCCTTGTATACCTTTCATTATGCAAATACGCAAAAACGAGGGTTGGGATGATAGCACATTTGAATCTTGAAATCATTATGCATTTGTTTGTTCATTTTTCAATCCGAAAATATCTTGAATAACTAACCTAAAAGATTTCTTTAACAAATTTTAAGTCGATGAAATGAAATTCCTGCAAAGAATGTATATTTCACTTTAATATTAAATCTTCTTTTGGATAAATCTTGATAGCGACACACCTATACACTATATATATATGTTTATATAGATAGATATATTTATGTATACCTTTGTATAGTTGTGATGAATATTGTTTCTTCCCTTCACCATCACAAAAACATCAAAAGACTTTTTCTTGTTTTTTTTTTGTATTTTTTAGAGAAAGAATACAAAGTTCAAAAATTAAACTTTCTAAAGAATTTTCAGTGTTTTTTTGAAAAAATAAGAAGAAAAAACACATTTGCATAAAATCATACTCACTCAAATTGCCTAAAGTTACATTGCAGCATCAAAGAGATGTTCCTTCATCGAGAAGAGCAAAAGACGATGAAGGTGAAGGTATATAATGTATATGCATCATACTTACCTAACGAGAAAGAGATTCATGTATGCAAAACAGTTTACTCAAAATAGAAATGGTTATGGTATCCCTATCCAAGCTTCAAGGTGATGAAGCAAAGGTAAGTTGTCGACTTTAATTTAAAATAGAGTGCACGACTGGATCGTATACTTCTTCTGTACTTGAACACATTATTTTTGTTCTTTTATTTTAGGAAAGTTACTTGAATAAATCTACATATTTTAATATGTTTTAATAATCGAGTATGATGAACGGAACTGGGCTTATTCATATCAATTTTGGGTTCGTTTTCAATTCTTAAAAATGTACCAGTCCAAGAGAATGAAAGAAGGCATTGATTCAAAGATTCAATTGAGTCTGATTGAGGGTTTAAATCAATGGTGTTGTGGCTTAAGTTAAACAGAATTCAATTAAAAAAGTGCGCATACACCTTAGTAAACAAGAATTACATTTTCTTTTTTGAGTATCTTACTCCAAGGCTTAAACTTAGGTATATAAAGACGTCTTTCCATTGTATATTAAGTCAACATGAATCATTGTTATTTTTTGAAAAAATACCGATTTTAATATAATATTCTATTACGAGTTTCAAATATTACTACGAGCAGTTTGTTGTTATTCTCCATTTTGTTACTAACTTCCCATAAGAAGTTATTGTAATCAGTCCGATTTGTCGAATTGAAAAGAGGCTGGAATGTGAGACACATTTATAACTTAAAATCCCGTCTGCCGATTTGTCTTGCTTTAAAGCTTTGTATGTTTTCGTGTTTTGTTAAAAAAGTTATCAGATAAATACCAACAGTATTGTGAATATGATACAAAAGAGTTTGATTTCAAAATCTATTTTGGTGAACGAGATTTTTATTCGAAAACCAATTGTTACCAATTTTAGTAGCATTTCTTAAAAGTTTTTATTTCTAATATAAACAAATACAAACTGGATGCATGAAATTAATTTAAAGTACCTAAATGTTTTCTATTATTCACAAGATATGAAGAAGCGAACATCAATTTTTGCCAATTTTGAGTACTATTTTTTGTAGACTTCTTACACACAAAACTATTGAATGTTGAAAACAATATTTTTTATAAAATAAAATTAATTTAAAACCTAAATCTCAATTTTTTGAAAAGACATTTGAGTTGAAAATCAATTATTTGTTAAAAACTGTCAATTCGATTTTTCTCAAAATTTTACCAAATGTTGAAAAAAAAAAATAAGTTGGAAGCCATAATCTCAAATGTTTGTAAAGATATTTGAGTCGAAATTCAATTTTTACCAACTTTGAGTTATTTGTTTTTAGTTTTTATAAAAAATATGCCAATTCGATTTTTCTCAAAATTTTACACAAAATTGTTTTGGAGATAAGACCATTTTTTATTCGTAAACTTTTCGAGGTGAGTCATTTTTTTTCCGTTCGTCCGTACGTTTATACGTCGTCCGTACGTTCGCGACGTCGTCCATAGCTCAAGAACCAGAAGATATATCGACTTGAAATAAATTTTGTAATACAGATAATAGTGCAAGAAAAACTTTTAAGAAAATTGCGTCTGTGGTTTTTTGTTTACCTTAACAGTTTAAAATACAAATAAAAATGTTGGTTTACCCAAAATATCTCACGAACCAATTATGGTAAAAAAATATATTGTTGTCAATATTCAATCAAATTTTGGTAAAAATCAAATTGAGAATTTTTTTTACAAACAATAAAATCCTAAACAAAACGTTACTAAACGTTAGTAAAAAATCATTTTTGACTCACATATCTTTTTAAAAAACCTAAGATATTTTGTTCAAACTAATTTAATGTTGTTAATGTTGTCAACATTCAGTAAAAACAATTTGAGAGGTTTTTTTGCAAAATAAAAACCTAAGAAAAAAACAAAACTAAAAGTTGGTAAAAAATGATCTTCGAATCAAATATCCATTCAAAAATCCAAAAAAATGTTTCTAAAATAATTTTATCTCATAGAAAATATTGTTGTCGACATTAGTTTTTTTTATAAAAATCGAACAGTTTTTTATAAAAAATTAAAATCTACGAAAAATAGTATGGATCTACAAGGATAGGGAGTATGGTTTGGCAATCAGAACAATGTTTAGGATCTTCAATATTGTATAATAGTGTTGCTTTTTCAACTTTAATTCGAAAAGTTGTATGTTGTCTTCCATTTTGAGACCTATTTTTTGGGATTCGCGTGTACGTTGGTTGATGTTTTCGTAGAAATGATTCAGAATTTTGCCAACTTTCGATAAATTATTTTGTATGTTCGGCGTAAGAATTGGTCAACTTTGGGATAATCTCTAATGAGTAGCTGATAGCATTTCTTGGAGCAAGATCTGCATCCTCATTTAATTTTATTCCGGAATGTCCAGGTAATGTTTTTATTTGTGTATAAACATCTTCTTACCTCCAAAATAGGACATTTACTTGTCTTCATGAGAATGCCAATTTTATCTGTTACAGTTAATGATCTGTTAGAGTATTTTCGAGCAACAGATATGCCTTTATAAATTGATATAAGTCCAGCGATGTAGCTGTTCGCGAATTTTGGTAAGTTTGTGAAATTGGTTGTACCTGGATTATTGCGTACGAACAACAATTTTTTTTTGTGTGAACCATTTGTGTAAAGTAGTGTCCGACCGAAGGTCGATTTTCAGTCGAAGCTGAATTATTAGGCTGAAAGAAAATCTTCGGCCGAAGCCTAAGGTTGAAAAAAGTCAAGAATTCTCCTTTCCAATTGGATACAAATATTATATTTATTAAAATTGATTGCTTAAAAAGCATAAGACAAATAAAATAATAAATAAACATTATTATTTAAAACAAAAGGTGTCAGGCAAAATTCAAAAAATAAATTTTGTTCGGCGCCTAGTACGATGCTCGATATAATTGACAGATTCTTCGGCTTTAGCAAAAAATTCGGCCTTAAATGGACAAAGCCGAAGGTTTGGCCGAATGTTGTTTTTTTGGCCGAATTTCAGCCGAAGCGGAAGCTTTGGTCGGACACTAGTGTTATAGATTCTATCAGCGCAAGAAGCAGAGATCATTTCTTCGTTGTCAGTAGTTTTTTCTTTATTAAATTTTTTAAGCTGAGTGAAAATTGGATGTAAATGTCTTTTCTAAGATAGTTTATCTTCTTATTTTTATCTAAGAAATTAAATTTATGTCAGCAGTCTTGAAGAGAGGATGAGTTGAATCTGAAAGTGTTTTATGTTTTACTGTTGATATTGATTGCACTTTTTTCAAAGGCTTCATAGTCTTCTTCCAATTTTAGAGCTTCTATTTGTTGTTACTCTTAAAGCTCCTGAGGATGTTCTAAGACAATCGTTTATGGCTGAATTAATGTTATTAAAATAAAATATAAATAAATAAATTGGGTGGCCTAGTGACTGACAGCTCTCAACCATACCTGTGTGCGAGTAATGTTGTCAGGAATGTAGGGGACCTACAGTTTATATGCCGAATCCGAACGGCTAATTTGTCAATTCCTCGCAAGAGGCAGTACCCGTGAAAAGACTAGATGGCATAGGTAGGGATCGAACCCAAGACCTCTGGCATGCCAGTCCATCGCACTAACCATCATGCCACGGGTAATGGTTAATGTTATTAGTATTTTTAATTGTAGTCCACATCAAAATAACTATACTGTGTTGGAGGGTACCGGCAGCTACTGTTTTTGCAATTTGAAGGTCCTTTCGCTTTGAGCAGATAATTTGTAAAGCATTGTTTGTCGTTTAACTTGATTAACTAAGTTTTTTGCATACGTATCCCTTGCCAGATTCCCACAAAAAAGTTAGTACTACAATTTTTTTTCTATTTTAGGAGGAATTGTGGTGTTTCGTAAAACAAGTGGAATATGGGCGCATTTTCTTTTTCGGCAGAAATGCAATGCTTCTGTTCTTATTGCAAGGAATATCGCTTTAACTTCTTTAACACAATTAAACATTGTTAAGTCAGCTTATTTTGAAAAAAATATACCTAGATAGGAACACTAGATGACCATTTTTTATAACTTGTTATTACAATATAAGATGTGCTGCTGTTTGGAAATATGTATACGAATACATTCTTGTTCAAATAACGAGTGTTTTTTTAGACCCGATATTTTTAATCTGGCTATACTTTTTTGCTTCCACTTAATTTATACTAAGTTTGATTTGAAATTTCATAATTATTAAACTTACTCCTGAAAAACGTTTGCAAAATCGTGTGGGCTTATTACCAAAGTATGTGACGTCACTTGTCTACATAGATAAATCCGAGACATTCAACGCGTGGCATGATAGTTAGTGTCTGTGCCATCTAAAGGTTTTTTTTCACGGATACTGTTTATTGCGAGGAATTGACAAATCCTATAAAAGTGACAAATCGGATTCATAAATCCGCTGGTCCGGATGGTATCCTCCTATTATTCCGAAGAGGTGTTCGGTCGGAAAACTACATTTGTTCAGCGAATCCCAAAAAAAGGTGAATCTTTTTCCCCCGCAAATTATCGACGGTAGCACTAACGTCCCTTCTTTCTAACGTCATGGAAACACTGATTAATTATCAGCTTAAGAAATACCTTGATACAGAATACAGAAGCTTCTTTATGACCGGCAATACGACTTTCGTAACAATAGGTCCACTGGTGATATCATAGTTCATCTCACCGAACAGTGGAACTTATCCTTACATTGTTATAGAGAAAGTAAGATTATTGCACTTGATATTTCAAATTTATTTGGCATCTTGCTCTTTTATCGAAAATGCGTTCTTTTGGTCTTGACGAATTGCTTCTTCGTTGAATTGGACATTTGTCTTTTGAACCGCTCAATTCAAGTTGTTTTAGACGGATTCAAGTCTGAAACCCATAAAATAAATGCTGGTGTGCCCCAGGGCTCCGTTTTGTCTCCGACCCTATTCCCCATTTTTATAAATGATCTCCTGTTCACTCTCAGCTTTTAATATTCATTTCAAGACTCACAAACCTCCTCTTCGGATCTAGAACAGCAACTGCAAAACATGATGAGCTCATTAAATTCTGACCTACACAGCACTGTGCAATTAATAAAAACCGTATGGAATTTAATGCTTCGAAAACCAATGCTATCTTGTATCGTTAAATCGAGATATACCCTCCTTGCCAGTATCTCTGAGTGGCACTTGCATCAAAGAAACTGAAAATCTAGCCATCAATGAAATGTGCATCAGCAACCCCCTTTTGTTTAGCGATCACATACGCGATGTCACCAAAAATGCAACAAGATGTATATGTTTTTTGAGAAGATGCAAGAAATGTTTCTCTTTATTTGATTTGGCTACAATCTACAAAACCTACGAGTATATACGTCCGAAACTTGAATATAACTCTGATCTCTGGGCTAGTGCTCCAGTTACTTATTTAAGCCTCTTGGACAGTATTCAAAAAAGAGCTTTTAAATTGATTGGTAACATGAACATCATCAACTCCATTACATCACTCGAACATTGTCGTAAAATTTCTTTTCTCACGTTTTTTTAACGTTATTTTAACGGACTTTGCTCTAGTGAAAAAGCCAGTTGTATTCCTCCCTTAAGTTCACCTCTGAGCTCAATTTTGGCCTTACTATGAAGTACAGAGATTCATTTTTTAGCCGAACTACGCGAATGTGGAACGCCTTGCCACGCTCTATCTTTGCCTATCATTGCAATGTTCAGGAATTTAAAATCAATGAACACCGACAGCTCCTATCCAACCCTTCCCTCTTTTCCTTATGCTCACACTGCGTCTTTGTCATATTAAAGGTATACAAATCCCCTTTAGTAATTCTTGTTATGAACAAAATAATGGTTGAGAGTTTTAAATCAATTGGCCCTATTTCTCAACGGACTGTTGCGTTGCCCTATTTATTTGTTTTATTAACGCTTTGGAAGAGAAAATTCGTTAGTACAGAAAAGAACCTACAATGTATCTTGACAAGTCTTCAAAAAAAGGATAAAGAAAAAAAAATTCAAATCTTGTTTCTCATTCTGGTTCTCAACCTTGATTAGCATAAAATTACTCATATACATAGTTCTCTGCGCCTTGTTGTTGGTTTTCCAAAAAGTTTAGAATTAACAAATGTAACGTCATCTGTTTGGTGCGAAGATCTACACATGGTTAAAAAATGATCTGCGAACAAACCCATTTCCTTAAGTTCATATTTTGTTAAGCTTTCATTTACAAAATGGAAATAAAAAAACAAACTTCATATAAATTATTTCTGGTCTTATTAAAAATTAGTTCTTGTTAGAATGTTCCTAAAACTATTTGACTGTATCCATTTTTAAATATAAAAGCGAGATTACTGGCAACCATTTTTAACTTCCCATAGGAAGTTATTGTAATGGGTCCGATTTGTCAAATTGAAAATTTTGACATTTCTCGACGTTTCAAGGTCCCTAGAGTCGAAATAAAAGATTTTTAGAAAGATGTCTGTGCGTGCGTGTGTACGTACGTTTGTACGTCCGTACGTCCGTACGTTCGCGACGTTTTTTTCGTCGTCCATAGCTCAAGAACCAGAAGAGATATCGACTTCAAATAAATTTTGTTATACAGATAATAAGGCAGAAAGATGCAGAAAGGGCTCTCAAAAAAATTGCGTGGGTGGTTTTTTTACCATAGCAGTTTGAAAAAAAGGTGAAAATTTTGGTTAACCCTAAATATCTTACGAATTTAACGCTAGAGACTTGAATTAAATTTTATATAATATATTGTAACGTGACACAAAACAGGTATATTTTTTGAAAAAAATCAATATAACGGTTTTTTTTATAAATCAATAAAAGTGAAAAAAAAAATTTGTCACCTCCAAAATTTTACGACCGAAATATGATTTCATCTCTAAAACAATTTTGTGCAACGAAGAATAATGTTTTTGATATCTGATAAAATTTTGAGAAAAATCTAATTGACAGTTTTTTTACAAAAAATAAAAACCTAAAAAAAAAATGTATAAAAGTTGGTAAAAATTGATTTTCGACTCAAATATCTTTTCAAAATTTTGAGATAATGGCTTTAATTTACTTTTATCTTTCAAAACATCTTGTTGTCAACATTCAGTTAAAGTTTGAAAAAAATCGATTTGACAGTTTTTGTAAAAAAAATTAAAAACCGAAAAAAAAATTAACAAAAGTTCGTAAAAAATGATTTTCGACTCAAATATCTTTTAAAAACTTTGAGATAATAGCTTCCAACTAATTTTTTCTTATAAGAAATATTGTTTTCAACATTAAGACAAATTTTGAGAAAAATCGAATGGACAGTTTTTTTACAAAAAATAAAAACCTGAAAAAAATGTATAAAAGTTGGTAAAAATTGATTTTCGAGTCAAATATCTCTTCAAAAATTTTAAATATTGGCTTCAAACTAATTTTATCTTATAAGAATTATTGTTTTCAACATTTGTTAAAATTTTTAAAAAATTCGAATTGACAGTTTTTTACAAAAAATAAAACTCTAAAAAAAAAAACAATACTAAAACTTGGTAAAAATTTACTTTCGGCTCAAATAGCTTTTCAAAAATTAAAAATATTGGCTTCAAACTTATTTTATTTCAGAGAAAATATTGTTTTCAATATTCAGTAATTTTTATATAAAAATCCAACAGTCCGTTTTTTTCATAAAAAATAAAATCTACAAAAAATAGTGCGCAAGTTTGGTAAAAATACATATAAACAAACTTTTAAGCAAGACAAATCGACAGACGGGATGGGAAGTTATCAGTGTGGGTCGTATCCCAGCCTCTTTTTATTTTTGGGAATTACTCACTGTAGCTTTAGTAACTTTTTAGCATGGAAAATTTATAAAAACCTTGAAAACTACTTTCATCAGTAATTAAATAATTATGTATTCAAAACAAGCTTATGAATTTCCAATCCACGGAATAGCTTTTGAACTAACTTTTTTTTTAATACATAAATCTTCTACAGACTTACGACTAAATGATTTTTTAATTCAAAAATTCAACCCTGCTCTAAAGATACGTTTGCACTGCAAGATATAAGACAAATTCACTGAGAGTTTTTGTTCCCATCTTATAAAATCTTAAATTCCATGTTCCATAGTAGTTGATTGGCCAGGATCTGTAAAATTCCACGAAGTTGTAAGTTTCCTTAAAATTATTATTGTATATTGAATAAAAAAACAAATTTTAAACATTTTTCATCTTAATTATGTAAATATCTTTTTTTTTAATTTTAATTCATAAATTTTTTATCGTTTACGTACAATTTTTTGTTTCATTCATTGATTTGAAATTAATTATTATTTATTTACAAAATTCTTATAAACTGCAATCTAAATAATTTTAATAAATTTTATTACATATTCAATTTTTATTTTTTTAATACTTATGTAGACAATAAGAATTTATTTTATACTAAAAACTAGAATCATAATTATAATCTTATTAATTTATGTGTTATTTTTATTTTTAATTTTGTATTTATATTAAGATAAATTATACTATGTTTAGTTAGTTTTGTTCTTTTTTTTGTTACCAAGTACCTTAATTTTCTAATGACACTTTTTTATATTCAATAAATATATTTCATAATATTAAACAAGTATTTTTTGTTTTTGTTTTTTAATTTAATTTTATATTATATTACAAAATCATACAAAATATTTAACATTTATACAATATTCATTATTACAATTGGTATATTAGTACTATTTACTCATATGGTAACGATAAAGTTAAGTTTTTGTTTGTGTGCGTTAAAATATTAAACTCTAAATTTTTAATGCTAAATAAAATATGTATATTTTAAGAAAATACGGCAGTTGATTAAAAAATAAGGATTTTTAATTAAAAGAAAAAAAAAACACAAAAATAATATTTTAATACAAATATTTATTTATATTTTTTTAACAAATATTCAAGAAAACTTAATGATAGGCTCTTTTAATATTATATGTTGATAGGAACTAAATCTTCATCATTGTTAACTTCTCTTGAATTCGTTTCATTTGAAAAGTGCTGAAAAATTGCGATAAAAACAAAAAGAACAAAATATATTGGAGTTTTATAAAAATGTGGTTTATTTTTTTCATTTAAGGGATATTATAATTTACAAAAATTTGTATTTATTCAAATTCTGTTTGATTTACAAAAAAAAAAAACATTAAAACATGCAAATTAATTAATTGGACAATTGAAGTCGTAATATTTCGTGTTTTGACCTTAATGCTTATGTAGATAATAAAAAAGGAACTAAAATTATGAACCTAATTTAATAACCCTAAGTGTAATGTTATGGATATCATACAATAATGTATGTGTATTTACTATTGTGTGTATGTTGCAAAAAGTTGGGAAAAAAATGTAATTAAAATTACACTTTTATAGTAACTTTGAAATCTAATTGAAGAATTTCAATTACTTATTACATGTGATTGAAAAGCATTGTAATCAAATAACATAAATGTAAATTAAAACAAAAGTAACGATAAAAAACAAGAATTAATACTTTTCCCAATAAATATTACACAAAGACGTAATTAAATAATATTTAAGTCAACTACATTTTACGCGACATTGCAAAATAATTTCCTGAAATGCTTAATTCATTTATGGCTGTCGCTTTGAATTAATAAATAAACTACCTTGATTGTAGTTTAAAACCGCTTTCATTGAACCCATTACAGTTTTCAATTACAAGTAAAAGTAAGTGCATTTTTTTCAATTACAATTACAAGTAATTGTCTATTTTGTGCATTACAATTACAAGTAATTGAATGACAATTACGTACAATGTTAATGGAAAAAGGGTCAGCTACTAATTATTTATGTAATTGAAATTAATTACGAAAAGTAATCATTGTATCCCAAATATAGTATTTTACTGTTGAGGCCAGTCAAAATTGACTAAGGATTTAAAAAAGGGTGTATTCATAAACGCCGAAAATCTGCGCTAGTATAATCACATTTCTTTTCTGATGCATTTGTGAACGCACTCCCAATGCAGAATGTCTGCAGTGAACAAGAATGTCTGCAGTAAACAAAAAGGTCTGACTTAGTCCGATTTGTATGTAAACAGAGTTCATAAACTTCAGGGAAAAATGGCTGCCAAACAAATTTTGTTTAGCTTGATTTTTGATTTGCATACCGAAAAAGAAAATTATACTTGGCACAAACATCTTGCAAAGTTTTTTTTGTAAGTTCAAAAAATTATTTTTCTGCAGCCAAACAAATTCAGCTGCAAAATCTGCATGACGCTGCAGACAGTCTGACGTTTATGAACTGTAGGTACTGCAGTTCGACTAGGTTAGTTCGATCGAAAATCTGACTTTATGAATGCAGATAACGCAGTTCTTAGTTAGGCTGACGTTAATGAATACACCCATATTGACGGATATATTAAACATAATTAAACGATTCCAATTTAAATGCTTTCACCGACGTTTTAAATAAGAGTTTTTATTATTTTACAGTTAATGGCTAATTTAATTTTGAAGATACAAGCTAAGTTTACATTTTAACATTTGTTATTTTGCCAAAAATGTACTTGTTTCTAGTTTTAACTTGATAAGGGAAAAATTGCACACGAATGTAAAAAGTAGCTATGTACATATATTGCACATTTACTCAATCAAAAGCTAAGCTTTGATACAGGAGTTTTTCCCAAACCATATTATCGGAAACATTTTATCGAAAAGAGCTGAAAAGCTACAATTCTCTGCTTTGTGTATCAATACAATAAAAATAAAAACATTATTGAAAAGCACCGTACAAATAAAAACACAAGAATTTATACAAATTATGACAATTAACTAAATTATTTTATGACTGACGTGATATACATATGTCAGCTGCTTTTTTTTTTTTTTTTAATTCACAGGCACTCAAGGGGTTATTAGTACCCTTTATATGTTTATATTTAAACACAGTGCGAGCGTTAGGAAAATAGGGAATGATTTAAACGGAGATACCAGTGCACATTCGTCTTAAAGTTCTGAACATCAAAATGGGAGGGAAAAACAGAGTTGGCCAAAGCATTCCACATTCTCGATGTGTGATTTAAGAAAGAATCTCTATACTTGACTTTACGCCCGAAATTGAGCTCAAGGGTAAACTGATGAGCATTCCTAGAAGTGCGAGTATTACGGCTGAATTGTTTAAGGGGTGGAATGGAAGTGGCTAATTCGACAGAACATTGTTTGTAAAAATATCTATAAAACAACGAAAGGCATGAAACATTGGGGGGGGTGTTCTAGCGATGTAAATGTTTCGATTATAGTTCTGTCGCCTATCAGTTTTAAAGCCCTTTTTTGAATTCTATCCAAGAAATTTAAACTTGTTTTAGGACCTGTCCAGACATGCGAATTATTTTCAAGTTTTGGACGGATGAAGGCTTTGTAAATTACAGCAAGATCAGAAGGGGTGAAAAATTTATTGCATCGTCGGAGAAATCCTAAGCACCTGGCAGCGTTTGCTTAAATGTCACATGAAGGGAAATCGAAAATTATTTTAAGTTATGAAATTGATCAAATGATATAACGCTAAAAACAATTCACTTGATTTTCTAATTAGATTTCGATTTCATTTCACTCGATTTTGGGAACCAGGGTTTTATTTTTCGAAAAATTGTATAACTTCTAATGCTTTCCAAAATTAACTCAAGTGAAATTAAAGCAGATGGCAGTGTAACATGACATCAGTCAGTAAACAATTTTGATAATTGTCATAATTTAAATAAATATTGGTGTATTTTCTTTAGATTGTGTTGATATACATAAGTTTCCATGCTTAAGACAGTTTTCAAAATATCGTTTGCAAAATACTGATGTTTCTATGGGTCGAAGAAAAGCCGAAAAAGTGTCAATTTGTTTCAGACATTTGTCATGCTAGAAAATTGTTTTAAATTAAAGGCTGTGTTTGTTTTGAAATTGAAGTTGAAATTTTTCTACACACCAATTACATCACATAAAATATGTATGTATTTCAAAAATTAGTTCATTCGCCTTCTGTAATTGAAATTGTTCTTCTTGTCAAATTGAAATTAAATGAAAAATCGCATACATTGAAATATAAAACATGGATATTAACTTAATGATTAGATAATTCGACAGAACATTGTTTGCACAAATTTCGCTTTCAGAACGTAACGAATAGAACATTGCGGCGGTTTTCGAGTAATATATGTAAATGTTTCGGTTATAGTTCTAGCGCCTATCATTTTTAAAGATCTTTTTTGGACGAATGTGCATCGGAGGTGAGTTATGCTTCAACAACAGGAGACAGCATTGAGTTTTTGAAGCATTCAATTCTACACGGTTAAAATTTCCTTTTAGCTGTCGAGATCGGAAATTATGAAGCACAAACAATACTTTTAAAGCTACACATTCTAAGGACAATAATGTGAATCTAGAAACAATTAGAAAAACTGAGGGTACTGTCGTCAGTGAAAAAGTTTAATTTATTAGAAGTGGCAGACAAGAGATCGTTTATGAATATAAGGAACTGTGCGTGTGTTAGTCAGGAATCTAGAGGACCTACAATTTTTCTGCTGAACCTGAACGGAAAGCACTTTTCATAACAAAATCTACCTTTCAAGGATTTGACAACACCTCGCAGGAGTTAGCAACCGTAAAAATTGAAGTTGGTTCTTATTGAGAGGTGTTACTTAATAAATGATTAGTTTGTCGTTTCATAAAGAATAGAAGATTATTCTCAAACCTTTAAAACCAAATTTCTATCAACCACATGTAAACACCCAATTTCATCTGTAAAAGTGACGGTATAAAATTTGCAGACTTCTTGCAATCATACGCAATCATCACTTGGTTCTAGGTGATCTTAACGCCAGAAAAATACAATATGGGGCCTTAACACAACCAATCGACTTGGAACTGTTTTTGAAAATTTTGCTAATTACAATGGATTTTTTTATTTCAAACGACGGATCGCAAACTCTTTTCAACACAGGAAGCACGTTCTCAGCCGTGGACGTTACACTTGCCTCTATACAGATTTGACCTTTCTTCTTTAATGGAAGGTTAGCCCAAACGGTGAAAGTAAGGATCATTTTCCAATCATATTACGGACGCATGAAAGAAAAATAAGAAGAAACCCAACTATACGTTTCAAAAAAACTCAAGCTAATTGGGATACCTTTGTCACGTCTACCCACTCTTTGTGTCAATCCACAACAATTTCTTACAACATCAACCAAGAAGCAGCCTAAATCAAAAGAATTCTAAGAGAATCGACAGCTTATTCAATGCTGACAACATAATCAAATGCAGACAAATCTAACAAAAAATCAATATGGTTAAATAAGGAAGTTGCCGATCTAGTAAAAGCTTAGAATTTAGAATGGAAAAAAGTCCGGAGATATCCTACAACTCCAAATTGCTTAGCCTATGGGAAGCAAGTTCCAAGTTCAAATACGACTCCATCAACGCAAACAAATTTTCTTGAGAAAAATTTGTCAATAACATGGATCCAGCTTTGGACTCAAAAACCCTCAAACTCTTTTCAACACTTTCCCTATATTTTTTTAGTGATTCTCTAGAAAATGATCCTGATTTAATCGCAAGTACGTTCTACAAAACTTGGGAAAAGTATATCGAAAGTAAAACTATTGTTGTTGTAACACTAAGTAACGTTATTGTTAAGAAAGTTGATTTTAACCTGAGTTACCTTCCTCCTCAGGATATTGTCAGCCAAGAACTATCAGAAAACATCCCAAGAATCGAATTTGACACAACATTACAAACGCTCCAAGGTAACACCCCTGGAAGAAGACAAAATAGCTTTCAATCAAGCCTGAAATGTTTCCATTTTCAAATAATTCGACAACTGTCCACTAATTGGATTATGCGCTTACCAATAAAAAGTTGAAAATGATTGCACTCATGAACAAACCTTACAATTTATCTAGGAGATGGGACCAGGTGATGTTTGTTGATGCAGATTTTCCGAAGTATAACCTAAACCTTAAGACAAAATTTGGGAAAAATGAGTCTGATAATCACCCTTAAGGGCCTTGCACATGAGAGTGAACAACAAATGAACGAATGGACGAACAAACGTGATTTTACACATTTCAAAAATTCAGTTTCAAACAAAAACACATTTAAATTATAAGAAACCAATTGGCACTAATGTAAGGATAATAAAATTTGCATTTTGCTCTCTAAAATAAGAAAATTTTGTAAAAACAATAGTTCAATTCGTCGTTGTCTGCAAAAAGACATAAAGAACATGTGAAATAAAAGTCAAAATATGCGAACATCCACAGGTCGCAGTTCGTAGTTCGTAGCTCATGTGCAAGGTGCTTTATTGTAACAGGCGTTTTTCTTAAACGACAATTGTCACTTTTTGAGTGGAGTCACTTTCTTGGTGTTTAAGATTCGAAGTAAGTACATACATACATCCAAGGAAGATTCATTGGACAAATCATTCTATTTTGTTATATTTCAAGACATGTAATGTACTTTTGGTTGGATAAGGACTCCTACCCATTAAATGAAATTGAAGAAAAGGTACCGAAAAGACTAAGCATGTTATCGGTGCCACTAGTTTTAAGGCTTGCAGCTACTTTGAGATTTTTTGCTGAAGGCAGCTACCAAAAGGGTGTATGCAATGACTTCAAAGTGAGGAATTGCACGACCAACCTCATTCTCAAATAAATGCTCGAAACTATGGAAGCACACATTTGCCCTCGTTGAATAAATTCTCATTACATATTTAGACGAAGAAAAAAGACATGCTTAAGCATTTTTTTATGAAAAAGCTGGGATTCCGGGAATAATTGAAGCGTAGTCTTTTCATTTCGCCTGGGGTGGAATCGGCTAAGGTGATAGTTGACTATCATTTTTTTGATAGTCAAATTGACAAATCATTTTCATTTCGTCTGTGTACGATGATTCAACTCAATTCAATTCGATTTTCAATAAAATTGTTACTTTTCTTGCTTTTTTCGAATGTCGTGAGCTTTGACGGTCACAGGAATGTATTTTTTTTTAAAGAAACAAAGTTAACTAAGAAAATTTTCCAGTCGTTTGTGTAAGGGTCTGGTAGCTCTATTTGGAATAAACATATTTAATTGAAAACGACTATTATATTTTTTTGTGACAGCTTTTTAGGTACAATTTAACTATCACCTTACGTAGATCAAATTCAATTATTTTGACTGTCAACAATCAACAATCGCCTTAGCCGGTTCCACCCCTGGATTCGTAACTTTCAACATTTAGTAAAAATAAAATTAATAACAGTAAAACAAAAAGTAAAACATTAGAAAAACTTGCATTTTTATTTAATTTTTACATCAATTTTCCGTCGACAGAAAGTGGCGTTTTACTCGTCATAAAAGGAAACTTAAGCGACAGCTAAAATAGCGATAAGAGTGACATTTATCGATCAAAAATTTGAATTCCACTATCCGCTAAATGTCAAGTAACCTAACGCTCAGTAAACCCCATTCGCAATACCAATTTGGTTGTCTGACAATTGACATTCAAACAAAACGCCTAAAGCCATCAATTGTCAGTCAGTTTTCTATGAAAAAATCGTCTAATAATGTACAATTTTCACTTGATCGAAAATTGACAGTTGACAGAAGAATTTTGACACTACGACAATATTGAGAGATCTTCCAATGGTGTATACTTAGCTTAAGCTTAACTCTCTTGAACCAGGTTTTGAAATCGTGCGAGTATATAACAAAAATAATGGTTCAGTTCCATAATGCCAACGAAACAACGCATTTATTTAAGGAAATTTAGGTAAGCCTATTGGCTCGCGTCGTCGTGGGTCTGTGGATCTAATCATGTGAGTTATGTTATGTCGCTTGCCTACGCAGATAAGCCCGAGACGATTGATGCGTTGAAAAAAAATATTCAGCGGGTGATTGATGCAAGAAGTGGTAGAAAGTAGAGCCTCATGGCTGAAATTAATTCGAGCCAGTCGCGGTTGCTACTTGTCCTAAATGATGTTTCAAACATATTTAAAAAACCCTTATCCTTATGACTAAGCTTAGTTCTTGGCCATAACATTTATTGAATAATCTACTTTAAAAACCCCCTTTTTTACCCTTAGGATGATTTAAAAGACATAGAATTAAAACAAGGCTTATTTAAAAATAAAGGGAAGAAAAAATGATTGCCTCATCTTTTTATGGTCATAAGGAAGATCTAAAAGGGTTTGATCAAGTAATTATATAAAGTAACACAAAAATTCGAGTACTATTTATACCCCTTTGCACTTTGTTAATTTGTTTTTATATTGAACGAAGTAAGGACCATAGAGGGTGCATAACAAGTGCATACAAAAGAAAAGTTGTTTGTATTGATTCATTTTTTATTTTAAATTTTTAATTAAATTAATTTTGTTCATTTAATGTGATTTAAAGTATATACACATGTACTTATATACTATGTACTACAAGAAAAATAAAAAGAAAATTACAAGCCAAAATAATAATATTACAATCTAAATATTTGTTGCCCAAAAATAAATTAATTTATGTCAGTGCCAATTTATATAATTTTGTTTTCTTTTTTTTTTTAAATATCAAAAACGAAATGTACACATTTTAGACTATATTTTAGTAATCTTCTATATATAATTTTTATTTTTGTTTTTGTTTTTTCAAAACTGATTTTTGTTCTATTTCTTATTTATTTTCAATTCAATATCAATAAATTAAGTTATGTTTCTATTTGACTTTGTCTCTTTGAATCTCTGTTTGAAATATTATACAAGTTC
Source organism: Eupeodes corollae (assembly GCF_945859685.1). NCBI lineage: Eukaryota > Metazoa > Arthropoda > Insecta > Diptera > Syrphidae > Eupeodes > Eupeodes corollae. Next base: position 154,923,999 of record NC_079147.1, read on the forward strand.
TATGCTGCTGGCGTTTGCATAATAATATACATCATATAATTTATGTATACGAGGAGTTTATGTTTTTTTTTAAAAGTGGTTGATTGCTGTTGATGTGTCGAATATTTAAGGTTTGAATGTTGTTGAATTTAGGTATTTCATTTTTTAAACACATTCAGTTCCTAATTTGTAGAGTGGCTCTTTGGACTAAAAATAGAAATAAAAGAAAAGAAAAATTCAAATTAAAAAAAATTGTTAAAATGTAAAGTTAAAAGTAAGTAAAGAAACAATAAAGTAAATAAATTTTATATCTTAAAAATATTTGGAAATGACGTTTAAGCGAGTGTATTTAAATCAATAGAAAGATGGTAGGATAAATAATTATGACACAAGTATTAAATTGTTGGATGTTTTGTTTTGTATTTTATGTGGTGAATTTAAGAAAATCCCTATAAAATGAATTAAGGAAAATATAATGTTTGTTTAATGTTGTGTAATCTGTAAAATTAGTACGTATTTTTTATATATATTATGTCTATATTATTGCGATATTCTCTAAGATTACATAACGAATTTTCATGCAAATTCCATCTATCGACAGAATTTTTTCTTAGAAAGGCTTACGTTTTTAATTTTTAAGGGTTCGTGGGCGATAATTATTAAAGAATTAAGATGTTTGAAAAAATCAAGCCGTCTCTCAAATAAAAACAGACTTTGGACTTGAATATTATAAATTGTTTGCTTGTTTGTTTGTTTGTTTGTCCGTCCTTTACGTCACAACAGAACAATAATATGAAATGATTTTTTGTGTGGTTGTAGTTACGAGGCTGAAAAGTGTTTCAAGCTACATTTTGCTGCGGTAAAATATCTCCTTACAGAAGATCCGCAGTTAACACTTATAATAAGAGATTTAGTATATTCTTTTTTATAACACTAATTTATTAGCATATCATTAGGTGATGGCTTGTCTTATAATGGCATTACCGCACGAAACATTGCTGAAACACTTTTAAATATAGGACATGGGCGATTAAAACCAATGTCAAGGGCTATGTGACAAATGAAAGATTTGTGTAATTTATTACAGAGGAATTGTGAAGTCATTCCAAGACGTGTTTACACGATTTACAAAATAACATCCACGCTTATCAGTTTCTCTGTCAAAGGGCAATTCTACAATGAAACAATGGATTTTGAAAATAAATTGACACATATTGGATGAATTAGAATCAGGAGATATGATAGAGCATTTGTCAATAAAAACCAATCATGGACTCGAAACAGAGCTCCACATGCTCCAATTAAAATTAGTAGATACCCCTCGATGATGTATGTAACGGCACAAGACTTCGTGTTACACCTTTTCCGTAGTCGATCGTAGTGAAATGTGTGGACAAATTAGAGCTGTTGGGAGAAGTCAGAGATTTGACAAATTAAAAGGCTGAACGTCTTTAAATAAAAACAAAGCATATTGCAGATTTAGCACGTTACATCATTGAAGATTCACATTTTCACCTTGGGAGGCTTGGAGAATCTACCATTATTGGAAGGAATCTAACTTCTTCACGTGTGACTTTTTGGTTTAGTTTTTGGGCTGCCGGCATGATTGGACCTTACTTAACTTTTTCGGTGAATGGATTACACTACTGAACTAACATTAATGATATTTTATGGCGTGTATTGGAAGAAATTAATGTAGAAGACCAACGCAAAATATATTTCCTGAATTGTTATTTCTCGAAGTCCACCGATATATTGTAATTTAATAACCTAAGTGGCCATTTATAGCTATTTTTGGTTTTCATTATTGAAAATTTTGTTCTGCAGAGTCGGGGAACAGACACCGACAAAGCTGATGACAACGTCGAGGTTGACGATGTTGTTTGCGATGTTTGTTACGAAGTAAAACTTCAACATTGGCGTTATCGAAGAACCGTGGATAAACGGCCTCAGGGTGCGAGGCCTCCAAGGCAACTAATATGACCTCTTTTATAAAACCGCAGATCAAGACCAAGGTAATCCCAGAACTTATATTTTAGCTAAGAAACATTTAAAAGATTTTGTATGTCCAAGTTTTAGCACTCCCGATCAGACAGTTATCAGATTTGAAGATAAGAATACACAGGTTTTGCTGTTGGCCTCTTTTTACTCTGCCCTCTACCATCACCTCCGGAGGAGGTGTTCAAAATCATAACCGAAGCTAAAATCAAAAAAGCAAACCTTCTGATTGGAGACGACGCAAATGCTCGGCATACCCTTTGGGGAAGTTCTGAGATCTACGAACGAGGTGAGTCACTTTTTGATTTTATTATTGAAAATAATATGACCAATTGGAACCACTTTCGTCTTTCCGAGCTCGGAAAATTATGATGGATGGGAGGATATGCTTGATGTTACTTTAGTAAACAACCGTAATTTATTAGTGGAGAATTGAAGAGTTTCCCCTTTTTTTATTCGTTTTCGGATCACAAGTGGATTCTTTTTTCGAATTAATTTCGAGTCGAAAAACCCTCCGCCTTATAGAAATCTCAAAAGAACTGACTGGAAGAAATTCAGTCAAATTGCTAATTCCAAACTAATCAACTTACCGAATCTCACAGAATCGATAGAAGACCTTGAATCAAAGGTGAAAACCTTTGAAACTTCTATAAGTATAGCTTTGAGAGTCTCTTGCAGAGTTAAATATAATCGTAAAAACCTTCATTCTTGGTGGAATGAAGAACTGTGCAGTCTTAGGAAAATGACGAGGACAATTTTCAATAACTGCCACAAACATAAGTTTTACCAACCGTATAAAGACTCTCTTAAAATTTGCAAGCAAGCCCTGTCATCAGCCTAAAGACAAGCCTGGAGAAAATACTGTCAATCAAGCGAAGACATAAAGGATTCCGCAAGGTTCAGCAAAGTTTTATCGAAGGAACATTGTAATCCTTCATTCCTAAAAAATCCTGAAATCTTCCCACTTTCTAAGACATACAAGGTCCTTTTAACAACGTCCTTAACGAATCCATAGAGAAGAATTGCCATTCAGTTCGGTGTAGAAGACTTTATTCGAGAATGGATTATTTCCATGCTCAGATACGTGAGTACGGGAACACCCCAGGGTGGTGTCCTTTTGCGTCTTCTATGGCTTCTGGTCATGGATACAATTCTCCTTAAATTAGAGAGCTGTGGAGTGAAGGCGGTAGCCTATGCGGATGATTTGGTGCTATTGGTGTCAGGAAAGTACACCTTTGTGATTAGTGAAATCACGGAGTCAGCTTTGAAGAAAATTAGCAGCTGGGCTACTAGTTGAGGACGAGGAGTTAACCAAAGTAAAACTAAATTATAAAACTAAAGTTCCTCCCTTCATGCTACCTCGACTCAACGGTCAAATCCTATCATTGTCTTCCAGTGCTAAATATTTGGGAGTTATACTCGACCCTAAACTGAACTGGAAACTAAATATTGAAGTACGGGTTAGAAGGCCTGTGTTGCCTTCTACGCCTGCAGCAAAATATTTCGGCAAAAAGTGACTACTTCAGTCGAAAATGATTTTATGGACGTACACAGCCGTAGTACGTCCAATCTTAACATATGGTTCGATTGTGTGGTGGCCTGCTCTTAGCAAAGCCTATAATATTGATAAGCTAAAGCAGGTTCAGAGAACAGCTTGCGTGGGCACCACAGGGGCCATACTTGCCCAACGGACGCCTTAAACGTTATTTTGGATCTTTTAGCAATCGACGTTTTTATTAAATACATAGTTTCCTGCAGCGTTATTAGGCTGAAGGAATCAAACAGCTGGTTGTCAAAACCTTATGGTCACAGCAACACAACGAAATTGATTCCCTCAGATATTATCTCGGTAGACACTGACTTCTGCACTCCATCTTTACTGACCGCTCAAAGATGGAGTGCGAAGTTGGTTCTGGGATCTTTTCTGAGTTCCTAAATGTAGCTAAATCCCTTAGGCTTCCTAACTTTGCTAGCATTTTTCAGGCAGCTGTCGAAGCCATTAACTCGGCTACATCCCCATCTAAATTGGACCAGCAATGTCCCGATGAGCTTGCGAGCCTGAATATTAACCTCGGTGTCACCCTGATCTGGGTTCCGGGCAATAGTAGTATCGTGGGAAATAAACGGGCTGGTGAGCTATCCAGGCAAGGATCGGCCTATCATAGCTCACTTGCGGAAATGGTTAACATTCCTCTTGGTGCTATGAAGGGTAAGATCTTTTCTATCTACCAAACTGAATCAAACCGAAGGTGGAGCAATTTACCCAACTGCATTATATCTAGGAAGATATGGCCCACCTATAATAAAACCCGTACAAACGATCTTCTATACAGGCCAAGGTAAGACATAGCCAGGATTGTTGCGGTTTGTACCGAACATTGGCCTATAGGAGTTCATGCAGAGAAGTTGGGTATCTCTTACAACACCTTTTGCCGTAGTTGTAGTGACCAAAGAGAAAGTGAAACGATAATCCATTTCCTCTGTAAATGTCCTGCTTTGGCAAACACTAGAATGAAATACTTTGGAAAAGCATTCTTTCACGAACTTGATGAGCTATCTGAGACAAATATTAGAGACTTAATCTTTTTTCTCAATGCGACAAAATGGCTCTAACATAATCGCTATGAAGCTTCCTTATTCAATGAACACCATAACCAACCTGTCAAAAAAGTTGAAATGATTAGTTTCAGTAATACAAAGCAATTACAGCTATAACTGGTACCTCGTGATTTTGTCTTTTAGCCCACGTATAAGATGAAGTTAATTTGGGTGCTTACCAAACGATTCAAGACAGATATGGAATTCGTAAAGATATGAAAGACATACAGTCGCAAATGAAATGATAGAGCTACAACCGGAGCCTTGGCGGCCTTTTGGCTTCTATCTTTTTCATTGCCAATATATAAATATTCGTTGATTTCTTGGCAAAAAATGAATATTATCTTAAATATAAAAATGAAACTTCTTATTGGAAAACCCTGTAGAAGCCGTCGTTATAGTGTTAAGTTCAAAATATATAGGTGTGGAACGGCTTGAACTTGGAGTTGATAGGAAAAATATATTTTTTTATTGTGTTTACAAATAAAATTTAAAAGTTTATTACAAATGAATTATGATAACATTAAATAGTTTAATTATTTTAATACTGCAGCGACCAAAAACGATATAAGATCTCTTATCCAATCCATAGATAGATAATTTGTGGATGTATTGATGTATATGTATGAGTTTGGAAAAGTATAGAAAGTGTGTTGTACGTTAGATAACAGTATGCATTTGTAAAAAAATGTGAAAACTACCACAACATCAATATACTCACCATTTTCTTTAAAAATTACTGTATTCAATATTTTAATATTGCATTTAAAATGTTAATACACAAATCTCGCAGCGTGAAAAATAAAAGAATTTACAAAATGAAGCTTCTATAGATTTTCTTATTCTTAATTTTGTTTTCTTAGCAAATAACTAATAAGTGAATAGTGAAATAAGAATTATTCTAGCAGCAAAACTAAAATTAATGAGTTTTAAAAAGAAACAAAAAAAAAATATAAAATAAAAATACTACACTGAACCAAATTTTTACTCAAGAATATTTATACATTCAGTTGATATTTAAAGGTCTTTGTTCTTTGGATTTTGTATTAAAATTTAAACAGTTAATTCATAAAAAATATTACAATAAAATGTATTCATATATTTGTATGAATGGTGCATAATTTAGTTACCCAAAGAAGTTAAACATCCTCATCTAGATTCTAACGTACAGTTGTGTTCATAATAATAGTAGGGTCGACAGTTCCAAAGTTGAAAGGTCGACAGTTGTCAAATGGCGCAATGGATTGTAGACAGACGATAGAAAATGTGTTCTTTTAGGTGGTACTAGATCCTGATAGTACGTTCGTCGTCCATCCAACACTGAATACCAACCAAACTATTCTACAAAAACCTTAAGACATTGGGAATCGAAAATAATAGTATGGGCTTGTTTTATGAATTTTGGTCTAGGCCCAGCCCAATACACCTAATTAAGGGCATTATGGATCAACATTCTTATTTCCAAATTCCAAATAACAATAAATTGCAGAAAAAACATTAACGAAAAAGCCTACAAAGAGTGGTTAAATGCGCTGCAACTTAAGCATGAATCAAATATGTTGGAAGACACTACTAAACAAGTATATCCGCACAACAGAAAGATAAGTCAAGCTTTAGCCTATAAGGAATGCTGGTTCAATACAAGCTGCAACAGGAGATGTGTCTTACGAATGGGTTAAACTTGTTAGCAAACACTTTAACAGAACTCGTTGTCAAGAACTTATATTTGGAAGCGAGTAGATGGTTTAAGGCAATATGTGCAGAAAGTAAGAAATTATACTTTGAATCTGAAGCAAGAAAGTTAATTCTAGCGATGATCTTTACTAAATTTTGGAATCTGGCTCGGATTTTACAAGGTAAAAAAGTATACTGTTGATGTGAGATAAAGTCCTCAAATTTTGCGTAAGCATTTTCAATAGCACTTGAACCCTACCCCAAAGAATCTTTTGAAGTTTCACTATGCTCAACTTGTCTTCTACGAACCTGTCCTGGACTCACCGCTTTTGGAAGATGAGGCTTCACTGGGTATAGCTGAGATTCAAAATCAGCAAAGTAGCAGGTGCTAGCCGAATACCAGTTGAATTTTATAAGAACGGGACAAATAATCATTATCAAAAGTTGACTGTGTTGCTGAACAAAGTTTTTATAGATCTGTTTAAGGAAGAACTTATTTTTCCCATACATAAAAAGGTTGTACTATTGACCGAATCGAACTATAGAGGTATTTGCTTCCTTAATGCCACATATGAAATTTACACTGCTGCACTCCAGAAGTTTCGAAAAATGTCTTGAGTGAGTTCCGAGCTGGTTTTAGTTTTGAGTATTTCACCATTGATCATGATTTTGTGCTAAAAAGTATTGCTTAGTCATTTCTATCGAGAAATAAAAAATTGTATGTTCTTTTTGTTGACTTCGGAACGGCTTTTGATACCGTGGATAGCGATGCTCTAATTGATAAGCTATTCGGACTTGGTTTGACTCAAAAGTTTGAAAAACTAAGTTTAAATCTATACAAAGACACACAGTCAGCAATTTGGACTGGAAAAAATAAATTGTAGTGGTTTGCAACTCAAATCGGAGTCCCACAAGGCTGCACCCTTAGTCCAGATCTTTTAGCTCTTTATATAAATGACTTAGTATACTCTTTACCTGGTGGGATTGAATGTTGGGGCCTGCAAATAAATGTTCTGCTATTTGCAGATGATGTAGTGAAGATGGCAAAATCGCCGGCAACTCTTACAACTTATGATTAACAACTTAAAAGAAGTGGAAGGACAAGTGCGAACGAGAAGTATTTTTATGATGGAAGTTCCAAAGGAGTGCAAATATCTGGAATGCTGAAAATTAAAAATTCAACAATCGCTATAAATAATCAAATAAGCCACAGCTGCAAGTATCACGCTTTTGAAGCCATTGTGGAGTCTTTTCTCCTCTACGCTACACAGGGGAGGAAAAAACGCGAAGCAGTTGTAAACATTTTAAGGTTCTTCATCAAAAAAACTTTTGAACTTGCACCAAACACGCTAAACTCTATAATTATGTTGGAAACTGGGATGTCGCCACTGTTCATCAAGACACATTAACTTTAATGTCTTTCTAAAAGAACTGCGCTGCATATACTAGGCAATAGAAGAGGTTGTTTTGAGGAATGGCATGAGCCAGCAGAAACATGCGATATGGATCTGAATTTAAGTGGAGAGGAACCAAGTTCTTGGAAGCAATTGCTGTATAAGTTGATCAGGAAAACAGACCGAAGAAAAAGATCTAAATTCGAAGAAGAAGCTAGAAGCTAGAAGCTCTCTCCACGGATCAATATATACTCGTCTTGATTATTCTCTTAAAGAAAATAGTTATTTTCCAGATGAGAACGACAGAGCCAAAATCTCACTGATGTTCCGACTACGAGGCGAATTATTGGATCTTAATTAGTTACCACTTTTTTTTTTGTACACATTTAGTACATTCTCGATGTTTGATGTCGAGTGATTGGAAAGAACTTAAATTAAGCGCGTAACAAACAAGTTACCACATAGAAGCGATCTACCAGTCTTATGTGATCTTTGTAACCGAAGGAGGACATCATACATTTTCTAGGACAATATTCAATCTTAAAAGAGAGATTATACGAAATGTTCTTGGATATGACTAATTAACAAATGATTCGTGTACTTCACTATTAAATTGTGAGCTATACGGAACGTGGTAAAAAAGCCTGGCCAAAGATATCCGTTAAGCTTAGTGAGTTTAATACATTAAAGCAAGGCCGTTATCACTAAAAAGGGTTAAACAATGAAGTACTGATCTAAATTAACAAACATTTGCATTTTTATTTTGCTCTTTGGCAAATTTTTGGGTTGAATTTTATATTATGTTTTGAGTGCTCCTAGTTTTTTGAACACTTTATTTTTCGTTATAAAGTAGTTTCAAGCTTTCTTGATTTAAAAATTTAAAAACAAAAGGATTGTGAATCCGTCCGAAATATTACTTATTCTAGACGAAGTTCTTTTGAAATAACTTTCACAAGACTTATACAAGACAAATGTATGTAGTTAACTACTATTTTTTGAACACAGCCGTATAATATAAAAATAAGTTTCAGTATAGTGTAAAATCAAACTAGTAAAAATATTAATTTTATATTATGTTAGAATTTTGGCATTTGTTTGTTTTTGTTTTTATTTTTTTTTATTTTTCTTCCATTCAAATATTTTGCATTAAAATTAATATAAATTTCCTAAAACGGTTTTGCAGAAATGTTTCAATATTTTTGTTTTTGTTAAGTTAGGCAAAAAACCCCTATCTTAAGATTATGTAATTGGTATTCTTTGTAAAAATTTATTTTTTGGTTTTATTAATAGTTTTTCTTTTTTTTTAAATTTATATTAAAAGAAACATAATGTTTCGTTTTGGATATTCTCTTTGTTTTTGTTTTTATTTATTAATACTGCGCGAACAGTCTTCTCTGTGAACAGTGCAGCTAGAAAAGGTTTTAAAAAATAAAACTTTTATCCACGAATCTATATAGATTGGTTTTATATTTGTTTATGTTTTTATTTTTGGTTTTCACATAAATGATTTTATTTTTTTATCTACAAAATTACTACTTAGACGACTAAGGGATTTTGTTTTTGTTAAAAAATATTTTATTTTTGTTTTAAATAATTTACTACAAATTAATGGGTATGTTTTTTGTTTTTCTAAAATTTTACATAGTTAAAATCACTTGCGATATATGTGCTTACCTCTTCGTCCACTGTGTTAGGGAACATTCGTGCTGGCATATTTTTCTCTAAACTGAATTGATCTTCGGTGGTTTTTCTATAAACTGGATTTTCAAAGTTCATTGATGTTACTGCTCTTCTACTGCAGTGGCGGTATCCAACATAAAGGAGCTGTAATTGAAATACAAAAATTATTACATGTTTTTACATAATGATAAAAGTGCATATTTTTAAATATAAATGAAATTGTAATTAAATTATAAAGAATACTAAATTAGTGTTAAGATCCATTATCAACCCGTAGATATATGCAGTGCACTCAAGAGGACACAGGCGTCTTAAAGCTTTTTTCCTCAAAACACACCTCTGTATAAGAACTCCTACTCTAAGCTCCCCGCAGTGAACATTGGGTGCCTAATAAAATTGAATTCGAACCATAGTGGAAAGTTGTTTAGGCTAAATGAAAACGAGAAAGTAGGGGACAGGTGTTTTCACTAAGGCATCTCTTCTTTTAACCAGCCGGCAGCGGACGCGTTACCCAGATGCAATTAACGCAAAGTTCAACACACCATCTACAGAACATCTTATAGAGCTTCTACAATAAATTTTGAAGCCCAGGCCCGTGAGAAGCGGATTATTTCGATCCCTGTAATTCGTGGTTGTGCCGTCTTTGGGATGACTTCCCAGCCACGTGCAAATATTTAGTTGGGAAAAACCAACAAGGATAAGGACGGATTTACTGATGACGAACCCAGCAAACGAAATAAGGACAACGAGCTTCGAATCTGTGAGTGGGACGTTAAGTGTCCTAATAGACCATGTGCAGTCGAAGAATTAGCAGAAGCCCTTAAGTGATGAAAGGTAACTATTACTTCCACTTTAAAAAGTGTAGATGGGTTGGGCCTGGTAAACACAAACTAAAAGACTGCGATTTATATATATACGAGGACTGTTATGGATTTGTGGTTGGAACTGGACTCAGGCAAAAAGTCTTGAGTTTCAACCGTGTGAATGAACTCATCCCGAGATTTTAAATCAAGGCTTAGTTTGCAAACGTAAGCCTCATATTATGTCCAAACAGAGAAGATATATAAAGACAACAAGGACATATCCTACGAATTCTTGAACAAGACATAATGACCACTAAGCAGTGTCCTGACATCTTTGGTGGCACAACAGGGAGATATACCCTGAATGACAACACCTCCGATATAGGATTCAAGCTGATCCATTTTGCTGTGAAGCGTTACGTTTTGGTAGATAGTATTTAGGCAGTTCAACTCTTAAGAAGATTGACCACATTGCGATCGACTCCCCACACTTCTCTAGTACAAAGGATGTCTGAACATTCCGAGGAGCCAAAATCAAATCGTACCACTATCTTTTTGTACCCAAAGTACTGCCACGGATTTCCCGATTGAAGCCAAAACAAGAAAGTACTGTGAGAAGTTTCAAGGTTAGACGACTTTAATCGCAAGAGACTGCCATGTCCTTTTCGGATCGAGTCTCGAATAACCTCTTTATAAGTCCTTTGCTGCCTGCAGTAAGTATTGAAAACCAGTGGTAACATTGGGAAAGATCCGTAAAATTTACCGCCCCTGAACTGCTAGGTTTAACTAGGCCACCACAGCGAAACCCCTGGTTTGACAAGTAATGACTTGAACCTTACTCAACTGAAGAACAAGTATAGAAAATGGTGCTGAAAAGAATTATCAGGGCTGGTCGCGAGATCTTCGAGCAGAAGAAGAAAAAGGAGCTTCTCAAAAAGAACGAATGGAGCAAAAGGGATATTACAACATACAAAAAATACACTACAACACTAGAGGCACAAACTTCCAAAGGTCCATCCAATAACTCGGATATGCCATTGATATATTGATACAATTGGAAGATTAAAGCACATTTCGTTATAAAGAGCGATGAAGAATAATTACCAAAAAGTCTTCTTATAAGACCTTTGAAGTTCAACATATGGTCACAACAGCAAAACCCCTGGTTTGACAAGTAATGATGACTTCAACCTTACTCAACTGAAGAACAGGCATAGAAAATGGTGCTGCACAGAAAGATTAGAGCTGCTCTCGAGATTTTCGAGTAGAAGAAGAGAAAGGAGCTTCTTAGAAAGAAAAGAGTGGAGCATGAGGGATATTACAACACACAAAATACACTACAACACTAGAGACGGAAGCTCCCAAAGGTCCATCCAATAACTCGGATACGCAAATGGTATATTGACATAATTGGTTTCAAAGCACATTTCGTTATAAAAAGCGATAAAGAATAATTCCCAAAAAGTCTTCTTATAAGACTATGGAGATGTAAAAATCTATTTTAATGTTCAACTAAGCTTAAATTTAATGTCTTTTATGTAATACAATGAAGAATAAAACCGAATTATATTTTTAAAGTCAAACAAAAGAAAGAAGCTATAAACAAAAATACTATTTTAATAGCCCTTCATAAAAATAAATGTTTTAAAAGGGTTGCGAATTTTATCGGATTAAGTATGAATTGATCCTAAATAGCAAAAACCTTCAATCAAACATACATACATATATTTTATTGTTTTTCCATCACAGACATTGATAGGGTTATACCCATTTTATCTAAAATGGGTTACAAACTACATTTTTAACTTTTATATTTATCTCCATCTAATTTCAAAATCTAAATGGAATAACGAGCATACAATTAAAATATGTAGTTAAAACTAGTTGAGAATATGTAGTAACAAACTAATATAAAAGTTAAAGCTGTTAAAATTTCGTTTACGAGAAAGTTGCCCACATTAACTTTTCTATTGCATCTACATGAAGCTTTTGCGAACACTTGCTTGTTGTGATAAAAAAGTCTTCTAATTAAGGAATGAAGTCTCAAATGATTGCAATCCACTGATTGTATTTAAATTATTTAAGGAAAGAATTTTTTCAATCCTGTTTTTATGTCAAATTTTGAAGTAAAACAAAAGACCTCGAAGGAAATGGCAAGCTACTAGACTTCCAGATGATTAGACAGCCTTTAGCTGTCTAAACAACGAACTAAAAAAAAGATTCAATGAGTTTAAAAATGATTCACTTGGTAGATTTATGAAAATTCTGCGAATAGATGCTTCTACCGAATACTCTTTATGGAAAACCGCAAAGCGTCTAAAAAGATCCCAGACACAAAACCCGACAGTAAAATCTCAAGGTGGCAAATGCATCGAAAGCCAGAAACTATAAGCTGATCTTTTTACTAAACATCTCACAAATGTTTCTTAAACAATTCCCAGAAATACAGCTTCAGATCCCTTGTAGTTTGTTAATAGGAACGACGATTGTGAAATTCTTTTTGTCATGCTCAAAGAAGTAAGAACCAAGTGCGTCTTCATAACTTATTAAATAAAAATCGCCAGAGCACGATCTTATCACTGCCCAGGTTTTTGAAAGAAATGTCCTCAAGTAAATTAAAAAAAATCCAGTTTAAGATACATACCACCACATCATTGGAAGTAAATACTGTACTAAACAAGGCAAGTCATCAACAGAAGTAACATCTTACAGATCACAAAAGTTTTCGAAAAATTGATACCGAAAAAGTTTACCAAAATAAATGAACAATGAAGACAAATATCGAACCGTGAGTTTCAGGATTTAAAAATAAACATTCCACTACAGAACATAAGCGTATTCAATTACGGATGTGTAGGAAAGGAAACTTGAAGAAGTATAAGTTGCTCGAACTTTTGACAAGCATTGGCACTTGGGGCTTCAGTGCTGAATAGGGACCCACAATGCTGAAATCAAATGTTAAAAAAGCGAATATTTATAGTACGGTACGAGCAAAAGTACTCGGAACTAAAGAAAATAAAAGACGAAAGGAAGTGTTGTAGTACCAATCTTTTAAATTGAATATAAAAAAGCTATACGAAAGTTTAAAAAAAAACACATAAAATTAAAAAAAAGCATGAAATCTTTTTTGTATCTATAGTACGGCCCATATGATTTAACGTTTGGAGATTATTTCATGCGAAAGTTGACCTTGACTGCGCCTCAAATGGCATACAAATTTGGCATAATCTTTAAAACATTTCGGGCAGTATCTCAAGAAAAAATTCTTCAATGCGTCAATTGAAGCGGGCTTATCTGTTTAGTTATGAGCTTTAACATAGCCCCACAAAAAATAGTCTAAAGGCGTTAAATCGTACGTTATAGGCGGCCAATTGACCGGTCCCATGAAATAAAATGTTCACCGAACTCGGATCCCAATAAGTCCATTGTTGTGAGTGCCGTGTGGCATGTGGAATCGTCTTGTTGAAACCACATGTCATGCAAGTTAAGCTCTTGCCTTTTGGGCAAACAAAAGTTGGATATCATTTCACGGTAGCGCCAGTCTTAGTTACGTTACGATTCGCATCATCTTTAAAGAAGTACGTTCCAATGATGCCACGAGCCCATAAACCCACCAAATTGTGACTTTTTTTTGGATGCATTAGTTGGTTTTGCAATGCTACTGGCTGATATTCACTCCAAAATCGACAATTCCGCTTATTTACGAGCTTCGTCGCTGAACACAATGAAATGGAAGAAGCGCGCGATGAACTTTCTTAACAGAGCACACATTTTTATAATAAAATTCAATAATTTGCAAGCGTCGTTCATTTGTAATACGATTCATGGCTAAATAATAGACCAAACTGAAGATGTTTGACAGTGAAACAGAACACGAAACGTGCGTCAGCTGTTTAAACTAGTGTTGCCAAAAAGATAATAGCTAAGAAACCACCCTTTACAAGGGATATTCCAATGGATATCAAAGCTATCATGGCCACTTTTGCTGACGATACTATATTATTGGTGCTAAATAGATCCGTTGCAAAGGCTTCAAAAAAATTACAAAATGCAGTCGATAAAGTGAGTGTTAAGACTCAAAAATAGCGTATCAAACATTTTACAAACAAAAACATAAATTATGCGCCAATTTCTATAAACAGTACAGAAGTACCTTACTCCAATACTGCCAAACACCTTCACCTCATCAAAAAGAACAGAGAAGAGCTGAAACTGAGGTACAAAAGAATCTATTCCGAAAATACTCCTTTGTTCTTTGGAATGCGTTAATTCCATTCAAATATTTATTGCCAAACTGTTTTTTTTTTTGTTTGATTAAAACTAAAAAAAAATGAAAATCATTGCAACGCTATGAGTGCCACTAGCACTCTACTCTACATCATAAATGTATAGGTTCAAAATTCCCCCAAAAACCCTTTATTGTTTTCTGTTTTCCTGTGAAGCTGGTTTAAGAGGTGCGAATTGGAAGTTTAAACTTTTCTCTGAATTCATAGGAGAATAAAAACTTGTTTTACTTTCAACCTATATTTTTATTAAAGGTTAATTATAGCAAAAACCAATTATTAATTTCTTTTGTAATTACTTTAAAACATACAAAATATGTTGGAAGTTAAAAATAAAATAATTTTCCTTGTTCTCCTGAAAATACCCTGGAAAATGCCATACTACTTTTTCAATTAAAAGACTTTTTCAGAAAAAAGACCAACAAATATTGCCTGATTTAATTTAGAAGTCTATTCAAACGATCATGGGGAGCTAGTTTAAGTCAGTTTTTCCTGTCAAATTCTGATTTATAATATAATAGTTTAAAATAATCTACATTTTATAATTAATAATAATTTAGTCACATTGAAATGATAACTTACCGCTCCTATAACCAGACTGGCGGCAAGTAAAGAAGCAATCACAATAAGTGCAACATATCCTGAATCAGTTGATTGCGAGGAAGAACTGGAACCGTCCGTTTGTGTAACATTGCTGGCAGGCCTTGTTCCAACTAAATAAATTAAAAGAAATAAATTAGGATTATTAATTAAGAAAAATCATAATATTTTTATTTGCTAGTAATATAATGAACACAAAATACATTAAAAAAAAAATTATATACAATTTACAAGAAATAATAACTTTTTTTGTTAAGAAAAGTCGAATGGAAATCAAAAATTGAAAAATATAAATATGTAGATTTAAAGAAAAATTAAATATATTAAAAATAAACATGAAAGTTATACGTGTTTTTATTTCTTAAACATAAATACTGTGTACATAATTATTTACACTGAAAAATGTAGATTGAAGATAGAAGCTAAAAATTCAGAATTGCAAAATTCAGAACCCCAGATTTAATTAACAGAAATGGCCTTAAATCAGTTCTCTTCAGGACAAACATGTTTTACAAATGACATTTTATATTTCAAGCCGTAAATTAAACTACTTCGTAAACAAAAATCAAATTTCTTTAATGTTGATGAAATAAATAAATAAGGTCCGTTGCTTAATGCGAGTACTGTTGTCAGGGATGGAGGGAACCTAGTTTTAAGCCGAATTGGAACGGCTAATTTGAGAAAGCACTTTTCATAACAACAATTACTCTTGGAGGATTTGTCAATTCCTTGCAAGAGGCAGTACCCCTAAAAAAAATCTTTTTAAATGACACAGGCAGGGATTGAACCTATAACCTCTGGCATGACAGTGCACTAACCATCAGCAATTACAGTGCTGAAATATGTCAAGAAAAATCTCAAACTTTCTCTCGCTAGCTTAGTACTTCCTTAAATGTGTGACAATTGTGGAAGAACTTATGGAACTTTGGTATTGAAGAAACAAAAAAAGTGTCAGTTACAGATGTACATAGATGTTAACTCAAACTTTTGCTTCCCTACCATTGTCCTCTGCGTTTTCTTTCACCAGTAACTTTATCATTTATGAATCTTACGTTCACGTTCAATACAATCTTAATGTGAAAAGTGTATGCACACCTGTAGAAATTAGCTTAGATCATAGCACTTGCAAAAAACGAAAAAAGGTGTTGAATTTAGGTCCAGATCAGTCCTGTTCTACTTGTCGATAGTGTTTGAGAAAAGTTTGCAAAAAAAAATCAATAACTGTCCTGCAGCTTACTCCCTAACTGTCTGGTCTTCGTAACGAGCACAGCTGTGTCACAGTGCTTTTGAACGTCATTGAAAACATAAAGGAGCTTTAGATAAAGACAAGGTATGTCTTGCTCGATTTCGCAAAAGGCTTTCGACACAGAAAACCACGTTAACATTGTGTAACGAAGCTCATATATTTCTACTTCACTAATAGAATACAAGCAGTTTAAGCTGGGAATAGCTTGTCACATTTTATTGCCAATTACGGCAGGTGTACCTCAAGGGTCTATATTGAGTCCAATTCTGTTGTCTACTTATGTCAAAATACTTCTATCCTTGGTCGATAACTGTGTCTGTCACAGGTACTCTGTATCTTTAAGTTACCTCCTTGGACTTAATGAGGACGAAGCTTAGAGTCCCAATGGACAACTTAAACAGTTTTAAACTGGTCCTATTTAAATGGTCTTATTTCGAACCCTAATAAATCAAGAACGAGTCTAGATCTTAAAAATTTTCTGAAGATTGTGTTGGGCCGTGCTCCTATTGAATATGTTTAAAATGAACAAACTATTCGTTTTCGATACAATTCGTAGAAAAACACGGAACAGGAGGTCAAGAGGGTATAATAACGAAGGAAGTTGTCAAAAGAAAAAGTGTAAATCCTATTTAAGGTTAGGAGAGGATTTATCGTGAAAGTTAAGGTCGGTAAAACTAGGGTTTTCGAAAGTATGAACCGTATTTGATTCGGTGTGAAATGTTGTGATAAGTATGTAGATTTGGCGGAATATTGCATATATTTTGCCTATGAATTGGTTGATATAAGTGTCATATTTAAGATTAAGCTATAGATATCAAATCAGCAGATCAAGGTTAATAGAATTAACGCAGTCTTCAATAAGTTCCCATTAAACAGTTCTTTAATTATTATTATTATACGAATAGAAGAAGTTGTCATTTGGCTATGAAACTTGTTAATATAAAGAAAGATAGTAAAGGTCTAACCATAGAGCCTTGTGGAACACCTCTTAAAGTGGAAAGAAAACTTAAGCATGTTTTCTAATACTAAGGCATGAAAGAAGTTAATAGTAGAGCAACGGGAAAAGTTAATCAGAATCAAAAGTTTGTGGTGTAGTGTCAAAATATTTAGCTATTTAATAAGTTAGACCAACATTTTAAACCTTTTTTTTTCGTTTTGATAACTAGTAAATTGTAAATTGCTTATAATTCAAAAACGAGCTTTCAAACATTTCTAAAAATTGATAGTTCTTGAAAACAAAACAAAAGAAAATAAGCTTAGACGGACCTATTAATTGGAATTCCTAACTGGTTGACTGGACCTGGATCTACGATAATAACGCCATATGGATTGGATGACAGACATCATAATATGCATTTAACAAATTGCTAAAAGTTTAAGTAGCCATTCCGTAATTTTAACTTTAGCAAATTGTTAAGAGATAGTTAGATGTTTTACTTAATCGTTGGAAATCTTGCGTCAATGATTCTTAAAATCCCTAACAACTTAGCTCATTTCAATAGTTTTAAAAGGATGGCATCATTACAAAAGTCTTTAATATCGCACTATCATTTCTGACGGTTCAAATATGGAGTGTGAAGTTGGGTATTGAATTTTCTCCGAGTCCATAAATATCTTAAAGACTTTTCGGCTACCTGATGGTGCCAGTGTATTTCAAGCTAAATTATGAGCAATCAATTAAGCATGTACAATCAAAAAAAAAAATCAAATCAAACTCAAACCAAAATAGAAAGACGGCTATCTGCAAGGAAAGTCAGGTGCCTACTATGACTTTGATATTCCAAAATATCTTTTATACTGGTCCAATACTGTCGGAATAAATGAACAGCCTAAACATCAACCTACCTTCCACTCTTATTTGGGTTCCTGGACATAAGGATCGCTCGGTTCGGCCCTAAATAGGTAACTTCCGGAAAGGGTAAATATTCTTTTTGGAGCTACGAAGGATACAATTTTCTCAATTTTTCTGACAGAACCAAACCGCAGGCAGGTGAACTAGTCTAACAAACCTTTATTTTATCCAAGAAGATATGTTCTACCTATAACAAAAACCGTTCTATCGCACTTTTATACACATCCAGTCATGAAATATTTAGAGTCACTGCTATATGTACGGGACACTGGCTGATAGAAGAGCATTACCGAAATTACAGAAATGAACATAAAAAGGAAATTGTAATCCACTATCTCTGTAAATGTACCTGCCCTTGACAGTTCTAGAATATCAACTTTCTGAAGGAAATTCCTATTTGCTGAGCTTTGCAAATTGAAAATCAAAGATCTGATTTTTTTTCGGAACTCAACGAAATGGTACTTCCGTCGCTGAAGTGTCTATATAAATCCGTTACAAAATATTATTTCTTAAAACATAGGTCCAACGAGTTTATTATACCACAAGGAGGTTTTCCAGCGCTAATTGAGGCACACAACAAGATTGCTTTTAATTGTTAAATCTATCTTTACCTCTAACTCTACCCATTCTGGAAATCTCAAGGAACAAAAGATCGATTTCTAACATCCCATACCTACCGCTGAATTTCAAATTATTCAAGAATTCCAGTCTCTAAAAACCCCCTCATTTCAAAACCCTAAATGACTTTCGTCCTATATATACACATATAAACAATATGATGAAAACGATATGTTTTAACTACAGTATAATCTTATCAAGCAGTTCCTTAAAAATTCCAAAAACATTTTGTGGATGCACGAAAACTACATAGCGCACCCATTTTGAGATATATTAAAATTCTAATCGAATTTTCATTCCCAAACAAAAGTGAGAAGTTTAAAAGAAAAATAACTGTTAAAATGAAACAACTTTTGGCTAAGAGAGCTTTTTATAACACACTATACCGTCCAAAACTCAAAACTCAAAACACCCAACACAACACAACACAACACAATACAAAACAGACAGACTGTGTGTCCTGAAAACTAAACTTTATTAGTTTACATCCGAAGGAAATTAGGTCTTTTAGAATGTGAAGAAAAGTTTTTCATGCATGTGCGGCTGGGCGGCGGCAGTAGTCCTTTACGTTCGTTATAACGTCCAGCATATAATTTCCATCATCATTTCCTGAACTTTCTTTGAATTTAAATCGCCTTCATGCCTCCATGTTTTTTTTTGTCTGTGTGTTGGATAAATATTTAAGCCTTCCTCTTAAAGGAAGGACGATTGCAGGAACCCACATATTCTAGTATTACAGAGAAACAAATAGAAAAAGCAAGAGCGATAGAAAGAGACGTAAGACAAAAAAATAAAATAAAATCAAATTAAGAAAATAGCGCCACCGTATGTCGGTGAAGATTCGTCGACTGCTTTTCATGCTTTGCCCTTTCTTCGTCGAATGATTATGTGTTTTTTTTTTTTTTTTTTTTTTTTTGAAAATTCCTTTGGGAGCAATAGATGCGGGGGAGCACTCTGAAAGTTATAATTTACAACATCCCTCGTTGGGGGTTGTTCCAGGATTTGCAGTGCTTGCTTTTTCGTCTTTCGAGTTCTTCATTTTCTATCGCTCAAAGTTAAATTGCTGGGAGAAAACTTTGCACCATTATGGTTTGTACTTTTCCACTACGAAATCCTTTTGTTGGTCCTGGTTCGGGTTGATATGGCAAAGGATGTTACTTTTCTACTTTTTTTTTTCGCTCTGCAAAGACTTCATTTTATCTTCTTTTATTTTTCTAAGAATGTGTTTTTAATTTTAGTTCTTCATCTTCATCTTCGTCTTCGTCTATGTTTCTTAATGTTTCCCATTTTATGTGTTAAATTAAAAACGATTTACGATCTTCACAGTACATCATAGTTAAGTTGGAATTATTTTATGTCTTATAGAGAATCTACCAGGATACCTATGTACCTACCTACAACCTAACCTAGCAAGGACCAAGCTGTTGTTTTGCCGCGCCGCTAAACAGTTCCTTTCCTTGCTCGTCTCGTTGCTGCTTCTTCAATTTATTTATTGTTTTAAATTATAAGTATGTTGATTTTTTTTATTTTTTATTCTTGTAATTTAATAGACTTAAAATAAATGTGTTTTGTTTTAAATAGAGTGCTGTACTTTGCTTTCAGTGCATTTATTCAAATGTACTTAACGAAAATGTTTTTTCTTTTTTTTTTGTAGACAAGTTTTTTAACTTTATTTTATTTTTTAACAATTGTTATGTTTAAAGTAGGTCAGGTTGGGGTGTTCTTATAAAAAAAAGGTCTTGAGCAAAAGGAAAATCTCATTTAAAAATTTTATTTTTTCAAACTATGGAAGAGTGTTTTGATTATGTTAGGTACTTATGTACCTGTGTATGTGACAATTGAAAGAGTGCGTAAGTTAAGACTGTAGGTGATTACAATTGTTTAAAATCTTTTTCAATCTGGCAACACTTTTTTCGGAGTTGGGTTTTTTGACAGCTGCCACTTGATTTATGTTTAGTTTGATTTGTCATTTCCGTATTTTCAGAAATATGAACAATATTTCTTATACAAAGTTTTCACTTTTGTTTTTAGAAATCTGAGAACACAATTTATATGATCCGAATTTTAAGTTCTTGTAAGTTGCTCAATTCCAAAAGGATTTCATTGCTAAGTGCGAATTGAATTATGTTCCTATTTTATTCTACTGCTCCGTCAATCCGTCTTAGAAATATAAACGGGGCAATAAAATACTGAATACTGAATGAAAAAAACAAGTCCAGTGAATTAGCCCAACACGAGATTGTAACGATCCCAATTTTCAGAAGAAAACGTTGTTCAGCGATCGAAATCATTATTGAGTGATTGTAATTCAAAAGCCAAAGATGATACACAGTTATATCATCAAAAAAAAACTTTTTATGTGATTTTTTTTAATTATGTTAAATCTTTTGATATTTTTGTTCTTTTTGAAACTCATTTGTTATAGAAGGGAAAAAGATAGATTTAAGAAATTATTTTTGAGTATGAATTTAGATGGGATAATGCTGTTAAAACATCAATCTTTGGTCGTGGCAGTGGAGGAGAACTTTTCGACTATCGCAGAAATCTTGTCGGTTTAAACATGAAGTTTGAAAGGGCGAATGAGTCATGGGTGTTGGATGCCGAAGCTGGTGGCGAAAAAATGTACTTAGTTCCAATTTACCTCAATTGTAATCACTGGCAATTAGACTTTGAAAAACTGTGTGACAAATTGCAAGACATTGGTTCGACGAACATAATGCGCTTACTGGAGATTTCAATGCCAGGATTGGCCAATCACAAAATAACCACATTAGTTCATTATCATTACCCATTTTTGAACCTGAACCGTAATTCGAAAGACGTTTTGTGCGATAGTAAGGGATCGAAAATCTTGGAACTTGCAGATGAATTCAACTGTCATGTTCTAAATGGAAGTTGTGCAGGAGACGCTAAAGGGGAGTATGCCTTCATGAGAGGAACTAGTTGTTTTGTCATTGACTATTGCTTCATATCTGGAAAATGGAATAATGTCATAAGTAATTTTGAAGTAGGAGTGGAAACGTTTTCAGATCATATGCCGCTTGAAATAGCACTTTCGTGTACAACATCACAATCTCCAGTCAATACAAGACAGCTTAACCTTGTTCCAAAACTGATTTGGAACGATAGGAACCGAAACGTTTACCAAACAAACTTAAACAAAGAACAGGAGACGCTTGGAAATTTGGATATTCGTGCTGATATAAACACCCTTCTAGAAATGATTAAGAAAGCAAACCCGAAAAACAATCCGCAAAAGAATAGAGCATTAATTAAACAAAAATGGTTTGATGTTGAATGCATGAAAGCAAGGAAATTGTCGTTTAATTACCTCAATATTTTAAGAACCCACAACCTACAGATTTTTAGAAAATTATTTACGGATGCGAATAGGAATTTTAAACGATTATGTTATGCCAAAAGAGTTTCCTTTGAAAATTTAGTATTGCCGTTATAAATAACACCCGCTCATCATCAAAGTTTTGGAAAGCTGTTAAGCATCTTAATGGAAAAATAAATACTTTCGCTCTGGGTTTGCAGGCATCTGATCTTAGAGACTACTTCATCAGCCTTCTCAATCGCTCAACAAATGGTCCTTTGGTGCAACATGCAGCTCCCTCGATCCTCGTTGAGTACTTAGATGCCCTTTTTTCGATCCAAGAAGTACAAGAAGTTGTTGCAAATGTAAAATTAAACAAAGCCCCAGGGGATGACCGAATCCCCTTTGAATTCTTCAAACACGCCACGGAAAAATTTATCTTTGTTTTAACATCCGAAATCAACCGAATTTTCGAAAGTGCCTCTATTCCGGAAGTTTTTCATAAGTCAATTATTTTTCCGATTCACAAAAAAAAGGTAGCTACGAGGACCCAGCAAACTACAGAGGGAGTTCTTTTCTTAACACCTGCGCTAAGCTATTTGCTGGACTTATTCACCACAGACTGTCGAAGTGGGTGGAGGACAAGAACATTCTATCGGAATTTCAGGAAAAGTTATTCAACCATAGACCATACTTTCTCACTGCTGATCTTTATAAAAGGAAGCAGTAGAAATTATACGCTTTCTTTATAGACTTCCGTGCAGCTTTTGACTCTGTCGACCGTCAAGCTCTCTTTTACAAGCTCTCTGTATCAGTTGTGTCAAGTAAAGTTATAAACGTGCTAAGAGCGATGTACGACAACAACTTAGCTTACGTTTGGGATGGCGAGTCTATATCCGAGGAGTTTGCAACAGTAACTGGTCTTAAGCAAAGCTGTATTCTTAGCGCCCTCCTATTTATAATTTTCATAAATGATATTACTGATGAAGTGAGAGGTGTTATCACAGGATTGACTGTTACAGCCCTTATGTATGCACATGACATCGTGCTATTCTCCGAAACAGTAGATGGCATGCAGATGATGATAAACAGGCTTGCGATATATTGCAATCGATGGAATCTGGAAGTTAATTTGCAAAAATCGAAGATGATGATTTTCAGATGTGGGGGTGGCAGATATTCAAGAAATGAGCAAAGGAAATATAACGGACAGACAATCGACACTGTGCGCGAGTACAAATACCTAGGAGTTTTGGTAACCTCAACCCTGAATATGAGACAACATCTGGAGGAAAAATTGGCGGAGGCCAAGTGCGCAATCTCTTCGTTATGGGAAAGGTGCTTCAGAAACAGGTTTGTTGAGCACAGTGCTAAGCAAAAGTTGTTCCACTCTACAGCCCTGCCAATCTTGCTCTACGGAACGCAAGTTTTGGGATATTCCTCCTTTGAATCTGTGGAAAAATTCCTAAGATATTTTGTGAAAAGAATACTTCGACTACCCCAAACTACATGGTTTACCTAGAAACAGGTACACCACCTTTGATTATTCACACCCTCGCAATACACTTACTCCTTTGCCCAGCGTTAAACCAAGCATAGAAGTTGCCTTATTGACAATAAAATTAATGTGATGTGTAAACTCACAGAACAGAAATAAATACCTAAATCTTTGAATGTGGAGACGCGACAGAGTTTTTGCTGTGATATACAATAATCAAATACACTAACGATTCGTTTTCTAGTAAAAGTTATCGTCTAGCATTTTAAGGGTTGAGGGCAAAGCTATTTTTCCCCCACCAAAATGTGAAACTATCAATGTCGGCTTGTAAAATTATATGATCATGGATGGACTTTATAATCTTAAAAACTTTCTGTCATCAGCAAAAATGAGAACTTCACTTGAGCGTAGACATGACGAAACGTCGTTAATAGACAGGATGAACAGAAAAGGGCCAAGATGGCTTCCCTGGGGAACACCAGATTGAGCAAGAAAAGGTTCTGAAAGACAATTTATAAATTTTACCTCATAGGATCTGTTTTCAAGGTATGATTTGATCCAATCTAAGAAAAATATTGGAAAACCAAGAGCTTGAAGTTTAAATAAAATAATTCCGTGGCTTAGTTGGTCAAAAGCTGGAGAGAAGTCAGTGTATACACAGTGAACTTCGTAATCTCGTTCCAAAGCGTTTGAACATATGTTTGAGAATGTGATGAGATTAGTATCGTTTGGTCTTTTTTTCACAAAACCATGTTTCTGTTTGCAGATGAGATTTTTACTAAAAATTGCTACACTTTCACAAACAACTTGTTCAAACAATTAAGGAATGCAAGGAAGCTTTGCAATGGGCTTGTAGTTTGTTATATCCGCCTTGTTACCTTTTTTTGAAAATTGGTGTTAAAAGTGACTTCTTCCTGAGAAATTTGCCTGTTTTTAGAGAAAGTTTGAATAAGAACTTAAGGGGTTCAACTAAAGCATTACTACACTTAGTACTATCGGGGGAATACCATCGGGACCGGCTGAGCAGTCATTATTCATCGCAGATAAAATATCAAGGACCGTACTCTGTAGCACAGGGATGTGACTACAGCTATTTTGCGAAGAGAAGTGAAGATTATGAAAATATACTTCATCAACTTCTGGAGTGCTATTAACGAATGACTCACGGAAATTTGTTGCGAAAGTGTTACAGATATCAAGAGTTTTATCTAACGAAAGGTTTTTGTTAGTGAAGCTAACTGGAAAGCCATTTGATTTTTTCTTTAAGTTTACAAGTTTCCAAAATTTGTTAAGATTATCTTTCAAAGAGGTGCCCATATCAGTAAAGAGACTTAAATTCATTAAAGAATCCAACATAAACAGAGAAGTTGATTGGAGACAGAGTTTTGAGATAAGTTTTTCATGCCTTATTTCTTTTGTTTCGAAGTAAACGCAATTCTTTCCTGTACCAAGGGTGGTTAGAGTTAGTATTTCTTGATTTCTTATAAGGTAGTTTTTTTCTAAACTATTATTAAGGATGTTATAAAAAATTGAAACTGTTTCGTCAATATTAGAAAATGCTAAAGTATCAGCAATTCCAGAAATGGTTAAATCTTCAGACAACAACTGGAAATTTGCTCTTTTAAAGTCAAAATTATTTAAGCAATCAAATTACTGTGTTCAGTAAGGTGATTACTTAAGTCAAGAAAAATGTCCAGGGGGGGGGGGATATTTATCAATATTAGTAATTCCTGATCTAGATTCTAGAACAAGAGTACTAATAGCGTCAGAAGAATTCCAGAAGTCAAAGTAAAAAGGATTTTATCGAGAAAAGATAGTTCCAACTGTGAAGAATAGAGAGAGAGACTTCAAGGCAAGATTCGTCTTCCGATGGAGTCCAATTAATGTGTGGTAAATAAAAATCACCTAAAAGTAAGATATTGGTGTCAGAGCTGGACAAATTTATAAGATAGTCTAATGCCAAGGAGAGTTCGCTATAAACAGGCTCTAAACTTTTTGGAGGAATGTAAACGTTTAAAATGAAAAAAAGTCTTAGTCTGTACCATTATCTTTACACATACCAGTTCAATTGATAATAAAAATGGAAAAGATACAGGAGAAGAGAAATATGTATTTTTTACCGATATGAGAACACCTCCACCTAAATCCTTTGCATTACCAACATGACGATCGTTTCTGTAAACTTCGAACTCTTGGCTGAAAAGTTCTGTGTCGGAAAAGCTTGAATTAAGCCAAGTTTCTATCATACGTCATGTGGAAATGATTGGGAGTTGAGAAAAATGTCAGCAGTCTTACTACGAAGTCCCCTTACGTTTTGGTAGAAGAGGGCAAGTTTGTTGAGTTTTTTGGCTTGGTTTTCAAAGAAACACCTTGTTCTTGACTTTGTATAAATTCTTTGACTAAAGTCTCTGCGGGCCATATATTTCTATTGGAAATTGAATCGAAGAACGTGGGATTCGTTACTAATTTGAAAGAAGAAACAAAGTTATTTGGTTTATTGATCTTAGTACACCTAATGGATGAGCTACAAGGTATGCTCTTGGTAGAAACTACGTGAGGAGTTATATCTTCTGGCGTTGTTAGTGGGTCTAGACGAGATATAAAAATTATTTTTGGTTTTAATACAGCTTTGATAGAGATAGAATTGTTTATTACTGTTTCAGTAACGGAGTCGCTAGTGGAAGCTGAATTTAAGTCAAGAATTGAAGTTATATGAGGAGTCTCAGTGGATTCTGAAAGTATTGGGGTGATGTTAACATTAGTTCTAGCAAGCACAGAGTTTTTTCGGCTTCTTTTTTTTTAGAATTTTTCTTTTGTTTATCAGGTACACCTTCTGCGTTATTAACACCAGAACCTGATTGCGCGAAAATATCTTCACTTGCAGAAGATAAGGTAGACTGACTTTTGGGCCTAGCTAAATTATCGGACGAAGTGGAACTATCAACCATGATGTTGGTTGCAGAATATGCACTTAATTTGCAAACTGCAGTATTAAATGAATTCAGTAGCACTTTAAAATCTTTAGAAAGTTTTAAAATGTCAGCCTTAAAAGAAGACATTTTAATAGCTAGTTGAGATACAGATAGCTTACGGCAGTCGTGACATTACCAGTAAGCAAATTTAGAGAAGTCTCAGCTGAATAACGCTCTTTAATGTGCAATTCCATCCACACTAATGACTTCGTGCCCGTCTGTCGATATTTTTAAATGTTTTATAAATTATTGATAAAAACATTTTTCTTGAAAGATAAAAAAGTTTGAAGTTCGTTCGCGAAATACTTGACTCACAAATCGTTTCTTATCTGTTTTTAGTTGTTTTTGTTGGCCATCAAGTTTTACCAAAGTTCAAAAACGTTATTCTTCAATTCATGCAAAACAAAAATTATTTTCCATGCAATGTAATTTTTTGTTCGCAATATATTCGAAACTTAAAATAAATAACTCAGTTCAGCAAATTTGGTTGAAGAGACTCAGTTCAGCAAATTTGGTTGAAGAGACTCAGTTCAGCAAATTTGGTTGAAGAGACCGCCATCCCCTCATTTTAGATTCTATGTTTTAATGTTTATTTTACGTTTTTACTGATTAATTCACGAAAGCACTATTCCAAAAAAGGGTTTAAGTATATTCATGAAATTAGTTAGTCGTGCAATCTATTCAATATTTATTTGTTGCTTCAATGACTCAGGAAACATATTTAAAAACGTACGCAAAAATGTCTTATGTTCTAAAAATGTGCTCTGTCTGTGTTTTTTTTCTTAATTATGTTTTAACTTAGCACTCACAGAACTGCTTACACATATTTAGGTGTACACTAAGCAAAACAGGTTCGAGAAAACGATTTAAAATGTCATAACTTGAAAGGCAGAGCTTCGTATGAAATGTCACATTCACGAAGTACGGCAAAAAACCATTTCTCTGTACTGATAGAACTATAAATGTTGAGCTGAAGTGTGTACTCGTGAGCACTCATTAACGAACGAGTATTACGATTGAATTTTGGTAAGGGGATTAATGAATTTTTATATCGTTAGAAGATGTATTCATCAATACCCCTAATTTTTCGAAAATAATATTAAGATAAATCCAATTCTTCTAAATTTTTCATGTATAATAATCTGTAATCAATCATTAATCTATTTCTACTCAATTTGCTTTGCTCCTTGAATTGACCTTTAGACAAAAAAAAAACACAATTTTCTTCATGGTTAACTTGTACGCACCTACACATTTTAATTTCAATTTAATTTTCGTTTATCACAAGCTTCTGGCTATATGGGAATGAAATAATGAATATATAAGTTATTTTTAATATTTCTAATAAATGCTTTTCAATTTTCAGTCTGCACACATATCTACTTATATAAAATATAGATAAAATGCTAATGAAGCACTTATCCAACTAAAACACTTCAATTAATACAAAATTGAATTATCTAAAAAGTCAAGTTAGTCCAATTAAAATGATATCATAGCATTTAAAGCGCTAGTGAAAATGTCGTTCTTTGTGAGCCATCATTGCTTTAGGTGCTTTCAATTTTAAGGTTGAATAGAATTTAATAATTTTGTGTATGAACTATAAACTCTGAATTTTATTTATTTAAGTATAACATATTTAAAATTTAAAGAATCTGCAAGCTTTAGGAAAATGGTTATGGAAAACTTGCACACATTGGTCTTAAAATTTTGATCATTGAAATAGGAGGAAAAACAGAGTTGGCTAAAGCAATGCACATTCTCGATGTGCGGTTGAAAAAAGAATCTCTGTTCTTTAAAATACTTCCAAAATTGAGCTCAAGGGTTAAGTTCAACAAACAATCCAGAAAGTGGGACTACGACTAAATTGTTTAAAAGGAAAATGCAACTGGTTTATTCGACAGAGCATTGTTTGTAAAAATATCGGTAAAGCGAAAAAAGGTGTTCAATATTGAGGCCATTTTCAAACGATTTAAAAGTTTCAGTTATATTTATATCGTCTATAGTTTTCAAAGTAGTAGTACCCGTTTCATGATGGTAAGTGCGTTGGACGGGTACTGACAAATCCTTCAAGAGTAATTCTTGTCATGAAAAATACTTTCTCAAATTAGTCGTTCGGATTCAGCCTAAAATTGTAGGTCCCTTCCATTCCTGACAACAGTACTCGCACCCAAGAATGGTTGAGAGTTGTAAGTCACTAGGCTCTGGTTCCCAACGGACTGTTGCAACACCCAATGTATTTATTTTATAGTTTTCAAAGCTCTTCTTTGGATTCCATCCAAAAGACTTGAACTTGTTTGAATGAGAACCAAATATGAAAGTTAAATTTAAGACTTTGGTCAAATAAAGGCTTCGTAAATAACAGCCCGATCAGAAGAGATGAAAAATGCCTTCCACCGGATTGGGGAATTGTTATAGCTTGAATGAAATATAGTCCAGTTTATTATTATTGGTATCGATGAATATTGGAACAGACACTGAAGACATCGTTTTTAAAAAGTGACATAAAGTCCAAACAAAAATTCTACGTGAGCTTATTAAGATATTTATGATATTTGTTACAACTTTTCAACGATAAATGTATTTAAGAGCATGACTTATACGAACTGTGGTAATTGTTTTCTTCATAGAAATTTTGTCTGCGCAGCTGTTGAAGACCATATTCAGAAGCATTGATTTGAAATGAACAATTTTGTTCTTTATATGAAGAGACTATAATTTTGGCATTGGTTATGGCAAACGTAGCGGACATTGCGCCAATTTTACGGTAGACGTGGTGGCCCCTCACAGTCGACTCTTCAACGTTTGTTGGAAAAATTAAAGACGACTGGTTTAATAAACAATCAGCCACCACACGAACGTTCAAGAAACGCAAGATCGGCTGAGAACATCTCCGCTGTCCGTGAAAGTGTGCAGTAGAACCCGAGGGAGTCTATTCCTCGCCGTGCACAAGAACTCGGCCTTTCGCAGGCTTCAACTTGTCGAATTTTGCTTCAGGATTTGGACCTACATCCGTACAGGATTCAACTGACCAAGGAGGTCAAAATTCATGACTATAGAAAATCCTGTTTGTTTCTTGACTGTGCTTCGAATCCCAACCCCAATTTGGCCGAAAAATCATCTTTAGTGAAGAGGAGCAGTTTTGGATGAATGGCTGTGTTAAAAACCAAGATTGCCGTGTATGCGACGTCACTAACCCACGCGGGGTTTACCAGGTGATAATGCATCCTCAAAAAGTTACAGATTAGTGTTTATTTTGGCCCGGTGGCGTAATTGGTCCGTGTTTTTATGAAAACGACGTTAGTGAGGCTGTCACCGTTAACAGCGAACGCCATATAACGATAGTAAATAATTTCTTATGACACAAAATGAACCATATGGACCTAGATATGGACCACCGTTTCTTGAAGTAGAAGGTCTAAAGGTGAACATATCACAGGCTATCGCTTAAATTCAGCCGGATTTATGCTGCAAAGTCATTGAAAATTAGACCACTCGGATCCGTGCCACACCGTAAGAAGCTGAAGCGGGCATTTGAATGATGTCATATTCCACACTTAATGGCATACATTATCACACACAGCTTGTTTTATTTCATTTCAACATCCACCACCCGCTCGTATTGAAAAACCGTTTACTTCATGGAAAAAATGTGTCACCAACAAACCATCACTCTACTAAATACAGACTATTTCAAGCAGTGACCAAATCGATTAAGCTTTATAGAGGGCAAGTGTGGGGCTATAAAGAATATGAAGATGTGGACAAAGCTCTTCGGTTCTACTTGAAACAAATTTTCTCTCCCTTTATCGACCATAAGCTACATGTTTCATATTGAAACGGAGATACCAACGCTGTTCCCCGGGCGAAACGCTTGAAATAAATTGAAAAGATCAATAATCATAAAAACGAATTTTTAATCCATCAGTGTTTCAACAACCAGGCAAAAGCGTCGTAGCACACAAAATATCAAAGTACCCTAAAATTCGACCTAGGTTCTCTATTACAAACATTCTAACAATAGGCCTCTTACGGAGATTATATCACTTATGATACGCGCAAGAGGAGAAATACTTCCTCTCAACTTCATACCACATAGAACTAATCTGCAACATGCACGCTTAAGGAAACGTGGCAAATTTTCTAGGACCGTGTTCAATTCTCAAAAAATTTAGATGAGATATTTTGAAAAACAAAAAAACAGATGACACGCGAAGAAGTAAACCAAATTCTAAAAGGCTTAAAAAGTTGGAAAAATTTGTACAAATTTGTTTGTTTGGCATTTAATGAAATTTAATCTTCGGGATCCTATAATTTTGATAGACAATAATTTTATCGAATAAAATAATGTGGAATGAGAACCACTGGAAAGGGCTATACAATGTTATTTTGTAATCACAGAAGGTGATAACTTTCTCTTCATTAAACATCAAAACGTATCAAAATATTAAAATAAGCGAAACGAAAACATGATTCAAAAAAGGTAAGCATATTTTATAATGTTGCGTTGTTTTATTTATTCTTTTCTATTTAAAAATAACTTAACTCTTGACTTATTCTTTTGTTTTTGGTTTTGATTTTGTTGTGACAGAAGATTGACGGTTTAACTTATTACCTTCCAATGGATATTCCAGTCAAAATAGTTTAGAAATTAAAAATATAGCGATCAATTACAGAAATTTGATTTTTTAAAAGGCGATAACTAAGTAATGAATTATTTAATTTTTAAACCATGCAAAGAGTTATCAACTCGAGTTATAGAATATGGGTACTGGTTCTTGACATATGACCGACATCTCTCTAATACTTTTTGATTTAGATTCCAGTGACAAATCTGTGCGATTACAGTAACCTCCAATTCTAAGTTAAAAAGGAAACTCACAGGATCAAAAGCGAGTACTTTGGGAACTCTCCAATTCGTATTAGTGTCTATGACAGTTAAACACATTTCAAAAGCTAACGAGATAATTCTTTCAAATTAAACCTCAAAATTTAAATGGAAACATTTTAAGCTGTCAGAAAATGCCGAAATTTTGTTCACCATTATTCATTCAAAAGTGACATTTTGTGTCTCATTTCCACAAAATTTTCTATGTTTTGTCAAATTTAAATTTCGAACTCACAACATTTTCGCAGTTTACAATTCTTGTCTCATTACGATTTCAAAATGCGTGTTCCTATTAATTTAAATCAGTCCATTTTTCCTATCGTTTTATTGCTTATCCTTGCCTAAGGCCTTAAGTTAGAAAATACGTCAAAACACTAAAACTTTTCATTTAATTACTGAAACTTAATTCAAGTGAAGGTAATTTTATTTTTATACAGTTTTAGTACATTTTGAGACTTATTTTAAAGACACCGTAAAGTGATGGCATTCAACACAAAAACAAATGTTTACGACTGACTGCACTGCCGGCTTCGTTCCGGCGGCGATGATGGTGTGGTCAAGACGTTTACCTATTTCTAAAAGCCTACAAAAAAGAAACTTAATCTAGCATATTATTGCAATGTGATTTAAAGTCTAACATTAACGTAGACTATAAACTACCTTTACTTTACTTCAAAAACCTTAATCTACGTCAAATATAGCTACTTTGAAGATTTCAGTTAAAATTAAATGTAGCTAAGCATGAACTTCTTCGTTGTTCCAGACATTGCTCATTGCTTAAAAAAAAGACTAAAAACTACCCACCTGTACCCAACCTCAGTACAAAACCCTGTAGCAACGCACTTACATACCTAAAGTAGGCAATACAAATAAAATAAAAGAAGAAGAGGAATGTTTTCTGAAATAAGATATTAAAATTGCTTTAAAGTGGGCGAAACGATGTTTTCTCCAACTCGCAACAGCAGCATCATCATCGTCATCATCATCAACCATTGAAAAGAACAAAAATATCGATTTACAACATCCCTATAACCTACAAACATACAAACAAACATTTATAAAAATACAACCCTATCGGTTGTTGTTGTTTTTTTGGTTTTTGATAAATAAAAATAGGGTTTTTTTTTTTTGCTGTAACCTAAGCTTGTACGAACCTAACCCATAGTAGAGTCTAGAGGCATGGAATTGGAATTGGAATCGTTGAAAACATCAGAAGCTCTTGTATATAAAAGTTTATTCATTTTTTTGCTTCAAAATACATTTAT
Source organism: Eupeodes corollae (assembly GCF_945859685.1). Taxonomy (NCBI): domain Eukaryota; kingdom Metazoa; phylum Arthropoda; class Insecta; order Diptera; family Syrphidae; genus Eupeodes; species Eupeodes corollae. The sequence goes on from NC_079147.1 coordinate 154,956,666, forward strand.
TTGACTCAGGGATGCTTAACTTCAGTTCCTTTTTTTTGGACTTTTTTACAAAGACTTTACAAGAGAATTGAAGTGAAAGGTAGCATCCTCTTGGCTTTATCTGCCACTTCTGCTGATGCTATTGCTTTTATTTCTGATGTAGCTGCTCTTCTGTTGTTGGTGTAATTTCCTCCAGATAAGTAAATAAACATCACAGTAAAATGTCTTTCTATAGTATGAAAAAAGAAAAACTCTACAAAACAACCCTATAGCTCTTAAAATTCATCAATCCACTTGGCTCTGGTATTTGGTTTGGTTTGGTTTCTTTCTTTGGCAAAAGGGTTTTTCGTCTTCGGTTAGTAGGTTAGACTGCTTTGGTAAAGGAATCATTACCATTTTACAATCGAAAAGAAGTTGTTTTTTGTTTTTTGTATTTTGTTTTTATTTTGGTTGTGCTTTATTTTATTTTATTTTATTTATTAAAGGCGTATTCTCTTAAGTGGCTTCCACCAGTGCCTATAAATTGTTCTTTGATCACATTCCATCAGTGCGATATATATACGCGTTTTCTAAACCACCATCGCGTCGTCGTACCGCCCCAGCATCAACCATCAACCATGATGATTCTTCATCGTCATCGTAATTCTTATGGAAATGCCCTGCTATACACTTAAGGCAATGGTAAGGGCAAAGTGAAAGCCAAAGGCAGTTCAATGAAATTTTGAAGCTGAAACGATTTGTTTGGCATCTTGTCGATCAAATCGACACAGAAAACTCAAAAAATCATTCAATTGCTATCATTTTGTTTTTTCTTTATTTCAATCGATTCTTTATACATTTTCTTGTGCTTTGTATTTATGACTCAACGATTTTATAATTTTTCAAACTTTGCAAATCAACAGTTCTTTGCGCCCCGCCACCACATAGTGCCGGTGTATACTGTATATATATGCTTTTTTGACTTTATCGAGTAAAAATTGAAATCGAGGTGAAATGGTGAAGGGTGAAATGTGGATGGTGACCATGTGTGGTGTTTTTGTGTTTGTAGAAAGCAAAATTGTATTCTTCGATTAAATTAAGTCTATCAAAACAAGTTGTATTTCCACCCTTAAAAAATTTTGCCATTTTTTCTAAATTACTAAGTGCGCCTATAAGTTAACCCTTAAGCTCGACTCCAAACGTATTGTCAAATGTAGAGATTCTTCTTTTAACTGCACATCAAGAATGTTGAAGGTTTTCCCTCCCATTTTAGTATCACTGGTGAAAAACTTTTTTTTCCCGTCCCACAGACAAATATAATATTTTTTAAATGATAATGATTCTTGAATTCGAATCTCGTCTTCAAATTTTTCTACCGCATTAGGTTTTAAAAGTATGCCTCTTTATAAATGCTAGAAAGAACCAAAAACGGGTTTTGAAGCTAAGTTTAAGTTTTAAAATATCTCTAATATCGAACAATGAATTGTTTCTGAAAATTTTCATTAGTTTTGGGTCTTTATTTTGCTGCATATGAAGTTCTTAGAAACCCTTGAAATTGATGTTTTCATGGTTTTTAAATATATTTAGTGCAGATTTGGAATCCAAACTTTAAATTCAATTTTTTGCTCAAATTTTAAAAATATCTGTGTACAATATTATTTTAAATTTTCATAAACTTGATGTAATAGAATTTTGTAGACAACTTATTAGTTATAAAATCAAAACTTACTTTCAAACCGTTTTAGCATAATTGGTTAAGCATTTTTTTTAGATTTTTGTAAGACAGGTGAGACCTAATAGCTTTCAAAGATTTTTTAAATGCCATATAAAATAGTATAAATATTTTAAGTGAATATTGAACCATCACGGATTTAATTAAAAAAAAAAAACAACTTCATAAATTTAGATAGCCTCAAAAAGCGTGTTTTTTCGAATTCTAAAAAGTGATATATCAAAAACTTGACGTGACAAATCAATTTATAAGTTCAAAACCTATTGGAAAAGTGCCATTTTTTTTTGATAGGAAGAAAACCTTGTCGACCTTATGTTCAATAACCAATGTCCTCAAAGACCAATGAATATCTGAATGAATGAAGTTTAACAATCAAAATGTCAAATGTTTACAATTACAATTTCTTTAATTATATTCTTAAACTCTATAAGGCGAACCTTTGCTTTTGAACTCAAAGGCTAATTAAAAACATAATTGAGTATGGCTTTAGATTTATGACGTCATCGGCACACTAAGATCAATCTAAATCCATTGTGATATCCTAAACTTTCCTAAAAGTAAGTGATGAAACTTGTGATAGTGATGGATTGTTTTGTTTGTTGCATTTAGAGACTTAGATAAAGTCTTTCTGGAATATTTTTTCCAGTTCTTTAAGAATAGCTGTATAAGAAGTGTCTGCTTAAGAATTTGTTTCTACTGTGGCATGGTGTCAGTGCCTTCCTGCTCTTTCTCATCACTGCATCCTTTGCACATGTTATGGCCTAATGGGTAAGACGCATTTTCATCTTATGGTAGCGCAACAGGCTTGATCTACAAAGAGTCGTTAAGATTGTATGCCTAGATGCATAATCGAACGGGATTTCGTTCTATCGAATTTGGACCATAGTTTCCTGGCCGTGGTACATGTGTTAAGGCATTTCCATTTTAATTGATTTCTTGAAGTGTCTTGCAACTGTACTAGCTAGCTCATCAGCACTCTCTTTCCCATGTAAATCTTGTAAAAAACAGAGTCTAATCTAATGCTGTGAGCTACAAACCAACAATTATTGGCAACCTTAATTAACATCCAATTTGATTCTTGTGGCAGGAACCGATTTGAATACTGCTTGCCTATCAACCGATTTTGGTGATATCAGGTTGTGATTATGCCACAAAAGGTTTTTCAGCGTATGTCACTGTCAATACTTTGGCTTAAAGTAAGCTTCTTTAATCGGAAAGGCTGAAGGATTTCGAAAGATTGAATATCTCAGAGAAGAAACCTGAATCCGTATTCTTTCCTGCCAGGTAAGATGTTGTTAAAAGGTTTATTGAAGCAAAGACAGGGTGTCTAGTAGTCTGTATCTTATATTGTTCCCCAAGTATTTCTGTAAAATCTTCGAGTGTCCGTTGTGGTTCTTCAAAAAATTGAGTATTTCTTCCATTTCTACAGTAGGAGTGGTCATCATTGCTATGTAATACCTTTACATATCGTTCATTGTATCCTTGTAAGGGTTTTCAAATTTTTAACTTTTCCTTAACAGATTAGACCAAACTATGTAACATTAACATTATAATTTTATGATTCAGTCACCAGTGTCTGTTGAAGATCCTATTGCATCAGTAGAATACTATCTCAGCGTTTTTAGATCTCTCTGGTGTATTTGGGCCCAGTTCAGTTATTAACCTAAGATGACTGTAAGGCATTTAGCCTTTTCTGATCTTGGTATTTATACAAAGACTTATATATTCTGGGATTTTGCCTACATTTGTAAAGAGTATTAGGTTTGTTTTAAGGGGGTTGATAATTAAACCGCACCTTCATTCACCTGTTAGTTAATAGTGGTTGGGTCGCTAGTAAAGCTACATAATTCGCTTAAAGTATTTATTTAACTTCCCTGTATTTACGTTTTGGTAAAGACTTTATTTATAACCAGGGTCCAGAAATGTAGTGAAAGTACATCTCCTTGAAGCTTTCGAATGGATAATGATACTTTAATCTCGATACCAACTGTCTGTCTGTATATATACGCATGATTCATGTTATAAGGAATTTTTCTGTTTCGGGAGCTGTGAGCGCTTTTATATTAAAATCTAAAAGTTTTAGAAAATATAAAGTTCCAAAAATCGTACGATAGGAAAATAATTCGAAGAATATGTTTTGTTCTTGGCAGCATAATCGTATATTCAAAATTATTAAGTCGGATAGAAATTTCTCGAGATTGGTTATGATGACAGGGCTTATTAAAGTAAAAATAAAATTAAAGTGTTTCGGAAAAGAAAACAATCAGTTTTTAGAAAATATCTGCAAGGCTAAGTGCAAGAAAGTTTATGAAATAATTTGTAAAGGACTTCATTGAGAACAAAACAACAATAAGAAGTTTATGAATATTGAGTGTTTTTTAATAAAAGCTAGCTTATGTTAAAATTTACCTATGGAGTGATAGTTTTTTTCAGAATTTCCTGCTTCTTTTTAATGTGGGCAGTGAAAAGAATTTTCTTTCAGTATTTGTTTTTTAGCAAAACAAATCTTTGAATTTGTAAAGTTCCTTTTCCTAATAATTTTTGTTAGCTTTAATTTTGATTTCAATTTCAAATTTTGGGTTGATTTTGGTAATTTTGAAATTTGTTTTCTAAGAAATTTTTCAAAAATACGGCTCAAAAGAAATTGTATGCATTCATAAAGTAAGACGAAATATATTTTATGAATGTTTTCAAAAAATTCATAAGAACACACAAAATTTTGCAAAAAATTCTTTGAAAAACAGAAAGGGATCAAGCAAAAAGTAAACTGATAACCGAATGAAATAATTTCTGAAGAAATTTGAAGACAATAAGAGTTGAATATATTTTTCAGTGGTATTTTAATTTTATGAAATAAATGCAAACAAATATTTACTTAAGGCAATTTTAAACTTATAATGCCGACGAAGAAATACGTTTTTCAAACAGATCTCAGCTAAAATATACAATACCATATTTGCTCTTGAAGAAAATGTGTTATTTTGTATTTTTTAGAAGATTTTTCACTAATGTAGAAACATTTATTTATGAAATCGTTTCATTTTCATTCTATGATGATATTTTAAAAAAATGGGTTAATTTTTCTGACGCAATGCTAATAACTTAAAAAATATCAAGGGGTTATTAGTACCCTTTATATGTTTATATTTAAACACAGTGCGAGCATTAGGAAAATAGGGAAGGATTTAAAAGAATATACCGGTGCACATTGGTCTTAAAGTTCTGAACATCAAAATGAGAGGGAAAAACAGAGTTGGGCAAAGCATTCCACATTCTCGATGTGCGATTTAAGAAAGAATCTCTTTACTTGACAGTACACCCGAAATTAAGCTCAAGGGTAAACTGATTAGCATTCCTGAAAGTGCGAGTATTAAAGCTGAATCGTTTAAGGGGTGGAATGCAACTGTCTAGTTCGACAGACCATTTATCTATAAAACAACGAAAGGCATGAAACATTGCGGCAGTGTTCTAGCGATGTAAATGTTTCGATTTTAGTTCTATCGTCTATCATTTTTAAAGCCCTTTTTGTATTCAATCCAATAGATTTAAACTTGTTTTAGGTGCAACTGCCCAGATATGCGAATAATATTCAAGCTTTGGACGGATGAAGGCTTTGTAAATTACAGCCAGATCAGAAGGGGTACAAATTTCTTGCACCGTCGGAGAAATCCTAATCACCTGGCAGCATTTTTGGCAATGTCAAATTTATGATCTTTCCATAAAAGGTGATCTGTGATACACATTCCAAGTACTGACAGTTGATTAGTTTCTTGGATGCAAGTGCCACTCATAGATAGTGGAATCGGGAGTGTGTTACGCTTTAACGACAGGAGACAGAATTGAGTTTTCGAAGCTTTAAATTCTACACGGTTTTTGATTCCCCATTGTACAATGCTGTGAAGATAAGAATTTAATGAGCTTATCATACGCTGCCGTTTAAGTTCCACATCCGAAGGACAAGGATGTGAGTCTAGAAACGAGTATGAGAAGCTGAGGGCACTGCAGTCGGCGTTACAGGTTAATGAATTAGAAGTGGCAGACATAAGATCATTTATGAATATAAGAAAGAGAGTCTGAGGCAAACCAGACTGTAACCATCCAATACAACTTGTATTAAACGGTAAGAAAGGTAATTTTCTAATCCAACGAAGAAGAGATTCATCAATACCAAAAGTACGCATTTTCGATAAGAGAGCTTGGTGCCAAACTCTTTCAAATGCTTTTGAAATATAAAGTACAAAAATTATTTTCTCCAAAACGATGTAAATATTTGTTCCATTGTTCGGTGAAATAGACCATGGATCACCAGTGGACCTATTGCTATAAAAACCATACTGATAATTAATCAGCGTTTCCATGACCTTGGAAAGAAGAAACGAGAGTGCTATTGGACGATAGTTTGAGGGAGAGGAGGATTCGACTTTTTAAGGGACCGGCTGGACAAATGCTATTTTCCATCCGCTCGGAAAGAGACCTGTAGGAAAGATGGAAAAGTTTACGCAGTGGTTTTGCCAGCGATGAAGAACACCTCTTCAGAACAATTGGGGAGATACTATCCGGGCCACCGGATTTGTGTATGTCAAGGTAGTCTTGCAACTGCACGAATGCGAAAGAAGATTCATCTCATAGAATCATTTACGCTCTCAAGAACAGGAGGACTCATGACACTTTCCGGTAGCGTCGAATTAACATCAAACTGTTCTGCAAGCAAATTGGCTTTATCAATCGAGCTTACATAGGGAGTGTCATTTTGGACAAACGTTGGAACCGAGGATGACGTGGTGTTTCGTACGTTTTTTTACAAATGACCAGAAATGTTTACTACCTTTGGGACATTGTAGTATTTTTTGCCTTAATTTCTGAACATGCAAAAATTTGGTTCGACGAATATGACCATTACATGTCTTTCGAGCTTGCTTGAACTTATTACGGTTTTCCTCAGCAGGATTGGCTTTGTAACAGCGGAAACTTACATCTCTGATCCTAATAACCTCTTTACAGCTCGAATCAAACCATGAGTTCTTTTTGGGTTTGATAGATTTTACCCTGTTCGGAATAAAATTTATCATTCCACAAAGAATTAAATTTGAAACCATATCTGCGCTGGAATTAACCTCACTATCGAGGAAGCATAGTGACCATTTTAAGTTCCTGAAGAATTCATTGAGACCGTCCCAGTTGGCTTTCTCATATTGCCAAACGGTTCTCATAGGAGTTTTTTCTTTAACTGGGTTTTTTCGACATGAGAATTTTGCAGATACGATACAATGGTCTGATGTGCCTAGAGGCGGTAATACACTGATTTTGAATTTATTAGGGTCAGAGGTAAGAAACATGTCTAGGGTGTTGGCGGATTGACCTGCAACGTCAGGGATTCGAGTGGGCTCATCGACAAGTTGAGTTAATTGATTTAACTCAGCAAAGATCTGAACGTACCTTCCTTCTGGTGTTGACTGACACTTCTTTTGACTCACTGACATTTTTTTAACGAATGAAAAATGCTGTCAAAATTAGTTATGTCAATTTAAAATCAATGCTATCAATGCCTTTATTTAAGCGTCCGGTATATAAGCACTTCCAAAAAATCTCAAACTTTTCTATCTTCTTTTTTTTCAGGGGATAGTTCTAGTTTCCTCTATTTAATTAAATCATATTTTATTTGCTGTGAAATTAGACTAAAAGTTCACGTGAAAATCAAACTCAAATATTCCGTCTCCTTGTCGTTGCCACACACACACACTCACAAATTGATAGCAAACATCAATTTAAAATTTATTAACCAATTTCCATGAAGCCAAAGGTCATACTTTTGATGTTTAATAATACAGTATAACCTTAACCAATTGAAAGTCTACCAATCTCATTAGCAGATATAATGAGATTTTAATGACAAGTAAAAAAGGTTCTTTAAAAATATATTTAAAGCCTGTCAAAGCACCAAATAATTTGATTTCAGTTAAAGCTCCAAAATTATGCTACAGAAACAGGATTGCATGTAGCACAACTCATTATATTACATTTTAATTAATCCTTCACAATTCTAAGCTACTAGTAGCATTAGGTTAGGCAGCCTTGGATGTCCTTGAACTAAAAAAAAAGGAAATCGTATTCCCTTTAGAACGAACTTGTATGTAGAGAAATTCAGTTACTGTTACAATATTAAGCTCGTACAAGTTACACGGATGGTCACCATATGCACAGGGTGATGAATTTTGTATAAAAGAAAAAAAAAATAAATATTTGTTTCGATTTTCCTCTCGATAAATTTAAAGTGAAGCTCTCACATCACAACAGCAGAAGCAATACCAGCACTAGCACCAGCAGCCGCCTTCAGCATCTCTGCCCTGCCTGCCCTGGCTGACTTTCACACGGATGCGTACTTTTTGTGAAGCTGTGGAAGGATATTTCCAACCGAACGAACAAGCTATAGGTAGGTCGAAGCAGCTCCTATAGGTATCCTTTTAGCCTCACAGTATGGTATATGGTATGGTATGGTCTTATAATCTCTTTACGTTCCTCCAACGCTAAATAATGTATGCGGGCGCGGTACTGGCAATGTTGGAGTCATTGGCGGCATCGGCGGGCGTCGTCATCGGTGGCAGTGGCGCGATGGTGCGGTGATGGTGGAGAGCAGATGGATAGATAGGAAGGTAGAAGATGCCTGGTTTGGTTTTTGTTTCTATGTATCTCTCAGGAGTTAGGTTTAAATATTTTATTGTAGTATTAAGGATAAGAAGAAAAACGTTCTATTTTTTAGTGGTGTTGTCTTCTCTTTCTATAAAAATACATAGATACGTGTGGGTCCTTGAGAGAGGAAGTGTTTTCTTTTCCTTTCCTTTTTGTTTTGATTTAACTTATTTTTTTTTTCAAGGAGGACTTTTGTGTGTCAGTGCTGAACACGTAGAGGATATAATTTATGGAGGGAAATGCTTCCGGAACACAAAAAGGTTTGACGTTTGTGTTTGGATGTTTTGTGTGCAGGATATACAATAGACATATAGGTTTAGGTAGGGAAGAGAAAGAGTCAAACGGTCTGTTGTGTTGTTTTGGCAATTGATGACAAGATTGCGTGAAAGCGGAATTATTAATCATAATTTTTTTTATTTTTTAGTCGGATTGTTATTGTATCCATCATCAATTTTACAAAGCAAAGGAAATAATAATAGATAACTATAAGCGTTATTGGAGGATATTGGTGTGTGTTTGGCAGACATTTTCTTCGTCGTCCTTTGACAGCTGACACCGAGCCAACGACAATATGACACTATCAAACACACAATATGTGAATGAGAGGCGCATATTGTCATATCTAAGCCCTAATGGATTTATGATTGTGTTTCAGGGAGAATATATATACGAAGGTATTGGTTAAGTGTCATTCTTGAAGTTGATGAAAGGTTATTGTCTTTCATCAGTGGATTTATGATTATTGTGCATCGACTTGAAAAGGGGTTTTATTCAAAAAAATATCCAATAAAAATTCTTGATGAATGGATAATGGAAGTGAAAGTCATATGTATTATCATCTTTGAAGTGGGTACAGGATAATGACTTATCAAAAGAATTGCCATTTCTTTAATCTAAGGTATATTTTTAGGTTTAGGATGGGTAGATATTGACAGTTGACATGGATTTATAATGATAAACATGTTCATAAAGCTATTGTCTATTTTTTTAAATTTTCGATTAATAAAAGTGTCATATTGTATGTTTCTTTTTCTATATAATAAGCGCACACTTAAGGTGATATAATGTAACCCTTATTTTAATAAGACTAAGTGTGAGCTATTGGAAGGGTAGAGGTGGTTTGAAGGAATTTCTGAATGTTGCAATGATTGGGAAAGACATTCCACATTCGTACGACCGAATTTGGGCTCGAGGGTATACTCTGAAGCATTCCTGGAATTGCACATATTTGAATTGAATTACTTCAAAGGGAGGGAAGAATTCAACTCACTATTTCACTAGAACATAATCCGTCAAATTAAGGTTAACAAAGGGTGACACAACAAGCTTTACTACTGTGTTTAAGTGACCTAATTGGTTCAACGATGATATCATGAACAATCAATTTGAATGCTCTACTTCAAACAGACTTAAGTAAGTTGCAGGAGCACCAGTCCAGAGATATGAATTATACTCAAGCTTTATATTATAGATCACACAGTTTAAAGGGTCTGAAAGAACTCTTGCATAGCCTTAGGAAACGCAAACATCTAGAGATGTATTTTTTGGCGACATCGCATTTGTTATCCTTCCACAAAGGTGGTTAAAAAAAACACCTAACGAGAATTTTGAGGTTTTCAGTATACTTGCATCAAGTGAGGGTGGTAAATTATGTTTTAACGACACTAAAATGCATTGATCTTTTGACGCATTAAATTCTGTTTGATTTTTTATTCCTCATTTAACAACGTCTGAATTTAATGAGCTTTTCATACATTTCCGTTGAAGATCCACATCATAAAAGTAAGATTGTGAATTTAAATATGAATACAAAAAGCTAAGAGTACTATTATTAGGAAAGCAGGAAAGTAGATAAGAAGATATAAGAAGCAAAGAGTGCCGGAGAGAGAAAAGAGCCCTGGGGCACACCAGCATTTATGTTGTGTTTTTCAGGCTCAAATTGTCATTGTCGATCATTAATCGAATCGAAATGTTTTGATTGGTTTTCCTATTTAGTATTTTTTAACGTAATCGATAAAAAGATGGGATTTTTTCGATAGGCATACAAAATATATTGTCAACTTTTCAAATTTAACAGTTAATTTTGAAATCAATATTTGTTATTTTTCTGGTTTTAATAAGTTATAAAATGAGTGGAACCGATTGATAGCTCAGTGATGGTAATAATGATGCCTACGAAAATGTTGAAATGTTCAAAAGAAATGAGAGAAGATATATTAATCCTCTCGAACTTATAGAAGCAGTGTAAGATCTATGGAAAAGTGTTTTTAATTTGGAAAGCTTTTAAATAATTACCTAATATTTCTTATAGCTTTTTAAAATACTTACATGTGTCATTCGTAGAACTTCTAACTGAAAATAATCCAAAACTTAGGCCAACAAAAAGAAGCTTTTTAATTCCCAACATTTACTTTAGTTTATACAAATTTGGGATCATGTGATCTTGAACAGTCCACAGCTACCTTAGTACTAAAGGTAGTGCTATCATTCATATGAATGCATGCTTGATCTAAATAGAAACAAATGTAAAATAGAAATGTTTCGACTACAATCGATATTCAAAATATAAAGTTTTTGACAGTCTGAATGTTAATTTCTAATCTAACGAAGTGAGGCTTGATGGCAAGCTCTATCGAATACTTTTGAAATATCAAGCGCAATAATTTTACTTTCTTCATAACAATGTAAAGATTTGCTACAAAAGCTGTACTGTAGCTTATTGAGCGTTTATGTTCACTTCTATTGAAAGAAGGAACACCAATATTTCTCTTTAAAGATACCCAATCGATTTTGAGGTTTGAAATACCTATGATTACATGAATGAAATTCGGTTAAATTTCATTGAATCAAAAAGCATCTTTTTAAAGCCGGAGAAGAAAACTGGTAAGGTTTTTGAAAATCAACAATTAAATTTCGATCTAAAGCAGCTTTTTGTTGCCACAGGAGGTTAGTTGAGACGACTCTTATTAAGAAGCCTTTATTTCTAAAATTTGAGAAATATTAAAAAATATCACGTTTTTCTGTGAATTTAAGAAGCTGATGTTAAAAGATAGTTAAAGTTTTTAATAAGCTCTTATGATAAAAAGCTAAGTTTTTGAAATATTTTGACGATATCAAGAATGTTTCTCGGAATTTCAACACCCATGGAATTTATGACGATCATTTTGTTTTGTCTTTTCTAATTTTAATAGTTGAAAGTTGACGATGGACAATTGATGTTCAATATTTTTGCTTTTACATCAAAAATAAAATGTCAGGATTGTTTATTTTATGTTAGACCGCATCTAGGAAGTTCCAAATTTATTGAGGAAAATCAAATAATATTAAATAAATGTGTACCAATTTACAACATGTTGTAACTAATATTTTTGTATACGTGTTTTTTAATCTGGCAATCATTTTTTCGGAGTTGGTATAACATTTTATTATAATAAAAAGACTTATGTAATCCTGAATACAATTTGGAAGTCGTTCCAGGCGATGGCCATTTGCCCGCTACTACTTTTAAAATAAAATAACAAACCCTTATCTTTATAACATTAAATTATATGCCTCTTATTTATCCTTGAAACAGACACATACTAAAAAAACACCTTTTAATATCTCTTCAATAAAGTGAACGTTAAAATCTGTCAAAAGCGACAAAGCAAATTTAGAAGTGATACGATTTAAATATTTTTAAAGGGAACATACATTATTCATCCAGTATTTGTATTGCTCTTAAAACCAATTGGCCAAATGTCATTTTCTAAAGTGACAACTTTGACGTTTCTTTAAACAAAATACTATATGTTAAAAAGTTCAATTCGTGTATCATCTTTATCTCATATGTACAATAGACATATTCCAATACTGTAAATCGATTTTAATACAACTTTTGACACATGAAAATATAAAATTACAAAATGATTCATTTCAGCAATTGGATTGAATAGAAAATTGATTTGCTTGGATTTGAAAAATATAATATTATATTCATGGAATTAGTGATAGATTTCTGACAAATTATTAACATTAAATCAACTCGATTGCACTGTCAAAATATTTGTAAAATCCATTATATTATATAGAGACGGCTATTTTCAACATAAGTATAGGTCACTTGTCAAAACCACAAAATCATTCTTGACTCAAAATCAAATGGATTCAACTTGAGGTACCTATACCTGAAACCTACCTATTTATTTGAATTTTATAACCTTTATATGACACATCAAGTATAGGGGTATGTTCATTGTTCGTCGTCATCATTCAACCTGTCTACATTTTCATATATGTATATGACCACTTCAGCTGTGGGTAAATTTTGGTCATATATTCAACAATATACATATGAATATGTATATTTTTGTTTGTTTAAATGTATTTTTCAAATGTGATTCTATTGAACTTAAATCTGAAATTGAACATTTTCATATAAAAACAAATCTCTCTAAAGGTATCCAAATGGAAGTAAGTGAGGGATTTTATGAGGTTTTTGAGAGAAATTGAAATTAATTGGATTTTAGTGCGATGTGTAGAATCTAGATAGAAAAAGTTCTGTCTGATTTACATTATGTTTTAAATACTTGACATAAAATAAAATAATGTATGTAGGTGAACTTAAAATGTGTAGGTTGGGATACAAAAGATGTGTAGGTACTTTCAATTCTACAAGTCCTTTTTTTGGCAAATTTCAAATCTGGAGTATTTTTTTTTTGAAAATAAGGATGATGGTAAGTGTGTTTTTGACGTAGAAAGAATTTTAAAGTAGGAACCTCCATGTGGTTGGTATGATAGGTACACTAGAATGATGGACATTCACACAAATTGAAAATACAAAAATTTAATATTTAATGATTTCAAATCATGAAAATATGTATTTTCTCCCAACATTGTAATTTAAACGGAAAGATATCTACGAACAAAACGCAAGTCTCGTCCCGGAGCGACGGTGGTCTGAAATGGATGGTAGCTTTGGTACAACCATTTAACGACCTTACTATCATCAGTGACATGAAACGCTTGGGTTGTCTTAAAATTTCGTAAATAATTGAAAATTCAAATCTGAATTGAAAATTCAATTTGAGACAACTTGAAAAGTATTCTCTGTGCATAAACTTCTCATTTAAAAATTTCATATGATAGGTTTATAAATAATGAATAATGACATGCATTGGTCCTTTCATCGCAAGTTAGGTATCAAATAATTATTAGTTCTTCAAATGAGTAAAATCCTCAAATTTGTTGAAAGTATTGTAAGATGAGCAAGTCAAAACTTTCAAAAAGCAACACAAGACTTGACAATACAAGTAAAACCTTTAACAAAGGACCAAATTACTTTAATTGATTTAGTTGTCAAAAAAAAGTAAAGAGCAAAATATCAATTTTAGATTGTTTAATAAAATAATAACAAGATAACCACAATTTAAATAGAATTTTTAAAAAAAGATGTCAATCAAACTGTCAATTCAGGTTTATTATTTTTTTTGTTTCAATATGAAGAACAAACTTTTAGGAACCCTTAAATACACACAGTGAATAAAGATGCCTTATCATTTTCGACGACGACGATGACGTGACGTAATGTGTCTGTAGTTGACATGACAGCCATCAAACGTGTATGAATATGGTGACCATCTTCTTATTTTCTTTAAAATATAACGATTTTCTTATTAACATTTTATATTATTTGATGGGGCTAATTTTGTTGGCACAAATGTTTTGTAAAATAGCAAAAAAGCTTATGGCGATTTTCGTAAAAATACAAAACTTAGTCGAGTCTTGTTAGAAAAAATAAACAATATTTTTATTTAGTTTTACACTAAAATAAAATATATTAGGTGGCGCAACAGTCCATGAAAAACTTGGGCCTAGTGACTTACAACTCTCAACCATTTCTGTGTGCGAGTAATGTTGTCAGAGATGGAAGGGACCTACAGTTTATATGCCAAATCCGAATGGCTAATTTTGAGAAAGCACTTTTTCATGACAAGAATTACTCTTGGAGAATTTGTCAATTCATCGCAAGCGGCAGTACCCGTGAAAAAAGTAAGGTGGCGCAGGCAGGGATTGAACCTAAGACCCCTTGCACGCTACTGGGCTTACAGCTAGTTATAGAAAATATTACAAAGACTTGCAGAGAACTCAAAATAAGATTTTATGCTACGAAAAGTTGAAAACCAGAATGGGAAGTGAGATTTGAATGTTCGTATCTTTCTGAAATGTAGTCGTACTACACTTGGATACCGAGTTGCCACAAAATTTTTTAGGACTATACAAAAATTAAAAACTTGCATTTACAAAAAGCTTGAAGCTCATTGAAAAAACAATAAAATTGACAAACATTAATACAAATATATTGGAAAGAAAATTTGTCGAAATATCACAATTCATCTTGGGTTTTATAATGACGGCATAGTATTTTGTATGTTAGACATTATTCTACGAACACATCCATCGAACTTTAAGAAAGAATGAAACGTGTTAAAAAAAAGTCGACAACTTAATTCGATTCTCGAATAAAAGCCAAATATACATCCTAGGCAGGATTTAACTTTTATTTCCAGTGTGTCGTTAGGTCTTTTAGCCCAAAACCATATAGCCTAAATTAAAAATGTCATTGCACCCAAAATAATGTTATTAACATTTTCTTGTTCTATAGTTTTGGCAATATTACCGAGATTTTGGCGTTAAAACTTTTTTGGGTTTTATGAACTTCCGCCCAAAAAGAAGCATTCGGGCTTATTGTAAAATAACACAACGCCAATATTTAAAAAAGGTCACCAATAGTTCTATCAAAATCCAAAATCAATGTCATATTGCCCAAATAAATTTAAAAGTATCATAACTGCTGCATTACCAATTGACATTTCGCCCAAAAGATGTCATGATGTGTTTTAACATTTGGGCATTCTGAAAAATTTGTTGTATATTTTGGGCACTCCGACATTTTGAGTTTTAAATTTTATTGCCCAAACGCAAAAACTAGTTAAAAGCAAAGTCAGATCACCCAAAAACTCGGAACGTCAAGAAAGCGTAATAAAAATGCTTGACTTTATTTCACCTTCAGAAAGCGAAATAAGGCCTATTTTTAATGTGAAATAAAACAAAACGGTTCGCTAGTTCACAGTATGAGCACCCAGCATTATAGCGTAGAGACAGTAAAATAAAACATTTTGGTGGTAATGACATTTCTAAGTTACGACATTGAAAGTGGTTTGGGCCGTTTTATTTGGGCCTTTTAGTATTTTTTTTCTTATGTTCCTATATTTTAAGGTCTTATGTAATATCATGTTATGATTTGGGTTATATGTCGTTGGGTGATGAGATATAAAAGATAGAAATCATAACCGTCGTAACACCCAAAATAAATGCCACAAAGCCCAACCCACCACGCTCCACATCCAGCTGACAAGGCAAGAGGTGGATCGGCGATTCTTATAAAAGAAAGCTTAAAACATTATGAAGTAGCCAAGTTTACTAGTGAAAATATGCAAGTAACAACTATTAGTATTGGTATGAAAAAGAAAGAGTTCAAGATAGGAGCTATATACTGCCCACCAAGGCGCTCCCCGACAGAAGATGACTATACAGATCTATTTAATCTTCTTGGGCATAAAACACACCCACTTTTCCAAGCAGGCCGTAAATACAATTGCAAATTCAATTCCTCGAGGTCGCTAACTTACTGGCCTTCCGATACTAACAAAATACCAGACCTTATTGACTTTTTCATAGCTAAAGGAATCAAACAAAATCACATTAGTGTCGAAGGTAATTATGACCTGTCATCAGATTATACTCCAGTGATTCTATCACTAAGTGGATCGGAAGTACTAGAAAAAAGTAATACAAAGCTTGTAAATAAGAAAACAAACTGGAATGATTTTAGAGAAAGGCTTTTAAGTTTTATAAATTTAAGATCTCCCATGGATACAATCGAGCAAATTGACCATGAAGTGGAACAATTTATTGCTGATGTGCAACAGGCCGCTGAAGAAAGTACTCCAACATTTTCTAATAGAAGACAAAATGAAATAAAATATCCTTTAGAGATAAGAGAGTTGATAATAGAGAAACGAAGAGCTCGAAGAAAATGGCAAAATAGTAGATTTCCAGATGATAAAACAACGTTAAACCGTTTAAGCAATAATCTTAAAAAACAAATTCAAAAATGATTCACTCAGTACCCTAAGGAATTTAACGACTGATGCTTCTACCGATTTTTCGCTATGGAAAGCAGCCTCGCCCTTGAAATCTCAAGATGGGAAATGGATCGGTAACCCGAAAGAAAAAGCTAACCTTTTAGCTGAACATCTTGCGAATGTTTTTAAGCCATACTCATCAAACGCGGCTAAAAATAACTTAAAGTTTGTTGATAAGGTAGATGAAAGTGAAATACCAATTGTAAGACTTAAAGAAATAAAAAGTATGTGTTTACATCAACTACCAAATAAAAAATCACCAGGTTACGATCTAATTACTGCTCAGGTTATGAAAGAAATGCCATTTTAAGCCTTCATAAAACTCCAATATATAATAAATGCATGCCTTAAGCAACGGTATGTTCTATACCATTGGAAAATTGCTGAAGTAATTGTCATACCGAAGCAAGGTAAAGCACCTACAGAAGTGACGGCTTACAGACCAATATCGCTTATACCAATTATGGCAAAAGTTTTTGAAAAACTGCTTCTGAAGAGACTTAACAAAATCATAGAAGAAAGAAGGTTAATCACATACCATCAGTTTGGCTTTAGAAATAAACATTCCACGATAGACCAAGTTCATATAGAATATCGGATGTAATAGAAAAATCATTAGAAGAAAAACAAGTATGTTCAGCTATTTTCTTAGATGTTGCTCAAGCTTTTGACAAGGTTTGGCATAAGGGACTTGAGTACAAACTGCAAAGGGATCTTCCCAGGCAGTACTTTGAAATATTAAAATCGTACAACTCAGACCGATTGTTTAGAGTAAGGTACCATCAAGAATACTCGGAATTGAAGAAAATAGAAGCCGGTGTACCACAAGGAAGTGTCCTAGGTCCTACCCTGTATTTACTATACACAAGGGATATTCCAGTTGGTAATCACACCATAATGGCTACTTTTGCAGATGATACCGCAATTTTGGTACCCGACAAATGTGTCTCTAAGGCAGCAGTAAAACTACAAAATGAAGTCGACACAGTGAGAGCTTGGACCGAAAAATGGCGTATCAAACTCAATGAAACAAAATCTTCACATATAAACTTTACAAATAAAAAGATAAACAATATTCC
Organism: Eupeodes corollae; assembly: GCF_945859685.1. Lineage (NCBI taxonomy): Eukaryota > Metazoa > Arthropoda > Insecta > Diptera > Syrphidae > Eupeodes > Eupeodes corollae. The sequence goes on from NC_079147.1 coordinate 154,974,308, forward strand.
AATAATCATTAATAATCAAGCTGTACCTTACACCTTGGAATGACTTTGAATGCAAAGCTTAAGTGGAAAGAGCACATCAAAAAGAAAAGAGAAGAACTTAACTTGAAATATCGAAAAATGTACTGGTTGCTTGGTAACAACTCTGATTTAACAACTCTGATTAACAAAATAATGCTGTATTATCAAGTACTTAAGCCTGTTTGGACCTATGGAATCCAATTATGGGGCTGTACAAAGAAAACAAATACCGAAATCATCCAAAAATTTCAAAACAAAGTCCATCGTGGAATAGTTAATGCACCTTGGTACATAAGAAATACCGATTTACAGCGTGACTTACAAATAGAAATGGTTACAGATTTTGTTAAAAAATACGCTGTATCGCACAACTAAAGACTGCAAAGACATACTAATTCTGAATGGAGTCTTGAATATAAGAAACCATGTTCGGAGATTAAGAAGAACCAAGCCTAATGAGCTTATGGTCTAAAAAACATGGAAAAGTATTAAAAGTTTAAACTTCACCCAAAGTGATTGTACGAAATTAAGAAAGAAAATTCGGAAGGCGATCCTTCAAGATTGGTCCTGATGAAGAGGTGGTTTTAGTGGTTAAAAGTCCCACATTACTTGGTGTCGAACACTGCCAAGTGTCTTTTGAAGATTTCCTCCTGTCAAACAAATTCTAAATTGGAAATGACAACTAACAATTTGGGCTTTCTTCAATTTAAAACTTATTTGGGCGTTACGACATTAGCTTTGGTTTTTTTTGGCAATTTTTTTCGGTTTTTTGATTTATTATCAATTGTAGGCCTTATGACAATTCAGGATTTTGGCGTTCAAAGGCCCAACTATAATAAACCTAACCGAGCTTAAGCCAGCTTAAGGGAACGAACCAATACGCAACATTATAAGTCACTAACCATAATAGACGTTCGTTAAATTAAGCTAACTTTCGCGCAGTTACGCAATAGCCATTTAAATGTCTCGAGCTTAAGCAAATGTCAAAGTTGAAACGGATTTCAACCCAACATTTGCTTAAGTTACTTGAATTCATTATGGTTACTTTTTGTTTTGACGATAACTTCTGATAACTTTACGGTCGGTTTTGACTTAAGGTGTTTTGGTTTCAGACAAAACGACCTAACTTCCTACAGTGATTCTTCTGCCGATAATACATATTTTAATATTGATGCCAAGAATTTAGCTTTATTTATTATAAATATAAGGGTTTGCCATTATGTTTTAAATATAATATTGGGTAAGTAGCCGACGCGACATAAGTCTGTTCATTTTAAAATATCAAACAAATATGAGCATAAATGAAGTGACAGCTATCAAAAATACTAACTCCGAAAAAGCATTACCAGATCAAAATCCACACGTATAAAAAAGACTCCTATTATTTGACATAAATAGTGCGTAAGTGTAGAAGTTGAACGAATGTGAAAGTGTGATAAAGTTGTTGATAGTCTAAGCCAAAATAGCACTTGCAAATAGTGTTTCATACCTACACGTATAGCTTCAAACCACTTTGAGCAACATTTTGGATTCAAACGACTTCGTATTTACTAATTTTTGACATTTGCGAGTGCAACAAAAATGATTTACACTGGGTCTGGTGCTGGAGATTTTTGGGTCTTCGGGCTTTTGGATTGTGCCCGTAACCCTTTTTCTAGTGTTAAAGCGTTTTTAAGCCAAACAAAGTCATCTTGATAAACAAAGTTGTGTTTTTGTTAATTAGAATTCATTATCATAGGCTACAAAAATATAGATTTCTATTTCTCGAAAAAATATGGTCACTTAAATAACACACTTTTCTTCGACCAGAGACGTGACAGGACCAAGACACTTCAAATCATCTGATGTACCCAAGCATATCATAGAAGGAACGAACAGTTTTTTTTTACACCCAGTCATTTCAAACGTCAAATACATACACTTTAAGTCTAAGCCTTGTCTAAATGTTCGAGTCATAAACATGCACATCAGTTTTGCTCATACCCTTATTTTTTCAATTTAAAAATTCTCAGACGACTCTCTGCAGCCGTTCTAGTTCATTAGAGTCCTTGTTGGACGGTCTGCTCTGTTTATGGCCTATAGTCATCGTCACTCGTGTCGTTCATCGTTGCCATCATCATTGAGTTCACATTCAATTGTGTCACATTCAACGAGGCCATATTTTTATTTGTGTCTCCGCATCTCATCTGGTCGATCTCAATTATGGATGTCATGGTCTTTTGACAAGGGAAACATTCACCTCTAGCCAAAGGCTTCATATGAGTGTGTGTGTGTATAAGAATGTATAGTTCCATATTTCAGTCGATAAATGCCTCATCGGCATTGACAATAATTGACTTTGTCGATGGCATTTTTATAATGAACAAACCAATGACTGCAAAGCTGTCGTCACCGGACTACCATCACCGTCACTATCACCATCATTGACATTTGAACTTGCATCTTCATAATCGCTTCGTGATTGATTTTAGCTTTTTTTTATTTTCTTCAAATGCCCACAACTGCTCTACCGCCACCATCACTGCCTTCACCATTGCTGTTAACGGCCAAGCAACCGATAGCAAGACAATTTCATGAAGGAGAATTGGCTATTTCTTCCTTAAGCGTTGTCGCCAGTGTTGTCAAAATATTTCATTTCATTTTATTCAACTTGATTCCTAAAGTCTTGGTTTACGATTTTACAACTGAAATCTGAGATATGAGAAATCTGGATCAGATATGGATTTAAACGAAGCAAAACAGGAGATAATACAAGCACGGATATGAAGGTAAGGTTTCTTCAACAGAGTCTTGAAAAAAAAAAATTCAATTAACTTGTAATTGAAATCTCCACATACTTTCTCAATTATTTTAAAATGTAATTGAAGAATTTCAATTATTTTAAAATGTAATTGAAGCATTTTAATTACTAATAACATGTAAATGAAGAATTTCAATTACTTATAACATGTAATTGGAGAATTTGAAATACTAATAAAATGTAATTGAAAACAAAGGTAGTGATCAAAAAATCAGTAAAGATAACTTTTTCGAGTAATAAATACACAAACATTTAATTAAATTAAATCTTATGCGTATTTCAAGTTTAATTTAACCAACTTGTCTAAATTAAAAGACTAAAGTAGATTTTATTATATCCAATTTTCAATCTCGATTATTTAATATTTATAACAACTCTGTCTTTTTCTAGAAAGGCGACCGATATGGACGATAGCTATTCGGTTCTAGAATTTCTCGTATATGGATTTTGCACAAATGAAAAAAATGGAAAATAAAAATTACCCGGATGTGTGTCTAATGTCACTATTCCTTCTGCTAGAGTGGATTCATGTGACATAAACCGTTTCGTTCGTTCTTTAGTTGTTTCGATACGAAACATATGTGTGTTTGTACGAGTTTTCCTATATTGGACGAATTTAAGTTGTACATATAGTTTGACTCCTTTTTTGAAACGAAATATTATGTAGTTATATTTATTTATTTTCAAGAATTGAAATATCAGAAAGGGGACATTTTTCTACTTCATTTTCCCAAGAGATGTAGTGTAGTGTATCTGGCTATCTTAAAAATAAACAACAAAACAATCATAGAGATTCGAATTGTTGAAATATAAAAATATAAGAAGGATGACACGTACTCGTAAAGTTAATCTTATTTGTGGAAATAAATTGAAAGTTAAGATATTTTTATGTGCTTACAGCTTCGATTATTATTTTTACCGAAAATAGTTTTGTGTTAATTCCTCTTGAATTGTATTTCAATTCGGTTTTTTTTTGTATCGTTAGAATTCGGATCTGAATCAAGATTCAGGTACCTGACATTATCTATTAAATGGTGGCACACAGATCCAATCTCAAGTGTCTAATTCATATCCTGATTAAGATAAATATTTTGTTCTAATATTTATTAGACTATAAGACTTTTTTTTTTAAATAAACATTTTCCGGTGACTACATTTTAAAATTTTTTTTTTTAATATCAAACTTGAGACAAAGTGCAAGCTTTAGCAAAATAGGGAATGATTTAAAAGGAGATACCTTTGCACATTGGTCTTAAAGCCTTGAATATAAAAATGGAAGGCAAAGTCCGAGTTGGGTAAAGCATTTCACATTCGGGATGTGTAGTTTCAAAAAGAATATCTTAAATTGTCAGTATGTCTGAAATTAAGCTTAAAATTGATAAGCACTCCTGCATAAATGCAACTGGTTGTGTTTACAGAACATTGCTTCGGGGTCATAGTCATATCGACTATCATTTTCAAAGCTTTTTTTGGCTTCCTTCCAAAAACTTTAACTTGTTTTAGGGGAACCCAGGAAGGCAAATTATATTAAAGTTTTGGGCAAATGGAAAGATATACTAATAAGGTGATGCAACAGTCCTTTGAGAACTAGGGCTTAGGGACTTAGAACTTTCAACGATGAGAGATAAGGGTGACCTACAGCAGTTTTTATGTCGACTACTAACCGCTAGTTTGAAAAAAGCTCTTATTCATGACAAGAATTACTTTTGGAGAATTTGTCAGTTTTGTTCAAGAGGCAGTACCCGTCTTTATAAAACTTTAAAAACCAAGACCTAGAGGTCGTGACTGTCCTACGCACTAACCATTACGTACTACGGAACGAATGGGTAAATGAAGGCTTTTATTTCTTGAACCGTCGGACAAATCCTAATCACTTGGCAGAAATATCGAATATGTGATTATTCCGTAAGATTTTATCTATTACACCGAGAACTGAGAGTTGATATACCGGCATCATAGGATTTAACGATAGGACTCGAGACAGTATTGAGTTGTTAAAGCATTACATTCTAAATGGTTAATAATTCGCATCTCGAAGATGCTGTCGAGATCTTAATTTTATGAGCTTATCATATGCTGTCGTTGAAGTTCCACATCTGAAGGACAAGGAAATGATATGAAATCCAGAATCGAATATGAGAAGCTGAGGGTTTGAGTGATTGTTTATGAATAAAAGGTAGAGTACAGAACAGAGCCCTGAGGCACACCATCGTTTATCAAATGCAATAATCTAGCTTTCTCCAAAACGATGTTGAGATGTGTTAAACTGTTACATCACGCGTGGACCTACGAAAGCCAAATTGCAGTTCACAAAGAAGCTGTCGTTTTCGAGATATTTCTTAAGCTAATGACTAATCAGACTTTCCATGACATTGGAAAGAATCAATTTTCGGAAACGTTTATTGAAAAAGTATACTTCTCTTTGTTTATTTCAACAAAAATTCATGCTTCAACCTAAATTATGTATGTCAGTTTAGAAAATATAAGGCTTCTAAGCAATTTGAATGGTGTTATACATTTCTAGCAGATAAATGAAGAGCTTGTTGAGAATGTGAAAAGAAAATATAATAAACGAATATTTCGGGATGTATATCAATACACTTTCAACTGAACTGGAAGTGGAGAACTTAGATTAAGTTATAAAACGAATCGTGAGTCAAAAATTCGACCCTTTTTTAAAACAAGCTTTATACTTATTGGGGAAACAATTTTGTTGCATAGTGAAGTGCAAGTATACTCGTAGTATCTTGCCAAAAATTTTAAGATGTGTTTAATGGGTGTTTTAAATGAAGTATCATGTTCAATCTGGCAATTCTTTTTTACATTTGGTCTTTTTGACAGCTGTCACTTGAATAAGGCTAAGTTGGGTGTTATGTTTTATAATAAAGAGACTACAATTTTATTTCCGAAATAATAGTTCGGTTTGCTCGATAGAATGAAACTATGAATTAATTGAAGGAAGCTTTTGTTGAGCGTATTATTCCAAGCCTTCTATAAAACAAAATGGCAAACTTAAAGCATAATTCATGGCAATAAAATTAAATAGTATGCGTTTGATTTCTTCTTGAAATCCACGAAAAAAAAATCTGCTATTTCTTCAAACCAAATGTGATACAAGATAAGATATTTTGCGAGATTTTCCCAGCAGTAAAATGTTTATCGAACTTTTCCAAAACCTTGCTCTTGTTTATTTACCTCCAAAAATAAAACTATATGTATTCATTTATTATTAAGCGAATTAAGACTATATTTATAAAAATCTTGGAATTTGGATTGAAATACACATATACGGAATTAGTTAAAGTGCATTTTGTCCAACTACTTAGATTAATGATGACTAATTTATTTATATAAGATACCAGTTGCTAATGTTCAACAACTTTTAGCTTTATTGACTAAATAAGTGTAGGTTGGTATATTCACTAAAGTTAAATTTCAAAAAAAAAGAAAAATAGCTTGTATTTCAACAAAAACTTTTATATATAGAAAAAAGAGACGAAATTAATATGAGTGTTAAGTTTGTTACCTCAATTAGTGCCAGGAATAGTAAAATTGCAAAACCAAGTCTTATATATTCTCTAATATAATGTTCAGGTATAGAGGAAGACAAAGTTAAGAGGTTTTATTTTGTTTATATAGATATATATACATAGATACTTTGTGTAAAGTGTTATGTGAATAATTGTTTCATTAAAAAGGGATAGAGAAATATAAGCCCCTATTATTTAAAGTAATTTGATTTAAAGAAGATATAAATTTAGGAAATGGAAAACTTTAACATATGTACAATGTACATGTAAAGCTAAGCTACATATGGACCTTTTTTGAACAAAAGCACTTAAACAAATCACTTATCTTTGAATTATTGGTTCTGAATTTCGAATATAAATTGGTAGCTTAGCGTGATGAGCTCACGTAAACATAACAGTGATTTATAATCTGAAATGTATACAAATCAAATGAAAGGATACATTCAAATATGTATGTAGTATAGGGTCATTCATGTAGTAGTTTCAAGGTGGTAGCGCTGGTATTTGACACCTTGCAAAAACACAGCGCGGTTATCAAGATTTGGCACTTGAAACTTGAGTACAAAGAACATAGGGGCCTTTACAGGCAGTACTACGAAATATTGAAATCTTATGTTATGAACCAACTCTTTGGAGTATAGTAAGACGGAACTAAGAAAAGGAGAAGTCGGTTTACTACAAGCAAGTATCCTATGACTAACCTTGCATCTGGATATATCAACGCTAACATGAACACTTTTGCACTTTTGTTAAAGTCAGTGTTTAGATACAAAAATGGATTATCAAACTTAAAGGAACAAAATCTACACATATACATTAAAAAAAATTGAAAATGTTCCAATTTCTATAAACCATACAGAAGTACCTTTTTCCAACAATGCCAAATACTTTGGAATGACTTAGGATGCAAACTTTTAAAGGAAGAGCTCATCATTAAATAGAAAATATATCCAGAACAAACTTATGTTTTAAAAACAAGTACCTATCCTAAAGTCCTGTTTGGCATCAAATTATGGGTCAAATAAAACAAATGCTAAACCCATCCAAACATTTCAAAACAAAGCACTTCGTGGAATAATAAATGCCCCTTGCTAAAAGAAATAGCGATTTAGGAAGTAGAAGCGGTTGAAAAACACGCTGTTTCACATCGGAGACTGACTTGATTTTACGAGACAATGGTCAAATATTAAAAAGAACCAAGCCTCATGAGCAAATGGTCTAAAAGCTATGGGAAAGTATTTTTACTCTAAACTTTCCGAAATTAAATTATACATTAAGAAAGAAAAAACATGTATCGATCTTCAATATACAGATTCTGATTAACCAGTAATTTTAATGTAGTACTGAATTTTACCGATTAATGTGAAGATTTCCATCAGATAGGCAAACATATTAATAAATTAATAAAAATATATTAAAACAAATTTGGTTACCATACAAATATTACAGTGAACCAACTTTAAAAGATAGGCATATGATGTTGCGGCATTTAAAAGAACTATTGAAGGCCAACAGTTTGTTCGTACAAAATTTAACAAAACTTAAACCGTTTTCGAAACGCACTCCGTTTTGGAACATTCTTTATTGGTGATTCTCTCTAATTAGTCTAAGTGTACTGGCTTCCTCAGTTAATGAGCTACTAACACTGAAAGAATTTTTCAAATCGAACTTGTAGTTCCTGAGACTAGTGCGTTCAAACAAACAAACAAACAAACAAACAAACAAACAAACAAACAAACAAACAGACAAAGCAAACTAACACTTCAGATTATAATATTGGGCTGGATTTCTTTTGTTGAACACTTTAGTTTACTCTTAATTAGTGAATAGTTAAAAGTCATACTTATAGTTTAAAGCAAAAGAATAAACTAAAAACTTTACTCTTCCTAAATCTGTCTCTGTTTAGATTGGGTTTAAGTGTCGGCCAGTAATGGTAAAGAACACACTTAGGCCAGTTTAATGGTCCAATGTGATACCAAATGAATCTTGAGGTTTCAATGAAACCAGTTTGAGTAACTTACGAAACGTGAAAGACTAATTATGTTAATATAATTAAGATAGTTTAGTTCGATATAAAAAACATTTCCTAGGAAAGTCCTGTGTTTTTGAGATAGAACAAGGCATGTACAGAGAAGATGAAGAACTGTTTCCTCTAAGTCATTTGAGAATGCGCACAGCCACGTGGCCTGCTTTCCTATTAGGCGGTGCCCGGTTATGACACAGATTACTGAGCTTATTTCCGATCTGCTAAGAGATAGGAAGCAACTTCAACGCTTTAAATCTAGTTCAGGATAGATGTTTTTTAGTATATCAAGAGTTGTCAGGTAGAGTAGGGCGTTCAGCGGCGAAGAGACATAGAAAGATATCTTGTAGCAATACTTGCCTTTACATGGACATCAATCAATTGTTTTAAAGCTCTTCAGAAGGAATAATGATAGACTTTTAGGTCGTAGATCTTAAGGGTTGCCTTGCAAACAACTTTTTGTCTTTAAACTTATACCTTTGGGCTTATTTTAAGATACAAAGGGCCAAACTAATAATTAAATTTAATGTCGAGGTTAAAATATGAGCGAAATTGACCTACAATGCTATGGGCACTTTTTGATAAACGATACAAGCTATGACCTAATATTAAAGTTGACTCTTAACAAAAACCATTTATAGTTTTTAATTAAAATAATTGGACTTAACATTCAGGGTCCAAAATATATTAAATGATACTTATTTTTTTGTCTAAAAGAAGTTATGTCCACTAAAGTAAATTATTTATCAATTTTCTAAAATAATTCTCCTAGGAGCTAGAAAAATGTTTTATTGTAGCCTTAAATGATTATTGTGAGTGTAATGAAAACCGAGATTTTGGTTTTTGTTTTCTTAATCACCACCACCTCATGGTTATTTACAAAAAGAAAATATTGGATTGAAAAATCATACCATTGCTGTAGCCTTGTTCAGTACTCTCATTCGAGGTATTATTTGTTTTGAACGTCAACGGTCGTTTTGTAGATGAATGAGGTAGTTTTGTTGTTGAAGTCTTCTTTGGTGGTATTGTTGTGTTTTTGACTTTTGGAATTTCATAATTTTTTTTTTGGTTTGAAAACAATTTACACACAAAATCAACAAGACGTCATTTAAAAAATTGAACATGCAAAAAAAATGTACAAACGTTATAGAAATAAAAGTAACAATAATTAAAAATTCAATAAAAGCAAAATATTTTAAAATATAACAGCAGCGAAATTAAATCAAATAAAAAATATTTAAATGCAGTCAATGTTTCATGAACTGAAATTAAAAAAAGTGTAGCCTTAGGGTAAGATTCTATTTGACAACTCAGATTTTATCCGGAAATTTAAAAGACTTAAATTTTTCAATAATGAAATTTAAAAACTTGCTGGTGGAAAAACATAGATTAAAACACATTTAAAGCTGCTTTTCAGTCAATCCACTGAAATTCGGCTTGACATCATAAATTGCCTATCATTTAACCCATTTTCATGTCGAAATATTCAAAAATTGTATATTTGGTAAATCATTCCAGCTGAATAATAACACGCACACATGAATGGTTATAAGGTTGGAGGCCAATGGGTGTTGTGTAGGGCTGTCAACCTGTCACACTTTTCATTTATACAAAGTATCGATACGTGCCGATGCAATTCCCGAGCCTTATTTTCAAATGATTAAAGAACTTTGGCAAACACAAAATTTAGCATTTTCCATTTCAATGATATTTTATATGAAGTATTAATATGATTACGGATTCATGACTTTCACATTTAAATATTTTTTATTTGATTTGTTTCCCCACAAAACGAAAACTTTAACTTTCAATTACAAAATAAAATAATATAAAACCAAAGCTCTTGATTTTAAAAGCTTAAAACATAAAATTCAGCTCACATTAAATTCAAAATAAACTTAGGTATAATAAAATATATATATGCATTTAAATTGTAGAACAAATAAAATAAACTTACGGTCTTCGACACACATCAGTCTATCGTCCATTAATTTAAGGCCCGTCGGACAGGCACAGGATATACGCGGACTGCGATCATTTATTCGTGGCGCTGGTAGGCATAAATGCGAACAATGCCCATTTACCGACTGACAGTGATTAATGCCGTCAGGCTGTCGGTAAGGATGGTAAACATGAACAGTCATCGGGTGTTGTAGCTTTATATACATTTGGGAATGCAAGTTAAAAAAAAAATATTTTTAAATTAATCGAATTTTGTATTTTCTTCTTGAAACAAATGAATATGTGGATGAGAGAGAATAATTTAATTTCTTTTTATTTAAACCCATCCGGTACTAAACTTACCATATGAAGTGCGGTAATCGCCTCAACATCATGCCCATTGAATTTATTCGCTTTGAAAACAGTCTGTTTATCCCAATCGGTCCAATAGACCCAATCTTCAAATGTTGTTATCGAAAATGGATGTCTCAAATATTCAGCTGAATACAAAATCTGACGGCGTTGTGTTCCATCATAGTTGGCTGACGAAATAACATTAAGCTTCGCATCCACCCAGTAGATCCTCTTTCGAACCAAATCCAACGTCAGACCATTTGGCCACTTCACATCGTAACTGACAATTGTTTTGCGATGAGAACCATCCATACCGGAACGTTCAATGCGAGGATTCTTTCCCCAATCTGTCCAATACATCCATCTGCAAATATATACTCATATAAATGACAATCATTTTCCTTTTTTTTCATTTCTTCAGTGGAGAAGAGTGAAAACCTTCATTAAAATCGGCTTTAAATACACTCGCGGCTCTGTGGAGAATTTATATGAAAATAAAAAAAAAACTCTTACCCATCAATGGGATCCAATGCAATGGCACGTGGTATCTCGAGTTGGTCCTTGATAAGGACCATACCCATATTTCCATCGAAATTTGTCAACTCAATGGTACACTTGTACGTGTCAGTAAAATATATATGATTATAAATCCAATCAACGGCCAAACCATCAGCTGTTACTGAATGATCATTAAGGACCACAGTCTTGTCATTGCCCTCATCGATTGGCGCCCTACAATAAAACCGTATAGAGGAGTGAATAGTAATTTCAAATTAGCATTTAGGTATATAGCCACTTCATGGATAGGATGAATAAGGTTGAATAAATTCCAACCCCTCCTTTCTCTATTATGTAATTCTATATGTGGAGGTAGCACCTACTTGTATATCCTTTGAGTGGTCACATCGCTCCAGAATATCATTCCGGTGCGGAAGACAAAATCCAATGCTGTTGCCGATTTAGTGTCATTCACTATTGATGTCATTTCCATGTGATCAAGAGCAATTTTTCGGATATCATGGCGTCTTGCAAATAGTAATGACGCATGTCCTTCGGTTGCTTTACAACGGGTGTGGTTTCGGGGGTCTCTCATGTAACCTGGTTCACATTCACATTTGAAACCACCAATTTCATTGATACAGATGTGTGAACATGCTCCCGGATCATCGCATTCATTTATGTCCTCACACAATTTACCATCACTAAGTTTGTACCTATGCGGATAGAAAATATTTATGAAAAGAGTAATTTTGTTCTTTTGCAAAGGATGTACTATGTTTATAAAAATAGGAATTTGGGAGTACTTAAAATATTTTAGGATTATTGTGTTGAATTGGAAAAATCATAATATTTATCAAAACTAGGAACAGTTCACATTTCGTTGAAAAATGCATTTTGAGTGCATCGTTATTAGCAAGTGATAAAAAGTCCCATATGAACATTGAAAGTTATTAAGGTTTTCTAGTCGAAAATTTCCGTTTTTGGGCTGTAACTTTTGAAGGGTAAAGATAAATAAAAGTTTTCAGGTAGATTTAGTACTAAACAAAATTCTTAAGTTTTTTTTTGTCTACTTCTTTAACTTTTTATTACAGCGGTATCAGAAAATATTAAATGCCGAAAATATCTTCGTATCTTAAAGAGTTTCAGGTAAAAAATGTTGTTTTATTGTTAGGACACTGTGTGGTGCTTAGAGCAGGTTTCCCACGTTAGGGATAGACAAAAGATTAATGCTGGGCAGAGGTTGTGGCACATGTCAGTTGCGGGTTCATGAGGGTGGGCCCTAAGGCCCACATAAAAGCTCTTTAATGTACAAGAACTAACAATTTTGATTTTATTTGACTTAAAATTACAAGGGACGAGGAATTCGGACTCAAAAAGGGAAAAAGTAGAGGGTATCTTTCAGATGGGATTTGGAAATGTTAAAATCGAAGACTACCATAGCAGCGTTGCAGTGACGAAGAATTCTGGACATTGGTTCAAAGTGCCTGTAATTAGTGCGGTGACGAGAGATATAGAAAAGGGAAACAGATCGCAGATTTCGAGGGTTGGTGTTAAGATGAATATCACTCAGAAGTGCCGGCGAATCTATATTGCCCATTAACAATTGTTGAGCAAATAATATATCAGCGTTTTGGCGTCTTATATATAAGGGCTGAAAGCGTATCAGTTTTAGTCCATCGGCATAAGGAGGCAAGTTGAATGTATCATCCCAGGGAAGGCCACGTAAGGCAAATCGAACGAAACGTCTTTGAACATTTGCAATTCTGAGTGAATGGTTTTCATAAAGGGGAGACATGCATATTCAAGATGAGGACGGACTAGGGAAATGTAAAGCGCTTTAGTTACATAGGGATTGGAAAATTCTTTTGACCATCTCTTAATAAAACCGAGAGGTCTATTAGCTTTATTAATAATTTGGTCAAAATGGGAATGGAAATTCAGGTGTTTGTCACACATAATACCAAGATCTCTAATAGAATCGACGAAGAGAAGGGGGGACTACCTTGTGCGACTCCAGAAGTTGCATGTATAGGATTGGAGACTGAGTTACGGAAAAGGACTCTATTAGTTCTATTCGCAAGATAGGAGCTTATCCAGTTTATAAATATAGATGGAAAGCCTAAAACTCTTACTTTGAGATAAATTATGTTATGGGATATTTTATCAAAGGCTTTGCTGTAATCAGTGTATACAACATCAACTTCGTTGCCATTCTCAAGGGCTGACAAAACTTTGGATATGAATTCAATTAAGTTAGTCGTAGTGGATCTACCTTTAAGAAAACCATGTTGAGCGGGGGAGAATAAAGGCTTGCAATGGAAATAAACGGAATCATAAACTAAGCTTTCAAAAAGTTTTAGAATGCATGAAAGTTTAGCAATAGGTCTATAATTGTTAATTTCAGTTTTATTGCCTTGTTTATGAATGGAAAATATAAATGAATCTTTCCATATATGAGGAAACACACCTTGGGAAAGAGAGAGTTCAAAGAGTGCAGTTAGAGACTTTGACAGAGAATGCATACATTTTTTTAGAACTACTGATGGGACGCAATCAGGACCAAGGCTAAAGTTTTCTTTGAGGCTTACGATTTTGGCAATTACCATTTCTTCAGTTATTGTAAACAATGAAAGAGAGGTTTGAGTGCAACCATCTAAATAACTAAAGTAGTGTGGATCAGGATCATGCAGATGTTCAGTATACGATTTGCTAAAGTAATTGGCAAATAGATTTGATATGGTTATTGCATCAGAGGAGATTATGTTGGAGAAACTCATTGAAGGTGACATTTATAAACTTGAAAAAATTCCTTGCATCAGAAAGAAGGAATAAAGGGATTCCCTTAGTTCAGAGAAAGAATTATAGGCGAAAAGATAGTTGTTGTGATCAGTATCAGATTTGGACTGTAAAAAGATCTTCCAAAGCTTGTAACTGGTATTTCTTAGGCTACGGAGCTCTCTGTTGTACCAAGGGGGAGCAGAGGTGAAATCTTTTTTTACGAGAGAATGGTACTGATTCTTCAATACAGTACGAAAGAATCAAATAAAACCAATTTGTAAGGGACTCAACTGTTAATTGGAGGGATCTTAATTTAAAATCGGCTGAGCTAAGAAGATTGTTAAGTTTGGAGAAATCAGTCCTACGAAAACCATAACAGTAATTCTCCATTTCAAAAAAGTTGTTTTCAAATTCAATGGGGAAGGAGAGATTAAGGGGAAGATGATAGCGATCAAAGGTTGAGAGAAGGTGAGGGCTCGCGGAGACAACACAGTTATCGCAATCAGATGAGAATATGAGATCAAGGTGTCTCCCCATAAAGTTTGCTACTCCATTAAGTTGAATAAGACCACAATCAGACAGACAATCAATGAACAGCGATTCAGAGTTTTTTATTACACAGGTACTGCTTCTTCCTAGTAACCAAAAAATCCTCCTTCAATAATTTTCCTCATGAAAATTGCTTTCTCAAATTAACTATAGGTGCCCTCATTCATAGAAGAATGATAGTTGGGCTTAGTTATCAATGGACTATTTCCCCACCAAATTTATTTTATTTGCTACCCTTTCTTTGACAACCAAAAATGGCTGTTATCTTCTTTACAATACGCTTTTTTTGAAGAACCAGAAATTCATTCTAGCAAGTGTTTTGAGAATAATAAGCAAAGTAAAAGGTTAGCGCGTTTCTGTTTTGGTCCATCGTTCAGATGGATTAGACCGAACGTCATAATTGATGGCGTTGTCTATACTGTTATTGAACCTATTCTACCGCATCTTAAACAGGATTTAAAGTTCTTATTGAAAAGGAATGGTTAATTTGTGGGCATACATTTCAAACGAGAATCGATCACGGTAATGGATATCCAGTGTTCTTACAGTTCAAAGCTCGTATCTGGCAAGCAACAGTTTCCGAATCTAATGCAATTCAATAAAAATTGTTTGATCACCAACTTTGATCATTAGTTTTTGTGCCGTTCTAGAACCTTTCCTTGCTGAGGGATTCAAAGAAGATATAAAAATAAAATCTATAGGTTTTGGCCTTATGTATATTATTATAGTTCCATCAAAATGTACCGAAATCTATTTTTAACACATAACACTAGTTTAAAGCACCGCTAGAATGTGATGCTTTAAACTCGTCAAAGCCTTTTATTTTAGGAGGAGCAATGGTGTGCAAAAGACAAATGGATTTGCAAGCAAAACTATAGGAGCAATTGGATGAAAAACGATAAAAAACCATTCTTAAGGTCAGTTAATCAATTAAGGGATATTTAAAAAGCCATAAATTAAACAGACCGAAAAACAACACAAACACTTCATAAATATTTGAAAATTGGTAAGGACGTTCGAAAGTTCCATCAATAAAGCTATACATATTTCACTAAAATCTTAAGTGATCACATATAGTTATCCAAGTATTTATTCATTTATTTTGGCTTATATAGCTTAGTAATTAAAATTTTAAATTTTGTGGCTTTAGAAGTCTATTTTTGTCAAATATTTCACAATTATTCTCTTTAATTTGTAAGTCTCTTGTGATGCAAAAATCTGAAACTTGTTTGAACTAAGAAACAAATATTAATTTTATATAAACAATTTTTTCTTTTACTGATTGGTCTAAAAGTTTAACAAAATACTTATGCAAAGTTTTGTTAAGATAAAAATTTAAAAACATATTTGGATTAAATAAAAATTAGTTTTTACCAATTTTGTGCATTATTTTTGCAGGTTTTATTTTATATTTTTTGTATTAAAAAACTGACAATTGGATTTTTCCAAAAAAAAAATCAGATGTTTAAATTAATGTTCTAAGCCAATGTTTCCATGAAATTCGAGTTGGAAATCAGTTAATACCTATATTAAGTAGTATTTTTTTCTTTAAAAAAATTGGAACAACTATTTTTCTTAAAATTTATGAAATGTCAAAAACATTATTTTTTGATACATACTATTATTGATATTTAAACTATTTGAAGTGACAAAGAATTTTGTATGTTTTTAAACGTCAAATAGGAAAATATTGTAATGACACCGATTTGTCGAATTAAAAAAACTGACATTTCTCGACGTTTCAAGGTCCCTAGAGTCGAAATAAAAGATTTTTAGAAAGATGTTTGTGCTGCGTTTGTACGTTCGTTCGTACGTCGAGTCCGTACGGTCGCGACGTACGTTTTTTTTGTTGTCCATAGCTCAAGAAACGGAAGAGATATCGACCTCAAACATTTGTTTTGATAATAATGCAGAAAGGGCTCTCACGAAAACTGCCTGGGTGTTTATTTTTTTAACATAGCAGTTTAAAAAAAGGTGACAATGTTTATTAACCCTAAATATCTCACGAACCAATGATGCTAGAGACTTGAATTAAATTTTATAGTATATATTGTAACGTGATACGAAAACAGTATATTTTTGGAAAAAAAATGCAATTGAGGTTTTTTTTATATATAAAAAAAAATGGAAAAAAAATTTGTCACATCGAAAATTTTACGAATAAAAATTATTTTATCAACAATTTTGTGCATCGAAAAATAACGTTTTTAACATCTGGTAAGATTTTGAGAAAAATCAAATAAAAAGTTTTTTTTTAATAAAAATAAAAACCTAAAAAAAACATCACTCAAAGTTTTTAAAGATTGAATTTCGACTCCAATATCTTTTCAAAAACTTGAGATTCAAACTTCAAAGCTTCAAACGTATTTTATCTAATGAGAAATGTTGTTTTCAACATTGGAAACATTTTGAGAAAATTCAAATTGATAGTCTTTTTTTACAAAAAATAAAAACCTAAACAAAACAATTAATAAAAGTTGTTAAAAATTGATTTTCGATTTAAATATCTCCTAAAAACTTTGAGATATTTTCTTTAAACTACTTTTGTCTTTAAAAAAATATTTTTGTCAACATTCAGTAACATTTTGAGAAAAATCGAATTGACAGTTTTTTTTACAAAAACTAAAAACCTTAAAATAAATTTAACAAAAGTTGTAAAAATTGATTTTCGAGTCATATATCTTTTAAAAAGTTTGAGATTATGGCTTCCAACTAATTTTATTTTATAAGAAATATTTGTTTTTAAACATTCGGAAAAATGTTGAGAAAAATCGAATCGCCAGTTTTTTTTTTACAAAAAATAAAAACCTACAAAAAATTAATAAAAGCTGGTAAAACTTTGAGATATTGTCTTTGAACTATTTTCATCCTTTAAAAAATATTGTTGCCAACATTCATTTAAATTATAAGAAAAATCTTATTAAAAGTTTTTTTTACAAAAAAAACAGTATTAAAACTTGATAAAAATTTACTTTCGACTCAAATAACTTCAAAAATTAAAAATATTGTCTTCAAACTTTTTATTTCACAGAAAATATTGTTTTCGATTTTCAGTAGTTTTTTTTATAAAAATCCAACAGTTCGTTTTTCATAAAAAATAGTACGCAAATTTGGTAAAAATTGATGTTCGCTTCTCGATATCTCTCAAATTAATTTCATACATCCAATTTGTAAAAATTTAAGAAATGCTACTAAAAATGATAAATTTATTTTCGACTAAAAATCTATTTAAAAAAAAACTATTTAATTAAACTTTTTCGCTATAGGAAAAATATTGTTGGTAATTTTAATAATATAATAATAAGAATAATTCAACTGTCAACTTTTTTAACCCAACACGAAAACCTACAAACTTTTAAGCAAGACAAATCGACAGACGGGATGAGAACGTGAAGTTATGAGTGTGGGTCGCATCCCAGCCTCTTTTTATTTATAAAATAAAATCAAGTCATAAAATATAATACTATTTTGCTTATAGTCGATAATACTATTAGTTCGGGAGATATTTGGAGTCAAATAATGTCTTACCCTTTTACCTGGGACCTATAAGAACTCTAAAAGTGGAAAAAGTCGGTCTGTCCTCGTTTCAACCGCCCAAAGTTTTAAAGTTTTAAGCAAATTCGCATTACATTTTCTGACGCTCTTAAATCTAGTTGTAAAAGAGATTCTGGATTTACAGAATTTCAACTCTTTTGCATTATCTAGCTTATAAAAACCTTACAACATTTTGGATTTAACTCAAGACAATTTTATTGGATATCCAGTTATTTGCTTATTTAATAGTACTTAAAAAATAGTACGAGTTCCATCTGGTGACCCTGAGGGCAACCACCTGGGTCCATTCATATTTTTATCTTCTGTAAATGAAATTATCTTATTGTATACTTTTAAACTGGTTTGTTAAGTACGGTGACGTCAATTTGACTTACATCGTTGGTGACGCCTGGTCCCACAGACCTATATATATATTATTATATTTTATCAACCATTGCATGTTTATTTCACTCTTAATATTTTGGAAACTATTTTGACGTGAATCATTAAACAGATTTTTAAAAATTAAATGTCATATTAAAAACAATACAAAAAAAGTCATAGAATAAAATGATTTCTGTTAGTCTCGAAATTTCGAAAAATTAAAACGATTTTTTTGTACAACATTTAATAGTGACTTCTTGGCTTACATAATAAACCAACATTTTGAAACGTGTCCTCAAGAAGGGATTTAGTTATGAAATTTTAAAGGAGAATTGAAATACAATGCAACGAAATGGAAATGTGAACTAGACTACAAAGTCCAACTGAAAACTTTATGTAGAATCTACTATTCAAAAGTTACATTTTTAAAACGAACATTTTGAGCAAAAAAACCTTAATTACTTTTTATGCTCGTGTGGAATTTTTTGGGACTTTTTGTCACTTATTATTAACTATTTCTTCAGTATCTGAACCAGTTTTCAATGCGAAACTTCTATTTCGAGTGGACTAAAAGCATATTAACATCTTAACCCATTTCAAAGCTGAACAAATATTTTATTCTAAGAATTCGAATTCTTTGTCTTTAATATTTTCCATGTTCTTGTTAGTTTTCTTTAAATAAAAACTAAATAATTTTGACTAACATGGTGTATTGCATGAAAAGTGTGTGTATAAATAACTATGGTGAATTTATAACCTTTACAAATTGAAACATTTTCATTAAATTACTCCCACACCATCCTGCATTTTCATTCACACCACTGATTAATTAAAATCAGCATTTTTATTAATGATAAAAATAAGCTCATTATAAATCAAAAAATTATGCTACACGAGTACAATTTGATGATGTCCCCTGGCGTGATTTATTAATTTGTTTAACATTTTTTGAAATAATTTAGTCTCAACGCTTAAAAAACTGCTTTAGGTTAAATTATTGCCCTAAAAAGCGCCAACTGTAAAAAATTACATCACAGCTAATAAATTCACACACTTGCACAAAAAAGTACAAAATTTATGCAAATCATTAAAAGACAGAAAAAAACATAATAAATAATCTTTATGAATAATATGGAGGCACATCAGGTACCTTACGAATATAAATCAACTTACCCCTCACGACATTCACATCTGAAACTAACAGGTGTATCAACACATTTATGTGCACATCCGCCATTGTCCGAGCTGCACTCGTTGACGCCACACTTTCCTGCTGGTTCGTCCTCTCCATCGGGACAGTCCTTTCTCATGTCACACACTTGCGAAAGTGGAATACACATCCCGCCCCCGCAATCAAACTGGCTTGTTTCAGAGCATTCGGTTTGATTAAGTTTGCTGGTGCCTTTAAAGAAGATAGGTTTATTTAATATACCAACGATATAGCTATGAATTTAACACAGCTAGCTCTCGACTTGCGATATGCATCAGCCACACCAGTCAAAAAGCACCCTTACGCTAACGCCTGCCACTACCAGCCCCGACCCACCCCAACTTACCACAGTTCAATTCGTCACTTTTGTCCGGACAGTCTGCTTCACCGTTGCACATCAAATGTCCTGGAATGCAACTCCGATCTGCACATTGAAATTGGTCCCCACGACATGTGACATTCGAGCAATTCAATTGAATTTCATCGTCTCCATCTGGACAGTCTCGTTCTCCATCACAAACCCAGTTACGGTGAAGGCAAGTAATGCGATCCTTGCATTGGAACTCGTTTTGCAAACACGGGGTAGAGATAATACGTGTGACATTCAGGCAGCTCTGCAATATGGTTAGGGGTAGAAAAATAAATGGATGAATTATAAGGACGTCGTCGTATGTGTGTACGAAAGAGTTCAGAGGGAGAGGAAAAGATAAGCTCTAAGGGAGTCTTAACAATTTGGTTTTGCTTTTGGTTTAAGTTGGTTGAGGATAAAAGGACAAGACCGAATTTCAGAGGGATCTTCTCAAGCCAAGGTGTTGATATGAATTATATTGACTTTTTGTAAAATACACACACATATGCCATATGCAATGATGTATGCTCCAGAGGTTTTATCTACGATACTCGTATATAAAAGAGGTAACGGTACCTATACCATAAGTATGCAGCTTCGATGGGGTTTCTATACAAGGGTAAGATGGATTTACCTCCAGGAGAGATGTCACTCCACATGATACATACTTGCAGTACAATACAAAGCTAAAGGGACATTTTGGTATAGATGTTCTAATTTATGTTTACCTGACAGGGGGAAAAAAAGAAGACATGGCAATAATTTATGATTGGAAAACGAGAAAAGTCAATTAGATAAAAGCTAAAAGTTTCTTTAAAGTTGTAAGAGTATTTATTGAAATTATTATAAGTTTCCATTCATACTCATTTAAATATTTATGTGGTTAGTTTATTTCCATGAAAAGAATGTATTTGATGTAGAATGTAAATATAAATCAATAAAATTTTATAATTGGAAATTGTTCTTGGAATTACTTGGGACGTTTCTGAGTAAAAGAGGAAAATTCGTTAGAATTTTAATAATCCTATTTAACTTAACACAGATTACATAATTATCAATGAAATGTAAACCTTAACGTTTCTGACGCACAAAAACCCACACTTATTTAATCAGTCTTTTAATGCTGCTTTATAATGGGTGTTTTTTAGGCGTGAGGTATTAAAAAAGAAATAAGACTCATGTAGTTAATTGTTACTGATAAGTATTTCTCATTTTGTTTTAAAACTGTTTCGGGCCGCCAAGGTTGGATCGAATAAATTCTTTTTGAGAACCAAACGTTCAACCAATTTTTTCAGTAATCGACGCTATGAATATTCTCTCCTAAGGAACCAATCCCCTAAGGGCTTATCAGTGTATTTTAATTTGCAATATTTGCTAAAGGTTTTAAGGAGTAAAGCTAAGCATATACATGCTTGGAAGATCTTTCAGATTTTAGACAATTTTCTATCAACCATGGAAACATCCAATTTTATCTGTAAAGTGACAGAGTAAAATTTTTATAAAAGTTTTTGAACAGGAAACAACAACAAGAGTTTGCAGGATTTTTGAAGAACTTTAGACTTAGTAGTCTGTGGAAGGAAATAAGTAGTCCCCGTTTGACAAAATAACGAAAATAAGTTGAAGAGGCAGAACGCAAGAACACATTATAAACAATTCATCCATGCGTTTGGGACAAGGTAATGTTTGTGGGAAGGAGATTATTCCAAGTATACACTACCTAAGGAAACGGTTTGGCACGACGTTAACGATACCATAGAGATGGTTGACAACGAATGTAAAGGTCAAATGGTCAAACCTCCAACAACCTTCTGTCTCAACTTTGACATATTGCGAACGAAAATTTGGTCAGGGGACGATCGAAAATATTTCGGTAAGCCAAGCGATAAGCCAATGCAGTTTTTAGTTTTTAGATTTTAGATTTTTTTTAATGTTTTTGCACGATCTATTTTTTTTTTCCTCCAAAAATTTATTTACAATGAGTTTGTCTAAAGCATTCCAACCGTGTAAACAGACCGTTTCTTATTAGAAGACAAAACATTGTCAGCAATTTTTAGTCAATTTTCTGCCAAACAACTATTTAATGTTTGGATAATAATAATCAACCGTATAAACGGTCAATTTTCACTCAATATAAAATCTGCTTTTCACCTAATTGGATGCTATATAAAGGGTTTTGACAGTTCGGCCAGGTTGGGAGATCTTCCAATCTTACATAATTTGGTAAGGTTTATTCATTATGAAATGACAAACCAAGTTCAGCACAAATCAAGTGAAGCTCTCAAAAAGACCAACTTCAATAAAAGTTTTGCCAGATTAATAATCACACGTTTAAAAAAAGTAGCATTTTAATTCTCATATCTAAAACAAATTGTTTACAAAATTGGTATTTTTAGAATTTTTTAATGTTGTTTGTCGTTTTTTAAAAAGGTTTTGTGTAAAAACTTGTTTATCAATCTGGCACCACTCTTTTTGGAGTCACTTGATATATCTAGTTTCAATTTTGTTTCACATTTTATTATAAATACACTAACTCCTAACACCGTTTGCAGGCTGTGCAAGTATATTACCAAATAAATGGTTCGGTTTGCGCGGTAGTACCCTTGGAGCCTATGTCACTTGAAGTTATTTTTAATGAGTACTGCATGCGATGAATTGACAAGAGTGCTTCTAATCATGAAACACAACAAAAAATCTATTAATTTAAGTAAAGTTATGGTAGGCGCACTATTTCGAAGGCTTTTGAAGCGGCCTATTTTTGTGAATTTATGTAAAGTCACTTGTCAACACAGAACAGCTCCAGAAGATTGCGCTTTTGAAGAGAATATGCCACAAGTTATTGCTAACATACGGCCCCAAAAGCGACCGAAAAATTAGCGACTCGGATGAAATTAATTCAAGGCGGCACCTGGTCCGAATCATTTTTAACTCTTAACATTATCATAAAACTTAGTTTTTGATCATTACATTAAATTACATATATGCTTTTTTTTGAAAATCATTTTCCGTGTCTAAGACCAAAATTTTAAGCCATTGTAACTTTAAAACACCGCTAAGAAGCTTTTAGGTGCCAGAACGGTAACCACAATCCACGGTTATCGTTATCTTAAATATAAAATAAAATCTAAAATAAAGAGTTTGCTTGTGTCAGGGGATGGTGTACGTCCCTAGGTTCTAATTTCAGTCTTATTAAACTTGGCGTTGAACAGTTTCCATAACGGTATGTATATCCAAAGTTGACTTGTTCAATACATTGTCATCTGACACCTTTCCCTTAATGAATATGAAAATTACATACATCTAAAAGCCAGATATTGGTGGGCATGTATTCAAAAAAATATGTTTACAGAATTCAATCTGTCAAAAAACATTTGACATGTATAAATGTAGAAGAATTTTATGCTACATCTGTAGATTTTTTAAGGTTACGTGATACAAAAATCGTTTAGGTAAGTACTGGTGAGAAAACGGTTAATCGATAATAATTTATTATTCGTCATTTAACTAAATGGCCTCTAAGAGACGTTTAAAGATAATCAACTAGATACGGCATCACATTTGAGATAAAGGAAACAAGAACAATGCAGAACATCTATAAAATAAAATAAACTAAGGTTGTATTCTAGTCAAAACTTAAATTTTACAATGAAACTTATTTGGGTAATGAACTGAAGTCGCTTATTAATTTATGACTGACTCTATGTTCATGACTTTCAAATGCATTTAAGTTCAAATAGGAATCGAAATAAACTTGAAATGACATCGTTAGATAGTTGTAGAATATTTATCGAAAAATAATAAACTACTACACACCTCAAAAGCTTAGTGGAATAATTGCTGTCAAGCGCTTCTCAATCTCATCAACTAAGAGTTCCTCTTGGTGTGTCAAAAATTATGACGAGTGATTAGGCTGATTTCCATTTATAAAGGGTGATTTTTTAGTTATCTTTTTGGCAACACTGGGTAAAATAGGTGACGCACGTTTCGTGTTATGTTTCACTGTCAAAAGTTTTCAGTTTGGGCTATAATTTAACCATGAATCGTCTTACAAACGAACAACGTTTGCAAATTATTGAATTTTATTATAAAAATGCGTGCTCTATAAGCAGAATTGTCGATTTTGGAGTGAATATCAGCCAGAAGCATTGTAAGAGCTACAATTTGGTTCGTTTTATGGGCTGGTGGCAGCATTATACCGTACTTCTTTAAAGATGATGCGAATCGTTACGTAACTGTGATTGGTGAGCGCTACCGAGAGATGATATCCAACTTTTTTTTGACCAAAATGCAGGAGCTTGGCTTATATGACATGTGGTTTCAACAAGACGGTGCCACATGCCTAACAATGGACTTATTGAGAGGTGAGTTCGGTGAACATTTTATTTCACGTTCGGGACCTGTCAATTGACCGCCTAGATCGTGCGATTTAACGCCTTGAAAATATTTTTTATGAGGCTATGTTGAAACTCTTTTCAATTGGCGCATTGGAAGACAACATTGAAACATTTATTCGTGAGATACCCGCCAAAATTGGACTAAGCGGATGGACCATTTAAGGCGCAGTCACGGTCAACATTTGCATAAAATAATATTTAAACATTAATTTATATAACCCGTACTATCGATTTAAATAAAGATTTTATGCATTTTTCTGAATTGTTTGTTCAAAATCGTCATTCTGCACGAAGAGCCATTAAATCCTTTCAAAGGCACTGTATGGTGCGGTGTTCACGGAAATATTGTCACTGATACTGGTAAACGCTACAGGTCTATGATAAATGACATTTTACTGTCATAATTTAATTAGCTGGGCTTATTGAAAATTTGTGGTTTTAACAAGTCGGTGCAACCAAAAAACGCCAGAAAATGTTTTTTGCTTCAAATTGGAAAAAGAAGCAGAATTTTTTTGTAGAAAATAAGCCAGAAACATTGGAAATTGTGCCAGACAGAAATGGAAAAAAACCAGAAACTAAATGGAAATTAGGCCAGAAAACCAATCGATATATTCTGGCCTAATTTCCTAATATCAATTTGGAAAAAATCCAGAAAATGTTTTGCATTTTAAAGTCGATACTTGGTCAATATTGTAGACATTTAATCACAACAGGAAAAAACAGCCCCTGACATGCACCCTCAGGGGGGAGGGAGGTCAGTCGCGGGCGCGGTTCGGCCATTGCATTGCGGACGCGGAGTGGGCCGGCGCGGTTATGGCGTGGCTGCCACTTAAGTTTTCAATATTTTTTTTTTATTGTAACAATTTATTTAACAAAATAGAAAAGAACAAAATATTTTACTAAATGTAAACTTGGAAAGTGTCTGCTACGATTTTCCGGCAGCATGGACATTTGTAATTTTCGTTTGAATCTGCAACTGTTAGAACTAAAGTTGCACTCTGAGCATATTTTCATATGTCTGCTTGACAACAACACAACGTTTGGTGGAAGGACCTGACATATAATACATAATATTACATCCGCGAATGCAACTAAACAATAATTCTTACAATAGATGATAGAGACAAGGAATGTGTAGTAAAACTGTTTATTTATTACAACAATTTATACAAAATACAGTTTTCTGGCGTTTTTTCCTAAACATAAAAAGGAAAAAAAGCCAGAAATTTTATTTCTGGCTTTTTTTCCAAATATTTTCTGTTTGCCTTTTTTCCATTTCTGTAAATGGAAAAAACACCAGAAAATTTTTAGGAAAAAATGGCTGAAATTCCGAAATTTTGCCAGACAAATTTGTGATTTTTTTCTAGGAAAAAAAGCCAGAATTTTGTATGAAGAATTTTCTGGCGTTTTTTTCCAATAAAAATTCTGGCGTAATTTCCGGAGCCGGTTATATGACATGACCAGAAAGATGGCCTGATTTAACTATCATAGACTTTTCCGTTTGGGATTACTTTAAGTTTCGGAGTTATGTCAACAATTCTCAGACAATTGCAGACCTTAGGATAGTGGGAAAATTCGACATGAATGTGAACTTTCATAATTAGAAATCTTGAAAAAAGTCAAAAAAGTCGTTCAAGATGCTATAAGCCGGACGCAAATGTGTACCAACATCAACGGAAGCCACTTTTTAGAAATGATACTTTCTACTTAACAGACAAAGCAATGAAGGTTTAAATAAACATATCTTTAACGAAAAACAACTTGTTTTATTTAGGTACAAAAGTACCTTAAACTAAATCTGGGAGTTCATTGCGTTTAAGTGAGAAGCTATCATATAGTTCTATCTTCTTGGCGGTTTAAGATCTCAAGATATTGTTTTCGATGTAAAAAGTGTCTTATCAATAAAAAGGCAATTCACGCTTGGAGTTCCTACCTTGACACCAATCTTGCTTCTCTTTCACAACAGCAGGACACAATTAAGTAAATTTTGGCTAAGAAATAATTGAATACTCTTTTGGACTCAAAAATACCGGGTATTAAAAACGAATTTCCTATACCAACATTCAACCTTTCCTATTTTTAATAATTTGTTTCATTGTTATGGTCAAGGCTACCATCTTTCGAACCATCTGACGAACATTGTTGTTATTTGTTTTCATTTAGACCATTAAATTTAATTTCAAGTACGCGTTGAGCCTAAAGGCTACATCCCTTTACTTAGTTTATGGAAGAATAAAAAAAAAATAACCTAATATTAACTTGAATGAAAACGTCAACTTCTTTTTTTAAACGAATTTAAACCTTAATTCAACAACAAAACATACAACCTAAACACATATGTACATATATCCATTTTCAAAAAAAGTAACATATGGATTTTTATAGAAGTTTTATCACCTCAAATAATTCGAATCGAAAACGACCCCGAGGTGGTCATTTGAACATAATCAAAGAAAGTAAGAAAAAAACATTTATTTCTATTTGCTTTAACGTTTGAAACCTTTACTTGGTTTTTTGAATTGACATTACAAAAAAAAAAATATCCCTTTTACAAGCAAAACGACAAGTTTCAGTTGGGATATCCTCAAATTCCCAACACGTTGGGTGACAATTTTTCACGACTTTGGAATTAAAGTAAAAAAGACCCACACAGGACACAGGTGAAATTATATCGATTTAACGAAAAAAAAAATGTGTATTCTATACATAGGTTCAAAATAAATCTTTTAACTATAGCTACTTACTCGAGAGCTTGTAAATGAAATATTCAACCTTATTTACAACTTATAAAAAAGTTAGAGTAGATTTTTTTTGTTTGCTTTCCCAAATTAAATGAGTAACCACCTAACATTTTGCACACCACCACCACTCTTGTTCTTGCTTTTAAGCTTCAAGACACAAAGGCATCGGAAAAAAGTATCTATTACTGAAAATACAAATCTGACACGAGTAGGTATTAAAGGTATAGGCAAACAATACATAGTATCTATTGCTTTTAAGGTTCTAAACTTAAATATAATTATAGGGCATGAGTATAAACTTTTGTTCAAATACTCATTTCATGTTGAGCTTGTTGTTGTTTTGTAAGACAAAAAGGCATCTTGTTTTCATCTTAGAAAGTGTATCATCATCTTACTACAATGTTAAACACCCACGAAATACTATTTAAAAGGGGTTTTATTAGAATCAATCATCCCTCTTCTTACAAAGAATTTAAATTAATTAAAAAGAAAAACATAACCCTTTTTCTGGTTGTGTACTGATGTTGTATATACGTTACGTAGATACACCAATTTGGCCAATAGCGCTTCTTTAACTACTGTCTCTATGACAATGATAATAATTATTTTGTTCAAAATACTCGCAAAGGAAAATTACCTATTTGTTGGTAATTATTGTTTATGTAGCTGGATTTCTAGGAAAACTATAACCTTCAGAGAAAATGTAATATCAAAGCTAGCAGTTTGTTTATCATATCCAACCGAATACAGAGTAAACATTGTTATCATTAATACACATTTCGGTATATATCAGCCTAAGGGAACTTCAAAACAGAAAATTAGATGGCGCCCAACGCGGGTGCTAACCAAAAAAGTTATAAAATCTAATTTCATACATGAATGAAGATACCTATATCCTTTCCAACACTAAAAAGACTATAAAGCCCTAATCAAAATTGTATAGCAAAAAGTCACGTCTCTCATGGCTTATCCTCAACTCCAGTCTCAAGTAGAAGAAGATATCTATCCCTCTCTCTCGCTTTTTAACTAAACTAGATGTCCGGAATTTTTGACACTAACTTACCAATTCATCTGAACCATCATGACAATCATAATCCCCATCACAATGCCATTTTTTTGATATGCACGAACCGTCCGCACATGTAAAATCAGTTTTCGAATTGCATTGAATGGATGGACAATTCTTCTCATCGCTGCCATCTCCACAGTCATCATCACGATCACACATCCAGCGTTTTTGAATGCAACGACCATTTCCGCATGTGAATTCATCTGTTCGGCATGTTTCATCTAAGCACGAAAAAAGAAGAAATAAGATACAAAATTTTGATATATATGTAGATACTCTTTATTTATATTGATGTTTTTTATATTATGATGATGAAAAATGTAGAGTGACTACAGTTACTACGAATACAAGCAAATATAATGAACTGTGTGTCAGTGTTAGTATATGGCCAAGAGTGTTTTTTTGAGCATGCAACAAAAAACCCTAAAAGCAATGAAAGCCCTCTCTCAACAAACTTACAACAATATATGCACTACACAATGAGTAGGTCCTATGATAAGGCGCGGGGTACTATAAACTCGACTCGTGTATATAGGCACTTAAACAAAAGAACATAGGCGAAACTAAAACTTCATCATGAATGTACCTACATAACCATTCATCACGATTCACGACACAGCCAACAACGCTTCAGAGCATGAGGGAGCAGCAAAAAGCAAAATATTCGCCCCCCTTCCTTTAGATGCTCCCAGCATTTTAGACAATAATAATAAACGAAAAAAGCAACACTAGTTATATCCTTATATAATACAACTACATCAGAATAGTTTGGTACAAAAAGCTTTTTTGAATTTACAGTAAAACAAAAAGTGAGACTTTTATAACAGGATACTAGTGAAGGTGCTATTCCCAATGTTCCGTTATAACAAACAAAGCCTGTTGTGCTGTGTACTTTTACAAACAAAAAAAGTAGTAGTCGTAGTTGTACTACAATATTCAGAGCATATGAAACTAAGTTTGAAGCGTTAAACTTAAAAATCAATTAATTTGAACTGAGTTTAAAATTTTGACTTTAACTTACCAGCAGAAATTATTAATTAATTATTTTTTAACTTTAAGTACAATGGATTTTAAAAGGAATTTTGAATGTCAAACTTGACAAATGTCATTCTGTTTAAGCTCAAACAAAGTGTTTTACAATAGTAGCGGGTTGATTTTGACAGTTCATGGCAGCCATATTGTTTCATTTGCTTTCTGTCAAAATAATTATCAGTCACTTTAGAAATAAATTTTCGTTTCAAGTTACAGAGACGGGTAAAAGAACATAAGCAGCGTCTTGTTTTCGATAATTTAATTTGCAGTAATTGTAAGATGATCCCAATTTTATTTTTAAACTCATCTTTAGCCTTAAGACCCATTTTTTAATAATTGGATATGTGAATTAGCAAAGTTGCTGGATTTGGGACGAGGATGGCTCCACGTGCCACTTAAGAAACAATCAATGTTCTGCGTAAGCGGTTTCATGGCATGGCTATCTTGCGCCAAGGTTTACGTAAATTGGGCTCCCTTTATAGACACTTTCTTTTGACACTTTTTAAAGTCGCAGGTCTATGCGAATAAACCTCAAAATATCGCTGATTTCAAAGACAAGATAATCGGTGTCAAATACTGCTAGTTTTATATGGCAGCCAAAGGCATCCAAAAACTGAACCCTTCAATTGAGTTTTATCCATCGAAACACGGCGACTATTTAAACACATAATGTCATTGATATGACCTTCAAATAAAATATGATACCTCATATAAAACTTGTTTTAAAATCTCCCCGCCTTTAATGGAGGACTCTTTATAACGAAACTTAAGATGGCTTTTTTAATGGCAAATGGCAGATTTAGTTTTGTTTAAACTCAAATATTTGTGTGATATTGAAGAAGCACTTAATTTGTTTAAATTAAAAGATGCGTTTGTTCAACCTATTAGCGAGTTTATCTAGATTTGTTTAATACATCTGGGGTTTTCGCGTTTGTTCTGGGTGGACTGTCACTTTTGACAGTTTTTATAAGTTAAGGGTAAATTGAATTTTGTTTGCAAGAGTGCGTTTTCAGATTTAAAAAAAAGTTTTGATATATCCGAGTTTCTATTCAGGCCTCAACGAACTGGGTTTCAACCCCAGTCAATAGATGATTTCGATATCAAACTAGAGGGGGGGAAAAGTGTTTAAACTAAGGCACATTTTCTTATATGCAGAGGCAGCAAAGGAACTCCCGAGTTGGAATCAACGGTTGCGTCTTCAGTTCAAGCCAAGTTGAACAACTTATAGAACTTTTAAGACAAATCCAAAGCCCTGGCCTGTAAGGAGTTGTACAAAGGATCTAGCCCTCCAAGTTCGACGTTGCGCTCTCAGGGTTACTTTCCGACCAAGTAAAGATATGTAGTTATGAAGCACCATTAAGCTTCGGATATGGACCGATCTACTGATGATGAACCAAGCAAACGAAATAAGGACAACGAACTTTGGATTTGTACGTGGAATGTTAGGTCCCTTAACAGAGCACGTGCAGCCATACAATTAGTGGAAGTCCTAAACTTCGGCAAAGCAGATATTATTGCCATTCTAGAAATGCGATGGGATTGACCAAACACATTAAAAGTCTGCGATATAAATTACGGCGAATGTTATAGATTCTTCGTGATTGGAACTATACACAGGTATAAATTGTGACTAAGCGCACTACAACGATCCGCATCAAGGTTACATTTACCCACAAAAGCCCCATATGTCCCCATGGAGGAGAAATAAAAAGACATATTCTATGAGCTCAAGGACAGTCCATATGAGCTCTGAGCAGTGCCCTGACAACGACATTAAAATTTTGTTAGGAAATTTTAACGCCAAGCTAGGAAGAGAAGACAGCTATGCTGGCACTATCAAGAAATAGAGCCTGCACGACACCACCTTCAGTTACGAATTCAAGCTGGCTGCAGAGCTGAAAGTTTTTGTAGCTAAAACGCAGTTAAATAACCTCATCAATCAACTGTCAACCAGATTGACCACATTGCGATCGACGAACAACACTTCTTCAGTATACAGGATGTCTCAATGCTTCGAGGGGTTAACATTGACTCGGCCCATTACTTCGTTTTGGCCACGGTACGGCTATGGATATCCAAATTCAAGCCAAAACAAGGTCGTCCTGTTAGAAGATTCGATCATTTTTGATCAATTCTAACAACCTTTTTAGAAAACATGGAGTGCCTACATCAAGTATTATTGGTAACCAGTGGCAACATTGCCAAATAGCCAGGAGGGATTCCACTCCTGAAACGCTGAGTTTCACATGCACAGCGAAACTCCTGCTCACGCAGCTTAACAACAGGAATACAAAACGGCGCAATACAATCGAACAGAGCTGCTTACGAGCTCAAAGAGCAAAAAAAGGCTTTTCAGAAGAAAAAAAAGGGAGCATAAGAAGCTTGGGATCGAGGAGATAAGGAGATGTCACAACAGAAATAAGGTTCAATTTGTACTAACCTCAAAACCAAAACCTCTAAAGACGATCACAGGAACATCGTAGTAATGCAGAACAATAATCCCAATGCTTTTGGTGGCAAAAAAGGTTTTAGGGAAGTTAATCTACTGTCATGGAACACCTTCAACACCGTTCTGGAACAAATTGTGCGAAACTAACTCAATCGTCAACACTAGAGCCACAATCTTCTAAAGGTCTATCCAATTACTCGGATACGCCGATAATATTGTCATAATTGGAAGATAAAAGCGTTATTTATTTATTTGGCGCCGTTTTGAGAATTCCGACAGACGCGAGGAAGATGGGTTTAGTGGCCAATGGGGGCAAGACTAAAAGTTTCTGCTGTCATTGAGAAAGAACATTATAGGACGACCACGACTTGAAAAGAACTTTACAATGGACAGCTATAATTTTGAGGTAGTTGAGAATGAAAGTCAAATTGTGACAGTTTCAAAAGTGGAAGCTATGCAAATAATGGGCTATTCGGAATGAAAATATGACACATGGATTTCAAGGAAAAGAACAAAGTTCTGAAAAGTTTAACCTATGTATATAGGTCAATCAAAATAAAAAACGAGGGATACACGCGAAAAACGCTTCGGCGTGCATTGTATATATTGAACCATTTTCAAGTGAAAACCTGTTAAATGTCATATTTTTGTAATATTGTATGTAGCCAGTTGGTTTCAACGTTATGTACATACAAATATCTTACCATGTTATATGTTAAATGAATTTTTACCACCATAATATTTTATAATACTCTCTGCAGTCATTCATTTAACCAGAGAAACATAAAACAAAAACTCAAAATACTTTTCTGTACATATTCAGTACATGTACACAATACAATCGAGATACATTCGATTGTTCCTGTTAAGAAATCTTATTTTAGAAAGAAAGGTCAACAAGTCTTGTGCCTCTTTGAGATGAGTTTGAGTACTGAAAAAAGGCAATATCTTTGTTTATGATATTGCTTTTGTTTTTATATTTTAAAGGTACAGGTGAGGAACACAACAAAAAATAATCGACAAAAAAACAACAAATTTTTAATTCGAATAATTTGTTTATCTAATTGGAGCAAGCACGTACAAAAATAATAATTAAATTTTTAATAAATACTTCAATCTTGAATGTAACCCTTGGGCCACATTTATACTGCCAAACAGTATAACATTAAATTATTTGTTTATGCTTGATTTATGGAGGCGTGAATGGTAATGGCAGATGGTAAGTGGTAAGATGGCAAGTGGCAGAACGTTGAAAGGATGTTTTTTTTAATTAATTCAAGTGTGGGAATTGAAGCATTCGACACAGAATTTAAACATAAAGTAAAATATTGAAGATTTCGTGTTTTATAAATTGCACTTGGGAAAACTGTTGTGAATAGTTTGATATTAATTTGGTTTCCTTTGAACTGGAATCCTTTTTAAGATACAAAAATCCAATTAAATAAACATCGATGGAAGCAAGAGGCAGGACGCTACTGAATGCAGGAATTGGAAGGCCCACACATTGTGAGATTTCTTCAACTTGATTCCTTCAACATACTCAAGTGGATATCTTAAGGGCTAAGTGAAGAACAATGGGTAGGGTTAAGGCAGTGCTCGGGAAGATGGAGTTTAGTTTAAAAGCAGTCTTTTGGATGTCAGAATTAGGTGTTGACAGTGGGCTTGCTTGAGATTACCACACATTTATATTAATTTATAGAATAACATTATAGAAAACTATTGGAATGTTGAGAAAATGTTTTCATATTAGTTGCTGAAAAGGAATAATCAGTATTCGTGTGCAAGGAAGAAACAATACCTGGCCTTCGGAGGAGACTTGGGCAGCTTCTTAAGTAAAAAACGAACACATACAGCATGAAGCACAGTGTAAGACGTGAGAAACGCAATAATGATTTAACTCATAAAACAGAAGAAGCCCGAGTTACAAAAGTAGATCCCTCTACAGGATAACCAAAAGCTGTCGCTGGTATTCAAAGCTCAAAATAATACCCGGTGAAAGACTTAGATAATTCCCTCGATATGTACTGCGATCAAAGTACTGAAGAACAACAAAGCGGTATGACTAGTGGGATTTCCGCAGAATTGATGCAAGCAGCGCCAAGTTTATGGACTGAATTGCTGCAATCGCTTATAAAAGCGCATGTGTCTGTTAATACTTCCCCGATGACTAGAAAAAGGGAATATCAATGTCAAACTCCCAAAAAAGGAGATGTGATGAAGTGCGAAAACTGGACATGCCAGATTGTCTTGGAACGTGTAAGAGAATACCTCGAAGAAACACTTGACGCTGAACAAGCAGGATTCTGCACTAAATCCCACAGCATTGGTCACATCAAAACCTAGCATATCATCATCGAAGAGTGCATTGAATATCCTTCAAGACTTCACCTGCTGTTCATTGATTTTGAGAAGGCTTTTAAAATTGTCAATTTAAGCAAACGAGAGAGGGGGGGAGAGGTGTTTCCACTAAGGCACCTCTCCTTATCCAGGCGGCAGCGGACGAATTCTCGAGATAGAATCAACGGTGGCGTCTACAGTTCCAGTAAGGTCGAACTACTTAGTGAACACCTTATAGGGCTTCTTCGACATATTCGGAGCCCAGGCCTATAAGGAGCGGTTCATCCGGCTCCCCTTCCTTGGAGTTATACTAAGGATCTGGCCCTCCAGGTTGGGGGTTGTGCCGTCGGGGTGACTTCCTGGCCACGTAAAAACATCATAGTCTCGAAGCAACAACAAGCCTCGGATACGGACGGATTCACTGTTGACAACCCACGCAAACGAAATAAGGACAACGAACTTCGGATATGTACGTGGAATGTTAGGTCCCTTAACAGACCACGTGCAGCCGAACAATTAGCGGAAGCCCTAAACTGCTGCAAGGCAGATATTACAGCCATCCAAGAAGTGCGATGGGATGGACCGGGTAAACGCAAACTAAAAGACTGCGATATCTACTACGGCGACTGCTACCGAGAACAAAGACAGCGTCTATTTGGGTGTGGATTTGTTGTTGGAACTAGGCTCAGGCAAAAAGTCTTGAGTTTCAACAGTGTGAGCGAGCGCATCACGACAATCCGCATCAAGGCTAAATTCGCCAACATAAGCCTAATATGCGCGCATGCCCCAACAGAGGAGAAAGATGAAGACACCAAAGATATGTTCTTCGAGCTCTTGGACAAGACATATGAGCAGTGCCCTGGCTATGACATTAAAATTGTCTTAGGAGATTTTAATGCCAAGCTAGGAAGAGAAGACATCTTTGGTGGCATAATCGGGAGATACAGCCTGCACGACACTACCTCCGACAACGGATTCAGGCTGGTCGATTTCGCTGCGGGGCGAGACGTTCTGGTAGCTAGTACGCAGTTCACGCATCTTAATATCCACAAGGGGACATGGAAATCTCCTGATCAATCAACCGTCAACCAGATTGACCACATTGCGATCGACGCACGACACTTCTCCAGTATCCAGGATATCCGAACATTCCGAGAGGCCAACATTGACTCGGACCACTACCTCGTTGTAGCCAAGGTACGGCTAC
Organism: Eupeodes corollae; assembly: GCF_945859685.1. Classification (NCBI taxonomy): domain Eukaryota; kingdom Metazoa; phylum Arthropoda; class Insecta; order Diptera; family Syrphidae; genus Eupeodes; species Eupeodes corollae. Next base: position 155,009,505 of record NC_079147.1, read on the forward strand.
GGATATCCCGATCCAAGCCAAAACAAGGAAGTACTGTGAGAAGATTCGACGTTAGACGGCTACAATCGCAAGAGACTGCCATGTCCTTTTCCGATCGTGTCTCTAATAACCTCCTAAGGAGTCCTATGCTTCCTGCATTAAGCATTGAAAACCAGTGGCAACATTGCCTTGCAGCCATCAGAGATGCCGCCTCTGAAGTGCTAGGTTTCACACGGCCACCACAGCGAAACCCCTGGTTTGACGACGAATGCCAGCAAGCTCACGCAGCGAAACAAGAGGCATACAAAACGGCGCTGCACAAAAGGACGAGAGCTGCTCGCGAGCTCTACGAGCAGAAGAGGAGAGAGGAACACCGGCTTCTTAGACGGAAAAAAAGAGAGCATGAGAAGCGCGCGATCGAGGAGATAGAGGGATGTCACAACAGGAATGAGGTTCGTAAATTTTACCAAAAGGTAAAAAAAACCTCCCAAGGCTACCAGCCACGAACCGAAGCCTGTAAAGACGATCAAGGGAACATCGTAGTAGAACCACAGTCGATGCTGAGAATATGGAAAGATCACTTCTCCAAATTATATAACGGCGATGACGAACCGAATTCCGCTGTAAGGGAGATAGAACCACTCAACCTCGGCGACGCAGATCAACAATTCCGCCTACCCGACCTTGACGAAGTGAAGATAGCTATATCTAAACTTAAGTCAAACAAAGCTGCTGGAGCTGACGGCATCGCTGCCGAACTATTCAAAGCAGCAGGCGATGACTTGGTACGGAGCATGCACCAACTCATCTGCAAAATTTGGTCGGAAGAAAGCATGCCCGATGAGTGGAATCTCAGCATAGTGTGCCCGATACATAAGAAAGGAGACCCTCTAAACTGCGCCAACTACAGAGGCATCAGTCTTCTTAACATTGCGTATAAGATCCTCTCTGCCGTATTATGTGAACGTCTGAAGCCATTCGTCAACAACCTGATTGGTCCTTATCAGTGTGGCTTCAGACCAGGAAAGTCCACTTTCGACCAAATATTCACACTACGGCAGATCTTGGAAAAAACCCAGGAGCTTCAAATCGATACCCACCATCTCTTTATCGATTTTAAAGCCGCGTATGACAGCATCTATAGGGAAGAGCTCTACCGAGCAATGTCTAGTTTTGGCATCCCTGTCAAACTTATCCGTTTGTGCAGAATGACGATGGAGAATGCACGCTGCTCTATCAAGGTCGGAAAAGATCTTACCGATGCATTTGATGTCAAAAAAGGTTTTAGGCAAGGCGATGCATTGTCATGCGACTTCTTCAACATCGTTCTGGAAAGAATTGTGCAAAACTCAACCGTCAACACTAGAGGCACAATCTTCCAAAGATCCATCCAATTACTCGGATACGCAGATGATATTGACATAATTGGAAGATCAAAGCGTGATGTCAGTGGAGCGTTTTTGAGCATTGCGACGGAAGCGAAGAAGATGGGTTTAGTGGTCAATGAGGGCAAGACCAAGTATATGCTGTCATCAAAAAAGGACACTGAACAACGACGTCTTGGACAAAACGTCACCATGGACAGCTATAACTTTGAGGTAGTTAAGGACTTTGTCTACCTAGGCACCGCTATTAATGCAGACAACGACACCAGCGCTGAAATCAAACGAAGAATAATTGTTGCAAATCGCTGTTTCTTTTGACTTAGAAGGCAATTGAGAAGTAAAGTCCTCTCTCGAGCATGTAAAATCACCATCTATAAGACACTCATCATCCCGGTTCTCATTTATGGCGCTGAGGCCTGGACCCTGTCAAAGAAAGATGAGAGCGTCTTAGGATGCTTTGAGAGAAAAATTCTTCGGGCGATTTTTGGTCCCGTACGCATAGATGGAGAATGGAGGAGAAGATATAACGACGAGCTGTACGGGCTGTACAGCGACACTGACCTAGTTAGCAGAATCAAAGTCCAACGGCTTAGATGGCTAGGTCATGTAGAGCGGATGGACATCAACGCTCCAGCCCGGAAGGTCTTCGAATCCAATCCCGAGGGACGGCGCAGTAGAGGAAGACCGCGACTCAGGTGGCGCACCCAGGTGGGAGAGGACCTCAACCAACTTGGCGTGCGAAACTGGAGACAGCTAGCTAGGGACCGAGCTGGCTGGAGACGCTTGTTGGTTGAGGCCCAGGTCCGCCCCGGACTGTAGCGCCACCTTAAGTAAGTAAGTAAGTAAGTTTTTAAATTGTCAACAGAGAGTTTATCTGGCTTGTTTTGTGGAGAAACGGTATTCTAGATAATCTCATTTCTCTTGTAAATGCGACTAATGAGGTATCCAAATATTACGTCTTATAGGGAGTAAGTTGTCAGAAGATTTTGAAAGCCCAAAGTAAAGTCAGACAGGGGTACAAACTGTCAACCAATATGTTTCTATTGGTGATCAGTGATGTGCTACGAGCAGCCTTGACAGTGAACAGAGGAATTAGATGCACTCTGACAACTTACCTAAGGCTGCAGCGTGTAGACTAAGGATATGATGCATGTCTGCTTTCTCATAAGTTAATGAATTTATCAAATGACAAGAAGGGTCGAGAGAGAAACAGAAGTTATGGGAATCTCCTGCTTATTCTCTCTAATAAACAATTCTCAACTTCCATCAGTAGAAATAGTTGAAAACTATCTATCGGGAAATCAAAGGCTGCGTTAGGGATGTTGTCGAATGTTTGGAGAAACAATTCTCTCATCTTGAGGACAAAGCCAAAACTATTCGGGTAAATTGTTGAATCAATTGCAACAGCTGAAAATTAACAGCAACGATTCAAAGAAAACTGCAGACCTTCATTGAAAGGTATCTCCAAAATATCTTACCGGTTTTCTGGCGCAACCGTTTATCCGATAGGGAACTATATAGGATCAGGAATCATTTAAACAAGGTAATAACTTCATTGCAATAGAGACAATCCACTCACTCTAGAAGCAAAAGAGTAGGGGTACCGAGAAGTAAGTGGAGAAGAACAGTCGAGAACGAATCGTTGACATTGGGAAAGAGCTGGAGGGAGCACACGATGCCGTGTTAGGATTAGTTTAGGCCCTATGTCCCACTAAAGACCACCCACGGACTTCTCAGGTCAAGTGGTCAGCATTGAAAGTAACTCAGAATTTGTTTCCATTACGATCAGGTTATGATTTGGCTATAGCCACAAATTTAGTTTAGTTCTGCAATTTTGCGATTTAGTGATTTCAGATTACTAAAGTTTAAAACGTCAACATAATTCAAACAAGATCATATCATTCGAGACGTAAAAAACTGTATATATTAAGCTATTTCAATTATTTGATAGTAAAATAAATAAATAAATTAGGTGGGGCAACAGTCCATGAAGAACCAGGGCCTAGTGACTTACAACTCTCAACCATTCCTGTGTGCGAGTAATGTTGTCAGAGATGGAAGGGACCTACAGTTTACATTCCGAATCCGAACGCCTAGTTTGAGAAAGCACTTTTTCATGACAAGAATAACTCTTGGAGGAATTGTCAATTCCTCGCAAGAGGCAGTACCCGTGAAAAAATTGGTGACACAGGCAGGGATTGAATCCAAGACCCCTTGCATGACAGTCCAACGCACTAACCATCACGTCACGGGTACTACTATTTGCTAGTACATGAGAAAAAACAATTTGTTGGCGCTACGGCTTTTGAAAAACAGCTCTACAACTCTTCCACTCTGCAAGTAATGTCAGGAATGCAGAGGACCTTCAGTTTTATCTCAAATCCAAAAGTCTAATGTGAGAAACACTTTTCATAACAAAAATTAAACATTAAACAAGAATAAGTGGTAATAAATTTCATTTCCATTTTTATTTTATTTTTATGGTGCACTTGGGCGTATACTTGTGTTTTTTTGCTCAAGTTTAAATCTTTAGTCTTTAGTCACAGTGTAAAGTGTTTTCTGTTTTCAGACTGAAATTTCTTAGTTAGAATTATTTATAGATATTTACTGTAATAGTTTTAGTATGAAATATTGAGCCACGCCTACACTTGGGAATAGAAAGTGATTGATTATTTAAAAGAAAAGGAAATGCCAGTTAAAATGTTACAGTATAACCTACATACACATAAAGGAGAAGATTGTTCTTTGATTGAGTAAGTCTTACAAATTTGACTCATATCCTTGAAGAGCGTCTACAAAATTTTCTATATTTCTGAAATTTAATGTGGGTCTATTAATAATACAAAACTATTTAATAATTTCACAGCACTAATAGAATTTTCTGTTTAACCCAACATAAATAAAATAATCCGCTTAATTTATTTTTTTAGATAACTTTCATGGTCCGATATAAATTCAAGTGAAGCAACTCGTTTGACAAACCGCTTTATTCAATTCTGACATTTTCCTATATATTTATACAATTTAAACTTTTAATTAATTTTATTTTACTTTAAAGATTGAAACGCCTCAGCTGGTGATAGGAGGCGCACATTATAACGAACGCTATCAATATGATATTTTTTTGTAATTGGTAAGCCAAAATAATTTTTTAATGGTTCGTTGTTCATTTTATGGTCTAAATTTACAAACACATTTATGAATGTTCTTTCGTTTTAATTTCTACCCTTACATTATAAGCCAACCCCATCAGCTGCACCATGCTGGCGAAAAAGACAAAAACAAAAAACATCTAAACAAATTAAATTAATTATCTCCATTTACCTATAAAAATTATATAAGCTTTCACCACTAGACTAAAGGATCCAATGTAAAACCAACAAATATAAATATTGTACAATGTGCATGTATTTTATTATTACCTCTAAACAATTTCTGGTTTCTACTTAATTGATTTTTTTTTTGTCTAAATTTATGTTTGTTTTACTGCTTTTGGGTATAAGCTTAACATAAATTTACCTCAAAAAAATAAAAGGTATTGATTTTTGTATTTAAATTATAAACATATATGTTGAGAACGTTTTAAAAAACCACAGAAAACCAACCCATGGAAAATAGAATTTAATAGACGAAATTTGTCAGAAGCATAGTTTTCAATTAATGCAATATTTTCGAGTTTGATGTGTGTGTTTTATTTTGTATTAAAAATGTTGAACTAAATGAACAGTTTTTAGTTCTCATATATTATGATTTGTCATGAGTTTTGTATTATTTAATTTAAAATATAAATTCACAATATTGTTAAATATTTAAAGAATCCTCTGGGCCGTAGCGGTTTAACAGTGAGATTTATGCATGAGAAGGATTTTGTTTAATTAAAATACTATTTGTATGTATGTTTGTAGGTGAGGACGTGTTAGTGATTTATAGGATAAAATTATAGAAAAATAAGTTAGGTTAAAATTGTCTTTAAAGCTAATAAACTTTAGTTTGAAAGCGGTATTAGTATACAAATATGGTGGTCAGTCATTAGATGGAGAGATGTGTCTCTATCACGGACTGGAAGTTGGAAGTGCCATCACAGCTTTCATTTCGAACCTGGTAAATATAGTTATGCTAGTCCTTTAAAACTAAGGCTAGTGGTTAGAGTGACCCCTACCTAGGTGAACATAATTTACTACGATCCGAAAAATATGTGTAGAAAATAAAACGGAACAACAACGAATATATAAGCAACGACAACTCCAATTTAAAAATGTGTTTATTGAACGTAAGGAGGCTATACAGAGCCTGAACTTGAGCTAGCCGATGTCCTTACCACGTAAAAGGCGGATTTAACAGCACTGCAAGAGATAAGGTGGTTGGGAAGTGGTGTATGACCATTAGAGTGCTAGTGATTGACCATTAGAGTGCGCATACCCAGCAATGCAGCGATCTCTTAGAACTCGAGCACGTGATAAAGAAAATATGGTGTTAGGGAAAATGGAGACCAACATTTCTCAGACGAAAGAAATGTGAAGAAATAGAGAGCGTGGCCCGCATCAGGCACGGAAGTTCTACTCAGCAGTAAGCCCATCGAAGAAATGCCGATTACATCATTTCAAGAAGCCAGTGTTATGCTAAAGTCACCAAGCATCGAAGAAGTCAAAAAGGCTGTAAAGCGACTGAAACACAACAAAGCTTCGGGTGCTGATGGAAAAATGTGTAGAATTTAACATTCCAACATACTAATTATTTAATTACTTCTAAGGTCATAATGACAGGACAAACAGGGTAGGACCTTAAGAATTCAAGGATCCCAATAACAGCACAACCAAAGTAGAACCTTAAAATGCCTGATAGAATTTAACATCCGAAGTAGTGGGAAAAGTTGGAAACCCAACAGCAATAACGATATGTGATCACGAATTCTACGAACAGAAGAGGAGAGAGGAACACCGGCTTCTTAGACGGAAAAAAAGAGAGCATGAGAAGCGCGCGATCGAGGAGATAGAGGGATGTCACAACAAGAATGAGATTCGTAAATTTTATCAAAAGGTAAAAAAAACCTCCCAAGGGTACCAGCGACGAACCGAAGCCTGTAAAGACGATCAGGGGAACATCGTAGCAGAACCGCAGTCGATGCTGAGAATATGGAAAGATCACTTCTCCAAATTATAAAACTGCGATGACGAACCGAATTACGCTGTAAGGGAGATAGAAACACTCAACCTCGGCGACGCAGATCAACAATTCCGCCTACCCGACCTTGACGAAGTGAGGATAGCTATATCTAAACTTAAGTCAAACAAAGCTGCTGGAGCTGACGGCATCGCTGCCGAACTATTCAAAGCAGCAGGCGATAACTTGGTACGGCGCATGCACCAACTCATCTGCAAAATATGGTCGGAAGAAAGCATGCCCGATGAGTGGAATCTCAGCATAGTGTGCCCGATACATAAAAAAGGAGACCCTCTAAACTGCGCCAACTACAGAGGCATCAGTCTCCTTAACATTGCGTATAAGATCCTCTCTGCCGTATTATGTGAACGTCTGAAGCCATTCGTCAATAACCTGATTGGTCCTTATCAGTGTGGTTTTAGGCCAGGAAAGTCCACTATCGACCAAATATTCACACTACGGCAGATCTTGGAAAAAACCCAGGAGCTTCAATTCGATACCCACCATCTCTTTATCGATTTTAAAGCCGCGTATGACAGCATCTATAGGGAAGAGCTCTACCGAGCAATGTCTAGTTTTGGCATCCCTGTCAAACTTATCCGTTTGTGCAGAATGACGATGGAGAATGCACGCTGCTCCATCAAGGTCGGAAAAGATCTTACCGATGCATTTGATGTCAAAAAAGGTTTTAGACAGGGCGATGCACTGTCATGCGACTTCTTCAACATCGTTCTGAAAAGAATTGTGCAAAACTCAACTGTCAACACTAGAGGCACAATCTTCCAAAGGTCCATCCAATTACTCGGATACGCAGATGACATTGACATAATTGGAAGATCAAAGCGTGATGTCTGTGGAGCGTTTTTGAGCATTGCGACGGAAGCGAAGAAGATGGGTTAAGTGGTCAATGAGAGCAAGACCAAGTATATGCTGTCATCAAAAAAGGACACTGAACGACGACGTCTTGGATAAAACGTCACCATTTACAGCTATAACTTTGAGGTAGTTAAGGACTTTGTCTACCTAGGCACCGCTATTAATGCAGAGAACGACACCAGCGCTGAAATCAAACGAAGAATAACTGTTGCAAATCGCTGCTTCTTTTGACTTAGGAGGCAATTGAGAAGAGTCCTCTCTCGAGAATGTAAAATCACCATCTATAAGACACTCATCATCCCGGTTCTCATTTATGGCGCTGAGGCTTGGACCCTGTCAAAGAAAGATGAGAGTATCTTAGGATCCGTACGCATAGATGGAGAATGGAGGAGAAAATATAACGACAAACTGTACGGGCTGTACAGCAACACTGACCTAGTAAGCAGAATTAAAGTCCAACGGCTTAGATGGCTAGGTCATGTAGAGCGGATGGACATCAACGCTCCAGCCCGGAAACTCTTCGAATCCAATCCTGAGGGACGGCGCAGTAGAGGAAGACCGCGACTCAGGTGGCGCACCCAGATGGGAGAGGACCTCAACCAACTTGGCGTGCGAAACTGGAGACAGCTAGCTAGGGACCGAGCTGGCTGGAGACGCATGTTGGTTGAGACCCAGGTCCGCCTCGGACTGTAGAGCCACCTTAAGTAAGTAAGTAAGATCACGAATTTGCAGTGGTCCAATCTTTGACTTACCTTGGGTTAACAGTAGCGGCAAAACATAACATAGAACAAGAAATACGTAGTCGTGTGCTCAAAGTTACTAAGACTCTTTAAATCCGACAAATGTCACCATACATTCCAAACTGCTACTGTATAGGATTATAGTCCTAAAAGTACTCAATTTTTTATCCCAGACTAGGATTCTCAATCAGAGAAAACTAAACCCATTTGTGAGGAAGGAAAATTCCGGAGGAGGAATAACGATGAGTTATATGGAATATACCACGAAGCTGATATAGGAATAAAGCTTATAAAGCAGTAACCTCCGGTGGGTTGGGCATGTAGCAAAACAAAAACATAGCTCTCCCAGAAAGTTCTTTCCAGCACAAATCATTGTAGAAGATAGCGGGGAAAACTATGATTCCGCTAAGAAGAATGACATAGACTAGGACGCTTGGAGCCTTGAGGTGCGCAACTGGATGGTGTCGAACAAAAACCGGGAAAAGTAGAGAAGCATGTTGAACAAGGTCCAGACTAGCTCTCGCTTTTGGCAAAGATGGTGGAGTTATTGACCAAACCGACGAATAAGCTATTAAAATACAAAATAGGCTTAACTCCACTGTGGTGGAACTTTAACGCCAAGACAAGTTCTGGCACTATTTCATATTTACACGAACAGTCTCACCCGATTTTTGACCTTCCTCTAACTACAGAACCAATTAAGCCAATCAATAACTTCCAATTTAAAAGACTAGCTAAGCTAGTTGATGATATTCGCAGTCAAAAGAAATTCAGAAATCGAAAACATTTCTACCTAACTAACCCAGCAATTACTTAACCCTAACTGACCATGAAGCACTTTTTGACGTTGCACAATTTTGAAATTTATTTGCAAAGCAGGTCTTGTGGTGCAAAGAAAGGACGAATCGAAAAATTGTAATTTCCGTTTTACGGGGCGTGGTATCCACCCAAAAACACATACCTATTCTAAGCGATATAGAATCAAATTCAATAGAGTGGTACGTGTGCATATGAAATTACAAAGAACTATCAAGGAACAAAAATTATGCTCTCAGGGGGCGTGATATAAACCCACTTTCTTAAAAGCTGTTTTAGGAAAAATGACACTTCTTATTGTTGTAGAGTAATGAAATTTATCAGAATGTAATAGGTAAAAAAAAAATAAAATAAGGTGGCGCAACAGTCCGTTTAGAACTAGAGCCTAGTGCCTTACAACTTTCAACCATTCTTGTGTGCGAGTAAGCTTGTCAGGAATGGAGTGTAATAACTGGAAGTGTTTACTCTTAATATGTTTAGTACCTTTTAGAACGGCTAAAGGTTTTTAACCTGTTCAAATAACTTTTACGTATGAAGAGTTGACAATTAATATAAGGCAGCTGCTTACTGACCCGCATTTGGTCAAAATGCTTAAAAAAATAAAGTAGGACTTAAAGCTTAACAAGATCGATTTTTATTACTCTTTGGCTCAATTCATCTTTCCTTTAGTTCTATCAAAAACAGTTGAACTGAAATTCGAATTAACTTTAAAAACAACCAAAGCTCCCGAGATCAAACTCATTGCCACTGATTCCAAAAATTGTCTTAGCTACTTATCCAAAAAAGCTTAGAAAAATAAGAAATAAGATTCTGAAATGAGTGAACAATTTTGACAACATTGACTCAAGACTAAGTGTGGTAAATGGGTCCATAGAAATTGTTAAAAAAGTTTCGTGGTATATTTTCTTAAAACAAATTGGTGGTTTGAAGATAAGTCTTTCTCTCTTTAAATGTTCTCTCTGAGCTTTTCTTATGATTCCACCATACTGTTTCCATTAATTGAGGCAATTTCTTGTTGAAATTATGAAATTAAAAAGTACGTATACGCTCGAGTTCACCTCTTTTGCGATGTCATTTTAATGGAAACAAAATCTATAATTGAATTCATATGAAATAAACTTGATTACCATTTTAATTTCAACAATGAATGAATCTTGTTGTTATTCATAAGTTTCATATTTTGATAGTTTAAGTTGCAGAAGTGTTCAAATATTTCTCCAACTGTCATGCTCGTTAATTTTTAACTAAATTTGTTTTAAACAAATAACATTTTTTACAATTATTGTATCTTTTAAATTTGGTTAAAAACAGTTAAAGTGTTTAATGTCCTTGAATTTTTTAAAGCCATTCCATAACAAAACCCCTTCGATATAATTTTTTGTTTCATTCCTTCAGTCTTACATAGATTACATAGGTTCTTGTATAAGAATCGTTCCAATATCACATTTATGTTATTCTTTCTTCCATACATTTTTTATTTTAATATCAAAGGTGTCTAATTTAAATATTTGATTTGATGGCATGTACTTTGTTTATGTTTTCTTTTTGTTTTATGGAGGTTATTTAGTTTTTTATTAGCTCGTAAATTTATCCTCCATCATTTGCCATCAAATTGCAGAAGAAAGGAGTGGCAAAAAAGAAAACAGTATTATTATAAAATAAGTTCGAAATATTTGTTTGCTTAGTAAACCTTCTCTTAAAGTACAACAACAATATTTTTTAAACAAACATTTATTTTATGTGACGTATGAGAGATGAAGCATATTTTGTTGAGCGCATTGTTATTTTTTAATATCACTCTGCTTTCAAACCACGTAATAAAAAACACCCTGTACTACACGTTTATCAACTATTGTACTACTTAATGTGTATAAGGTGTCATTGAAATTTCTTAGATTAAAAAGATGGGTCGATAAAATTAATGTTAGATAAAAAGCATTAATGTGTTAAAGCAACTTTATTCCATTTTAAGGAAACATTTATTACTCTTATGGTTACACGCAGAACTTATAACTGTTTATGATAACTAAAAATCACAAGTCTCGTTTATGTTCTTGAGTTTTTTGTCAGTATAACCAAAAGGTGAAATAAATGAAATACAAAAGGAAATGATCAAATTCCACATCGTCTTTTGGAACTTACTCGGAAGCATAATTTAGGAACAATTTCGCTACTGGCGTAGATTTATTGTTAAGAGAATATGGTTTTTCTTATCGGTTTTTGTTTTAATAAAAGTACTGTGAAAAAAAAATGTTTCAACAAAATTCTCTCAAGAATTGATAAAATTTACTATTTTTACGAATCTTTGGATTCTTAAGGAAAATTGTCTTACAATTTTCTAAAAATTATACTTGCGCTAGTTAATTTTTTTTAATATTGCATCTCAAATGAAAAACTGACTTTTTAGTCTTGAACATGGGTTCATAAATGACGTCCCAAAATTAGATTTCTTTGGGATTTATATAGTCAAATTTCAGCACCACTTGAAAGTTGACAATTTAAAGTTGTAATAAGAGGTTTCATTTTAACTTTAAGAACTCTTTTTTTATTTATTTCATGTAATTTATTGTTGCAATTTAAAAATTAAAAGTGGTTTACAGATTACTTTTCAACTTTTGACGTTTGGAAATTGGAAATTAAGAACTTTACAAAGAATGCATCTTTACTTCAATGGCTTGCCAATGTGGAAAAAGAACTCTGATAAACTCAAAAAATTCAATCGTAATTATTTGTAATTGAAATCTTTTTACACTTTTTCAATTACTTTAAGCAATTACTAATTACAAGTAATTGAAAGCATCGATTACTTGCAATTTTATAACATAAATATAACTGCAAACAAAAGTGGTAAATATAAAAGAAGTAATTATAACAGAGTCATTTCAGGGATGGAGGAGACATACAGTTTTTATGCAATAATTACTCTTGGTAGAATTTTCATTTACCCGCAAGATTTATAACTTCTAAATAAAACTTTAAGGTGACACAGGCAGAGTTTTAACCCAAGACCTATAACCATCAAAATAGAAACTTTTCAACTCTAATCTTGGCCCTTGAGATTTCCATATACCTTATAAATAATAATAAAAATCTCGAGTTAGCGGTGAGTACTTAAGGAGCGTTAACTCAATTTTAAATCTTAAGTAAGTACGGCTAAGTATTGTTGCTTAAACGACTTCGTCAACAATGGTTTTCAGTTTATATAAATCATTTTAACTTATTCTGAACTCATTTAGATCTTTACCAAATTTCCACTACGTAACTCCACGCGCACAATTCAACAAAAACTATCTATGTATCCCTACCAAGTCTAACTAAATAAGTCTAAGTCATTTTCGACCGATAAAACAATTAACTTTTATACAGATTAATCAAAACCGATTACGGGGTTGGTGAAGGCGTGTTCTTTAAAGGACTAAATCTGTCTTTCGTTTCGTGTTTTCAATCACTGTAGTGTGTTTCAGGAACTTTTAGCCAGAAAAGAAGCCCTCTTTTGGCTTAGAGAAAACGTGCTATTGACTAACGATATACGCATCTTCTCAGATAGTCAAGCTACCATAAAATCATTGGACTCTATCTTAATAAACCCACTATAAGCCCAAAACTGCAGATTATCTCTCGTGGTTATGAAGAACCGGTCAGGGCATAGAGACATTTCAGGAAAATTCAAAGCTGATGAACTTGACAAAAAATGGGACAACTATAGATTTGATGGGCAACAAATCATACATGGGTTTTCGTGAAGGGTGTTTTGATCGGCGAGTGGTTTTCAAAAAGAAAAAATGCATAAAAAGGTTTTTTCAATTGGTGCAGGTAGATTTTGGTACACCGTGCCGTGGCGGCCATTTTGTTTTGGTGACATCTGTCAAATCTTTTGCTTATTATGCAAATGTTTTTGCCAAATCATCATGGCAAATAACACGATTGAACACCACGTCCAAATAATAAAACTTTTTTATTTAAATGAGGCAGTTAAAACCTCGCCGTTCACAAAAACTCAGCCTTTCGCAGATATCAACTTGGCGGATTTTGTGTCGATACTTGAGCCTTAATCCGTACAAGAACCAAGAACCAAGAAGACAGGCCTCAGCTTGACTCTGGCACTGTCAGTTGTCCTGTTATAGTACCTTGTTAAGGTGAAAGCGCCTTTTGTTCCAGGTGGGAGCCTGGACATTAGGGCAGGATCCATAGCATAAGGACAAGCAAGGTGGGAGTGCCTGACATGTGTGCTTGGATTACCTGGGGGTGCTGTGAGCGAACTATCCAGTTGTAACCGGTAGTAGTTGTTTTGTGTTGTGTTCTGTTGTAGTGTTTGTTCGTACTCCCTAACAGGGAGTTTCTGTTGCTGGTCTAAACGGCTTGGCTTCGAGCCTATCCGTTGAGTGTCTGGGTGAAAATAGGGTGGTAAAATTGGGGGAGGTGTGCACATTTGGTTTTGGTTTCCTCTTCGACTTTAAGACGGAGTGTGCATACCTGAGGTTGCTAGGCCTCGAATCTTAAGACGGAATGTGACCTTAACGGTTGCGAAAGCTCCACCGGAAGCTATATTCTGGTACCACGGGAGACAGGAGCCCCTGGGGGGTAGGCCCCCTTGTGGGAGTATCGTGGTGGCTGTGGTTACCCAAAATCGCGGGAACGAATGGTATCCAGGGTTTCTGCCAACATTTAGAAATCCTGGGTACAAGAGACGTTAGATAGGTCTCGCTCCTCAGCAAGGGTTGTGAACATGCCTTAACATGTTCACAGAATTGTACTGGGGAGGCGCAAGCTTCCCTGGGGTGCTGGTTGACGCTTTCCTTCGACCCCGTCAGAGTGGGTAGGCCCACTGTGGAAGCCATAACAGGTAGGCGTTCACGTTAAGCTAATTCATCTCTATAGTGACGAGGCACATTTTTAAATGAATGGTTGTGTTAACAACAAAAATTGCCCTATATAGGGCGACATCAACCCTTGCGAGGTTCACCAGGTGATAATGCATCATCAAAATGTTACCGTTTGGTGTGGATTTTGAGCTGGCTGCGTAATTGGTCTGTACTTCTTTAAAACGAAGTTAGTGAGGCGCTCCCCGTCAACAGCGAGCGCTACATAACGATGTAACTAATATCTTATGGCCCAAATTGAACCATATGGATCTAGACGACATGTGGTTGCAGGACGGTGGTACGTGCCACTCCCGCCTTTATTGGAAACCCATTTATTTAAATGTGATGACCAAGAATTAAGCTTTTCTATCAATATTTTACAAATAAGTTTTGAAAAATGATTTCGGGAATGTGGCCACCGCGGCTGGCTTGACTAAAGTACAGTCGAAAAACCCAATGTTCGAACTCTTTTTCTGGCAATTGGGTCAATATGTCAGAAATAACGTGCCGAGTATTGTTTCTAAGACGAAAGTCGTCTCAGGCTTCTATGCGTAGACAAGCAACCCCACATAAATCCACAAAAAAAAGTGGTTTTAAATCGAACGATCTCTAGAGGCCACGCCCGCCATAGGCTACACGCGTTTTCTTCAGAAAAAGGATTGTTTCGTTGCGTCGCGTTGTCGTCGTTTTGCTTACCGAGCCATTATTTTGTTAGTACAATTCGGAGTAAGTATGTTCATTAAGCAACTGCAAAACAAATTTTACATAAATAATGTGACAGCTGTGAAAAACACTAACTCCCGTAAAGACTGAATACCTTACGTTTGAAAAAAAAAACACCCGTCATTAAGTGAAATTTTATCTGACTGTTTTGTGGAATTTACATCACAATGTCATGGGTAAAATGTTAATGTTTGTATTTAGTTGAAAGCCCATAAGTGTGAAAAAATAAACTGCACCTTATCCAACTATTGCTTTGAACAAAATCCCCATAAGCCTATAAGTCATACACTCATTGGGGACATACTCAAAACTCATTCAGTTCTGCACGCAAGCCATTGCATTATCAAAATGTTGGTTTAAATGTTCAAACGTGGACTATTTTTTCGTTATTGTTAAAAGGAATCGTGGTTTCCCATGAAATACGATTCGCCATCCACTATTCTGCATCAACCCATATCTATTTGTCAAAGAGTTCTACAGTTCTAACAATGATACAAAGCCGTGGAGGAAGCCGTACTTCTAACTTCTACGTTTGATGTTTCGCTGCAAGGAGATTATAATGGTTTTTCACTAATTGGAGCATAGTCGTTGTATTCTCGTCGCTACCCATTTTTTAAATGAATTTTCATATGGCAAAATCAAATCTGAAAACGTTTGGAACCGTTTGAATGATTTGATTACATTTCCTAGTAATATTCGTGAAATTAATGAATGGACTGATGATATTCGATCAACTCAATGTCATTACCAAGAAATATTACGATTTCAAAACTTGCCTGATTAAAAATAAACAAGAAGTCGAAAAACCATTTCAAAGATACTAAGCTCTTTCGTTTTTTACACAGCAATGTTTTATTTTTGTTTGCGAACTTTAATAAAAAAAAGTATATTTTCATGGCTTAGTTGTTAAGGAATTTTGTACGTACCTAGATATGTGTCAAAATAAAAGAGTGACAGTCTTAATTCAACAAAAGATGTATATTTTGGTAGAAGCTCTAATATTTTATATGAGTGTGTGTAGTGTAGTGTGAAGGATATTGACAGACTCGAAAGGTTGATGATTTCCGGTTCAAATATTATCAAAGGTATTTTTGTCTTTCTTTTATTTTATGAAGATACACAATATTCTAGATACATATACATATTAACATTTTATATCTAAGGAACTTTGAATGGAATCATTTATCCACATATCACTCAGGAAAAAAGTAATACAAGAAAATTATTTGTGTGTTCACTCTTTGTCTATATTTCATTTAATTTATAAGACAGAAGATGAAGCTGGTGATTTTGCCTTCACCTGTAATTTATGTATTTACTTTTATATCAATAGATTTCAATACATTTTGGGAAGTTTCGTTTGTGCTAACTTATTTCACACTTAACTTTTTAAAATGATAAAGCGTTGATTGACCTTAAGATCTTACAAGTTTTCTCAGAAAATGGTTAATTTGCATCAACATTTTTAATTTTAAAGGTTCGAAAAGCCAATGCTGTCGTGTAAAGGATTATCCAAGAGGGACGGTTTGATTTTGACTGTTCGTAGCAGTCATGTTGGTTCTTTTAATATCAGTCAAAATTTTAACTTTCAAAATAACGGGCACTTAAATGGTTATTAATACCCTTACCATGTTTAAAGTTTAAACACAGTGTAAGCTGTGGGAAAATAGGGAAGGATTAAAGAGGAGAAACCAATGCTCATTGGTCTTAAACAGAGTTGGGTAAATCATTCCACATTCTCGATGTGCGGTTAAAAAAAGAATCTCTATGCTTAGTCCAAGTATATGTTTATTAATAGAAGAACGAATATTGCGGCTGAATTCTTTGAGGAGGGGAATGCAACTGGCCAATTCGACAGAACACTGTTTATAAAAATATCGATAGAACAACAAAAGGCATGAAACATTGCGGCGGCGGTGTTCGAGTGTCGTAATTGTTTCAGTTATAGTTCTATCGCCAATCATTTTTAAAGCTCTTTTTTGGATCTGTCCAAAATACTTAAACTTGTTTTAGGGGCACCTGCCAAATATGCAAGTTATATTTAAGTTTTGGACGCATATGCCCGATCAGAAGAGGTGAAAAATTTCTTGCACCTTCGGGGAAATCCTAAGCTCCTAGCAGCATTTTTGGCAATGTCGAACATGTGATCATTTCATAAGAGGTTATCTGTGATACACATACCGAGAACTGAAAGTTGGTTAGTTTCCTGAATGCAAGTGCCATTCATGGATATCGGCATTGGGGGTTACGCTTTAACGACAAGAGACAGCATTGAGTATTTGAAGCATTAAATCTATACGGTTCTTAATTCCCCAATAAGCTTATCATACGCTGCCGTTGAAGCTCCACATCCGAAGGACAAGGATGGGAATCTAGAAACAAATATGAAAAGCTGAGAGTACTGTCGTCAGCGAAACAGTTAAATGAATTAAAAGTGGTAGACAAGAGATGGTTTATGAATATGAGGAAGAGATTCGGACACAAAACGGATCCCTGGGGAACCCCAGCATTTATTTTATGAATTTCAGACTTGAGGCTATCCAATACAACTTGTGTTGTACGGTTATAAAGGTAGTTTTTAATCCAATAAAGAAGAGATTCATTAAAACCAAAAGCACGCATTTCGATAAGAGAGCTTGGTGCCAAACTCTATCAAATGCCTTTGAAATATCCGTTTTTCGAGATATTTCTTAAGCTGAGAATTAGTCAGCGTCTCTATGACATTGGAAAGAAGGGACGCGAGTACTATTTGATGTTAGTTAGAGGGGGAGTAGGATTCGCCTTTTTTAGGGACAGGCTGTACAAATGCCATTTTCCATCCATTCGGAAAGAGGCTTGTTTTAGCCAACACAGGTACATCAACGAAATGCAGGATCTGTCGAAAAAATGGAGGCGTGTTCGTGAAAGTGTGAAGAAGAATCAAATACAGTCAATTCCGCATGGCTCATAAGAACTTAGCCCTCAAATTCTAACTGGCTTAGGAATTGAAAAAAAAGAACCATACGCAGTGTCAAATCATCGTTTGTTCGCTTACAGGAAATTGATTCCAATTTCGGTCAAAAAATCATCCTTAGCAATGAGGCTCATTTTTGGATAAATGAGCAATTTGGGACGAGAGTTAGGCCTTTTCACACACATCATAACGCATAACGCATTGGGCATTCTGACAAAATTTTTATTTATTTTGGGCACTAAGTCATCGAAAACTGGACCTTTCAAAAACGCTCCAAACAGCGAAGTTGCGGTGACTATGTAAACGATGTTATAGTTTACATATAATGTCATAGATGAAGCTCTCAAATAAATATAAGACCCTATTGATATCTCATTTAAGACTTGTTTTAACAATTTTAAAATCTACTCGCCTTTAATGGAAAACCTTTTATATATTTAAATTCCTACTGGTTTTACCAAAAATTTCTAAGAAAATTACTAGTTTCCATAAAATGCATGGAATTGAATGTTTTGAAAACTCAATGCTTTTATGTATCGGTGAAGCGAAGAACATATACTTGTCATTTAAACTATACATCTCGATATTCGCGGTTTGTGCATCACCAACTACTTCATGTGGAACGATCCCATACTCGATGTTGCCAAAAAAAGCTGCTAGATGTTAGGGTTTTCCCAGATGATGCTAGAAATTTTTTTCTTCTTCTGATCTGGATACTCTACAAAATGATCTTAAATTTTAAGTTTAACACTCATTTCAGTTCTAGTGCTCCAGAAACGCACTTAAGCCTCTTAGAGACGAAAACATCATGAAAATCACTCGAACATCTTTGTAAAGCTTCTTATCACGCTTCTAGGTATGACTTTCCGAGCAGCATTAGTCGTGCTATCAAGTAAGAGATTCGTTCTATAGCCGTACTACGCGAATGTGAAGTGTTCTTACACGCTATTTTTCTTTGCTGTCATTATACAGTTTTCGAGAATTCAAAACTAGTGTACACTGACTATAAATTCACTTTGAACGAAATTGAGACAATTTTAAAAGAAATATAATGATTGGTTCTTTGAATAGATTTTGGTTTGAACTTTTCTCAGTTTTTCTAAGTATACAATGTTTAACATTCATTGTTCTTTTCTTTCTACTAACAAAACTTACAATTGTTTTGAAATGCATCCTGAATGTTTGACAAGCCGCTTAATACTACGTTCATACTAAGGGTCAAGATTGGTCAATTGTTAAAAAAGGGAAAATTTATTGGAAAAAAACCCTCTTAATAACCAATGTCAAAATATCAGCAATCGTCCAAGTGTTAATTCACTTGAACGTTCCTAGTATATAAGAAATTACTCACGTTCAGATCCAAAACTATGTATACGCTTCTTGGTGATTCTTCTACCTCTGTACCTTATTTCGAGACTTTTTGTGCACTATTTTTCGTCTTCAACAATTTTTTCCTTAAACATAGTTTGAGAAGTTTGATAAGTTAGTGTCAGGGATAATAAGAAAAAGTTGATGTCAAATAAAGGACATTGTCAACAGAACTTAAATATGTTTTTTTTCCTTCATAAGTCATATAAATTTATCTACACACATGTGGTTAGATAAATAAATGAAAGCGGTTATAAATATACTGACTTAGATTATACAAAAGTATAATAACCCCGTAAAAGGGAATACGTTTGGATAACATTATTTTTATGTCATTAAAAAAGAAAAACTTTTTAACAAAAAAGTTGGCCATCACAGCAAGTTTCAAAAGTTTTTGAACGAGGATTGGTGTGACATATTGTGACATTCTTTTCCGTATGAAAATTCGTGTTATTTTGTGAATTAAATTTGTGGTAAGGAATGATAAATTGAATAGACCTGACCTTTAACGATGCCCTATTTGCTTTCATGACTCATGAGTAGTGAAAAAGGTATACATGTATATTGTATATATTGGAAACATAAACATTAAATTCATTTTTCTTTAAGTATTTAAAATATGTCCATTTTATTTTAGGATTTAAAAACAAAAACAAAGCTAATATAAGCCGCCCTTTAAATTATCTACAAATACAACTTCTGTTATGTATATCTATGTTAGCCCCAACAACTTGGATTAGCCTTTTTTTAATGTCTTTTCTATACTGTATATATTTTATTCCTCCTTACTATTTTAAACAAATCAAAAGTGAGTTCGTGTTTTTGTATTTTGTCCATGTCCCCAAATAACAATAATAAGGTTTCAAACAAAACAACAAATACGAAAAATATATAGATATACATGAAAGCATGAAATATGCGAGCTTATTTAAATTTCAAAAAGGGATTTTCTTAAGGTTTTTGACACACATAATAACATAATCTGTAAAAGAAAATTGGAAATGAGGTGACAACATAAACAGGGCTGGACAGATAAATTCAGATGCCTTTGAACACCATACAACTAAATCGAGTTAGGTCCAATTGAATAGAAAATTAAGTCTGTTTAAGGCGTCTTTCAAACCATCAAGA
Organism: Eupeodes corollae; assembly: GCF_945859685.1. Taxonomy (NCBI): domain Eukaryota; kingdom Metazoa; phylum Arthropoda; class Insecta; order Diptera; family Syrphidae; genus Eupeodes; species Eupeodes corollae. The sequence continues at coordinate 155,029,498 of NC_079147.1, forward strand.
AGTAGCTTTAATGAAAACGTAATCTTGTCTCAGACTAAACTAACAAAACCAGTGGCGGCGAAGATTGCGGGGTTTTTAATAAAAAACTTGACAACTTTGAATTTAATTTGTGAACGCACCCTTTGCCACTAATCATGCAACTGTCATTGTCAATTTATTCAATAAACTCAAGTTTTCATCATGGTAAAGAACACTAACGATCAACTTCTGCAAATTATACAAAATTTGTAGACTTGATGAGCGTTTAGACAGCTGCGATTTAACGCCCCTAGACTATTTTCTTTAAAACTACGTAAAGTCATTAGTTTGACAATCAAGCAGACGAAGTTGTAAAAAATGTGTGGCTAAGTCATCAAAAATAGAGAGTTTTAGAAATATCGGAAATAGTATTCTAAAAAAAGTTGTCAAGTCCTTATTGGAAAACAATTTATAAATATAGAAATTCTAATGACAAGTTTTTAAGCTTTTTTTTTACTCATTTCAAATTTCTGTTAAAATTTTCAATATCTCAAAAATCACAAATTGAGTACCAAAATTAATTTTAAAACTAAATATGAGTGCTTTGAAAATATTGAGAACTCTTTGTTCTGAACGTGTTTAAAAAGGCCTGAACTAAAAAGAAAATTCCTAATGCTAGAATGAAGGATTGTTTGCCTTTTGATTGATTAATTGTTATACTCGTAGCTTTAAGTAAGCCATCGGTAAGGAAAGCGATGTAAATGAAGTGTTTGACTGGACAAATTAGCGGATCGTATTTGTTTAGTAAAGGGTGTTTTTTAAAACTTGTGGTTTTCAAGATGAAACAAAAGCATAGAAATTAACTTTATAGCCAAAAAATTAAATATTATGTTTTCAAAATGATTTTGGGCAAGTGGCCGCCATGACTTTCTCCAATAAATTCCAACCAAGAGGCCCAATTTTCGACCCTTTTTGCAGCATTTGGGGACGTATGTCAGCAATGACGAGCGAAATATTCTCTTCCACTGCGTCAATTGTCTCTGACTTAATTCTGTTAACAAGGGACTGGGCATTACTTTTCGAAATATATAGCCCAGCAGTGTGGAATGGCACGATCTTGGAGGCCGCGCTACATGCCCATCGCAAGTCAAAAGTCTGTCAAATTACTTAATAAGTATTAGGCTGATGACATTGACTTAGCCGAAAAACACAGTGATATGTCGAAGGGTCTTTTGTGAGTATTTAGAAAGAGGTGGCAAAAATGGGTTAAGCGTTTAAAAAGGGCAAAACAAAGTGCATGATATCATCAAAAAAGGAGCTACAACACCGACGTCATGGTGAAAACGTCAATTTGAGGTTTGTTCCGCTATTAACACAAAAAAAACATCAGCGCTGATTACACTTCCTAGCCCCTGTTTCTTTGGGATAAGAAAGCAATTGACTAATAACGCTCACTGTCAAGCGACCAAAGTTTCCCTACATAAGACCCTTATCATCACCGTCCTGCTATACGGTGCAGAAGCTTGGGCCGTTTCTAAAGAAAAGTTCTTCGTGTGATCTACGGCCCCGTATGCATAGGAGTTGGAAAAACGCACAAGCTGTACGTGCTATAATACAGCTTCGTTGACTTAGCCAAAAGGATAAAAGTATACAGACTAAGATGACTGGGTAACATAGAGCTCATGGAAACTACTGCTCCGTCTCGGAATGTCTTTAAATCCAGGGCCAAAGGACAGCATAGTAGAGGAAAACTATGGATCAGTTTGAAATCAGTATGACTTGGGGTTACGCAACTGAAGAAGCTAGGTGCTAAGTTAGATAGAGAAGTTTGTTGGGTAAGGCCCTAGTTCCAACAGGACTGTAGTGACACGTTCAGTAAATAAGTAAGTCAAACAGAGCCCAAATCAAATAACAGCTGTCTAAAAAGGCCCACTCCAAAAACTGTATTGACAGATGAAAATCATACGTCTAACGTGTTTATAGTATAGATAAGAGAGAGTTTTAAAATTAAAGCAGAAATATCACAATACATTTAAGGGTACACAAGTGAGGCTGTCAAAATATTTTTCAAAGTCAAAATCTAACTTTTTTGAAGTTAAGTTACCAACCTTATGCTTTACGTTTGTAATATGTGTAACGAAGGTAACGTAAGAAAAAAAAATAACTTTCGAAGGGCCCAATAGAAGACAAAGTGGACTAGGTAATTTTCTAAAGGGATAATCCTACAATGAGCGGGTATACACAGACATACAAAAACAAGTCCTATATCAAAAACACCCTTACTATATTCTACCTACTCGTACCTTACTACAATTTTTGTGTTTTTTCTCTAAAAAAACGATGTAGGTTTCTTTAAGATGTTGCCTGAATAATTTATAGCTGCTTTTTCATGCATGGCTTTCCGAGGGTCTACACAACAGCATGTTTGTTTTGTTGTCGTTTTTGTTACATTTTTTTTTTTGAAGATGTTTTTTATTTTTATTAAAGAAAAAATCATACTTTCTAACAGCCTCCCGCATTTACATATATGTTCATACATAGGTACATGTCAGAGGAGGCTCTTTTAATTTTACGACTTTTTGACAAACGCACGTCATGTTATAAAGATATAGGATATAGCTGTCAGTTTTCTTCTAATATGTACATATTTTATACACCTATACCCAGGTAGGCCTACAGTGTACATATCTGTAAATGGAGAAAGGTAAAAATTGAGTGAAGATATGAGGATTTTTGTCGTCTTGTATTTTTGCACCACGGTGTAGTATATTAACATTATCATATATTTAAAAAATGAAGAAAAGGAAATGTCTCATTTTGTAAGTAGCTTCTCGAATAATATTGTGATTTTTGTTTTGATTATTATTTATTTATAAAAAGAGAATTTATTTCAAAATGTAGTTGATTACTAGTGAGGAAATAAAGCTTTAACTTAATATTCAGATTTTGAGAAAGTGACAGCTTAAAGGACTTTTTTGTTGTGTTCAGAATTTCATTTATAAACATTACAATTTCTAAACTTGCTCAAAAATGCCAGTTTCTGTCAATTCTATGTTTTAGTTTGATATCTTACACATAAAGTTTTGTAGAACTTTGAACTAAGAGCTGGGTAGAAAAAACATATATTTTAATATATTATAAATGTTCCACGATAATAAAATTATCTCAAAACTCTTTAAGGAGCCTTCGTGAAGTTTTTGGGTTTAAAAGTTATTTAAATTTTCGTAGCTGCTTGGGTTTTATTCTTTAACGTAATATAAGAAACTTGAAAAATGAGTATTTTTCGAGGCTTTTAATAACTTAAATAACTCTTTCATCTTTAAAGTTGTGAATCGATTGTAGAGCATTGGCATAAACCTTATATTTGAAGTGCCTCAAAAATGTGGCAAGGAAGGTGTTAAATAACAAGAATTTGGTATCGAATTAAAGTCAACTCTTGGAGAAAAAGCATAGTCAGGGGACTTTTCAAAATTGCGATTGTTTCGTTGTTTGTGTATCATCCACATTATGATCCTTTAATTTCAATTTAATTCAACATTCACCTCATTTTCAGATATGTAAAGTCCAATCACATATTGCAAGGACGGAGATGGAAACCTGATTACCGATCTTGCAGGCATACTTGAGCGATTAGAAGTGCGCTTTAATAATTTGCTAAACGGTCAGCTCACTGAAGAAGTATAGGCTTCAACGCCTCGAAAAGAAGACCACATGCTACAGCCATCAAACATAGAGGAGGTCATAAAGTTTGTCAAATAGCTTAAAAAAACAAAGCCCCGGGAGCACTTGGCATATCAGCCGAGGTGTTTTAACATGGTTGATCAGCTTTACATTGAGCAGTTCATGAAGTCGTAGTGCATGTATGAGAACATGAACAAGAAATTAAATGTCCCATACTTAAGAAGGAAGACTTTCAGCAACTGGATACGGTCACGTTGTTGAGTACCGTCTATAAGATACTCTCATCTATCCTACCATATCGGATAGCCTCATACGCTAACATTTTCATCGGGCAATGTCAGCAAGGCTTCATGAAAGGCAAATCAACCACCGATCAGAATGTCAACTAACCATCTGTTTATAAGTTTTAAGACCACCTACGATTGAATAGCCAGGGTAGACCTATACAAAGCCATGAGAGAATTCGGCATCCCAAACAAATTGACACGACTATGTAAGTTAACCTTGACCAATATAACAGGCCATTAAAACAGCCGGATTGCTATCCAGACCAATCAATATCTAACATCCAAGGGGATCGTTTGGCCTGCCTTATCTTCAACCTGGTATTGAAGTAAGCAATCCGTGGCACTGGCACGTTAACAAGAGGAACCAGCGTCACCAAGTCTAGCCAGACACTGGCTTACGCAGACGATATCGAAGCAACCAAACAAGCTTTACACGATTCCTTAACCCAGATCGAGAAGGCTAGATGGAACAAAACCTGGGGCTAGAAGAACAACTGAAGCTAACAATGCCTTAATTAGTCTATTAAACTCTTTTAAATCCAGAAATGTTCCTGTGTGCTTAGTAATTAGCACTTCGATCTCTTAGGCGCGTTCGAGATGACGGTCTTGCAGAAAATTTTTGGCCTCGTGTAAATAAGGACCACAACTCGGAAAGTCCCTTATGGAAGGCAACAGCGTGGCAGACAATGATTACGTTACGTTACGAGAGATGGCGAAGACCAGGACAGCCGAAGCCTTGGTGTGCGCAGCTGGATGGCGTTGGCTCGCAATCGAAATTAATGAAGAGACTTGTTATATGAGTCCAGGACCGGATCTCGGTTGTCGAACTGATAATAAAGAATTCATCAGATAAATATAAGTTTCACAATGATGACGGAGAAGAATAGGGACATGATAACATGGACCATAGTTGGTTATTGGGTGCATTAAGGACCCAATAGAAGCAATAAGTAAAGTGGACATGCACCTAGCACAAATTTGTAGTAGATTATTGAGACAGATTGGACTTCTTTGATAAAAGTTTTATCGGACCCCAGTATCGATCATGTTCAAACTTATAGCAATGATATTTGCGAGGCACAATTTAAATCACCAGCTCAAGTTTGCTTTGATGGAGTGATAGGAGATAGGAGACCGTAGATATACTTCGGATTCGACAATACTTAAAGCACGAATTTTCGAGTTCTTTTAGGATTGGTTCAAATATGCTGTTTTCCAACTATTCGGAACGAACATAGAATAATAGGATAAATGGATAAACATACTCAGGGGTTCTGCTAGCGTGGAGGAAGACCTTTTTCAGAATAACAGCAGGAATATCACTCAGACCAGCGGATTTAAGTATGTTGATATATTTAAGGACTCTCGCCACAGTACGAGTACGAAGAAAGAATTTTCCCATATAATCATGAACGCTCTCAAGAACTGATGGAGCAATAACTCTATCAAATTAGGTGGAGTTTTCGGCAAATTGCCTTGCCAAACCTAAAGAAAGCTCAATAAAGAAGTGAAGAATAATTCCTCATATTTACTACGAACTACCAACAATTCTTACTGACTTTGGAACATTGCAGTATTGTTTCTGTGAAATTTTGCTCTTGCAAACATTTGTTCGTTTAAAGCTTTCCTGGCTTGTTTATATCTATTCCGCTTTTTTTAAGTAGCTTAACTCTATTTTCATGATGACCTTTGCAGTTCAAATCGAACTATGACTTAGACTTGAGTTTAGTACTTTTAACAATATTCAGAACAAATGCTTTCAAACCCAAGTGAACCGTACTACAATTATCATATTTGCACTAACCGTCACTACCGATGCAGCTAAGTGACCAGTTAAAGATCCAAATGTCAAGTCCTAAGGACTATGACATTAAGTGAGTCTGAACTTCTCTGAAGTTTTCTCAAAAATGCTTTAAATGAAAACAAACAGCTTAAACAAAAACAAGCGGTTCCAGTATTAGCTTTTCTATCTCATACTACCTCAAGAAGTTCAAGTGCTAAGCTTTTTAAAATCTAGAAAACCACTTCAACTATCAGTTAATGCACAGTTTCACTTGTATAAAATTGACATTTGAATATAGATTGTCAATAGAGAGACTTAAATCCAAGTTCCGCAGTAGAATTCTTATCGCCGCTAATTATTGTGCAACAGTTTACCCTCTTTAAGACATTTGAAAAAGTAGGAAGACACCTTGAAAATGAAAATATAATAAAAGCTTACTCATCATAATCCACCTGTCAGATTTCAGTCAAAGTTCAAATATGTATATTTATTTATGTATTATTTATTTACCCTAAATAAGTAAGATCTCCTAAGTCCACAAGTCGAGTATCCTTAAATCTCGTCTCTGGGGTTTCGCCGCTGAAATTGATTTGTTGCTATTTTTCTGTGGCACAGCGCAGGCCAAAAAACAAAATCAAACGTTCAAAAAAACTTTTTCCAAATTTGATAAAAATTTACAAAACAATGGCATTATAAGGAAGTGCAAAAATATGATCCTTGAGGCTGCCTTCTTTTTTCGGATATGATAAAGGCAAAGAAGAAGTTTTTTAAATATTAACAAAATAAAAAAAGAGCCAAAAAACTGTCATTGCAACGTGATATAGACTCAATAGATTTGGTTTTATTTTTATTTTTTTTTTGAGAAAAAATTTTTGACACGAAAAAGAAATATGAATGAAGAAAAAGTTGAAATAAGATTTATTTCCTTGGACAACTTGTCAGGAATATAAACATATATATATGTATGTATGTTTGAATGTGTACTAAGGGTAAAGACGGAAGAAAGAAAAAAGTTTTTCAGTTAAAAGTTGTGTTTTGCTGGGTTGTTGTTTGTTGGTGATTTTGGTATATCCTTATAGAAAGTTGAATTTAGTCTCCCTATTTTAACGTAGATACAATAATTCCCCGCGCTATAGAACTGAAAACTGACTGACGGATACAGGATATTAGGGCGCAATTAAATGGAGAAAGATAATAATTCTATTTGTTGCTATAATGGTCACTGTTATAATTTCGTTATTAAGCTGACTGATGTCAAATCTCAGTTTAATTTATGTACTTTTGTGTATACTTTTTTTTTGAAATTCTGTAAGTTTGTTGGGAGATAAATGTATTATAATGAAGATGTTTTGCAATATTTTATATCCGACAGTTTTCAACATTAGGATTAATTCAGATATATGTAAATCATTCAATCAAAAGTAAAGAATATGGTCAAAGAGAAATTTTGGCTCAAATTTATGTAAACGTGATGCAAGAAATTATACTTCTATGAGTTTAACAATGGTGAATTTTGTATAATACACAATTGTTGATTTTGACAAACGAAAGGAAGGAAATTGATACGAAGGCTTTGAAAATAGATGAAGATACTAAACTTTAATAATTTACACTGGCCAAATTTGTATATCATGATCATACCTTTTTGAAATAATTAAGAGAAGTATTATAACTAGAAAGGTTTAGCTCAGTTGAGCAAACTTATTGCAAGGTATTAGGTCTTGACAAAGAAGAACTATATGTTATTTTAACAGTGATTAAAAATCTCTTATTTTCATTAAAAAACACCAGTGCAAATGTCTTTGGTTTCACCGAACGACAGTTATATCAAAAGTTAGAAACTTTTAATAAAGTCATTACATTTAGTTAAGATTCGTTCTTTAAAGATTCTCGAGGTTTTTTGAAGATTCTCGAGGCCGTTCAGTTACTGTTAATTCTACCGAGTATGTGAAAATGTTACGGGAGTTCTTAGCACCGATGCTGCTGGAATTTGCTGGCTATAATCGTAACACATGGTTTCAACAAGATGGAGCCACATATCACACATCGAACGAGTCCTTGCCGGTGGTTAAAGAAATGTTTCCGGAAAAGCTGATTTCCAGACGAGGTGACATCCCATGGCCACCCAGAAGTCCAGATCTATCCCCAGCAGACTTCTTTTAATGGGGTTATTTAAAGAGTCGTGTCTACATTGATAAACCGAATACACTCCGTCAAATTAAAGAAAAAATCATCGAAGAGATGTCGGTGATCTCGCGATCTCTTTGCAAAAGAGTATTCGAAAACTTCAGGACTCACTTAGATGAGTGTAAAAACCAAAACGGTGGTCATTAAGACGATATAATTTTAAAAAAAATTACAACTAATTAGCTTTCTCGTAAATGAACGATTTCTAAAATATGTTAGATGGTTTTTTATATACTATTTTTTCGAATGTTAACTAATTCATCGCCCACCCTGTATAATTAAAATGAAGAAAACTACCGAATTCTCTTTAAAGATACTAAAATTGTTTCTTGATTATTTGAATTATTCAATGTAACACTGACATTAGATCAATTTTGTATATATCATGGTTTTTAGAAACAACTGCTTTTAAATCGTATAGCAAAACTAATTTGATAATTTATTCAAACTTTAAAGGCAAACATAATTTTGAGCTGAGCCAAAGTTTTCAATTGATCAAATTAATATAAGTTTTTTAGGAAAGAATATTTTGGCAAAAACTAACGCAAAAGTCGGGTAAATGGAAAATGTATTTTTTTGGCAATGGTAGATTTCTGAAAAGTCTGACGACAGGTACTTCTACTTAATGCTCTTTATACAAAAAACAGGAAAGCGTCTTAAAGGTCCCAAGACACAAAACACATCTAAAAATCTAAAGCAAAAAACTAGGGTGGAATCGCGTAGGGTGATAAGTGATTATCAATTTTTGTATAGTCAAATTGACTATCACCGAGCTTTCCAGCTGTGTAAGATGATTGAACTCAATTTAATTCAATTGAACAATTTAACATTAGAATTATTGTGAATATTCGTTGTTGCCATGATGGTTTCTATAAAATATCTAAATCAAAGTACCACACTGACAGTCTTGAAATAACGTTGCTGATTTTCTTTCACGTAAAAACTTAACTGACAAAATGTTCCAGTCATTTGTGTAAGCGCCTGGTAGCACTTTAAAGAAACGATATACATATTTGTTTTAAAATGACTATTATATTTTTGTTGTGACAGCTTTGTAGCTATCAATAACCTTGCATAGATTAAATTCGTCTATTTTGATTTTCATTTATCAAAAATCACCTTGACCGATTCCCTGATCGTTTTTCTGAACACTCAAGAAAACTAATGTTTTTAAACATTCCCAGCAAATACAGCCATAGATCTCTTACTGTTTGTTGAAAGAAACGATTAATGTAAAATTCCTTATGTCAAGCTCGAAGAAATAAGAAACACGTGTTAATATAAGTTGTCATTTAAAAATTACAGAAGTTATTGTTATACCAAAGAAAGGTTAACTACCAAGAGAAGTGATATTTGCATTTACATTGCTATTGCTTTTACCAAACTGCTACTGAAAAGGTTCAGCAAAATAATAGTTAACAGAGGACTAATTCCAAACCTTCTTCAATTTGAATTAGAAAATAAACATTTCATTATAGACCATAATTATATAGTATTACGGATGTGGTGGAAAAGGAACTTAAAGAAAAACAAGTTGCTCAAACAACAGTTCATAAACATTGGCACTAAGGACAGTACTATGAAATTCTGGAATCATTATATTACGACCAAAATTACTCTGATCCAAGGTAAACTGAATCTGGTGTACCGCAAGGAAGTGTCCTAGGGCCAAACTTTCATCATTTATATAAATACGAGGGATATTTAAATGGATATCAACGCTTTGTTCCTGAAACTGCAATACTGGTGTCAGGTTGCAGGATGCAGTCGATAATGTTAGTATTTGGACTCAATGCACCTAAATTTAACAAGTCAACAGTTTCAATTTCTATGAACAGTATGTAGTAGTTATGTGTTTCTCTATGTCAAAGTATAGTATTTTTTTTTATTTTAACATTTAAGACGTAAAAAAAGTTTTTGTTGACACTATTTGTGTGACGTCGCTGCTTTCTTAGAGCTTACTTTAAAACAAACATTCAAGTTCTGGTATCGAACTATAATGTTTCTGGTTTTAGGTTCATCAAACCCTTCTAGCATTGAACTTTAAGATCAGGTGCGTATGACACAATTTAAAAATTGCAGTTTTCTTCATTACAAAAAAGTAAAACCTTAAATGAATTAACAATATAATTAACAATGCAAATTGTTCCCAAAGAACCTCTTTACAAGTTTGTAGTGTTTATATTAAAACAAAATAATACAAAATTTAAATTGAAATTTATTTTAATTTAAAGTTAAAACTGTAATGATAATTCCATTAAAGCTGACGGATTCTTTTGAAGATACATTATTAATTTTTGTAAAGAATTTAACAAGCTGTACAAGATTTACATATTCAAATATTAAGAAGAATTGTAAAAGTGTATTTTTCTTTTATTAAAAATTAAATTCAAATAAATTGGGTGGGGCAAAAGTCCGTTTGAGAATTAGGGCCTAATGACTGACTCTCAACCATTCCTGTGTCAGGGATGGAAGGGACCTACATTATTAAGCCGAATCCGAACGGCAAATTGAAAAAGCACTTTTCATGACAAGAATTACTCTTGGAGAATTTGTCAATTCCTAGCAAGAGGCAGTACCCGTGAAAAAAACTTTAGGTGGCATAGGCAGGGATCCAACCCAAGACCTCTCACATGACAGTCCATCGTACTAACCATCATGCCACGGGTAATACTAGTAATTTTTAATGTTATGGAAATTTGTTATTTAATTATTTTATTAATTTTTATTACATGGTTGACTTTATCTACATCCATTTATCCAAGTGCGTATACGTCTAAGCGTACATCTTGAGTATTTAACAGTCATCGTTGTTTTCGAATTACAATAAAACTACGAAAGTAAGTTCTTACTTTTTTATACTTAAAATGGATCATGACCACAGTTGCAACTTGTAGTAATTTCATTGTCGCAACCTAGATTTATCGACTCTAAAAATAAGTTAGGTGCCAATTCCCATTCCATATATTAAATGTGCCCCTGGAGCCAAGTTAAATTTTACATGAATTTGCATACTTGCAATAATTGGTGATGTTATGTTAAGAGTATCTTAAATTTTGGTGTTCATATAAAAAAAAAATTAATTTCTATACATTCTTTGATTTTGAATAAAATAGTATTTTTTGGGTTAGTTTTTAATTTTGAGTAAGTTAGAATCTGAGTTATTTTCCAATTTTGTATTTTTTAAATCTGGAAAATCAATTTGTTTATTTTGAAAATGTTTTTATTTAATATTATACATTTATAAACTAAAAACGTTTATTTGAAACAATGTTGGAATTTTTTAATATCTAGCATGTATGAAATGATTCACTGTGCGTCGTGACTTTTAAAGCTAAATGGTTACAGAAGTGATTAAAGAAACCCTTTCTATCATATTGTAGACGGTGTTAAATGCATGGACAATGTATGTAGATGAGGAGAGAGACCAAGTCTCATAAGCTGGTGGTCTAAAAACTATGGGAAAGTATTCCAACTATAAACTTTCCCTAAGAAAGAAAAATCATTTGTCAGTCTTTCATAGATTGATCCGGATGAACCGGTGGTTTTAGTACGGTAAGAGTCGTACCAAGTGTCTTTTGAAGATTTCCATCGGATATAATAATGAAATGCTGACTGGGTCGTACGAATTTTTTCATTCATTCAAAGAGTCTGTTTAATTCAAAAGCAAAGACAAATTTGAATTATAAATTTTTTTTTCGAAAATCGTAATAGCGGTCTTTTTTTATAAATCATTTTGTTTTTAATAAATATAACATTTTCCATTTTTTTTTTAAATATTTTAGCATGCAGTTATTTAGAGCATATTAATTTACATTTCATTTTCGTAGAAACTGATAACCTATTTTCTTTTTGCAGTATCGAATCTTGAAAAAAAGGTTTAATTTTCGCTCATCAAATATTAATAAGACAGTATAAGAGCTTGTGCTTAAGAAAACTTAAAAACAAAACGGTTTTATTGAGGGTACCTTTCTGAAGCAGTACAAAACTATATTTTTGCATTGGAAGAAGTGAAGTAAAAAATGGAGAAAATTTAATATCAATCTATCGGTTAATTCTGAAAAAAATCTGTCATTTCTGCTTTAAAAAAGAAAACAGAAAAAACTCCTGTCACGAATCGGCCTAAAACCCTAATTTTTGAGTTTAAAGTCAACCAATCTAATGGTTAAGGTTGTAGGGCGAGGAAAGACAGAATGAGGGGACCTATACTTTTTTCAAATTCTTTACAATCGTATTTTAATATTTGATTAAATTTTCGAGTTCGAAATGTTTACAAATGGAAACTTGCCATACCACAAGTAAAAAATGGGTGTGGAATGACTTTTCGAATGAAGGAAGACATTTTTCATTTTCCGATTTATTATAACTATGAAGTTTATCTGAAGGCATGATGGTTAGTGCGTTGGACTGTCATGCAAGGGGTCTTGGGTTCAATCCCTGCCTGTGCCACCTTAATTTAAAAAAAATAATTTTCACGGGTACTACCTCTTGCGAGGAATTGACAAATCCTTCAAGAGTAATTCTTGTCATGAAAAAGGGCTTTCTCAAACTAGCCGTTCGGATTCGGCCTTAAATTGTAGGTCCCTTCCATTCCTGACAACAGTACTCGCACACAGGAATGGTTGAGAGTTGTAAGTCACTAGGCCCTGGTTTACAACGGACTGTTGCGCCACCCCATTTGATTTGATTTGTTAAGTTGGCTCGAGATAAAGTTCGCTGGTCCGATAGTAGTCTATATATCTTAAGTTTTAATTTTATTCCTATGTTGCTAAGTAAAGAGAACATCATAACCCATAATGTATTATTTTGTGATAAATTTTAATACAAAATAGTTGACTGTGAAAACATATGAAAAATAACAAAAATGAAATTATGTTAAAATTTGAGAAAATAAATATAATAAGACACCACTCCTAATTGTATTTGTATGAAGTTAAAAAATTACTCGCTTAATATGTCACGATGTTGTAGTAGATAAGTTTAATGAGCATTTTGTAAACAAAATAACTTTAAAAATCAATGTCACATCTTAATAAGATTATCTTCTGAAAAACCTTTATAACTTCGAATTAAATTTTATTCATTTATGTGTTTTAAAAATGTGTCCTTACCTTTGTGGTTTGTATACATTCATAATGATTAATGATTTAGATCATAGAACTTCTTATGTTTTATTCAAAACAACAAATATTACTTTAGAATATTTTTCTCATCTAAAACTTCACTGTTATCTATTCAAAATAATAATAAAGCTCCCAATAAAATTGAAATTTAAATCAAAAAGAATTACGTATTACAGGAATTACATGTTACATACAATATAAAGACAAAATTTTAACATATAGATAGAACTGTGACAAAATGAGCTTACGAAATTGTATATCCTGAGATTCATTTGGTTAAGAAATCTCAGCACTACAATTAGAAAATCTGATTTCTCTTAAACAGAATTTCAAAATACAATTTTTTTTAGAAACGAATAGAAATTAAAAATTAACAACATTCTTAAATAAACAAATGACACATACAGTACTTTGGTATGCTCATGACCAAGCCAACCAACACAAAATTAATTGAAAAACAAAAAACCTCAACCAAAAAAGATTCGAATTCGAAACATACAGAAGATACGAATAAATGTATATTTATTGTTGTACTTAAACAAATTGTGTTCTACAAAAGCATCATTTCCAAAAACTACAAATGAAAGAACTAAAAGCAGCAAAGAAATTTTCAAAAAAAAAAAAGAAATAATATATGTAAGACAGAAAATAAAGTTCCGAAGAAAGATTGTGTGATGTTGAAAACAACATTGGAAAACAAATTGCTGGTGCAGAGTGAGAGTAAAGTAGGAAAAGAATTTAACAAGAAAAAAAAATATCAAATCCTTACTGCAAGTTGCTTCATCGGATCCATCCGAACAATCTTTACTCTGGTCACACATCCATGCAAGAGGAATGCATTCGCTTTCACCCGATTTACACGCAAACTCATCTGGCGAACAGGATTTCGATTCTGCAAATGAAAGAAATATTGAATTAAAGGAGCTGTCTGTCAATCGCATATTCAAGTGGGGCTCTTGACGATATACGAAAATCTATTATTGTATATCTATCTATGTATATTCTCTCTGTATATAGCTTCAAAACTTCACAGTTCACACTTTCACAGCTTCACACTTTTGAAGAGTGTTCTGTTCATCTGTCATCTATTTCAATAAATAGATAGATCCTGCTGGTTTGCTGGTTGCTAGTTGCTGCTTGATGGTCCTGTCCTCCTCTATGATAAGTGTTCGTATATTTCATCAAAATGTTGTATAGTTATGAGTATTTCAGTTTCTATCTAAAATCTACACTATCTCTATATCTATCTATCTACGATTTGTAGATACATATATCTATAAAAGGCTTTGTCGATTTATAGATTTGTAAAAAAGATTCTTGAGTGAAATAAATAGAGCGTATAGCGTTGAGGAATATAATGGACGATGGTATTTGAATACATATTTATCATTTTAATGATATACCATACATACAGATAAAGTAGAGACCCAGATCCCACAACATCAGAATGAGACACTTGAGACAATGCATTGCCAATATGGCCTTATAGAATTGTTGTGTTGATAGCCTTAGCTATTATACATTGACGAGCGTAAATTTCCATATTTTATAAAGATATATTCTACTTCTATATGCAAAATAAGTATAAATTGACAAATTTGTTTAGATTAGGGTGTATCATAAAGGAACATCAAACAGAATAATTTGTCAATTTTAAAATTACAATAAATATAATTCAAGTTCAAAGAAAAGGAGGGTTTTACAAAAAGTTTGTATGTTTAGTTGGTGAGCACGAAAACATTAGTAGTTTTTAAAACATTAAAATCATAATTTGATTTTTTTTTTCAAAGCTGGAAAATAACATTAATCCTATAATTAGTCTTTTTTATAAAAGCTTTAAAATTTGTTTCAAAGTTTCTTAAATTCGGTAGCTACTGTTGTTTTCGTGTTCACCGTCTATTTATTAAACATAATTGAACCGATAACTTCATGCATTGATTAAGGTGGCAAGCAGTGAGACAATTTTTTCATAGTTAAGTTGTTGCCTTTATAAGTTTAGAAAATCAACCGATCTCTGTTGATTATACATGTTGACAAAATTATGTTTCTTTTCAGTTGCACAAGCAAAGCATTACTTTAGAATGATTAAGAAGTTCTTAATTCAAAGTTTTTCTATCACATCATTTTTTTAAAATATGCTCCTTTGAAAATGCTAAAAACAACCAAGAAGGGTGTTTTCAAGACTAGGTTAAAACACAACATATGCTTTAAAAACAAAAAAACATTGCATAATGACTTTTCAAAGGTCAAATAATGTTTTATTTTACCAAATCTCACTGCATCGATAGGAGACCTTGAATCAAAGGAGAAAACCTTTGAAACTTCTATAAGTAAAGCTTTAAGAGTCTCTTGCTTAGTTAAATATAGCCGTAAAACCCTTCCTTCTTGGTGGAATGAAGAACTGTCCAGTCTTAGGAAAATGACAAGGAAAATTTTCAATATCTGCCACAAACAAAAGTTTTACCAACAGTATAAAGACTCTCTTAAAATTTACAAGTAAGCCCTGTCATCAGCCAAAAGATAAGGCTGGAGAGAATACTGTCAATCAATCGAAGACATAAAGGACTCCGCAAGGCTCAGCAAAGTTTTATCGAAGGAACATTAATCCTTCATTTCTAAAAAAGACTGACGGAACCTGGACAGCCTCTCCAGCCGAATCTCTTGAGCTACTTATGAAGACGCACTTTCCGGGTTGTGGGAGTGATAACCCCGAATCGCTTGAAACCACAGAGCTAAACGTAGCTCATATGGAGTATGTCAATTCCGTTATAACCAGAGAAAATATTTTGTGGGCCATCAATGCTTTTTCTCCATATAAATCCACAGGCATGGATGGCATACTGCCAGTTATGCTTCAAAAGTTGCTTGATGTAGCAGCTCCATAGCTGGAACAAATTTTCAAAGGATGTCTCCTTTTCAAACATGTGCCCATGTCGTGGAGAAGGTTCAAAGTAGTTTTTATCCCGAAAGTGGGTAGGCGAGGTCACGAACCCGCGAAGGATTTCAGACGAATAAGCTTAACATCTTTTGTGCTTAAAACCTTGGAGCGCATTCTTGATTACCATATTAAAGAAATCCTAGTTGGGTGACCACTCGAAAGCTCTCAGCATGCTTATCTTAAGGGCAAGTCTACGGAGACTGCCCGCCATGAGGTAGTGCGTACTGTAGAACAAACAATCCATTATAAAGAATTTACTCTTGCCACCTTCCTAGTCATAGAAGGTGCTTTTAACAACGTCCTTACCGAATCCATAGAAGAATCGCTCGTTAAGTTCGGTGTAGAAGACTTCATTCGAGTATGGATTATTTCCATGCTCAGTGGTAGGAAGATTCGAGCCACTCTAGCCAATACAATCGCAACAAAACTCGTGATTAGGCGAACACCCCAGGGTGGTGTTCTTTCAACTCTTCTTTGACTTCTGGATACAATTCAGTTGAAGATGATTTTATGGACGTAATAAGCCGTAGTACGCCCTATCTTAACATATGGTTCGATTGTGTGGTGGCCTGCTCTTAGCAAAGCCTATAACATTAATAAGCTAAAGAAGGTTTAGAGAACAGATTGCGTGGGCACCACAGGGGCAATGCGTACTTGCCAAACGGACGCCCTTAACGTTATTTGGATCTTCTACCAATCAACCTTTTTATTAAATTTATAGTTTCCTTCAGCGCTATTAGGCTGAAGGAATCAAATAACTGGTTGTCAAAACCTTATGGTCACAGCAACACTACGAAACTTATTCCCTCTGACTACTGACTACTGCACTCCTACTTTGAACCTTAGTAAGGGTTTTAAGGTAATTTTCCCATCGAGAGAAGATTGGGAGGATGACATCGTGTCGATAGGTTTCAACATAACCATCTTTACTGATGGCTCAAAGATGGAATGCGGAGTTGATTCTGGGATCTTTTCTGAGTCCCTAAATGTAGCTTAATCCTTTAGGTTTCCTGACTTTGCTAGTGTTTTTCAGGCTGAACTGCTGGCAATAAGGGAGGATACTTAAACAAAACCCAAACCAAAATCGAAATGCTGCTATCTTTACCGGCAGTCAGGCAGCTGTCAAAGCCATTAACTCGTCCACATCCTCATTTAAATTGGTCCAGCAATGTCGCGATGAGCTTGCGAGCCTGAACCTCGGTGTCACCCTGATCTGGTTTCCGGGCCAGACGAGCTAGCCAGGCAAGGATCGGCCCTTCATAGCTCACTTGCGGAAATGGTTAACATTCCTCTTGGTGCTATAAAGGGTAAAATCTTTTCTATCTACAAAACTGAATCAAACCGAAGGTGGAGCAATTTACCCAACTGCATTATATCTAGGAAGATATGGCCCACCTATAATGAAACCTGTACAAACGATATTCTGTGCAGGCCAAGGCAAGACATAGCCAGGATTGTTGCGGTCTATAGGAGTTCATACGGAGAAGTTGGGTATCTCCAACAACACCTTTTGCCGTAGTTGTTGTGACCAAAGAGAAAGTGAAACGATAATCCATTTCCTCTGCAAATGTCCTGCTTTGGCAAACACAAGAATGAAATACTTTGGAAAAGCATTCTTTCACGAACTTGATGAGCTATCTGAGACAAAGATTAGAGACCTAATCTTTTTTCTCAATGCGATAAAATGGCTCTAACATAATCGCTTTCAATCAAAGGTCAAACGAGTTTTTGGTATCAAAACGGCGCACTACAGCGCTAATTGGATCTCAGGCTAGGTTGCCTTGAGATCGCCATTTCTACCTACCTACCTACCAAACAGGAAGTTATTGTAATCGGTCCGATTTGTGAATTGAAAATTTTGACATTATTAGAGTTTTCAAGGAACCTAGAATCGAAATCAAATATTTTTAAAGAGGTGTCTGTGTGTACGTTCGTAAGGTTACCATTTTCGTCGTCCATATCACAAGAACCAGTAGATACGAGTATATCGACTTCAAATAATAAAATCAATTGGGTGGTTTTTCTATATTTGTAATTTAAAAATATGTGAACATTTTGGTTGACCCCAAATATCTTTAGAATCAATAACACTAGCGAATTCAATTAAATCTTATGTAATGTGTTGTGATACCAAAAAAATATAATTTAAAAAAAAAACATTTATTACTGTTTTTTTTATAAAGTAAAGAAACTCAAAAAAATTGTCACCTTAAATATTTAACGAACAAAAAATGTTCGCCAAATAATTAAATCCAATGAAAACATCTGGGAATTTTTTTAGAAATAACACAGTAGAAATTAGCGCGGGTAGATTTTGGCGCTCCGTGGTGGCCATTTTGTTTTGGTGACATCTGTCAAATCTTTTGTTTATTATTCAGTTGCTTATGCCAACTCATCATGGCAAGTTAGGACGTTCAAATGATAAAACTTTATTATCAAAATGTGTGTTCGTAAACGCAAATGTTGCGCGCATTGCGCCCATTTTACGGTAGACGTGCTGGCACTTTTCAGTCGAGTCTTCAAATTTAAGACCGGTTCAGTTAACAAAATAACAACACCCATACGTTCAAGAAACCCAACATCGGCAGAAAACATCGCTGCGGTCCGTGAAAGTGTACAACAGAACCCAAGGCAGTCTATTCCTCGTGTGCCCGAGAACTCGGCCTTTCGCAGACTTCAACTTGGCGAATTTTTTGTTGAGACTTGGACCTACACCCGTACAAGATCCCAACTAACTAAAGACCTCAAAGTTTATGATTATAGTCAACGTCATTATTTCGCTAACTGAGCTTTGAATCGTTCGGAAGAGGACCCAAATTCGGGCCGATAATAATCTTTAGTGACTAGGTTCATCTTTGGATGGAGCAAAATTGCCGTATATGAGACGACACCAACCCAATCGAGGTTCACCATGCAATGGATCCTAAAACAGATACCGTTTGGTGTGGATTTTGGGACGGCGAGGTATTTGGTCTGTAGTTTTTTGAAAACGGCGTCAGTGAGGCGCTCACCGTCAACAGCGCTAAAAAACGATGATAACTAATTTCTTATGGCCTTTATTGAACGATAGGGACCTAGACGACCTCTCTCAGTGGTGATGTGAATTGGTCATGCGATGTTACCCCGCTAGACTTTTTCCTGTGGGGTTTCTTGAAGGCCCAGATCTCTACGGATAAACCACAATCAAACGATGCCCTAAAGGCCATAGCTCAAATTTACCCGGATCTATGCGGAAGTGTCATTGTGAAAATTGGACCACTCAGATCCGTGCCACAATAAGAAGCCGGGGTGGACATTTGAATGATGTCAACACTTATTGGAATACATGCGACTTTCAAATAAATGGTAAGGCCACACACACAGCTTGCTTTATTCCATTTCAACATCTATCCGCCCTAATTGAAAAATTCTACTCCAAAAGACTTTTTCCAATAGTTTCTCTTTTTATTCATGAGAGCTAAGTGACTTAATTTTGGTCGCATTTGCTATTTTCAGTTAGAATGCGTACAGTTAAGGATTAATACGTCCTCGAAATCGCGCTTTATCATATACGGACTTTGTTTAACCATTAGTTTTTTGCAGTTCCAGATTTTGAGTTGTATGTGTTAGGTCTACATATATGAAGAAATAATGTATAGTTTTTTCTTATCGAAAATCTTAAAAAATAACCACAATAAGATGCTGTACTTATTTTATGTTGGTACTTTTTAAAGTAAATAACTTGAAACATAACACTTTGAACAAATTTTTCTAGTTTCAATACTGTTTTGTGTTTACCTTTATTCAGGTACTGGTCTTGGTCCATAAGAAGAGTACCTATAGACAAGTTAAACATGCACTCATATTTTAACTTCCTTATTGCAAAATGTTTTCGTTCTTTTTATAAACACGGAACTCCAAAATTCCGGAAATATTATTTGAAGAAAGTTTGAACTTTTTCCAAAGGTACATAAGTATACCAAAAGAAACAAAGCTATATAAATGAACGTAGTATGTGTGTGTAGATGTATTTTTATTTAGAATTCTTTTTTATTAACCAAAATAGCTGGGAGAAACTTTTCAAACTTAAACTATATTAGCACTCAAAATAGCACACAAAAAAGTCTGATTAAAAGCTTAGTTTGGCCCTGGGAGGTTGTGTTACAGCTGCCCCTTTAGGCTAAGGATTTTAATACCAAAAAAAATAAAAAAATAAGTCCAAAAAAGCAATGTGAGCAGTAAAAGGCAAAATTCTATTGTCTTTACAGCCTCCCTATAGTCCTTTAGTTTAGTATACATTTATATAGTAGCCGACCAACTATACTATGATACTACTGGTCCAAGCCCGAGGCCGAGGCGAGGGTTGCAAAAGCCGGACAGTAAGTTGTTGTTCCCTATACCAATCTACAATATACCTACTTCCTACATAGTGTGGTGCTTTTAATTTAAATTTAATTTGAGTGGAAATGGTAAATTGCTTTTTTACTTTTTGTTTATGGGTAACCAAATTGGCATCCAGTACCCGCAGTACCTAGTACCCAGTACCGACTACCTTAACCTTACCTACCTACTTCCTTACTCTCTATATTCTGTACCTGGTGTGGATTCTGGAAAAGGCAGAAGACACCATCAGCTTTCAAAACAAAATAACACAAAGCATCAGAGGGTGTTAGCTTGAAATATATTATCAACTTATACAATATTCACCGAGACGAAAATAGCGGAAGGGGTGGTGAGCAGGCGGGGGTTGGGGAAATACGAGAAAAATGGAAGTAGATGATGTAGATTGTTTATCTCTGATATAATATATACCTATAGCTTTACCTGGCAAGTTTGTGTTAAGCCCAGGACAGGAAGATAATATCCCCAGAAAACAGAAAGAGTGATAGAATTTGAAGTGACTTTGGACATAGACCACCATCGCATGTAATGAATATTATTTGAAGTGGAAAAGTATACTTTTAATGAACTGAGGTATAAGTGGGATCATTGTTATACAAATAACGAAAACATAATACACAAGAAGCTTAGTCTTTATTTTAAATTGCTTAAGGAAATGTTTTGTTTTTGTAGTTCTACAATTGCAGATATGACAGACGAAAAATGTTCATTCATTTATTATTTCAATGAGCTTTTAGGTTTAGGTTTATAGCAGCAGGACTGTAGCTTGTGAAATGAGAGAAAGGTATGCGAAAAGACTGTTTTTTGGTTAGGAAAGAATGCTCAAGCCTTTTCAACAGGAACTGTATTCAAAATTATTTGAAAACTCAAAAAAAAAAACGAAATTGGAAAAGTTGCTGAAAGTTTACGAAACAGAGAAATCTTAGTTGCAGGGTATTTTAAGACACTCCACGAAAGTAATTTATTTGACATTAAGCTTTCATGGCAACTTCTTCCAAATGACCAATTCCCTAAAGATTGCCACTAAACTATATATAAAGGAAGGCATTTTTATATATAATCACTCAAGGGCACTACTTACAATGATTTAAATGAAGAATTTTTAAAACAAAATCCCAATATTGTATCAGTATTGATGATGAAAACATTACAATGGCAACACACCTACAGATTATGACAATATCTTAAGAGTCAATTATGAATATTAAGGATTCTTTTCAAAGCCAATTAATTTATAGTTGATGTCATTTGCGTGATGAGTATATTTATAAAGATTTCTATATTTTCTCAGATTATTATATGATGATGATATTTTAAGTTGAAAGAGGGTATAAATACATACGAGAATATAAGCTATATTTTAATATCAATTTAGGAAACGCTTAGGTATACTCTTACATAGAATTTAAGTTAAAAGGTATTTTGGATGAAAGCATAATGCTATATAATTTAATAGGTACCATAGATAAATATGATTATACCCGAGACGTATCAAAATGTAATTTGCTTCGATTAAGTAGGAGGTAGAAAATTACCTTTTAATAAGGAATTTTATCACAAAAGTCTTAATATGTATGATAAGTTTACATTTTGTGATGATAACTAATTCGTCTTTTTAATAAAATAGTCATACTTTACTTTAAGGCTAAGTTTTTCGTTTTACCTCTCTTCTAAGAATAAAAACGAAATTAATAAATTATTTTGTTTTGTTGAAAGCAATCAAAATGCACTTTCTAAATTAATTTGTATTGCCTTAATTCAAAACTACTCTATCATGTAAGGTTTTTGAGTTATTACTTTTCAAAAATTCTAAAAAAACATGGTTATAAGGCTTTTTTACTCTATCTTAGTTAATTAAATAGATTTTCTTAGACTAATTCTATTCATAAAATTTCCGAAAAATCTTCCAAAATTGTTAGAATTTACGTGTCTCAAATTAATCTTAAGGAAACTTTTAACTGTGCTCAGACGGGTTTCGATCGAAAAAGGAAAAATGAATTGAAAATAATTTGTATCCTTATAACGAAACCATTGTCTAAGCATTTGTATCATATCAAGTTTAAGGAAAGAAATACAGTGGTGCTCAAAAAATGTTGATCAAACATTTTATTACTCTCTTTGAGATCAGTTCTTGCAATTTAAGAACGTTAAGAATTTTTTTGCACTAGGTAGCAACACGTTATTCAAATATTGTATAAAAGTTGATGTTATTATCAATAAAAGCGGCATTTGGCTCGTGAAAGTAGTCCAATACCAGCCGTAGCGATTTTGTGGAAAAAATGGGATAAATCAGTTAGGATATTTTGTGTCTGTCACATCTCAATTTGACAACACGTGAAGGTTCTAAGAGACTGAATATTGATTAACAAACTCTGGCATGGATTTGAAAAAATATCGTAAGACCGAGACTCCTAGCAGAAAAAAAGGCTCAGGGAGGCCAAAAAAAACGACCCCAGTGGAAAAATGTTTTTTGGTATGGTAGAGTCGTTGGCATCGGTTAAGGACTTTGGTGGCCCTTAAAAACGATCAAAGAGAACCGAAGAAATACTAAGCTCTGATTGCATTTTGCGGATGCCCCTCCAAATTGAAGGTGTGATGGAGATGAAAAATGTGGAATAAGCTTTCTAGAATCAAAAGTCAATTTAAAAGTTTACCTTCCAGTCCTGGAAAACGTAATGGAAATCACACGGTGCTGGAAATCCTGTCACGTCAACCCTTAAGACCTAAGACTGATCACTGATCAGCTTATCATCATTTCTTCTCAAAACTTTTGAACGTTTGGTCGATATCCACTTATGGGGAAGCATTGTTAAGTCCCTCTTTTCAAAGGCTCAACACGCCTACGACAAAGGGAAATCAGTTCAAATGGCTCTACACAGTATAGTTCGTACATTCGAATATTCCCTCCATCATAAAGAGTACACCTTAGTTGTTTTCTAAGTTATAGAAGGTGCATTTAACAATGTCGATACATCTGCAATTGCACGTGTATTGACATCTCTGAAGGTAGATAAGTTGATCAGCGAATCGATTAATCAGATGCTGATAAGCAGGATTATCAATTCAAAACTGGGAGATTTTATTGCACAAAGGGGTGTCAGCAGAGGTACGCCACAAGGTGGTGTCCTATCCTCTCTCCTCTGGAACTTAGTAATAAATGCATTACTAATTACACTAGAAAGAGAGGGATACAGAGTGTTTGCTTATGCGGACGATGTTGCTATTGCAGTAACGGGTAAACATCCCAATATACTAAAAGAACTCGTACAAAACGCTTTAAATGAGCTGACCAGATAGGCAAATTGGTGTGGACTAGGCCTTAAACCACAAAAAACCGACCTTGTCCTCTTTACAAGGAAATGCAAAGTTCCACTCATTGAACCTCCTTTCATAAACGATGTACCACTTAAATTCTCTGAACAAGCAAAATACTTTGGTCTCATTTTGGATAAGAAATTAAGTTGAAACCTAGTATTCATAAGAAAATAAACAAGGCCACAGTAGCCTTGTTCTCCTGTAAAAACGCCATTGATAACAAATGGGGCCTACAGCCCCGCATTACACACTGGCTATATATCTCGGTCATAAGACCAATCCTTACTTATGGAGTAGCGGTATGATGGACGTCGCTAAATATAGCCATAAACTCAGCAAAGTCCAACGAACAGCCTGCCTGTGTATGGGAGGAGCACTACGCTCTACACCCCCGCCTCACTTGATGTTCTGTTCACTCTAATACCGCTGAACATTTTCAGCAAGCAAACGGGTGCTAATACAACCATACGGCTATAAGCCTCCTCTCTGTGGATCAATAATGGAATTGGCCACACCACTATTTTGAACTCGTTCAGAACTATAAACAGTAATATTGACTACACTAACCCCATCTTCATTTTAATAACTATAGCTCCAAAGTGACTATACCTCCCAGGTCTTCTTGGGAGAATCCATCATTTTTGAACGATGATCCTATAAACTTTTATACAGACGGATCAAAAACGGAGGATGGGGTTGGTGGAGGCGTATACCCAGATAGATTAAACTTAAATCTCTCCTTTCATCTACCCGATCATTGTAGCGTGTTCCAAGCTGAAATCCTGGCTATAAAAGAAGTTCTATCCTGGCTTATGGAAAACGTTATATCAACTAATGATATACGCATCTTCTTGGTTAGCCAAGCTGCGTTAAAGTCCCTAGACTCTGTCTCCACTAACTCACTAACAGCCCTAAATTGTAGATCATCTTTTACGGAGATGGCAACACAGTTCAACATTCACCTTTTTTAGGTGCCAAGCCATAGAGACATTCCAGGAAATTGCAAAAGCTGACGAACTTGTAAAAAGCGGAACAACTTTACCTCTGCTGGCTCACAATGCTAGCATAGGTATCCTCTTAGCTACATGTAAACTCATGCTAAAGCAAGATACCATAGAGAAAACACACTTCGAAAAAAAAACTAATTTGGCCTAATATTAGCGCCAGGCTCTTAAAACAATTAATCTCTCTGAGTAGATTGCACATTAGCTACGTTATAGGTGTCTTGACTGGGCACTGCTTAATAGGAAGGCAAGCTATTCGACTTGGAGCCCCTGCAAATGATTTTTGCATCTCATCTTCTTATCACAAAGACGTAGAATCTACCTTGGAGACTACTACTTCAACGATACCAGCGATCTAAAACATTCTTATTTGTATCTTACGCTTTATTCGGAGATTCAATTGGTACGACGAGTTAAGCTGATCCACTGATCCATGTGGTATCACAACGGACCTATTTCATTTAATGTCTCGCCGATGTACAGCCGTAGAAAAAGCAAGAAGAGATCCAACAAAGTACTAAAAAAATGCAAAATGTTTCTGAGAAACAATAAAAAAAACTGCACTTATTAAGTATTTTCCCTTGAAAATGAGACAGGTACCTAAAAAACTCATTTTTCGGTCCCTTACCTTCGATACCTTTTCGCTTCCGTAACCATTTTAGAAAATCTCAAAATTCTTATTGTACCATAAAACGATTTAAACTGCATAATAAAATAAAATCTTATTAAAAAATATGCTTTTATATCAGCACATTTAACAAATTTCGAAAAAAAAATAAACAAAAAGTTTGGCCAACATTTTTCGAATGGCACTGTATATTGATAAGTATAACAACTATGTCGAAAACGGGTATTCTTAGATCTTTAGCAGATAGTTACATATATTCTAAGTACCAATTCGAAATCAGAACTTTAAATAAACTCGAAAGCGTGATTTTTAAAACTATGAAAGTATTAAATTCAAGGTTTGAATAGAGTAAAATTAAGACTCATTAATTTCCAGAAATTAAGTTAAATACTAAAAAGATTAAATAAAATATATGTACTTTGCAACATTATAGTAAAATTTTTTGTTAAGGGATATACATATTAAGTTTTGAATAAGCCTTGAACGCTCCGTTTTTTGTTGTCCTTAGCGCATTTTTAAAGAGGCATATTTTGATAACCTGCAATAGGACGATTAAAAAACGAGATTCAAATTCAAAACATGTTAATCTTCTTATTGTATTTATTAAGTATTATTTTATTTCTGCAATAGAAAAAAAACATAATCTTGTCAACAAGTGTTATTTATTAGTTTATATTCATTTTAAAATTCTCATCTTTTTTCTTCGGATGTGGACTCCCAATGGAAGCTTATGATAAGCTCATTAAATTCTAATCTTAAAAACATTGTTCAATGGGCATTTGAAAACCAGTAAGAATTTAATGCTTCGAAAACTCAATGATGTCTACCCTCAATATCACTTTCCATCAGCGATACTTGCATCCAGGAGACTGATCACATATTTGACATCGTCAAAAATGCTGCTGAGTGTTTAGGTTTTCTTCAACAATGCAAGAAGTTTTTTTCCCCTTCTGATCTGGCTATAATTTACAAAGCTTTTATTCGTCCAAAACTCGGGAATAACTCTTATATTTGGGCTAGTGCCAAAATATGGTACTGGACAGAATTGAAAAGAGCTCCAAAAATGATAGAAGATCGTTCTCTTACCAGACATTTGATTCTCTTGAACACCGCTGCAAGGTATCATGTCTGTCATTATTTATCGTTTTTTATGCTCTTGTGAAATAGCCTGTTGCATTCCTCCCCTTTAAAAAAATCAACCGTTATACGCGTACTGTTAAGAATGTCCATCAGTTCACCCTTAACCCCAATTTTTGGAGAACTGTTAAGTATAGAGATTCTTTCTTTAGCCGCACTATTCGAATGTGGAATGCTTTACCATGCTCAATATTTCTCACTCATTGCAATGTGCAGACATTCCAAAACAATGTGCTTTGGTTTCTCCTTTCTAATATTATCCTCTTTTTTTAATTGCTCTCACTGTGTTTAATCATTACAAGGGTATTCATAAACCCTTTAGTGCGGGAATAATATATGCAAACAAATGTTTGACATCGAGGATTCAGCAGGACACGAGCGTTCACGTGGTGGACATCAGATGCTAAGTAACTCAGCTGGAGATTATGAAGTAACATTAAACAATAGATTGTTTTCCACTGAGGCACTTCTAGTTAAGCGGTACATCGGATCAACATTTTCGCCTACATTTTTATTCACGATATACTTTTCAGTGAACACTTTTAATAGATTACTTCAATATATCTGAAACTCAGGCTTGCAAAAATGGTTAAGTCTTCCAGGTTGTGGTTCTTGCGTCAGGGTTATCTTTTAATTTCGTAAAGAAATGATAGCTGTGAAGCACTAACAAACCTTGTGCGGACAGATTAACTGATAAATACCGCGACCAGTCGAACGTGTCAGTTAGTTCGGTTATCAAGCGACTGATAAAATCGAATTCAAACTTTATTTTGGTAGAGCTATTAGTACATTTGAGAGTATGAATTTAATTAAGTTTATGTCAAAAAATTCAGTGATGTGAATTTATTCAATAAGAAAATGTCGCCTAAATTTATTACAGAAATAATGGTTCGGTGCGTTCAATATTCGGTCGACATAATATCCCAAGAAAGTTTGTAACTCAAGCTTCCATGAATTGGTTCCGTAAGACGTTTAGTGTAATACATAATGTACATTCCATCTCTGACAACATTACTCGCACACAGGAATGGTTGAGAGTTGTAAGTCACTAGGCCCTGGTTCTTCATAGACTGTTGCACCACCTAATTTATTTATTTATCCTCTTAGAAACCGTACTGAAATTGATGTTGTAGAAAAGAGTATCGAAGAGGATTCGAATGGACAAATTTTCGGAAAGATCTAGACTTGCGGGCTTACAAAACTAGATGTCCACCAATCCCGATTTTTACCAGCAATTTTGTAAAGGGATAAAGCTCATATTTAGTTGAATGGATACGTTAATATAGAAAATTGTCGTATTTCGAGCCATTTTACATAATCAAAAATACACTGTTTGGTGTGCTCCACATTTCTTCGAAAATTAAGCCAGTCATAACGTTACAGACAATGGGGAACGCTATAAAGC
The DNA here is from genome assembly GCF_945859685.1 of Eupeodes corollae. Taxonomy (NCBI): domain Eukaryota; kingdom Metazoa; phylum Arthropoda; class Insecta; order Diptera; family Syrphidae; genus Eupeodes; species Eupeodes corollae. Next base: position 155,057,324 of record NC_079147.1, read on the forward strand.
CAAGATTAATGACTTTTTCGTCCCTGTACTGAAGAATGTTGATGTGGACTGCAACAAGACTAAGACTTGCTATGCAGTCAACTTTTGAAGAGCGCACAACGCTCGTTGTAGACAGGGCGATTTAACACTGGAAAAATGTTTGGGGGTTTATGTGAAGTCGCTTATCTACAAGAAGACTGACTCCTTGGAGCAGAATACTGACATACTGCACAAATTGCTGCAAAAAGTTACCGCAAATTAAACCCTCGGCTGAAATTTATTAGAGCCAGCCGTGTCGGCCACTTGCCCGAACTGATTCTTAAAATATTATGGCAAAAACTTATCTTTATAATAAAGCTGGATTCTTGCTCATAGGAAAACACAGTTTTTAAGTTAATTGGGCTCATTTATGTTTGCACAAAAATCTCAGAAATTATTTCTTCTAAATTCGAAACAATTGATTCCCAGAAAAAGTTTGCTATGGTTGATATTTTGATTCGGTGAACACAATCGTTAAAACTTCGTTCATATTTCTTCGAAAATAAGGATGAAAAATCAAAGCGACCAGAATGCTCACCCTGTGCCACTATCCACGTGCGTAACACCCTTTAATATTCTTTGAATTAGACACGTAAAGTTTTTTCTCATTTTCAATTAAAACTTATGTCGAAATAAGTTAAAAAAAATTACACGCGTTTTGTTTTTTTTTTTACATACCACCACTGTAAAAAGAAAAACATCACTTTAATATGTTTATATGTAGAATCCTTGAAATTCTATTCACTTTATCAGAACACACTAATGAACCTCATATTCATTCTTCTTGGCGGAGGATATTTATCGCTCCGAGCTTCCCGCACGACAACAGCAATATACACGCGCTAAACCTGGCTATTAAATGCTTAATCGTCCAAAAGGATTTAGCTTGTTGAGAGGAGCGCATACAATTTTAATATTATACGTATACAAACATAGATAAATATATATACTCGTAGTTAGGTAGGTATAAGGTACACACACTTTAGGATTAAGAAATTTATGCCAAGCGATTTCAAGGCGGAAAGCAGATTAGGTATATGGGTTGGGTAAAGGCGGCCGCGGCAACAAGGCGTTTAACCCTTTTCTTCTGTAACGTATTACTTTATGTATGTGTTTGTGTACGTACCTAGCCCTACCTATACCATCACTCGAAATACGATGTCAATTAACTAAGCACATATTTTCATAAATATTTAATTACTTTTCAAAGAATTTTAATTTCATTCCAAGTGGCAGCATTTTATGAACTAAAAACTCAAGAGCCAACCACTATGTTTTCTGGTATAGGTTCGGATCGGATACGGAGTAGGGTTGTATATCTATAGAGCAGCAGCACTAGCAGAAGCTTCAGAGAGTGATGCTTGATGAACCTCTTGAGAGGAACTTGTGATGGTAAGGTAGATTTGTTTTCACGGGACCGATAAAATGTTTTTTTTTCATCTTTTTTATTTCAATTCTCAGGAAAAATTGCTATGGTCGTGATGATGGTCTTATTTATATCCTAAAATTGAGTTTATTTTTGTATGTGTTATGTTGAATTCTTTTGCTTTCATTTCCTTATAATTTTTGTCTGTTTTCAAATAAAAATCTTTCTCTGCCTTTTCGTGTTTGATGAAGGGAGGGATTATGCAAAAGGACCTATGGAGCGGTGGTCAAAAAGGTATAGTCCTTCGGAGAAGAACCATCATCAGCCTTGAAGTTATATCATGCAATTTGGGGTGAAAACAGACAGAAGAAAAAAAAACCGGAAAACTTTGAAAAGGTACGAAGTACGATGCTTTTAGAAAACAAATTTGAACCACAAAACTTCCTGTTTTATTAATCTTAATAGTCATTGGGGTATGTTATGAAAATTCATGAGATACCTTTGGCGCTCAATTCCGGACTGATCATGAAAATAAGAGCAAGGTGAGAAAAGTCTCGTTTGCATCTTTTGGACAAAACAACGACAAAAACTTTTAAGTGTTTGACTCAAGACGATATTTTGAAGAGATTGTTCTCTCTTCTTTTTTTGTCGATATTTTTAGTTTCATCATCTCTTCATACGCTCTTTTTGACCTTGTCGGTCTCATAGATTTATCAATTTTATCAGTATCTTCGGCCTTGTATGCTAAGTGTTAAGCTTCGTCGATATCGCCTGTTTCTTCTCATTCAGCAATATACTATTACTTTGAATTCAAACATTTGTTAATATTCAGAATTAAGTTTTAACTAGCAGACCTGTGAGTGAACTTCTTTCCAAGTGGAGTTTTTCAATAGTAGTTATATATTTTTCCTGAGCTTTCTGTAGTGAGTCTCAGTTGTTTGACCAATAATGAAGTTATCAAAACCCTCACGTGAGTAGTAAAAAAATTGCCTGTTCTAGTGGTTTCTCCAAAAATACATTTTTCCTTCCAGGTCCAGGTTGGATAAAAATTTAACAGTTAACTTAATCAGCCCCAAACAGTAAATCATCTAGCCTACACTAGATTTAAACCGCTCAAGGTACTTGCTATTTCTAAGCAGATCGGAAATAAGCTCGATATCATAACCGGACAATGTCTAACAAGAAAGCACGCAACGCGGCTAGACGTATTCTCAAATGACTTTTGTAGAAGTTGTATGGATGAGGAAGAGGAGGAAACAGTTTTTCAACACCTTAAAAACGCAAGTATTACTTAGTAGAATTCTTCTCTAATGATCAAAACAACCTCAATCATATTAACTTAAGCAGTTTGTCACGTTTTGTAAGGGACTTAAACTGGTTTCATTGAGCTTAAAAGAAAGCTTCAAAATTCATGTGGTATCACTATAAGCCATTAAACTAGCCTAAGTGTTTTTACTCCATCAGTGAAGGCCACTTTTACTTAACCCTAAACCAAACCGGAAAGAGGAAAGGTACAAACCAATTATCTGCAGTAACATTGATAACCATTTTGCAACAAATATCACTGGTATAACGTAATTTAGGCTGCAATCAAATTATTATTGTATATTATATATAAAGTGTTTGATGGCTTTACCTTTTATAATTCAAAAAATCTTATAATAGGCTTTTTGGGGTTATGTTAATACATGAAGTAGCTTTTTTCCAATAAAACTTCTGATAATCTTGCAAAACTATCCTTTTACATTGGCTTTAATGTTTTGAATAAAAAATATAAAAATGGGAGGGGAAGACACAGTTTGGCAAAGCATTTCACATTCTCGATGTACGGTTAAAAAAAGAATCTCTTTACTCAAAATCACTTCAATAATTGAGCTCAAGGTAAATTGATGAGCATTCCTCAAAGTCCGCGTATTACTGCTGAATTGTTTGAATGGGAAAAATCCAACGCGACAGAATATTGTTTTTAAAAACAACGAAAGGCACGAAACATTGTGGTGGTGTTCCAGAGATATACATTTTTCAGTTTTCCAAACTTTTTTTTTTATTCTATCCATTAGACTTAAACCTGCCAAAATATGCGAGTTGTATTCAAGTTTTGGAAAAATGAAAGCCTTGTAAATTACATCCAGATCAGAAGCAGTGACAAATTTCTTGCACCGTTCGTTCGGAGAAATCCAATGACTTAGCAGCTCTTTTGGAAGTGTCAAATATGTGATCAGTCCATAAGAGCTGATTTGTGATACACATAACTATAACTGAATTTTTATAATAAGCTGTATGAAAGTTCCATTAATGGATAGCAGTTTTGGAGCTGGGTAACTTTTTAAAGACATCACATTGGACAATGTTGTCGAGATCGGAATTTAATGAGCTTATCATACGCAGCTGTTACGAGTTTCACACCCAAAGGACAAGGATATTAATTTAGAAACGAATATGAAAAGCTGAGTGTACAGTCATCAGCAGTTTATTGGATTAGAATTAACACACAAGAGGTCGCTTATAAATATAAGGAAGAGAGTCGGAGATAAAACGGAGCCCTGGGGGACACCAGCATTAATATTCTACTTTAAATCATTTAACTCAATAACTTGCATTGAACTTCTGAAAGGTATTTTCTAATCCAAAGAAAAAGAAATGTATCGATACAAAAAGCACGCATTTTCGAGAAGAGAGCTTAATGCCAAAACCTATCGAACTTTTTCTAAGTACCGAATGTGATAAATTAACTTTCTTCGAAACGATGTAAGGATTTTTTCTACTGTTTGGTGAGATGAAAAACCGATGATTCTAAGAAAATCGTACTGCCGCTCATTAAGAAGCTTTTGTTCTTCAGGATATTTATTAACTTCACAAGCTGATGATTAATCAGTGTGTTCAAGACCTTGTAAAGATAGGACGAATGTGCAATTGGACGATAGTTAGAGGAGGATTCTTCTTTTTATTAGACAGGCTGAACAAATGTTTTTTGCCATTCATTTGGAAAGACAAATGTATAATAAAAAAGATGAAAAAGCTTACGCATAGGTTTTTCCAGCATTGAAGATTGTATTTTCAGAACAATAGGAGAGATACAATCTGAGTCATGGGATTTGTGTAGATCTTGCAACTGCCCGAATGCGAAAGTAGCGTCGAATTAACAGCAAAGTCAGCTGCAGAAAATTGGCTTTACCAATAGAGCTTACTTTAGGCGTGTCATTTTGAACGAGCGTGAAGTTCGTTTTTTTTTGTCAAATGACTATATTTTTACTGTATCTTTGGGACCTTGAAGTATTTTTTACCATAGTTTCTGGCTATGTAAGAATTGGGTTCATCTAATAAGACCGTTACAGATATATTTCTACTGGTTGAAACTGATTCCGTGTCTAGGTTTAAAGCTCAAATTAAACCATGAGTTTAAATTAGACTTGATAATTTATACCTTATTCAGGATAAAATGTCTTATTCCACAAAAAAAAAGTTCGTAACCATATTTGCGTTGAAATATAGTAAGTAACTATCTAGGAATTTTGCTTCCCCGAACAGTTAAGTTCCTGAAAAGATAAAGCAAATTATTATAGAAATCGATTTTTAATAAACCGAAACGAAAGTAGCCAAAACCTCTTCGGGTCTTATTTCGTGACCAACCCTTATATTCAAACTATCAACTCTTAATCGAGTTCACTTTGCTTTTGTCCATGTAATTAGTTGAGACGAGACTCAACATTTATATACAGATACAATAGTTTTCTACTTCTGATGACTTTTTAGCATAGTTTATAGCTAACTCCTGAGTCCTTATTTAATGTATTTAATAACAACAACAAAAAATGCCAAGTACGTATACTTAACGTTTAATGTTCTTTACCTTTAAAATTTAATGAGAATAAGATAGAAGCCCTAAGTAGCAAATTAAGAGCTTCTTCACCCCCATCATCAGACAAGACGAGACTTCAGATGGAGGACCGAGAACCGAGGACCAAGGAACACCTATATTTACCTTTCTTCCAACTACCACTACAACCACACACACCTTAATGTGTTCAGTTATTTTCAAAATAATCTCGAGTGTTTATTATTAGAATAATAAACTGCCGTTGGCATTTTTGGCAATTTATTTCGGTGACGAGGACGACTTCTGTCGCCATCAACATAGCAGCTTAAGCACAAAACACAATAAGCTGCTAGGAAGATCCTCTCATCCTCGATGACTTTAACATCATGCGTTATATAGGGTACGCAGGTGAATGTACAGTACATGCGTTTCTTGATAACCGCATGTGCTGATATAAAGCTACATACCCAGGTACGGTACGAATGAGTACTGTTGACGGTACCGTACCCCGCGTCGATCTTAATGACGCTCTGCGTCGTTCATTTGTTATTCTACACAAACATTTTCAATGAAAACGGGTTGGAAAATAAATTGTAATTAAGAAATTATCATATTCTCAACAAGATTTGAGTTTTTTTGAAAACATTTTTGGGGGAGACGAAAATTATGTTAATGGTGATGTTGCTATAAAATCAACCTTTTAAGTTAAAAAATTCACAAAGTAAATTTTTTAAAGGTTGAATAATGTTAGACTTTTGCTGCGACTTCTTGTAGATAAGGAGTTATACACTTAACTTTTAAGTAAACTCAGTCAAAAGTGCTTAAGATAAGTTCCAAAATATATATCTATAGATACGCAGGTAAGGAAGGTTTAGGAAAGTAGAGGTATGTTATTAAACAAGGAATAAATATTAACTGATTCTTCATTTTTTTTTCAAGGCATCACATTTAACATGACAGCAATGAAAGTACATATACAAAAATACCAACACACCACATGTACAACATCAGCAACATGACATACTTACCTACTGCAGAGCCCAAACTTGGAAGAGTGAATATTGTTTTGGTTCAAGACCGCCTGCTGCGTGATGGGCGTATAAGAGAGTCTACTTGTCTGTACCTACTGGCTTTAAGTTTCAAATAGGCTTTTTGTATGTTTATATGTGTAAATAGGTATTCTCTTGAATTGACATGACATATGGGATTTGGTTTTATGTACAATGTACAATGTTCAAGACTTCAATTCAAATTTATGTGTAAGCTCCGCAGAAGAGGCAGAGCTATTCTTTGGGTTTTTGATGCGGTTAAAATTTAACATTTAAACACAGATTTATATACAATTTAATGTGGTTCATTGAAAATCGAATTTCTTCGTCTTCGTCTTGTCTTTCGAAGTTTTGTCTTCGGGTTTTATTTATTGTATCAGGAACAACTTTTCTGAATTAGATATATTTTAATTGTCTGTGAGAACTTTGGAAAATTAAACTCTCTTTTTTTTGGCATCAATATAAGGAACTTTAAAGTTTCTGTATTCAGCAAACTTGTGTACACACACCACCATGTAGCCGAAACGATACAGTTTAACAGAATTTTAGGGAGGTTTTTGTGTGTTTGATGCCAAAATCCATTCAAGAAACGTGAAGCAAATAAGACGGATAGAATACTTTGTTTTGGAGCAGATTGATTTTATGATATGACTTCCTTTTGGGAAATATTGTAATTGGTCTGATTTGCTAGGGTAACCTTACCGCAAGATGTCATTTAGGAAGTCTCATACAAAGGAATAGAAAATTGAAATTAGAAGTAGAGGTCTGAAAGGTTATTCGATAATTTTAACAAACGTAAATTGCTTAACTTAAAACAAACTCAAATTGCAAGAAGTCAAAAATGTGTAGAACTCAAACTATAAGCAAATAAATTTGATTGACAGGGAACAATAACAGATTTTGTGTAATTGATGATTGGCCAAATTGATATTGATTTAACGTTTACAATAGTGGCTTCATGTTTTCCTTTTTGATGCACAAGTTAAGCTCACTACCTATACTCTATTTACATCACTATTCTAAATGGTGGTTAAATTTTAAGGCCGATTTTCATTGCAGGAAATGGCAACAGTAGATGATCAATTTGCGAAGAAAATAACTTTAGTGGATTTGTTAATAAGCAGAATTGTCGCATTTTGCGGAATGATAATCCAAGAGTTACTGTCGAAAAACTAAAGCACCAACAAAGAGTGACTGTTTGGCGAGGTTTATGATGTAGCGGCATGGATGAGCCTTTTTTTCCAAAATGAGGCCGGTAAGACAATAACTACGAATGCTGTTCGCTATTTTGAGATGATAACGAAGTTTTTATGATCCAAATTGAAAAATAAGGATGAGAACGATACGTGGGTTTAACAGGACCATGCGACTTGCCAAACAGCTAACGAAACAATGGCGCTTCAAACTTAATGGCTTTGTTATCTCACGTAATTGCAATGTCAATTGGCCGCCAGGATCATGTGATTTGACATCGTTCTTTGGAGTTGGAGTTCAGCAAAATAACGTCATGGAACCTTAGAGACCACGACGCCACAGGCCCATGACTCGAGATTTGATTGTCTCGATCAATCACGCGAACCGAACCATTATTAATTTCCCATAGGAAGTTATTGTAATGGGTCCGATTTGTCAAATTGAAAATTTTGACATTTCTCGACGTCTCAAGGTCGATTTTTAGAAAGATGTGCGTGCGTGTGTAAGTACGTTCGCGACGTTTTTTTCGTCGTCCATAGCTCAAGGACCAGAAGAGATATCGATTTCAAATAAATTTTGTTATACAGATAATAAGGCAGAAAGATGCAGAAAGGGCTCTCAAGAAAATTGCGTGGGTGTTTTTTTTACCATAGCAGTTTGAAAAAAAGGTCAACAATTTGGTTATTCCCAAATATCTTACGAACCAAAAACGTTAGAGACTTTAATTAAATTTGATATAATATACTGTAACGTGATATCAAAGAAGTATATTTTTTGAAAAAAAATCCATTTAACGGTTTTTTTATAAATAAAAAAAACTGAAAACAAAAATTTGTCAACTCCAAAATTTTACGACTAAAATATGATTTCATCTCCAAAACAATTTTGTGCAACTAAGAATAATGGTTTTGATATCTGGAAGAATTTTGAGAAAAATCGAATTGACAGTTTTTTTATAAAAATAAAAATCTAAAAAAAAAACAATTCTCAAAGGTGGTAAAAATTGAATATCGATTCAAATATCTTTACAAAAACTTGAAATTTAGGCTCCAAACTTATTTTGTCTTATAAGAAAAATTTAGTTTTCAACATTCTGAAAAATGTTGAGAAAAATCGAATTGACAGTTTAAAAAAAAAAACCTAAAAAGCAATTAATAAAAGTTGGTAAAAATTGATTTTCGACTCAAATATCTTTTCAAAACTTTGAGATATTGGCTTTAATTTACTTTTATCTTTCAAAAAATATTGTTGTCAACATTCCGTAAAATTTTGAAAAAAAATCGGATTCAAGGGTTTTAAAAAAAAAATAAAAACCGAAAAAAAATTAACAAAAGTTGGTAAAAAATGATTTTCGACTCAAATATCCATTCAAAAAATTGAGATAAAAGCTTCTAACTAGTTTTTACTTAAAAGAAATATTGTTCTCAACATTAGGACAAATTTTGAGAAAAATCGAATTGACAGTTTTTTCACAAAAAATAAAAAACTTAAAAAAAAAATGTATAAAAGTTGGTAATAATTGATTTTCGACCCAAATATCTTTTCAAAACTTGTTGATATTGGCTTTAAACTAATTTTATCTTTTAAAAATAATTGTTGTCAACATTCAGTAAAATTTTGAAAAAAATCGAATTGACAATTTTCGTACAAAAAACTAAAAACCTAAAAAAAATTTACAAAAGTTGGTAAAAATTGATTTTTGACTCTAGTATCTTTTCAAAAATTTGAAATATTGGCGTCAAGCTAATTTTATCTTATAAGAAATATTGTTTTCAACATTCGATAAAATTTTGAAAAAAATCGAATAAACAGTTTTTGTACAAAAAATTAAAAACCTAAAAAAAATTAACAAAAGTAAAAATTGATTTTCGATTTAAATAACTTTTCAAAAATTTAAAATATTGGCTTCAAACTTTTTTTATTTCACAGAAAATATTGTTTTCGATATTCAGTAATTTTTATATAAAAATCTAACAGTCCGTTTTTTCATAAAAAATAAAATCTACAAAAAATAGTACGCGAATTTGCTAAAAATTGATACGAGTACATATAGACAAACTTTTAAGCAAGACAAATCGACAGATGGGATGGAAAGTTATCAGTGTGGGTCGCATCTCAGCCTCTTTTTTTAGTAATAAATTTGCATCGTTTGCAAACTGTGAGCTGAAAAGTGAGCTGAAATGAAATGACAGCTGTCAATAAGACCAACTCCGAAAAAAGTAGTTCTAGATCGAAAACCAAACGTTTTAATAAATAATCTTTTAGTTTAAATGACTGTTACTGTCATAAAATTTCCTCAAAAAAGTTGTAAGATTTCATGTCAGAACCATTTTTCTGAGACAGTTTTTTACAGAAAAAAGCAAAACGGATTAAAATTATTTTTGTTAATGTAACAAAGGTCTAAAAAAATGTGTTGTATCAAGTTAAGATATAAAAAAATAATTTCAAAAACGGGTATTTTTTTGAAACTTGAGCAGAAAGCAGAAAGAACGCATACTTTTTAAAACTATGAAAAAATGAAATTCAAGGTTTTCTTAAAAAGTAAAATAATTGTAAAATGATATGTTAAGTTTTAACTTGATCCTGAAAAAACGTTTTTTCTTTTTCATCTTCAAAATGGCATATTTTATAAACCTATTACGATAGAAATGTTTAAAGCTGAGGTTCGAGTTCAGGGCATTTTAATCCTTTAACAAGAATTTTTTTGTCAGTGCCACAGAAAAAAAGCGTAATTTAGTCGATCTGGTTGTAAAGATTGATATAAGACCTAGATTGTTTTATTTTAGATACTAACAAAAAGTTTAAGGGATACCTTTTACGTACTCAGAAGAAGCTAAATTGACGGCGGTTTGAGGGAAAAATAAATGAAACCCAAGGCAAAGCAACGTACTACCTTCTCACTTATCTGTAAGGTCGAATACTATTTTGTAGTACATGAATTTTTGTATAATCTATGAGCTTTTTCATTTTAGGATGATGGATGCTTATGAAATTTTTTTAACCTTATCGATTACAAAAATCATGTGGAACAAACAGTTTTGGTGGATTTAAAGTTTTTCCCATTTGAAATTTATTTTCAAAATGCCCAAAATGTCGTGCTACACATGAAATTAAATACTCTTAACTTCAAATAAAACAGTACTGTTGATTGAAAACGTTTAAGCAAGATTTTGTATTACTCCAAAATGGTTCAGTGAATCTTACTTACAAAATCTTTACCTTTCAATCTATTTTATTAATATGGAAGATTTTAATCAACTTTCCAAAAATAAAGAGGATGAGATTTAAGTTTGACAAAAAAAAATGTTTAATGTTTAATTTCGAAATCCAAATTGAGGAAGACCGTTTTATGGTGCAACAAAATTTGTAATTAGTTTTCTTTTGAAATTTGTAGACCAGGTCCTACATAAATAGTCACACTCTAAAATACCATTATTATTATCAAATATGTAGTTACTCTGCCCATAATTCACCATCACCTCCATCATAACCGAAGTTAAAATCAAAAAGGCAAACCATCTGATCGGAGGCGACGCAAATGCTCGGCATACCCTTTGGGGAAGTTCTGAGATCAACGAACGAGGTGAGTCACTTTTTGATTTTATTATTTAAAATAATATGACCCTTTGTAACAGAGGCAATACTCCCACTTTCGTCTTTCCGAGCTCGGAAAATTATGATGGATAGGAGGATGTGCTTGATGTTGCTTTAGTAAACAACCGTAATTTATTAGTGGAGAATTGGAGAGCTTCCCCTTTGAATTCGTTTTCGGATCACAAGTGAATAGAAATCTCAAAATCCCACTGAATGGACGAAATTCAGTCAAATTGCTAATTCCAAACTAAGCAACTTACCGAATCCCACTAATTATATATAGGAGACCTTGAACCAAAGGTGAAAGCCTTTGAAACTTCTATAAGTAAAGCTTTTAGAGTCTCTTTCCTAGTTAAATACGAAGAACTGTCCAGTTTTAGGAAAATGACGAGGACAATTTTCAATATCTGCCACAAACATAAGTTTTACCAACCGTACAAAGACTCTCTTAAAATTTACAAGCAAGCCCTGTCATCAGCCAAAAGACAAGGCTGGATAAAATACTGTCAATCAATAGAAGACATAAAGGACTTCGCAAGGCTCAGCAAAATGTTATCGGAGGAACATTGTAATCCTTCATTTCTAAAAAAGCTTGATAGAACCTGGACAGGCTGTCAGCCGAATTTCTTGAGCTACCGATGAAGACGCACGGGTTGCGAGAGTGATAACCCCGAATTTTAGTTCCATGCTCAATAGTAGGAAGATTCAAGCCACTCTAGGCAATATATCGCAACAAAACACGTGAGTAGGGGAACACCCCAGGGTGGTGTTCTTTCGCCTCTTCTATGGCTTCTGGTCATGGATACAATTCTCGTTAAATTGGGAAGATCTGGAGTGAAGGCGGTAGCCTATGCGGATGATTTGGTGCTATTGGTGTCAGGAAAGTACACCTATGTGATTAGTGAAATCACGGTGTCAGCTTTGAAGAAAGTTAGCAGCTGGGTTACGAGTTGTGGACTAGGAGTTAACCAAAGTAAAACTCAACTGTTGCTCTTTACCACCAAAACTAGAGTACCGCCCTTCATGCTACCTCGACTCAACGGTGCAAAAATATTTGGGAGGTATACTCGACCCTAAACTTAACTGGGAAATTACTAAAATATTGAAGTACGGCTTAAGAACAAGAAGGCCTGTGTTGCCTTCTACTCCTGCAGCAAAACTTTCGACAAAAAATGGGGACTTCAGTCGAAGATGATTTTATGGACGTACACAGCCGTAGTAGGTCCGATCTTAACATATGGTTCGATTGTGTGTTTGCCTGCTTTTAGCAAAGCCTATAATATTGATAAAAAGGTTCAGAGAACAGATTGCGTGGGCGCCACAGGGGCCATGCGTACTTGCCAAACGGACGCCCTTAACGTTATTTGGATCTTCTACCAATCGACCATTTTATTAAATACATAGTTTCCTGCAGCTCTATTAGGCTGAAGGAATCAAATAGCTGGTTGTCAAAACCTTATGGTCACAGCAATACAACGAAATTGATTCCATCAGATATTATCTCGGTAGACACTGACTACTGCACTCCTACTTTGAACCTTAGTAAGGGTTTCAAGGTTATTTTCCCATCTAGAGAAGATTGGGAGGATGACATCGTGTCGATAGGTTTCGACACAACCATCTTTATTGACGGTTTAAAGATGGAGTGCTAAATGTAGCTAAATCCTTTAGGCTTTCTGACTTTGCTAGCGTTTTTCAGGCTGAACTGCTGGCAATAAGGGAGACATGTAAGATACTTAAACAAAGCCCAAACCAAAATCGAAATGCGGCTACCTTTACAGACAGTCAGGCAGCTGTCAAAGCCATTAACTCGGCCACATCCTCATCTAAATTGGTCCAGCAATGTCGCGATGAGCTTGCGAGCCTGAATATTAACCTCGGTGGCACCCTGATCTGGGTTCCCGGCCATAGTGATATCGTGGTAAATGAACGGGCTGATGAGGATCGGTGCTATGAAGGGTAAAATCTTTTCTATCTTTCAAACTGAATCAAACCGAAGATGGAGAAATTTACCCAACTGCATTAAAACTAGGAAGATATGGTCCACCTATAATAAAACCCGTACAAACGATCTTCTATGCAGGCCAAGGCAAGACATAGCCACGATTGTTGCCGTTTGTACCGGACAGAGAAGTTGAGTATCTCTTACAAAACCTTTTGCCGTAGTTGTAGTGACCAAAGAGAAAGTGAAACGATAATCCATTTCCTCTACAAATGTCCTGCTTTGGCAAACACTAGAATGAAATACTTTGGAAAAGCATTCTTTCACGAACTTGATGAGCTATCTGAGACAAAGATTAGAGACCCAATCTTTTTTCTCAATGCGACAAAATGGCTCTAACTTAATCGCTATGAAGCTTCTCTTTAAATCTTTCCCTTTCTGTCGCAGGTCAAACGAGTTTTTGGTATCAAAACGGCGCACTACAGCGCTTATTGGATCTCAAGCTAGGTTGCCTTGAGATCGCCATTTCTATCTACCTATGTAGCTCAAGATATTTAATAACTATTATTATGAAAGCAAGCATATTTGTTCTAATATTTAAATGATCTTATTTTATGTTTTCAAATAAAATTGTTTGTGTTGAACAAAATAATTTGCAACGTGACAAAATTAACTCTATGGCCTCAAACCTTAAAGTTCGTTTAATATCCTTATCAAATGTTATCTTCAGAAAACTATATTTGTTTGTCAATTCAATTTTCTATAAGATTCACATTATTGTTGTAATTTTTCTTCTGCAATTTACATCGTTAGAAGTGTTTAATGAAATAAAACTGAATGGCATACATTAACTTCGAAAACTGATATCAAACATGACATCTGTTTCCAAAACTGATTTTAATGTTATGTAAATTATTTAATTTATTTACTATACACATCATTAGATCGAATTAGTTATCGCAGAACACTGATTTTTACTCAAAGGTATGTAACCTGTACCTATAGCTCGAGAGGTGTGTTTTGAAATCTTTAAGTGCCAAAGCAAACATTATAAATAGATGAACTAACACTATACACAGGTTGTCTTCATGTAATGTGATGAATAATAAACGTTTAAAAGCTTGTGAAAATTTTCCTTTGTTTAGGTATGCTTGTAGATATTTATATCAAATTGAATTAGGTTGTATAATAATGAACATTTTCATCCTGATGGGTGAACCATTTGAAGTATGATGAAACTTTCACTTTCTTCTCCAATCAAAACCACCACCGCCGCCAACTAGGGATGAACCTATTGCAGGTGTGGATCGGTAAGGGTAAGGCTCTGATTATGAGAAAAGTTTTCAAATTTATTACTGTGAATTTTTTTTCAAAGAGAATCGAAATTTTACATTTTTCTTTGTGAAGGGGTACTGTGGCGTATGTGGAATATTGTTTGAGCAAATAATTAGAGAAGTATGCCTCTATTTTTGAAATGTGTACTTAAAATGGCATCTTTTCTTAAATGTGAATTGGTCGAGCACTGGAATTTGAAAAACATTATTGAAGATTTTAATCAGACTTATAAATACTGATGATGGAAAACATCAAAGCAGAGTCTGTATTGTAAAATACAGACTCAATGAATAATGTGATATTCTTAAGATCCCTTGTTTAAAGAAGATATTAAATATGTTGAGCTTCAAAAATGTAGCATTGATGAATAAGAGCTGTTCATGAGCACCACGAGCAGAAAAGGAAAGAACAACACTGCCTTCTTAAACTGAAAAAGAGAGACCAAGAGATGAGTTCAGTCAAAGATATTGATTTTGAGATATTGAGATGATAAGTTCAACGAGCAAGTGAAACACCAATGTCACAGGTGCATTAATCTTGAACCAAGGGCTACAAAGACAAAAGTGAAAACTCCATAGTAGAACCGCAGTCAATTCTGACAAAACAGAAGAAGCACTTCTGCAGACTGTATAACCATAAGTCAACAATCCAGTCTCCACGACTTTGACGAAGTAAAGTTTTTCAAATCTAAGAGGAAGTCTAACAAAGCCGCTAAGGTATGTAGATGGTTTAAAGTCCAAACCAACTGGAGAAAATTCGGTTAGAAGCATTCACCAATTTACCTTCAAAATATGATCCAAAAATTCTAACGAAACCTTTAAACTTCACCAACTATAGAAGCAAACCAACAGAATCTTCTCTGCCGTAATATTTAAACGTCTAAGGCCCATTTTCAATAACCTGTTGGGTCCTTATCACTGTAGCCTAAGATCAGAAAAGTCCATAGTCGATCAAAAATTCACATAACAACAGATCCTGGAATTATCCAAGAACATCAAATCGACACCCACCATCATTAATTTCAACGCCGAAATGTACTAAGACATGTCTAGTTTTGGCTTTTCTGCAAAACTCGTCCGTTTTTGGAGGTAGATTTTACGCTGCTCGAAAAATGTTGCGTAAAAAACTTTACCTAACTTTTCGACATCAAAAAAGGCTTTAGACAAGGTGATGTTAAAAAAACGGTTTTAGCGAAGAGAAAAGGATAATTTTAACGGCTTACAATCTCGGAAAATGTTAATGAAATAAATTAATATCATTTTATAGAAGATTAATGTTATTAGAATTCTGCATAGTCTTGAATCCAAATGTTTAAAGTGGTTTAATATGCACAGTAGGTCCAAAGGACATTCTAGAATCTCACATCATATAGAACTTTGATCTTATATGACTCAAAAAAACAAACAAACAAACAAACACTAACGATACACTTAGGCGTATGAGAAATATTTTTGTATACATCGGGAATTCAATATTAACTAACAACTTTAAATTTTATTTGTGAACGCACCCTTTCACTATTCATTGAACTGTCAATTCATTCATTAAACTCAATACTTTCATTATGATCCACAATGGCTTTTTAAACCAAAAATATTCTACTGAAATTTACCGGAATTTACGAGCGTCTTTTTTAAGTGATGAAACTAATTTTTGGTTTAACAATTTCGTCAGTAATCAAAATTTACGTTATTTGGCGTTATACGAAAAATATTAGTTATGCAGGTTAGTAGAGTTTTTGGGCCGTATAGTTCGTCAGTTATTGTGAATGATCAAGCTCCATGAGTAAACATTATAATTGCCCCAAATAAGAAGTTTTTGACTTGAAAGACATGCGGTTTAAACAGAATGATGCCTTAACATAGATTTCTTGAAGAGGAAGTTTGATAAACGTTTTGTTTCAAGAAACGGGACAGCCGTTCTTTCGATTTAACCCTTCTAGACCAACCGCGACGTCACATCATCCAAAGTATCCAGAGTTAACATTAAACACGTAATTGCTGATATTTCCGCCGATTTGTGTGGCCGATCCTTCGAAAATGAGTTCCAGAATCGACCTATGCAACCGTGACCGTGTGGTGTTCATATGGACGGAGTCGAGCTCCGTTTTGATTGTTCTTTAAGCCGCTGATAAAGCTTTTGAAATGTATCAAATAGTTTGCGTCTTATTAAAAAAAAACTTCAAAGTTTGAAAAACCCTTTTCATTGAAAAACCCTTTACAAAACAGTGTAAGAAATTGAGAAGAATCACATATTAAAAGTTGGTATCTTGACACAAAAAAGTAGAGAATGAAGTAAAAGTTTTAAGATTTTGAGAGCCCCTTGAAATATGGCGCCTTCCTCAACTATCAAATGTCAACTGAAACATAAATCCACCATTTTTGCTATAGATGATTGCCATCTAGCTATGTTGTTCACTTGTTCCTTTAATGTTTCCGCATCATTACGTCCTATGTCAACTGTGATATAATGAAATTTCAAAACCTCCTTTCACTTAATAACCGTTAGCTTATAATGTTTATTTTACAACACAACACTACAAAACACAACCAACTTAAAATATAAAATGCTTCTATAATATAATATATATTAACCTTCCCACTACCCACCCACCTATGTTTTTAAAAAAAGGCTATTGACTTGGTAATATAAAAGTAGGCTGCTTTATAGGCAACAACAAGATATTAAAAAAAAAACTTTTAAAACAAGGACATCTCTTAGGGAACATACCAACTTAATGTATACAAACGTATGTACGTATATAATATGTAATATGTGTCATTCAATCTTAAAATTGATGAAATTTAATAATCTCTTTTTCGAATTTTCAAGCTCTTTTAAAGACGAAAAAGTTACGATTTGTTTTAATCTTCTATCCATATCCTTACGCATAAATACGTCATATACGTATACATACATACAAATTACATATTATATTGATGAAGAAAAGCTAAAAGATAATCCCCGAAGAAGAAGATGGATTTATTAGACTAAATATGAAAAATGATATGGCAAACAATTTTCCTTTTCATCCTTTGTGATTCTGATTATGTATTTCCAAGATCAAAAATAAGAAAAGATATATTTGTATGTATGTTCTCGTATTAACGTACAAAACAAGCCTATCAAAGGTCCCAATTTTCAATAAACATAACATAGGTATTGCCAAAAATTTTCCATAAAGTATTTATTAAGTAAATTCGTTGTCAAAACACATCACCACAACAAAACGGAGACATCATCAGCCCACAATTATTCCTCTTTACACACGTACCCATATTTTACACCTCATCCCAAATATTCAACCCCCCAACCAAAAACTTCACCCGAAATCGTCTTAATGACTTTTGGGGTATGCAATTGATGTTTAGATCTCAGTCAGTATAAAAGTATCTTGGCAAGTAGCATGGTGTTATGTTGTGTGTGTGCGTATAATTTTGAAAACATTTCAATTCTGGTCCTTAACATAGGTATACCGACAGTCATATGTAGAGAGCTTCATAAAACCCTTTTTTCCTTATTTCAACAACTATTATATATACAACACCCACATCTTTAGGGTATTCAAAAACAGCAACATCACATAGACATTTATGTGTGCATGGTTAGGTAGGTATAGCCTCGTCTACCTAACCTACCTATAATACCTACGACTATGATAGTAGGAAAATTCCACAAAATGTCTTTAAGGAGAGCATGCATCACTACACTAGGGGAATTAGTATTAATATATTGATGGGTTGTATGAAGAGGATTTAATTAAACTAGAGAGAGATGCTGTGTTTTCAGTATAAACTCTCAATTACACACTAAATCCCTTGATTAATGACAGCGACATTTTAAATCTTAGAAATTGATTGACAAAAGCTTTGATAATTGTGTTGGATGTATGTATATTCCGTTGAAGTAGAGGTACGGCTTCTGGTATACCACCTGAAGCCAAAACAATGAGGTACTGAGAGAAGATCCGACGTAGGATAGCTACAATCGCAATAGATTGACATGTCATTTTCCGATCAAATTTCTAACAATCTCTTGAGAAGCCATATGCAGTCAAGTATTGAAACCTAGTGGCAATATCGCCTGAAAGCCATGACAGATGTCGACTTGGAGTGCTAAGGTTTACCCGCCGACTACAACAAGACCCCAGGTTTGACATGCAATAGGGCACTGAACAGAAGTATCAAGTTCTATGAATCGAAGAAATGGAGTTATGGGCTCCTCAGAAAGACAAAAAGGGATCAGCTTCCAATCAAGATGAAAGATTGTTGTCACAATAAGAAATGTTATCCAAAGGTAAAAAAATACATCTCATGGATCACAGCTGCACACTAAAGCTTGTAAAGGCGAACAGGAGGACATTGTAGTAGAAACGCAGTCTATGCTAATAATATGAAAATCACTTCTTCAAACTCCATAACGGCGATGACAAATCGAATTCTGTTGCAGCTTAAGCGATGCAGAACGATAAAACCCGACTTCAACGAAATAAAGATAGCTTCATATAACTAATCTGAAGTTCAACAATGTTGCTGGAGCTCACGGCAATCTTTAAGAAAGGAGACTCTCTAAACTGATGGCAACTACAGTCTCTTGAATATCGAACATAAGATGATTTCTACTGAATTATGTGAGCGTCTGAGGCCGTTTACAGGAACCTGCGATAGGTCTATGTCAGTGTGGCTTTAGGCCTCAATAAGAATTGCCGAAATATTCAGAATAAGACAGATCTTAAAAAAAATCGATTTCTACCATCATTTCATTGATTTCGAGTCCTTGTATGATAGAATCTATAGTGAAGAGCTTAAAAGAGCAATGCCAATTTTCGGTATCCCTGTCGTTTTTGCAGAATCGCGATGTAGATGCACGCTGTTCTTACCAATGCTTTTGATGTCAAAAAAGGTTTTAGACAAATCGGTGCACTTTTGATGCAACTTCTTAAACACAGTTCTGGAAATAATAGTGCAAAACTCAATCGTCAACACTATAGGGACAATCTTCCATAGGTCTGACCAATTACTCAGATACGCCAATGATATTGACATATTTGGAAGATAAAAGCGTGATGTCAGTGGCGCTTATTTGAGCATTATGACGAAATCGGAGAATTGAGTTTAGTCGTCAATGGGGGCAAGACCAAGTATATGCTGGCATCAAGAAAAGACATTTAACGATGACGTCTTGGGACAAAAAGTCATCATGGACAGCTACAATAACCTTAGGTACTTCAGGACTTTATCCTGTATCTATCTGAATTTAGGCACCGCTTTAATTCAGATAACGACACTAGCTCCGAAATCATTCGGGGAATAAGTGTTGCAAATCGCTGTTTATTTGTAATTAGAATACAATTGAGTGGTAAAGTCGTCTTAAAAGTACTAAAGTCATGGTGCCAAAATGATGATGAATGACTTAGAATGTTGTCGTCAAAAGAATTCTTCTTTGGTCTCGTCTGCATAAATGAAGAGTGGAAAAGTCCAACTACTAGCAACGATAGCTGGGTTATGTAAAGCAAGTTTGAATCCAATCCCAATGGGCGGCCTAGTAGACGAAGATGACGACTCAGTCCAGTAGAAAAGTACATAATGTTATCTAGTTCGTTAAGGGTATGATTAAATTCATCCACTCAATTAGATGTAGAATGAAGGAGAAGATATAACGACGAACTGTACGGGCTGTACAGCGACACTGACCTACTTAGCATAATTAAAGTCCAACAGCTTAGATGGCTAGGTCATGTGCCCTGGACTGTAGCGCCACCTTAAGTAAGTAAGTAAGTAAGCAATTTGTTGGTAAATATTGAAAAAATTAAAATTTTAAAACTTCTGTACCTAACCTTGTTGATCAGAGTGTATAAATGTATTACGATGTCTGTCTATACCAAAAGAAATTAAAAAAAAAACTACATATACTAAAACTTTATGTTAGATTCTTCAATTAGATTTACTTGAGTAAATTTTCAATTCTATTGGAAGGCAATTCTTGTAAAATTTAAACATTTTACAGGCGATATATTTACCTATCTAACCTACCATATCTAAATAGATACTCGTAGATAGAAGGTATCACTATAGAAAAGATACTCTACCTACCTACAAGGTATCAATGTATAATGTATATATTATTTTTTTTATTTTATTAATAATAAAAGTCTTTTGATGTCAAACCTATTATGTGTATGATAAAATTTAAATTGAAATCAAGCATCCGAAAATTTTTGATTTTCAATAAAATTTAAAGGATTACAACCGATACCTTTTTTATTGTATAGAAAAAGGAGTTTAAATTTAAAGAAAACACATAAAACACACACTTTTTAAGCTACAATTGAATAGATTAAAATAAAGTTAGTTAAATTGTTTTAATTAAGTATGGGTTGGATAGTAGATAATGGAAAAGAAGGTGATAATTGCTTTTTATTGGAATTAAAATGTGTTTTAAGATTTAAGATGACAATTTTATTGATCTAGCTGTGTTGCAGTGCTAAGAGCATTCCTTTTATTTAATTGCACTTCTATAGAAGTTTCACGAGCTATGGTACATGAGATATTAAAAGATTTAGACATGTTTTCCTAGAAGATTTGGAAATATGCTGTCTCTGACGTTACATGTCAGTATTATAAAAATTGACAGTTTATTGAGAAAAGGGAAACTTCTTGTTTCTTCTTTCAAGTAGTTTTTTTTTGTAAGAAAAAAGGTTTTCCAATGAGGACTAGACAACTTTTCTTTAAAATAAAAAGCAAACCATTTAAGATGATCCAAAAAACTTTATTATCCGATTGAAGTTAAATCAATTTTCGTATGAAACTGCGGGGATGTTTGTCGATTTGGTGGACCCTATTTTCTGTGATTCAGCCACACATTTCGATTGAAACAGCTGCTATTTCGTTTTCAATGTTTACTCTGAGCTCTTCGATCTCATCGACTTGACTTGAGCTAGCTAAAAAAATATTTTAGAAGTGTTGCAGTACCATCCTCTTGAAACCACATGTCATGCCCATATCTTCTAATTCCGACCAAAAATATTCAATAATCGTGGCATGATAACGCTGGGCATTCAGAGTAACGTGACGAACGTTATCGTCAACGAAAAAATATGAGCTAATAGCGCCGGAATAGAAATACTGATTTTTAAAGCCATAGTGGCTTTTACTCGTTCAAAAACGCATATTTTGCTTATTGACGATAGTATTCGCCAAAAATGAACTTTGCCACTTAAGAAAATACGCTCTTAAAATTGTAACTGATTACGAATTTCTGTAGAAAATTAGTATAATTTGTAGACGTTCTTCGTATGTGATGAAAATGTTGAGATTACTGATTTAATTGACAGTGACAGTTTGATGATAAGTGAAAGGATGTGTTTACAAATTAAATTCAAAGTTGTCAACTCCCTACTGGAAAACCCGATTTATGCATAGAAATTCTTGAAAAAATATTTAACTTTTTGATCAATTGATGTCGCTTAAAATGGATTTGAGTTAAATCTTAAAGTCATAAAGAGTGTCAAATAGAAATACGAAGCACCGGTAATTGATTGAATTGTACAGACAAATTTGGTTAAAATTTTAAAATGTTGATGTTAAATATTAAATTAGTCTACGAAAAATTTGATTAATTTAAAATAGTCAACAAAACCAGTAACGACCCGTCGATTACTTTCGTGACGTTTATTTGAAATCTTGTGCAATATTTCTGATTTTTTTGTTGACAGTGTGTTAAAAATCGGACTGTGTTAATTGATTGCAAGACATTTTGGATAATGCAAAACAGCAATCTCAATCTTTCGAAAGCCATCTTTAGTAGAGCAGAAATTTATATATGGACATAATTAACAAATAACGTGACATCATTGAGCCTATTTCATAAATATTGACAATTGCATTATGTGACAGGTGTCAATTCGTAAACTTTCAACTTGACAATTGACAAAATCTTCTCCATAAATACTAATTTTGTAGAATTGTAGAAAAATACCCGATAATTGTCGTCTTTTCATTTTATAAAGAACATTTCAAGACAGTGAATTGTCAAGAATTTTTAAACAATTTATATAAAAATGTCAGTATTAAATTGAACAGAAAACTCAGTTACGATCAAGTGTTTGACAGTGGAAATACCTTAAATACTAAACGACATATTTTTGAGTGGATGTGATGACGGTTCCTATGTGGGTCTCCGTGTAACACGTAATTTTAAACAAAGAATTACTAATGATTCCGAATTTTTATTTGCATTTCAATTAAAAGAAAAAATTTCAAAACATTAATTTCGAGAATGTTATTAATTTAAAACCGCTAATATTTATAAAGTTGTGTGCAGTTTACTTTTTAATAATACAACATCTTTTTCGAAACAATGACATTTTTAAATATAACATTTAAAAAATTGGTCGAGAAACGATAAAAAAATTAAACAAATTGCAAAAGTGGTGTTCCATATTTCATCGTTTTTCGACCACAACACATTTCTAGCTTATACAACGACAAATCAGTATATGAGACAAAATTGTCATGAAAACTTTGTCATTGTGTTTTTCTGACAAACTTATCACCTGTCAATATTTTTTGAAATTCAGATTTGCTACACAAGTGTGAAAAATTTGTAGGATTGTCACCTGTCAATTTGTATTTGATGGAGATTTGACTTTTATTCGAGTATGGAAATATATGTTCCGAATTTTTCATCTTTAGACTTCAGTTGGTACGTTTTATACCTCCTTGACGTTCGATGGGTGTGTTTCTAGAGTAGCTTCCCACAAAGCAAAGCACTATGACACTATTTTAAAAATATAGCGCCATCTGTTGAACGCTAAAATCTACACATAGTTAGATCATAATCTACGAACTAACTCATTTTTTTAAGTTCTTTTTTCATTCAGCTCCAATTTACAAAATAGACAAAAATAAAAAGAAATTAATTATTAATTATTTCTGATAAACAGATATTCATTAAAATTGTCAATTTTATTTAGTTAATTTAGTTCTTGTCTAAATCTCACTAATTTGTATACAAATTTGTTTTACATTATTCTGGAATATGAATCTGTTTTTTAGCAGTTCTTCTGTTTTTTAGCAGTTCTTCGCTGCAGACTGCTATAATCTTTTTAACTTACTAAAATAATGACTTAAAGTCTTAATTTTCATTGTCAAGTCTAAAAATGTACATAATAATCATAAATTATTTCCAAGAAAGAAAAAGTTCAGTGTGACATAATTGCAATAGGCGCCAAAAATGTCATTGGGCTTCAATAAAAGTAAAATATAGATTTATTATTTTAAACGCTAAGACAACACCTCAAAGTTCTTAACTAAAGTATTTATAACTTATTCAATGGATATACAAGGAAATAGGAATCGCGCTTATGAAATAATTATGTTTTAAATGAATTGTTAGTAAAAATGCCCAAACTTATTATAAGTTATTAGATATCAAATATTATTTTTAGTAAGAAGAACAAAAACCCAAAAAAAAAAACTGATGATTTTACCAAAAATTAACATTATATTTTTCTTACCACAATTAACTTCATCGCTATTATCTGAACAATCAGATTCATGATCGCATAACCAATTTTTTGGAATGCAATGATGATCTTTTTTACATAAAAATTCCTCATGTTCTATACAAGTCATATCTTAAAAAATTGAAATTTATTGGAAAAAATTAATATCATTAAATCAAATATAAATATCTTTTAAAACAAGAGAAAAAAAAATGTAACTTACTGCAAAAATCAGCATCCTCATCAGATCCATCACTGCAATCTTTTTCTTGATCACATCTCCATTTTTTTGGTATACAATTACCATTTTTACATCTAAACTGATCAACACCACAAGTTTGATCTGAAAATAGAAGAAGAAAATCATTTTAATTAGAAAGTCAAAGGATTTAAAAAAAAAAAACATTTTCTATGCCAGATTTATTCATTATAAATTCTTTAACATTGCTATGACAACGAAAGATAGAGCATGGTAAGAAATGCCACATTCAGGACGGCTAAAGACCAAATCTCGGTACTTCACACTAAGGCCAAAGTTGGGTGTAGGGTAAACTGATGAGCATTCCTAGAAGTGCGAGTATTAAGGAAGTGGAATGCAACTGCTTATTTAAATTTTCAAAACTCTTTTATGTTGTCCAAGAGGATTGAACATGAGCAAGTTTGTTCTTAAAAATGTGGTTGCTGAGGCACATATCGAGTATATTGAAATTTTCAATTTCATTGAACCGAGTGCCACACATTGACGATGCCAAACGTTATGTTTTCAAAGCACTAAATTGCACTCGTACGAGTGCTTATTCAAACTTATTCTGTCGATGCGATTCCACATCAGAAGAAGAGGGATGTGATTCTGAATGGAAAATAAAAAGCTGGAAGTACTATCTTCAGCAAACAATTAGATTAGAAGATGCAGACAAAAAACTGTTAATAAAAATACGAAAGAGGGTTGGAGACATAGCAGAGCCTTGGGATACACCAGCATTTATTTTGTGGTTTAAAGAGCTGAATCTATCCAATGATATTCGTACTCGACGGTCTTAAAGGTAATTTCAGCACGCATTTTCAGCCTGATGCCAAATGAATTTGAAATATCAAGGCAACAATCTCACTTTCACCAAAACGGTAAAAGATTTATTTCAAAGTTCGGTGAGATAAACTATCAGGTCACCAGTGGACCTATAGCCACAAAAGTCTTACTGCCAGTCATTAGGAAGCCTTTGATCTACGAGATGTTTGTAAAGCTGATAAAAATTCAGCGTTTTCTGTCATTGGAAAGAAGGGGCGAAATAGATTCGCTTTTAAGAAGACCTAAAGAGAACGATTTTACAAAATCTTAAGAAGTGGTTTTCCCAGCTTATAAAAATACGACTTCCGAACAGTAGGGGAATTCTTTTGGGGCGAGAGGATTTGTAAATGTTAAGACCTTTTGCCATAGTACGAGCTTGAAAAAATATTGGTATCATAGAATCTTTAACTTGTTCAAAAAGTAGGGGAGTCATAACACTATCAGGTTTACCAAGTAAACAAATTATCTTCCTCAATAAAGCTTAAGGAGTACAATTTATAGCAAGATTTGGAACCGTTTTTTTACAAAGTATTTTTCGCCCCAAGTTTTAGTCAAGTATCAGTCTGGTAATTCGAATATGGACGTTGCAGGCTTGCTTGAATTTTGTTCGGATTTCCTCAATTGGGTTTGCTTTAAAACAACCGAAATTTACTTCTTTAACCCTAATAACCTATTTGCAGCTCGAATTAAACCAACTGTTTTAATTAGATCTGATACTTTTAACCCTGTTCCGGTTGAAAGTGCTCATTCATAAAAGAATTGCACTAGAGTCAACTTAACTGTCGAGGAAGAAAATCATTGACCAGTTATAGATCCTAAAATAACTTTTGAGAGTTCTGGTACTGTCCTAATGGTAAGACGTCCCTATAGAAGGGTAGAACACTAATCGCAGTCTTATCAAGGTCAGAGTAGAAAACAAGTGAAGAGTAATATTTGCTTTATCATCAATGTCCGATACTCGAGTGTACAGCTGAGATTGGTGGTTAAACCTAGTAAAATCTTAGCACACACACCTTCGGATATTATCTGACCAAAAGGTTGAGGCCACAGAAATTCTTTATTTTGGATCAGAAAAAGCATCAAATTTACGAAAAGTTAATACTCTGTCTAGATTTGAGCTTCTATTAAGAAAATGAATGATGTGTGTATTTTCGGAGAATTTAAACCACATGAAATTGAAGAATTGGTGCAAAGACCATATTGTGGCAAGTTCTGATAAGCAATATCATTTCTAATGTAAAATTTATTTTAAAACTTTTGTAAAAAGTGTCGAAAATAACAAAAATCCAAGCAAACCTTATACAGTAGTTATTTACTATAGAATTGTTGACTTTAAACACACACTCTTAAAGAACTAAGAACACAAAATAAAACTGGTACCTTCTCAATTATGCTATCTTCTTATCTATTCATCCAGACAAGCTCCCTCAGAACCAAGTTGTATCTTATTTTGTATCTCTTTTTTGGTGTATATTTACTCCAAACATTTAATCAATCCCAATTTTATGAGATTACAAAAAAATAAAATCACCAAAAGTTTAAAATCAAATCCCGAATAACCATTCATTCAAAAACCTATAATATATTGAGGAACCTCAAGTCTCACTATTTCAATATGCACAACAAACTACAAGTTTATAGTCTAGATAGTTTAATATTGTATTTTTGAAAAGGCTCATAATACCAGAAAACTTAACCCTTGTGATATATATTTTGTATTTATGGGATACCTAACCTCAATTCACTCTATTCTGGAGATATGTATGTTCATAACTCCTAAGACATATTTACAAATACAAAAATTATATTTGAAATCTCATAATTTATGGGTTCGCGTAAATAAATTTACTGACGCGATGAAACTGGCACTATTCATGAATATTAAACTTTACTTTTTATGAAAACACACCCTGAATTTATGTTTCTGTGTATGGAAATGTGTGTATGTGTGTTTAACTCTGTAGGGCTTATATCAAATTGAAAGGATAATGTTATTTTTCGACCATGAAATATGAAAGTAATATGCTTTTGGATGCTGCTGGCTTCTGCTGCTGCTGTGGTTGTTGGAATTCTTGGTGTTTTTGATAAAGTTTTACTGTCGTTCATCTTCTAAGACCAAATTATGTTGAAATTCAAAAACTATACGATAGTATAAACTTTGATTTTATTTTTTGCTCCGTTTGGTTTTCGTTTTTAATATTTAAAATAGATTTATGTACTTTATTATGCATTAGGTATCTATGGGAATAATAAATTATACTTCGTTCGGAGAATTTTATAGATACTCCTGTATTTTATTATGTATCTATATCTACCTTGATTCATGTTCGGGAATTTTGTTTTTGGTTGTATGGTTATTTTCAAGAATTTATCTTTTGCAAATCAATTTATTAAAATTAAGTTTTCAATACGACTTCAGGCTTAAACAAAAACTCATAATAATTTACACAAATTACAAGAAGTCGAAAGGTTTTGAGAAGGTCGATAGATATATTTTATTTTTAAACTCAGTGACAAGTTGATACAAAAGTTAACTAACTCTAAAATGCCTGGATTCACCAGAAGAAAAAGATATAAAAGTATGTGGTATTGCTCAAGTGGTGCAATTTGAAATAAGACGTATATTAAGTTTGTGAAAATATAATCATACAATAAGTTAAGATGCACCTTAACGAAGAAACGCTTTAACATTAATTATTAGTTTTTAGTTGTTTTTGAAGGTTTTTATGTTTTGTAAAAAAAATTGTCAATTCGATTTAAAAAAAGGCTGGGATACGACCCACACTGATAACTTCCCATCCCATCTGTCTGCTTAAAAGTTTGTCTATATGTACTCGTATCAATTTTTACCAAATTTGGCTACTATTATTTGTAGATTTTATTTTTTATGAAAAAACGGACTGTTGGACTTTTATATAAGAATTACTGAATATCGAAAACAATATTTTCTGTGAAATAAAATAAGTTTCAAGCCAATATTTGTAAGTTTTGAAAAGCTATTTGAGTCGAAAGTAAATTTTTGCCATGTTTTAGTATTGTTTTTTTTAGAGTTTTATTTTTTGTAAAAAAATCTGTCAATTCGATTTTTTTCAAAATTTTATCGAATGTTGTAAACAATATTTTTTTAAAAGATTAAAGTAGTTTAAAGCCAATATCTACAATTTTTGAAAAGATATTTGAGTTGAAAATTAATTTTTAACAACTTTTATACATTTTTTTTTAGGTTTTTATTTTTTTGTAAAAAACTATCAATTCGATTTTTCTCAAAATTTGTCTTAATGTTGAAAACAATATTTTTCATACGTAAAAATCAGTTAAAAGCTATTATCTCAATTTTTTGAAAAGATATTTGAGTCAAAAATAATTTTTTACCAACTTTTATTAATTTTTTTTTTTAATTTTTATTTTTTGTAAAAAAAACTGTCAATTCGATTTTTCTCAACATTTTTCAGAATGTTGAAAACAATATTTCCTATAAGAAAAAATTAGTTTGAAGCCTTAAATTCAAGTTTTTTTGAAAAGATATCTGAATCGATATTCAATTTTCACCAACTTTGAGTAATGTTTTTTTTAGATTTTTATTTTTTATAAAAAAAACTGTCAATTCGATTTTTCTCAAAATTTTATCAGATGTTAAAAACATTATTCTTTGTTGCACAAAATTGTTTTGGAGATGAAATCATATTTCAGTCGTAAAATTTTGGAGGTAAAATATTTTTTTTCAGTTTCTTTGATATATCGTTACAATATATAATATAATTTAATTCAAGTCTCTAGCGTTTTTGGTTCGTACGATATTTAGGGTTAACCAAAATTTTCACCTTTTTTTTAAATTGCTATGGTAAAAAAACCACCCACGCAATTTTCTTGAGAGCCCTTTCTGCATCTTTCTGCCTTATTACCTGTATAACAAAATTTATTTGAAATCGATTTATCTTCTGGTTCTTGAGCTATGGACAACGAAAAAAACGTCGCGAACGTACGGACGTACGGACACACGCACGCACAGACATCTTTCTAAAAATCTTTTATTTCGGCTCTATGGACCTTGAAACGTCGAGAAATGTCAAAATTTTTAATTTGACAAATCGGACCCATTACAATAAATTCCTATGGGAAGTTAAAAATTAACTAAAAAGCAACATAATATGATAGAAATTTGATATCAATACCTTTTATTGTTCCTGACATATTCGAGTCGAAAACCAATATATTCAATAATTTTACTAGCAGTTTGTATCTATACTTGTTTGTTTGTTTGTTTGTTTGCGTGAACGCGTTATTCATAGAAACTACCTTTTCGATTTGAAAAATTCGTGTTAGATAGACCATTTATTGACTCTACGACTTATTATGAGTCGAGCACTAATAAAGAATGTTTCAAAATCCATTTTTTCCTTTTGAAAGATTCAATACTGCCTTCAATGTGAAGACGGTCATAGAAGTATTCCCGCTCAACAGTTCTAAATAAAGTCTCTAATAGTATATGTATATCTTATTAGTTGGCTCACTGGCGCTACAGTCTAGGATAGACCGGGGCCTAAGCTAACATGTGTCTTCAACCAGCCAACCAGCTCGGTCCCTAACTACCTGTCTCTAGTTCCGCACGCAAAGTTGGTTGAGGTCCTATCTCACACACGTGTGCCATTTTAGTTGCAGTCTTCCTCTAGTACGCCGCCGCCGCCGTCCTTTGGGATAAGATTCAAAGACCTTCCGGGCTGGAGCATTGATGTCAATTTGTTCTACATGACCCAGCAATCTAAGTCGTTGTATTTGTATTCTTTTAAAGAGGCCAGTGTTGCTGTGCAGCCTCTACAGTTCATCGTTTATCTTCTTCTCCACTCTCCATCTACCCACATGGGACCAAAAATCACCCCAAGTATATTTCTCTGGAAGAAACCACGTATGTATGCATAAGAACTGGAAAGATGAGTGTCTTATAGATGATGACTTCAGATGCTCGAGAGAGGACTTTACTTCTTAATTGCCTTCTAAGTTCAAAGGGGCAGCGATTTGCAAGAGATATTTTCCGTTAATTTATAATGGTGCCTAAGTAGACCAAGTCCTCAAGTATCTCAAAGTTATAGCTGTACATGTTGAAGTTTTTTCAAAGTCCTTTTTGAGGACAGCTTATAATAAGTCTGGCTTTCATTGACCACCAAACCAATCTTCTTCGCCTTCGTTCCAATGCTCAAAAACTCTGAAATCACGCCTTGAGCTTCTAGTCATGTCATTATCATCAGCGTGTCCGAGTAATTGGACATACCTTTGAAAAATTGTTTCTTAGTGTCAACGATTAAGTTTTGCACAGTTGATTCTAGAACGATGTTAAAGAACTTTTACAACTTCTAACGTCTACACTTTTATTTGACATAAAATGCATCGGTGGGATTTTTTCCGACCCAAATTGAGCAGCGTGCATTCTCCATCGTTATTTTGAATAAACAGACAAGTTTGACAAGGATTCCAAAAATTTAAATTGTAAAGTTCTTCCATATGGCGAATGCTGTCACACGTCGCCTTGAAATCGATTAATAGATGGGAAAGTAGCAAATCTAAGTTCCTTAGTTTTTTTTCAAGATCTGCTGTAATGTGTTTGAAATCAATATCTCTAATAATTTTTAAGAACACATGCAATTACAAACATCTCTCTAAAAAAAAACTTTTAGATGCTAGAGACCTTGAAACGTCGAAGAATGCCAACATTTTCAATTCCACAAATCAGTAAAATTACAATAACTTCCCACAGGAAGTTTAAAATACAAGCTTATTCCTAAAAATGTACCAAAAATAGATGAAATCTAACTGTGAAAAAAAGCATTTCTCAATTTGCAATATCAAAATACCTTGGAAAACATATTCTCAATTTAGAATTTTACCTCAAATATGAATGATTTTGAAATTGTAGGTTAATTTGTTTTGCTGTCAACAAACCATTCGTATATGATTGAAATGTCAAGTTCACAAATTTGAAATTCGGTCTATGTGTGTATCTTTCCATTGCCGCTCGCGTTTATAAGTGCGTCATCGAAGTATATGTAGGTACACACATAAGTATTGAACACATTCCATAACTTAAATTCAATTTCTTTTTCATAGCTGATATAAATGACATTCACATATAAATATGAGTCAGTTCTAGATATGGCTTTCTTTAAGTATTACACTTATGACAAATAAATAATTGGCAACTTACATATTTCCAAAATTGTAACATTTTAATAAAATAGCAATATAAATAAATCAGTTAAAAAAATATCATACATAAATAGAAATAGTCGCCCTTTTATTTAAAAATTGATTTTTTTTTTCTAAATTCTCAGGAAATTATACAAATTCAACTAAACCTGATTTTGAAAATATCTATGAATACACCCATTTAGGTATGCAATATAAATGTAATTTTGTAACAATCTTTTGAGTGACAGCCAATTTATCGAACCATGAACAAACTCAATATTTTTTTTTTAACATTATGCGTTTATGTATATTTGAGCTTATATATGTATTATGTAGGTATACCTATGTATCTAGTATTTACTTATACCGATTCTGAAAATTGGAATTCTCTACCAAACCAATTCTGAAAATCGAAAAAGAAAAAAAAAATGAAATTCTGTCACAGAGCTTCGAATCTAAGTCCCTGGTCTTTTTAACAAAAACCCCCACCCCATGCATCACTCTCTAGGAAGCCATTTAGAAACAAAAATAAAATAAAACTCTATAGTTAATGATGACGAACTCTTGTCACGTTAACCTAATACAATTTGGTTTAAGATAGCATCACGTTCTATTGTCTCCTGACGTTCATTGTCGTCTTCGAGCAACGACGACGACTTGGTCCTTCTCGTCGTCATTTCTAATTTGCTAAGCATTTCACATTTTTTTTTATTATAAAAAGAATAGAAGAAATATTACTTGGACATGACACAAGTAACCACAATATATACAAATCAACATAAAACAAACCTCAAAAATGTGTCACTCTTTGGTCGACATTCAGTCTCAATTAAGTAAAACGCCATCAAAATGCCCAACAACCCAACAGACCCACAGCCCCTACCAAACGAACGCAACCCAACCCACTATATCACCATTGGGAACATGGGAACTGTGAGCTCTGAGTTCTGGGTTCTGAGATGAGAATATTTTCCCTCTGCATCTGTATAAACAACTTCATCAGCATCAGAGTTAAGGCTAAGTATTTATAACAAAAGAAATCATGGAAGACGAAAATGTCAGCAAAAATAAAAACTTTCAGGACTTTCACAACACCGGAAATAGCCCTACAATACAACCTATAGAAGCCATCTCATTTTTACAATTGCATACATATAACATATACCTACCAATACATACGAGGGGAAGTTTACTTTTCTTATTTTCTTCTTCTCGACTTTATGCTTTGTGATTCTGATGGTTTAATAGTGTGGTACTGGCTTCCTTTTGAAGGAAAGAAAATTATAATTTATTGTTGCTTCCTCGGCCCCGTGGGGGTGACTGTTTATATGGTGATGTTGTAAACATTTACTTGGACGCCTTAAATGCTATTTCATTTCACGTTCCAACATATTCATTGTTTTTTGGTTTTATTATCCTTTTGCGAATTCACCGCCACAAACTCCTACTCCCACTTCCGACTCCCCCACTAGCAGCGTTATTCCGTGCGTGATTACACAAAGGATCTCTCTCTTAGTC
Source organism: Eupeodes corollae (assembly GCF_945859685.1). Classification (NCBI taxonomy): domain Eukaryota; kingdom Metazoa; phylum Arthropoda; class Insecta; order Diptera; family Syrphidae; genus Eupeodes; species Eupeodes corollae. The sequence continues at coordinate 155,089,908 of NC_079147.1, forward strand.
ATATGACACTTAATTTTGTCATATATGTAGGTTAGGTACCTATATCTCCTACCTTCGTTACGGAAACGGTATATGAGAGACATTCCTTCAAATTACTTATTATACTTGCACACACATCGACTTAACATCGACTTCAACATTGACATCACAAAACAAGCTTCAACAAAGACATTTAGAAAAAGCACCGCATTATGGGATCTTCTAGTAATTACATCACGAAAAATAATGAAACTGCCCGACCCGACCCGAACCGAAACCGAAAATGAAACCTAAACCAAAACCAGTGCATAGTCAAGGCACATACAGATACTGACACCCATCATGGACATGAAAACGCGTTATCCCAGAATTGGATTGGATGCGCATATTAAACGAGAAAAATGCTGTCAGGGTTTGTATCATTATAGTCCTAAAATATTAGGCAGGTACACCTAAATTCCACGTCTACGACATCTAGTCTTAGCCATGATCCAGCCAGAGAGGGAATAACATAATAATGCGCCTATCTTTCTCACATCAAGAAGTTAAAAAACCTGCTACTGAAAAGGTTCAGACAAATAATAGAAGAAAGAAGACTAATTTCGAACCTTTCCACGATAAATCAAGTAGGAAGTTGTGAAAAAGGCATTTAAAAAAAATAAACAAGTATGCATGGGCTTTATTATTAGATGTTGCTCAAGCCTTTCACAATGTTTGGCAATTGTGACTTGAGTTCAAAGTGGAAATCATATAAATATGACATTTGAACATAGGTATATTACCAACCGGACCTTTAGAGTTCGGTACGATCAAATTATTTAGAACTAAAAAAAAATAAGGGCGTTTTACCGCAGGGAAGTGTCCTAGGACCAATCTTTTATTTGTTTATACATGATATATTCCAGTGGATATCAACGTTATCAACCCTTACTGCAGTAAGATCCGTTGCAAAGATTACACGAAAATTGGAACACATATTTGATAAAGTTAATGTTTGGACGCAAAAATGGAGTTTGTTTAAGAAAATGTTCGGAGATTTAAAAGAAACCAACTTCGTGAGCTGATAGTCTTAAAGTTGTGGGAAAGTATTACAACTATAAACTTCCACAATGAAGAAAGAAAAATCATTTCTCAATTGTTTGAAACTTGTTCCTGACTTAACGATGGTAAGAGTCCCAAACTACTTGCTACCGACTCTTACCTATTGACTTTGAAGACTTCCATGGGATAGAAAAACAAGAATCTGAATAGAATTGATCTCATTTGAAAGCAACTGATAGAAATCGTTCAACAATCGGGAAATTTCAAAATATCTGATTAGGTCAAATCCGAATAGGTTGAATCAAATTAATATTAAAACCATCAAAACTATAACAGCTTTCTGCTACACCATTTCTTGAGAAATTGCTCTTGTCAATAGCTTGATGTTTTAAAAGTTACGTACAATTTTATCTTCCGTTATTTATAAGTTTATAAGTTTTGGAAAGACTTGAAAAACTTTATACTAAAGTTAGCTGAAATTATTCAAAATTTATTGTATGTCTCAATCTTTTTGTAGAAGTCTTAAATTTTCCGTGCCTTTTTATGAAGTTAGCAGTGAGAAATATAGGAAGATGGATACTTTTTAAGAATGCTTTTATTCTTTAATTTCACGTGAGTAAAAAGTTCCGGGAATAAGCAAATAACTCACTATTGCTCCCTTATTGGAGAAAAAAAACTGGAAAGAGTTTCAACTTGTCTAAAATTTGCTGCTCTGAAGTCTGACTTCATCCAAAGAATTGGCTTCCCGTTTCCTTCCAACGAAATATATATTACTGGCGATTTCGGACATTCGGAGCAGAGATTTTTGCTATGTTTAATGATTTTACTCAGCTTTTCAACGAGGCTACTTAAATATGAGGCGTCAATGGCCGAGCTCATCAGGCCAAAGTGTCATATCTTATAGTCATGTTTAACCAATTAAGTTAAAGAAAGACCTTTAAAGAGAACCGTTTGGTAATACAAGAAATACAATTGAGACAGTTTCAATTATTTTCTCAGGATTTTATATTGGTCACTATGCTTCATAGATAGTGACGCTGACTTTAGTGCTGAGACAGACCATAGATATACTCATGGTCTGATTCGATCTGAAAGTAGGTTTTTATGGTTAAGGAATAAAGTTTCCGTTTTCTGAGGAAAACTGGAAAAAGATCAAGCCAGCCAGAAAGGCCGGCGACACCCATATTCGACGTATTAAATTTATAAATGACCAAAGCTTGAAAGGAAAAATAATGGAATGTCCCAAAGGCAGTTGAATTTGTTAGTCATTGGCAAAAAACATAATAAATTCTTCCTCTACTACGGTTAATACGCTTTTTGTCAATTTCACTCCTTAAGTTAGCTGTCTTGAGGAAGCTTATTTGTTAGTTAGGCAATTTACTGCAAATTCCATGGCATGGCTCTTCCATCTCTATAGTGCGTTAATGATTCTAAGGGACCAACGTATTTTTGCAAGATAACAACAAAATATCAACATACATAAATCCACTCTATCGAATTGGTATCCATACTAAACGGTGATTTTTTAAGAGCTTGAGAACTTTTTTAAAAAAAAAAACGCATAAAATTTGCAAAATCTCATCGATTTTTTATTTGAAACGTTAGATTGGTCCATGACATTTACTTTTTGAAGATAATTTCATTTAAATGTTGACCGCGGCTGCGTCTTAGGTGGTCCATTCGGAAAGTCCAATTTTGGGTAACTTTTTCGAGCATTTCGGCCGGAATAGCCCGAATTTCTTCGGAAATGTTGTCTTCCAAAGCTGGAATAGTTGCTGGCTTATTTGTGTAGACTTTAGACTTGACATAGCCTCACAAAAAATAGTCTAAAGGCGTCAAATCGCATGATCTTGGTGGCCAACTTACCGGCCCATTCCTTGAGATGAATTGTTCTCCGAAGTTTTCCCTCAAAATGGCCATAGAATCGCGAGCTGTGTGGCATGTAGCGCCATCTTGTTGAAACCACATGTCAACCAAGTTCAGTTCTTCCATTTTTGGCAACAAAAAGTTTGTTAGCATTGAACGATAGCGATCGCCATTCACCGTAACGTTGCGTCCAACAGCATCTTTGAAAAAATACGGTCCAATGATTCCACCAGCGTACAAACCACACCAAACAGTGCATTTTTCGGGATGCATGGGCAGTTCTTGAACGGCTTCTGGTTGCTCTTCACTCCAAATGCGGCAATTTTGCTTATTTACGTAGCCATTCAACCAGAAATGAGCCTCATCGCTGAACAAAATTTGTCGATAAAAAAGCGGATTTTCTGCCAACTTTTCTAGGGCCCATTCACTGAAAATTCGACGTTGTGGCAGATCGTTCGGCTTCAGTACGAGCTGTATTTTATACGGTTTTACACCAAGATCTTTGCGTAAAATCTTCCATGTGGTCGAATAAGACAAACCCAATTGCTGCGAGCGGCGACGAATCGACATTTCACGGTCTTCAGCAACACTCTCAGAAACAGACGCAATATTCTCTTCTGTACGCACTGTACGCATTCGTGTGGTTGGTTTAATGTCCAATAAAGTAAACTGAGTGCGAAACTTGGTCACAATCGCATTAATTGTTTGCTCACTTGGTCGATTATGTAGACCATAAATCGGACGTAAAGCGCGAAACACATTTCGAACCGAACACTGATTTTGGTAATAAAATTCAATGATTTGCAAGCGTTGCTCGTTAGTAAGTCTATTCATGATGAAATGTCAAAGCATACTGAGCATCTTTCTTTTTGACACCATGTCTGAAATCTGGCGTGATCTGTCAAATACTAATAGATGAAAATCCTAATCTCAAAAAAATCACCATTTATTATTCTGAAAACATGTTCTTCTCCACTCTAGCAAATACCCTACGTAAGCTTTTTCATCTATTCTAATCTTCTTGGCGCATTCCGTGTAGTTGTGAAACAGAATTTGTTCAGACAAACTTTACAAATCTTCTGCTTCCTCAAATCATTGACCGAAAGCACCAACTTCTCTCCTCTGATGGAATCATAGAAATGCTGATCAACTATTAGCTCAAAAAATACCTTGACGATCGAAGGCTTTTAAATGACCATCAGTATGTACCAACGGGTCTACTGATGATCTCATGATTCATCTCAAACCAAACAGTGGATTGTTTCATCTCAACCCAAACAGTGGATCGTTTTTGAGAAAATAAGATCATCGCACTTTAAAAGGCGTTTGATAAACTCTGGCATCTTGCTCTCTTATAAAAATGCGTCCTGGTATTTACGAATCAGTTCTTAAATTTTCTTTTCAAATGTTTGATACAAATTTTGTTAGACGGATTCAAAAGTCTTTAAACCACAATATAAATGCTGGTGTACCCTAGGGCTCTGTTTTGTCTCCAACACTTTTTTCTTAATTGTTTTGCTAACGATAGCACTCTTAGCTTTTCATATTCGTTTTCAGTCTCACGTCCCTCAACTTTAGACGTGGAACTGCAACGACAAAATATGATAAGCTCGTTAAATTCCGACCTACAAAAAATTGTAGAATGGGGAATAAGAAATTAAATTAGCAGATTTAAGACCCCAATGCTTTATTTTTTGTTAGTTAAAGTCCATATACTCGATATTTGCATTCCCAACCACTTCTTTTACTTCATGTTGCTAGAAAAGGTCTGTTCTTTGACTTCCCAAAAAAGTAAATATTTAACAAAAGACTCGTTGGTTGAACTCCGCCGCGCCGAAGGGAATTCTTAAACGTTACACAGCTACTGATGGCGTGGTCATAAACTTAAGAACAAAGTGCGCTCCTGAACGTATACAACATATTCTAGGTCCTATAGAACACACCACATAACTGATATCAAAATCGATGAGTCATTAAAGAAAATTTAATTCTAGTCTCATATCTATAGGCCAAAATCCTACTTCAACAATGTGTTGAATCGTTTATGGTTAAAATAAAACCACAAAAAGAAAAGACAAGATACATCGATAGCCACATATAGTCTCATATCTAAAGTACTATACAACATCAGATATCGCTGACATCTATAGCTCTAGCTTCATGTCCCATCTCCAATCTTCCAGCTTCTAGTTCCCAGCTCGCAGGCTATACAAGCTATACAAAGTCTATATATTTGAACGTACCTATGTTTCTTATTCTTGGTACATATATTCGTTTGTAAAATAGGGAGTATCTTTGAGGCCATATCAAGGAGTCGCATCACGTGTGTCGGTAGATGGGTATTTATTCAGCGCATACATGGTTTTTATCTATTTATACATAAAGATACACGTCATGGCGGGGTGCACATTAAAGTTAAAGGTGGTGAATAGGAAAGAGTAGGAGGAGAGTGCTGTATACCCTTCATATATGTTATGCATGAAGTTGAAGGAGGTTGCATCCAGAAGAGATGGTTGCTCTTTTTTTTTTTGTGTGCCGAGCTTAAATTTCCCATTAACTTTAACATGAGATGTTTTCTGCTTTTGCCAAAGAAAAAAAAAGCTGAAGAAAAACTGCTAAGGTAAACTCCTCTTCCATATAAAATCGAAGGAGGACAAATGGAAATGTGTTCGGGAAAGTGTTTCAGTTGGTTGGTTGTTTTTTTTTTTCTTATTTAATGCCAAAGGACTCGGCGCTTTTGAAATAGGTACATGAGAATAAGTTTTATGTTCGATAAACCTCTTCTTATAATATCGTTCTGTTAGAGTGATGATGGAGAGGGATGCGGGCCGAAGGCAGTGAGGAATTGGTATAAGGACTTTGAAATAGCTTGAATTGGGCGAAGAAAAATCGATTACAACATTTCTCGCTGATGATGGGTTGTCTGAAGTTTTTTTTTTTTTCCTATTTTCTCAAGAATTGATCAAGACCAAAGGGACGTTCACGTTATAGTTGTGTATTTAAAGAAGAAGATGGTTGTAGGCAATCACTTTGGAATCATTTTTTTTTTCTTTAGGTACCTATGCTATGATGCGACAATGCTTTGAAGGAGCTTATCTGCAGCAGTCGATGTTGAAGGAGATCAATATACCAGCTAGGTATAGTTTGTAGAAACTGGGCAAAACTTATATATGTATAGATACGAGTAGATAGACAATTTTGTATTCCTATCTTCAAGATGAAGATAAAAGATGTCCTTATCATCGAGAAGAAAGTCAAAAGCTTTTTTAAGATATCTTTACATCTTTGTTTTGAGTGTTGGAGGTTGTGAAGGATTTTTGCAGCCTTTTTGATGTTTTTCGTTGTTATTGTTTTTTATTTTTCGTTTAATATATTTTTGCAAGTATTCTGCTAAATTGAGATTTAATCAAGAGAAAAATTTAAATATTTCATTATGATCGCAGTGACAAGAGTGCGGAATGTGAAATGTATAACAAGTCGATCGGAATAAATAAAAAACAGAATCCTTACGAAAGTTACTCTGAAACAAACTTATTAACATAGAAGATTTAAAATTTCTCAGGAACAACTAGAGTGTTTTAATGGAAATTGTGAAGGACGAAATAAAGTTCCAAATCTAAGCAAATACCTAGAAAATCTGTCGCAGCGGTTAAGGTTTTGATGTACATGACTGCAATGGTGTATAAAAAGTTCTACGAAGGAAGCCATACGAGTTTTGGAGAGGAAGTTATTGAAAAGGACAAATACTGAAAAGTGTCGAACGTGGTTTCAAAAGACTGAAGACGTTTCCCTTTTAAACAAACAAAATAACATTAATGCTTCTTTTTTTTGCATTGTTGTCAAATTTTCTGCATAAATATTATAAAATAAATTACGTCTTGAGACTATTCAACTTTTTTTCTTCTTCCTTGATTTTATTTACCAACCTTTCAATATTGGATGAGTATAGTAGAATATTTAAATTGTTTTATTTTTGTTGATGGTATTTTTGTATATTGTTTCGCAACTAATGTTGCGTGAAACGAGATACATGGTTTAGAATTTTCTTGAAGACCAATTTTACAGCAAAATTCATTTAATTTCGAACTTTGAATCTTTTTTGAGTTTTCCTATTTCCTTTATACAGAAAGTATTTTACGCCCCACAAAGCTCTTATGTTGTTTCTGTTTTTGTTTTTGTTTTAATAAAATATCGTCCTTGCTGTCGTCGTCATCGTATCGGTCGGTGGTATAGTGAGTTGTCATCGTCGAGTCGTCGTTGTGCACGTTTTCATATATATCCTTCAAAAGTTGACATCAGTTATATAGCATTAAATTGAAAAGTTTAATGAAAAATTTTCCCTGTTTTTTCGCTTCCATTTACACAAATCCCATTCCATTTAAAAAAAAGTATATATATCTAATTTATATGAATAAACGCAGTATTTTGAAGATAAAATTACATATGCATGAAAAATGTACATAAAATAAAAACATAAATTCAAAATAATTAATTATAGAACTTTCCTAGGTAAATTTCTTTAGGTTTATCTTTTAAAGGGTGATTCGAGCTAAATCAAATAGATTCAAGAAAAATATTGAATTAGTTTTGTATTATTTTCAGATACTTTAGAAATATACTTTGAATTTGTATACCTATGATGTTGTTGAGTGAGCTGAGAAATAAAGGGTGGTTACATTTTAAGGGCCGATACTAAATGTAAACCACACCTAAACGTTAAGTTTTTGTTTGTATTTTATTTGACATTCCTCAATTTCAGGCTAACTCAATTTGAACCCTATAAAGATACACAATCGAGCTCTGCTTTAAAGTTATTCAGACATATTATGAAAAAAGGCGTTTAAATCAAAATGTACGTATATCGTCTAAATGTGTGTACAATCTGAAAAATCGTGCAAAAATTTGAGCAAACCGATTCTTTAGCTTTTACAGGTCGTACTGAAGAAAATATTGAAACTGTACGCGAAGTTGTGGCTGAAGAACCATCCACCTCAACTCGTTGTGGTGCCCAATAATTGTGCAGCTCTCACGCTCGTCGTTTATGAACAATATGCATAAAGACTTGCATTCACACGCTAAGAAGGTACAATTGTTTTAAGAACTAAAGCCTCCTGGCCAGTTCAAGCGTCATCAACTTGCAGAATATAGTCAAGAAATGGTAATAGTGCATGATCATAATTTTTGAGATAAATCTTCTTCAGTGATGAAACACATTTTCACCAGAGATAGGATTCGTCAATAAGCAGAATTGTCGCATTTGGGCGAATGATACTCCAAGAGTGATTGTCGAAGAACAAATGCACCCACAAACAGTGACAATTTCGTCATCACTATTGGGCCGTACTTTTCCAAAATGAGGCCGGTCAGTTACTGTGAATGGTGTTCGCTATCGTGAGAACTTTGTGTGGCTCAAATTAGAAGAATTAGATGTGGACGATATGTGGTTTCAACAGGACCACTTGCCATACAGCTAACGATGTCGAAAGAAGATGGCTCTTTTGCCATCTTTTTGAAAATATCCTTTTTCCACCTTTTTGTCTTTTGAATTTCGGGCTATGTACAAAGCGCTGCAGAGCTCGTATCTGGCAATACTTTACATTTGAAAGGTCTTGAAATAACCGACTATGCATGATTAGTTTGGATATTGCGTTCAACAGCTATAGACGTGTAATCATGGAGTTTACTAACGCCGAAATTTGCACTATTTTAAAGTTTTCTTCCGTTAAAGGCAAATCCGCTAGAGAAACGTTGCGTGAGATTAATAAATTGTGTGTTTCGGCTATCACTTCCATTCGCGGAAGAATGGTTTCGATGATTCAGTGAAATCGGCTACATTGATAATCCAGCAGGCCGGCGGAAGACAGGTGACGACAAATACCGATCAAATCATGGAATACATAGAATTAGATCGGCATGTGGCATCTCTAAAAAATCACCAAACCATTTTAAACTATCTGCAAAAGACTGGATACAAAAAAGCTTGTTGTTTGGGTGCTGCATGATTTGAAGCAAAAATAAACTTCTGCACCAAATGAACGCCTGCGTTATGCTGCACGCATATTTGAACCGAATCGACTCATTTTTAAAGCGGATTGTGACTGGCGAAGAAAAATGGCCATGTTGGGATTGACGGCCAGAAAGGTTTTGCTGTGTGTTTGGAGGGAATCATCTAATAAGAGCTGCTTCTAAACGGTGATTTTTTAAGAGCTTGAAAACTTTTTAAAAAAAAAAAAACATAAAATTTGTAAAATCTCATCGATTCTTTATTTGAAACGTTAGATTGGTCCATGACATTTACTTTTTGAAGATAATTTCATTTAAATGTTGACCGCGGCTGCGTCTTAGGTGGTCCATTCGGAAAGTCCAATTTTGGGTAACTTTTTCGAGCATTTCGGCCGGAATAGCCCGAATTTCTTCGGAAATGTTGTCTTCCAAAGCTGGAATAGTTGCTGGCTTATTTGTGTAGACTTTAGACTTGACGTAGCCCCACAAAAAATAGTCTAATGGCGTCAAATCGCATGATCTTGGTGGCCAACTTACCGGTCCATTCCTTGAGATGAATTGTTCTCCGAAGTTTTCCCTCAAAATGGCCATAGAATCGCGAGCTGTGTGGCATGTAGCGCCATCTTGTTGAAACCACATGTCAACCAAGTTCAGTTTTCCATTTTTGGCAACAAAAAGTTTGTTAGCATTGAACGATAGCGATCGCCATTCACCGTAACGTTGCGTCCAACAGCATCTTTGAAAAAATACGGTCCAATGATTCCACCAGCGTACAAACCACACCAAACAGTGCATTTTTCGGGATGCATGGGCAGTTCTTGAACGGCTTCTGGTTGCTCTTCACTCCAAATGCGGCAATTTTGCTTATTTACGTAGCCATTCAACCAGAAATGAGCCTCATCGCTGAACAAAATTTGTCGATAAAAAGCGGATTTTCTGCCAACTTTTCTAGGGCCTATTCACTGAAAATTCGACGTTGTGGCATATCGTTCGGCTTCAGTTCTTGCACGAGCTGTATTTTATACGGTTTTACACCAAGATCTTTGCGTAAAATCTTCCATGTGGTCGAATAACACAAACCCAATTGCTGCGAACGGCGACGAATTGACATTTCACGGTCTTCAGCAACACTCTCAAAAACAGACGCAATATTCTCTTCTGTACGCACTGTACGCATTCGTGTGGTTGGTTTAATGTCCAATAAAGCAAACTGAGTGCGAAACTTGGTCACAATCGCATTAATTGTTTGCTCACTTGGTCGATTATGTATAGACCATAAATCGGACGTAAAGCGCGAAACACATTTCGAACCGAACACTGATTTTGGTAATAAAATTCAATGATTTGCAAGCGTTGCTCGTTAGTAAGTCCATTCATGATGAAATGTCAAAGCATACTGAGCATCTTTCTCTTTGACACCATGTCTGAAATCCCGCGTGATCTGTCAAATACTAATGCATGAAAATCCTAACCTCAAAAAAATCACCCTTTATATGGCCAAACGCTCAATTCTACCACTTGAAGCAGGCGATCGACCAGAGGCGTCCAGAATTGGCTAACAGAAAGAGTGTAATGTTAATGTTCCACCAGGACAACGCCAGACCACACATTTCGTTGATGACTCGTTAGGTTTCCAACCTTTAGGAAGTCGCTTTTCTACGCACATAAGCCCGAGGCGATCGATGCATTGGCGTACACGGAACTGCGTACCAGTCACTTACCCAACACGATTGTACTCAATTTATTTCTTCTTAAAAACCAGACATCTAAAAAAAACACTTTTTATATATAGACTTTGCTTGATAAAATTTTTCAGGCTTAAAAAATAACCATTACATTTTAAATCTTCACAACTATTTTTAGCTTTAAAAAGTTTTGTGTGGACTTTTATTTGTGGACATAATTAAGGATCATGTAGTCAACCTGCAGTCAGTATGAGGGTCATGATCCCTGACAAGGACAGCTAACGACTTCATATTTCTTGCCGCTCTTTTGACATTTCTTTTCAGCATGGTTAGCCAATTCATGATGGAAGGATATACGAGCCAACAACGAGTCGAAATTATTAAAATTAACCACCGAAATTCCAAATCTGTGGTCTCAACGTTAAGAGCACCACGTCCAACTTATGGTCCTCGTAATCGTCCTACCAGATCAACAATTAAGCGACTAGTGGATAAATTTGAATCCAAAGCAAAGTAAGCTAAGTACAAAATGTTCCCGTACCTGTTAGACAAAAAAGTGTCCGTAGAGTCGAGAATATTGCTGCCGCTGAGGCTTAAGTTGCAGAAATCCTAAATGTGGCTCTCACATGTAGTTCTCAAGCGTTGGGCGAAAATAATTAACGCAAGAACTGAAGCCGCTGAATTAACAACTTGAAAATGATAAACAAAATATGCGGTATTGGTCAAGCATAATTTCATTCCGAAAATATTACGGTTTGGTGTGCTTTATGGGTCGGCCGTCGGTGGCGTCATTGGCCCATACTTCTTCCGTGATGATCAAGGCCGGAACGTTACTGTCAATTCCAACAGGACGGTGCCGAAGCCACACAGCGAATGTCACAATTAATTTATTGGAAACTTAGTTTGAAATACGTGTTATCTCATGAAATGGTCCAGTCGCTTGGCCGCCCCGGTCGTTCGTGCAATTTAAACCTTAAGTCTATTGAATTAAAATCTATCAACAAAAAAATAAATAAAACAGATATAAAACCATCATCACACTTCAATATTTCTGTAATTAAATGTATGGCGCTTATAAAATGAATACAAGAGATATGCAAATTTTCATTATTACCTTATTACATTTTGTAAAAAGAAAATTCTACGAAAATACTCAAGTAGCACACTGGTGCATATTTTGGTGTAAGTTCAATAATTTTGGTGCAAAACTGAGAAAATTGAAAAAAAATTTAATATTTTGGGGTATTTTTCAAAATGTGCCGGTAATGAAAATACACCATTGACTTTTCTGTGCAAAATTTCATCATTTTTTTTTAAATTCGGTGTACAAAATAAACTGATTCTTAGATGTTTTTATAATACACCATTAATGGTGCATAAAGTTAACCGATTCTGAAACAAACCAAAGTTGTATATTTTTTACACTTTATTTAGTAGATAAAATACACTATCTGAAATGGGCAATTATATTTTGGTGGAAGATTTAAACTCCGTGGAATTTAAATACACTGAACTAAATGGTGTGAAAAATAAATATGAAAATATTATTTAACTTAGACTGAATATAATCAGTTTCCATTGAATTGTTAACGTGCTCACACTACAATTAATGATAATTTACAAAAATGAGTAGCTCAAAATTTAATAATTATTTGAAGTGTTATCCTAAAAGAATATCCTGATGCGCATATCAAATGCAAACTTATTTGTTTACATCAATATCATATGGAATGTAGACAAAATAAACAATCTTTTAACGCTAAAAAAGGCGACTTTTTCCCTTTAATTCATACATTATAATATTTTATACATTTAGTTGACATTTAGGTATATTTTTTCACTAAAAAAAGTTATTTGCAATATAATATATTATGTTGTAAAGAAAGATCATCTCATGCATTGTTTATTTTTTACAGAGAGTTTGGTGTACCTTAAACACACTCATTAGTTTGGTATAGACAAAAACACCACACATAACAATGGGTGTAATTAATACATTACTTTTCTAGAATATACTTCAATGAATACACCACACAGGGAAGAGGTGTACTTAATACCCATTTTTTATGAAATATTCACCATTAAGTACAATATACAGGAAAGAGGTGTAATTAATACTCTTTTTTGGTGAAATATGTACACAACACAGAGAATGGGTCTAATAAATACACTATTTTGGTAGATATTGCACCATTCCATACACCAAAAATAGAATTGAAATATATCATCTCATATATTCAGTTAATTGTCGTGTCAACATCAACTTAAGCAAATATTTAATATAAATCACAGTTTGTCGAGGCTGTACCATTCAATTTGTATAAGAAAAACTATATTTATTGGCCGAGATCTAAAAAAAATCAGATAAAGTAATGCCAATTAGATTTTTCGGCAGATTTCTACTTCTTATGAATCAATTTTGTTTTTGTTTTGAATAACCTTTTAGACATTTCCTACACCATTTAGAATATATTAAATATAGCGAAAAATAATCCTCTATATATTTTGCACAATGGTGCATTTTTTTTCAATTCTCCTTTGACTTGGTGTTTTTTTTATACCATTTTCTCAAATTGATACACATGAGTGAATATTTTGCACAGTTTTCAGCAAAATAAATGTACCGAAAAGAAGATGGCATATAATTGTCTCAAATGGTGTATTTTGTTCTTGCTTTTCTAAATTAGTGCATTTTATTCTCTAGATTCAGGAATCAGTGTTTTTTTTACACGGCAGCCATATTTTTCGAAAAATATTTAGGTAAACATGAGATTCCACTGGCCGCCATCTTCAAAATGAAGACAATGATTAATTATTTTATTACATATTTCGAATGAATTATTCCAATTTTTTGGTATTTCTGACTCTTTTTTAACAGCACGTATTTAAAAAAAAATAAGAACAACCAAAAAACTATGAATTTTGAAAAATGAATTTTCACGAGTCGATTTTGAAAGCTTTAATTAAGTACAATTATTAAGGCGCTCGATTTTTAAATGGGGTAGGACCGAAAATCAATCGACAGAATGTACTTCGTTTTGAAATTAGACACTCAAATTCATATTAATTCATGATTTTATTCCGCACATATTATGTATTAGAATCATAGAAAGATCAGAATTCTTTTATATACATTTTCCATCAGGAAATAAACCATGGTGTAAATTTTAATTCATCAAACTAGTTTCCGATTAAAGAAATAAACCTCGGTGTATATTTTGTTTCAATTGATTTCTGAGTTCTGGATTTTTTACACTAATGGTATGTTTAATCCATCAAATCATTGTGTATTTTTCTCATTCTTGGGAAAGATTTTCCACCAAAAAGTGGTGTAAATTGTACACCATTGAGGTGTAAGAATTGAGCTTATTTTCAGAACATAATATACACCTCTGGAGTATTATTTATTCTAGTTACCAGAACAATTTGTATACCACTAGCACAATTTAAATACTAAAATATGGTATACTTTTTGTACAGCTAGTGTAAATTTTAAACAGGGACGCGGTATAATTTACACTGAATCGAAATTAAATGTTCAAATATTGCACCAAAAAGTGGTGTATTTTTTATATTCAAAATGTATATCACGAAAGTGTAAAATATACCCCAAATATTTTGGTGCATTTTGGAATTTTGTGCTACTTGAGTATTTACTATTTTTAAATCTTCCACATTTATTTTCATTCTTATCATTGTATTTTCTGTTCAATTTATTTATTTTGATATTAAGTTGATATTACATATTGACCTTTTATATCAACATTCATGTCCAGTTAAGAGCTTATCTTCAATTGACAGATATTTTATTTTATTTGCGACAAGTTTAATGTATTCCAAGAAATAAAAATGAAATAATTTACGTAAATGATATGAAAATAGCAATTCTTTTCAACTTAAACAGACTTTTTTGATTAATTAAAAAAAAAATAACCCACAAAATTAAGTAAGGTTAAATTTCCAATTAAATCAATTCATAGTTTTTCAGATGAAACATTTTTTCCATGAATATGTTTGCGTCATTGAAATGAAAACTAAATAACATTTTATGGAATATAAATATTGGCTAAGCAATTACCGGAACTATCAAATGGTCTTCAAAAAGGACTAAGAGGTCTTTTAGAAGATTAATTTTTTTCTTTATCAAATTACCCACAAATTAAAACCTTAAGAAATCAGAAAATCATATAATTACCGAGACTTATTGACCATTTTATCATGATTGAATGACTTTTCAAGAAGCTAATATGAATATGGTTTTAAGTCAAATATCCCAAAAATGAGGTAGAAATAATTTATGCTATAAAGTACTTCATACGTTTTATACAAATGCCCCACAAATACAGTCTTAATAATACCCGTTAAAGCTTTTGTGAAAAAACTTGGATGGCCAATAGAGCTGAAAGTATTAGACATGACATTAATCATGAATTTCGTACATCCGAATATCAGTGAAATGAAATGGGAGCAATTTTTACTGAACCTTAAAAAAAATTATTGAAGAACCACCGACTCATTTTCATCATTCGATGACTTTTCAAATGTTGAGCTTGACAAATTTGAATCATTGATTGAATCTTGTCCATGCGTTTATTGATGAAGACATATGACTTGGTTAAAACCATGGAAAACAAATAAAGCTACTGATTATCGGCACATTATTCAACGAGAACTTCAAACCGAAAGCACTAACAAATGCTTCATGACGATGAATGTGAAGCAGCTCGAAAAGATGTTTTCGAGACATAATACACCTAAGGCTTAACATCGAAACAAACAGAATTACCATCTTATTTGTCAAACGAAAAAGTCTTGTTGTTTAAAAAAACTAGAGCTTTATAACCGACTCAATGCAGAAACTCAAAGGAATTCTGGAAGACCTTAAGAACACCCAATGGAAAAAATTGTCTCTTTCAACTTTTTTGAACCTAAAAAAAGGTGTGGAATGGTGATGAAGGATCTGACTGGCTTGAAACAACATTGGATGTAAAACAGTGATGCCCATTGAGTACACATTTGTTTTCTTTGTTTATTGATGAAATCATTGTTGATTTATCGGCATCGGGAGGAATATTATGTAGTTTGCTTAGATTTCAATTAAAACGATATTATCTGCAGACAATGCTGTTCTTTAAGCTTAATCTCCAGAAACGCTCCAGCTAATTATCCCTATCAGTGTAGTTTTAGTTTTTTATGCTGATGACACTAAAATAATCGGAAAAACTCAGCCTGATGTAAATGCGGCTTTTGTGAGTATTGAGGTGAGGAGGCAAAAAATTGTTTTATGGTTAATGAGGGCAAAACAAAATACATGCTGTCTTCATGAAAGGACCTTCAACACCGACGACTCAGTCAAAACGTCATCCTCGGCAGACGTAACTTTGAGGTAGTTAATGACTTCGTCTACCTAAGCTTCCCCATGAACGCAGAAAACAATACCAACGCTGAGATCAGACGTAAAATAACTCTTGCTTACCGCTGTATCTTTGGGCTAAGAAAGCAATTGAGTAGCAAAGCCCTTTCTCGAGGAACCAAAGGGTCGCTATATAAGACAACCATCCTGCAGAAGCTTGGACTATGACAAAAACGGATGAAAGTACCTTGGGTCGATTCGAGAGAAAAGTTCTTCGCGTGATCTACGGTCCCATATGCATAGAACGGGTGTGGAGGAGAAGATGGAACGACGAGCTGAACGGGCTTTACAGCGACGTAGACTTAGCCAGAGGGCTAAAAGTCCAACAAAGTCTTTGGTTCTAGAATTTAAGAGAATACTGTGGAATGGATTTTATTCTTAACGTCCAAGCCTGCAATTAAAAGGAAGTCAAAGATTTCCCTTATAATCTCATCGCTTAAACTGATAAACATAGTACATAGAGCTACGTATTGCATTCAAAAGATAAAAACTCCGGTTTTCAAAATGAGAGGCGAATATGGCAGTAAGAGAAGATATAAATCATAGGAAAATGTCTAATATTAAAAGAGTTAAGAAGGACCTTTCTTGGCGGGAACGATATCCATGATGATGTAATAGCGCTTCTTAATATCTATTAAGGCTTACAGAATCCAATAAGAATAAAACTTTTAAGAACTACTTTTCAAACACCCGATTTTAAGTGTAATCTTTTTGTTTTTGCTTTTTCTTTTTAAAACATTTTAATCTTTTTGTATGTTTTCAAAATTTAAAACTACAATTTAGAATCTAGTTTAAAGATTTTTAATCAAGCTTATTAGATTTGTTTTAGCTTAACTTCTTAACTTTGAACACATAACAAGGTTTTTCGAACATCCTGTATTCTAATTTAATAAAATCGACATTTAAATAAAACAAATATAATTTAAGATACTTTTGCCTTTTTTCACAAGTGCTTATACGTTTAGGTATAGAATTAAAAGGGTCATGTTCTTTTAACTTCCTACTTATTGTTAGAAAACCTTTTCAAGCTTCTTTGAGTCACCCTATAAATTTTGCGTATTCTCTGTAGAAATAAAAGTTGTGCCTTTCTTATAATGTATGTACGTGTATTTGTATACTCACTTACACCTACGTTTTTTCCGCAAGACTTCACAAAGGGGATTATTTGTTATATTTGTTTCAGGGAATTTTCAATTTAAGACATTTGTTTGTCATTATCTACAATTATGTTTTGAAATTGGCAAACATTAAATGGAAGTAATTTGATTTTTCATTGGTTGTTTTTTTTTAGATTGAATTATAAAGTTTTAGTCTCATAAGAATATCATTCCAAATTTAGTGTTTTCAAATAAGAACTTTCATTTCGAAAAGTCCGCTATTGCTACGCTTTGCAATTGTTAAAATTTACTTTAAAAATGGTGAAAACCGTGTAGTTAGAGTTCGCAGATATGTTTTCTGGTCATGCTAATTCTTAAAAATGTTGGTGATTAGTAATCGCTGATTACAATTGGACATTGATGTGCTTTGATTTAACACATTTATACTTTGTTCCTTGGGCCTAAGTTACTTTCAAACACAGATAAGCACCGTTTTAAAATCTCACACTTTCAAAGACTAAATACAAATTTTCAACCGGAACAAATATATAATTTATACTAAGTGCTTAGCGGTTGCCGGAAATTATTAATGTATCCCTATATGCATAAATAAAATTGTAAGAGCGGGACTACTAGCTCTCTCTAGGAAAAGTTATGAAAGTTGGCACTCTTTGTAAATTGTAAACAAATAAATTTAGTGGCGTAAAAATCCGCTGAAAACTAGGACCTAGTGACTTACAACATTCTTAACCATTTCTGTGGGCGAGTAATTTTGTCAGGGATTTTGGGACCTACAGTTTTTAAGCCATATACGAACGTAACGTGAGAAA
This sequence comes from Eupeodes corollae, assembly GCF_945859685.1. Taxonomy (NCBI): domain Eukaryota; kingdom Metazoa; phylum Arthropoda; class Insecta; order Diptera; family Syrphidae; genus Eupeodes; species Eupeodes corollae. The sequence continues at coordinate 155,107,822 of NC_079147.1, forward strand.
GTATTTTTCATCACAAGAATTACTCTTAAAGGATTTCTCAATTCCTCGCTAGAGGTATTTGTTAAGAAAAGGGGCATAGCCAGGGATTGAATCCTTGAACTCTGGCATGATAGCCCAACTTACTAACTATCAGGCCATGGGTACTCTTCTAGCACTCTTTGTAGCCGAGTTTATAAATACTGAGAGCGCTTGGGAAGAAGGAGTCTCTTGGATATCAGAAATGACATGGGACTTGGGAAGTTAAACAGTGACCAACAACTGAGAAACCACACTTCACAACATATGAGAACAATCACCAGCACGTGACCCTATTGGAGTGCTGCGAAAAATGTTTTCATATCAGGTGCTTAAGAGGAATAGACGGTCATGTGCAAGGAAGAAACTGACTTTCGAAGGCGACTTGGGCAAAGATCAACGAACGGACGCAATTCAAAGCATATTAAGCACTTACTCGAGGTAAAGACGAAAACGAGCTAGAATTCTTTCTGGGAAGATAGGCCATTCCTGGAAAATGAGTCAATCCATTTCTATACAGATGGTTCAAAAACAAAAAAAGGGGTTGGTGGAGATGTGTACTCTGAACGACTGAAGTTAAGTCTCTCATTCCGCTTTCCCAATTTGGGCGATAAAAAAAAGCTTGTCTTGGCTTAAAGAAAACGTGATATCAATATCTGATATCCTTATCTTCTCAGATGGTCAGGTGCTATCAAATCTCTGGACTCTATCTCTACAAACTTAGGTCACAAAAAAAAGGTTGCCAACACTGGATTTAAATCAAGGTGCTTGCTATCTCTAAGCAGACCGCATATAAGCTCGATAATAGGTGTCATAACTGGACACTGTCTAATAGGAAAGCATGCCACGCGACTATTCGTATTCTTCACCTTCTCTAAATACACCCTGCTCTAGCTCAAAAACGCAAGAGAATCCTTCTATAACAATCTAAACGATCTTAATCATATTAGCATAATCAGCTTCCCACGCTTCGGGACTATGATAGGTCTCAACGTCTTACGGTGATAGGTTGTCGGAGAAGTTTGAAGTTCAAAGTGGAATCAGGAAGGGTGGAATACGGTCATCTATTCTTCTATTATTGTTGATCAAAGATGTGCTTCGGGCAGCCTTGACAGCAAACGGACGATTAATATGGATTCCCTGCATCCCTGTCAAACTTATCCGTTTTTGCAGAATGATGATGGAAAATGCACGCTTCTCTATCAAGGTCGGAAAAGATCTTACCGATGCATTTGATGTCATAAAAGGTTTTAGACAAGGCGGTGCACTGTCATTCAACATCGTTCTGGCAAGAATTGCGCAAAACTCAACCGTCAACACAGAGGTACAATCTTCCAAAGGTCCATCCAATTACTCGGATACGCCGATGATATTGACATAATTAGAAGATCGAAAACGTGATGTCAGTGGAGCGTTTTTGAGCATTGCGACGGAAGCGAAGAAGATGGGTTTAGTGGTCAATGAGGGCAAGACCAAATATATGCTGTCATCAAAAAAGGACACTGAACAACGACGTCTTGGACAAAACGTCACCATGGACAGCTATTACTTTGAGGTAGTTAAGGACTTTGTCTACCTAGGCACCGCTATTAACACAGACAACGACACCAGCGCTGAAATCAAACGAAGAATAACTCTTGCAAATCGCTGCTTCTTTGGACTTAGAAGGCAATTGAGAAGTAAAGTCCTCTCTCGAGCATGTAAAATCACCATCTATAAGACACTCATTATCCCGGTTCTCATTTATGGCGCTAAGGCCTGGACAGTGTCAAAGAAAGATGAGAGTGTCTTAGGATGATTCAAGAGAAAAATTCTTCGGGTGATTTTTGATCCCGTACGCATAGATGGAGAATGCAGGAGAAGATATAACGGGCTGTACAGCGACACTGACCTAGTTAGCAGAATTAAAGTCCAACGGCTTAGATGGCTAGGTCATGTAGAGTGGATGGACATTAACGCTCCAGCCTGGAAGGTCTTTGAATCCAATCACGAGGGACGGTGCAGTAGTGGAAGACCGCGAATCAGGTGGCGCACCTAGGTGGGAGAGGACCTCAACCAACTTGGCGTGCGAAACTGGAGACAGCTAGAACCGAGCTGGCTGGAGACGCATGTTGGTTGAGGCCCAGCTCCGCCCCGGACTGTAGCGCCACCTTAAGTAAGTAAGTAAGTAATATGGATTCTAAAACATCTTGATATTGTAAACGATAATATATCTGTAAAAGACAACAAGAGTGGAGAGAGAAGCGGAAATCGTGGGACTAAAAAGAAACACAGGAAAAACTTAGGAGTTCACCTTCGGATCTTTCCATTCCCTCATTCTCTCTAGAGCTGCGTTCGGGATGTTGTCCAATGTTTGTAGCAACAACTTTCTCAGTTTGAAAACAAAGCTACGACTATTCCGCTCAAACGTAGAATCAATATTGATATTTGGATGCAGCATTTGGGAATCGGTTACGAGGAAACTTCAGACGATTATGAATCAAAAAAATCAAATGGGGTGGCGCAACAGTCCGTTGTGAACCAAGGCCTAGTAACTTACAACTCTAAACTATACCCGTGTGCGAGTACTGTTGTCAGGAATGGACGTTTATGAATAGGGGTTTAAAAAACATCGGTTTTTCGGGCAGAATCTAATGGAGAACTATTATATGAAGTCGCAAGTGGCAATGGATTGGACACACGCTTCAAAAAGCAGCATTGCAGGACAGGCAGTGAAATCCACTCATTCGTTGGACCGAGTAGCACGTGAAAAAAAGCAGTCGAAAAGGAATCGTCGAAATTGGAAAAAGTTCAAACACACCGCAGTATAAGTTAAGGCCTTTTGTAGGACTTTATAGGCCTGAGGACCTAAGTAAGTGAATATTGTTTAAATTTCTATTTTATGTGATTTTTTGTATCCATTAAAAGATAATAATTATCATGTCTCTGAACGTAAAAGGTGTGGTAATTTAATTGAGCTGTTTTTGTGTCTTCTCATTCGTGTAAAGTTATTTAATTTAGTTTGCTTTTTATGTGAAATAAATTTATATACTTCACAATACCATCTTAAATCCTCCTTATATAGAGTATTAAATTCAAGTAATAAAACACTTAAGTAGGAAATCCGTCTCTCTAATTCAAGCTTTTTACAGATCCATGCATGTATAAAAAGGATAGTTAAACATTTCTTCGATATAAAATCCATTTGATATTTCTTCGGAATGCTTTTACAACTTTTCTTTATAGAGATAAAATGCCCTTAAAGATGTTGATTAAAACTTCAGAGAAGAGTAAACTTATCTTAATACGCCACCATGCCGCCGCTTACCAACGCATCGTGCCGTGATTAAATAAAAATTGAATAAAAACAATAACAATAAAACATTTAAAATTTGAAAATAATATAAAATGCATTAAGGGAAAGGAAGCGAAAAATTCCAAAATTACGTATCATATGAATGTATGTACATAAATGGCTCGGATTTTTATTTTTTTGAAATGCTAAATTAAAGCAAAAATATACAAACAAAAATAAATACTAGCTACATGCATAAATACCGCTAGAAAAACGAAAACAATCACCCGACCCCATATGTAGAGGAAATGCTCCACCACAATAATATATTTGTTTCGGTTTTTTTTTACGCTGCGGATGTTACCATTCATTTCATATACCGTATAAAAACTCAAACCACATTGTTTAATAAATATCCGAAGTGAATTTTATTTTTATTTAATTTTTTTATTTGGTTTTGCGCGGAACATATAAACGATACGAATATACAAATGTATATAGATACGAACTATACCACCGCAGTATTTAGTTTTATTGCATACGTGCTTTTGAAGGTACTCTCGTACTACGTAAAAATGTGATTTTTTAAACGTTTTTGAAATATATGTTTTTTTTTGTTGTAGTATACTGGCTTGACTAAGGTGCATAAATTAAAAACATATGCAAGTGCCTATGTAGGCATATAGAACACGTACATATGTACATTACTTTCGTACTATATTGAAATTGTATTAAAAATAATCAAGGTACCCATGAATATTGAAAATGAGGATATTTTTTCCCGAGAATTGAAAAACAAAATAAAAATACTGGTATTAAAGGATTTATAATTATGACTTTGTTATTTAAATATTCTGCCAACGTAGTGCAACAGCTAGCTCAATTTATTTTGAATTTTAACCAAATTGAGATTTTTTTTCGGACCAAACACCAAATCATAATAAAAATTTTGTTCGTGACAGGAAAAACTATTTGTGAATAAAGGTTTAGCTTGTAAAAATAATAATAATTATTGAAAATAATATTTGTAATTGGGTTTCTATCTTGATTTGTGAACATAATTATATTATATAGAATATTTACCTAGAAAATTGTACACAGAGTTTTCCAATAACATGTTTCATTTTGAATTTTGACTACACCATTGCTAAAAATGGAACTTTACAAGCATCAAGAACTCCTTTCAATGGTGAATATTATAAAGTTGTGCCGTTTACAATTCATAGGGGAAAGATTCCTGAAAAGGTGAACGAAATTGCGCTTACTGACATCTTGTAAGTTAAGACCTTTTATACTTTCTTCGTTGGGGGCAATAGAAAGATAAGATCAATTTCAATGTTCCACAATCAATTCTAGACCTTTAAGATCGATTTCCTGGAGTGTTCGAAGACATACAGTTTCTTATTAAAAAGAATTGATTGATTTAGGGATGAGACGCTTAGAGTCTACGAAGAATTTGTGACTTATTCAAATTGTTTGTACTCTAAATTCCTTTCGAATATTAAGTGTGATTTTAAAATGAACACATATATGTTTTTTGAGATACTTTACGTGCAATATCCACCAAGAATGACTTTTCAAAATTTTTGAAGTAATCTTGTAGAGTCAATTTGGAACATGTTCGCAGATTTTTTAAGACTGTCTTCAAGACTTTTCTTCTATTTACACCCAATGCACAATAATAACTAAGGTCATCTAACATAAATCATCTTTTTGTGACAATATTTTAAGGCTAAATTAAAGTTTCAGTGCGGTTCTGATGAATTGAATGCCATCAATGCTTCCACACCGAAAACGTTACTGCTGATGTGGAGAAGATTATCGAAGAAGACCCTACCTTTACCACCAACAATTGGTGCTGTGTTCATCCGCTTTATGCAAGATTTTGCAGAGGGTTTTTTGTTTACAGGCTTGCAAAATCCAATTCCTGCTTGAATTAAATCCGGACGACCAAAGAACACGTCGTCGGTGAGTGGTTTCAAAACGAGATTAACACTGATCTAGATTTTCACAAGAAAATTTTGTTCAGCGATGAATGTGAACGTTATTAGGCAAAGTTGTTATATTTGGAGTGTTTATAATCTAGAAGCAATAGGTAAGACGCCAAGCCATTACAACCTCCTGGTTTGCTCTAGGGCAGTGGGAATGATTTGTCCATATTTATTCAAAAATGAAGCAGCCTATAATGTTGCAGTGAATGGGGAATGCTATATAAAGCCATTAGTAATTACTTTTTCGTGCCTGAATTGCAAAGTGTTGATGTGGACTACCTTTGGTTCCAACAAGGTGACACTACATGCCATACAGCCATAAAAACAATCAATTCACTGAAGGAAACTTTGAGCGCATTATCTCGCGTTTGATCTTCATGACTTTTGATATTCCGCTGCTTAGCAGACATCAATTTCTATGCCGATCTTCGAATCCAGCTCCAACATTGCTTCAGAAGAGATAAACCTTCACCAAGGTAGCCCAGAAAGTGAGAGAAAGGATTTTAACGATTTAGCTTGAGAAACTGTAAAAATCTGGTTAAAACTTAGTTATTTTGTAAAGCTTCAGCAATTGATTCTTCTAAGTACTTCTTATTCCAAATATTAACATTTTAGAAGCCATTACTACATCATAACCAGCTTCCCTCATAAAAACCTTATATTCTTTTTGCAGTAACTAGCTATAAAAAGGAGAATTTGGAATACATTTTTTTGAAGAAATATTCATCCCGTTGAAGCTTTTAATGCAGAGCTTGTGGGATGAAAAATAGCATCAAAAAAGACAAAACACACTTTTCGTTAAACTTGATTGATGTTTAATATTTTCGACATTACATTTTTTTTAAATTCAATCATCAACATCATTGCCAAAATTACAAACTCAAAGCTTACCTCATACATATAAATTTTAAAAACCAATTATGTTAAATGAAACAAGATTTCCTGACAAATTTTGATTCTTAAAAGTTCCTTTTACCTCTCAGGATGCTTTTGCCTACCAAAAAAAAATCCAATTACCCGAAAGCAGAAATATCAAAAGAGAAAAATCCCTCAGGAGAGACCTTATCCCCAAAAATATCGATTATGACATTTTCTCGTCTTTTTCGCCTTATCAAAACTGACAAGACAAAAAGATTCATAAAGCTTAAATGTTTATAGAATAAGAATTTTTCTCATATTAAATAATGGACAAAGCAGAAACAAACATCTTAAATGCTTCCATCTCGCATATATAGATTATCATTATAAACTTTGGACATTATAACATCCAAACCAAAAATTGTATATATGAATTTAGCTTTCTCGTAATGTTGAGCTCTACAAAAACAAAAATAAACTCATCTTATAAATTTCTGTCTTCTATATGCGCGAAAAAATAAAAATCGTTCAAGACTGATATCCCATGAGATTCATATACTTATGTTTTTTTTCTTTGCTTTCCATCAGCAAAGCATCTAGAAAATTGCTGATTAAACTCCAAGAACACGTAACCACTATCAGGGTCTCCCTTTTTTGCCATTCTATGTGGTGTACGTATATCCATTAATAGTCAACCGAATATATTCATATCTATGGAAGACCTAGAACGAGTATAGTCAACCCAGAGGATTCATTCACAAACTTTATTATGTTATTCACGAAAGTGTATCATATCGTGAAAGTATCATCTCACTAGTGAGAGTGGAGCAGGGACTCGTACTCCTGTATCTACACACAATTACTCATTTGCCAACTTCGCACTTGGTCCGGGACCATGGTTGGTCAGGTTTCTGCAGTACCGAAAAACTCTTACAGACTTTTCACTACCTAGCTATGTAGTTCCACAATGAAAATGGAAGGCAGATTCAAAGGTACACAAGATGAGCATGGGAGATTGGTGGGAGGGGGTAGTTTGCAAAAGGTATATCTAGCAGAAACTCTTTGATGCGGTGCCACTTGCACCTTGATTTATTGCCAACATTAAAATTCCAAACATAGTATATCCTTTCTTCTCGTTTTCTTCCATCCCAGTTTATCATCGGCAGCATGAAAGCTCAGAGACTACAATATATACAAGTCGGTATAGATAGGTATATAGTACGACTTGCCGTAAACTAGAACCAGAGAAAATATATTGTATTTTTGCAATGTCGCGTGTATGAAATATATTATATTGCTGCTGCTCTGCTCTGCTCCCAAAAGCTCTAAATGATTCGAAAGCCAGCAGCTGAACATGCAATCCGACAGCTATCTTCTTGTACGAAAAACCTATTACATGGTGTCTTGTCTAGCAATTTGGGATGTAGAAGTTGTCAAAAATCTCCTCGAATTTCATTTCTTAATAAGATTTACATGAGTGTGAGAGTGCTATGTTCTGATGTTCTCCCAATAAAATAACGGAAAAGCATTCTCAGAACACATAACCTTTGATTCATATAAATGTAGAAATGTAGATATGCAAATAAATCGCAGGTTTATCAGAGTTCCTTCGTTTGTGATGACTGTACTCAATTTTATATTGTTCACGCTTTCAATTTTTTATCGAACTTTTGGTGTGTTAAAGAATAGGGTTCGGATTTTCTTAAATTCTTTATTACACCACTAAAGATGGAAAACTATGAAAAGCTGATTATTATGTGTGATAGTTGTGAATGAATCTTTTAAGAATAAACAGCAGCGAATTATTTGATCTTTGAACACAGATTTTTAAAGGTATTTTTGTAGAAACCCATCAATATACTTATATATGAGATTGCTACCAAATAGCAATTAAATCAATATCTTAACTTGAGTCAGTGGTAAGGCTATACTTATCAATGCAACTGGAGCTGTGAAAGCAATGGTATCAAACATCTCATCTTTTTCGTATACTTATGGATTAGCATTGTATTCGTGTTTATTAATGAACAATAAGCTGAATTTTTGATAACAAGAACCTTATACTATTGTAAAGGGTGATTTTTTTGAGGTTAGGATTTTCATGCATTAGTATTTGACAGATCACGCGGGATTTCAGACATGGTGTCAAAGAGAAAGATGCTCAGTATGCTTTGACATTTCATCATGAATAGATTTACTAACGAGCAACGCTTGCAAATCATTGAATTTTATTACCAAAATCAGTGTTCGGTTCGAAATGTGTTTCGCGCTTTACGTCCGATTTATGGTCTACATAATCGACCAAGTGAGCAAACAATTAATGCGATTGTGACCAAGTTTCGCACTCAGTTTACTTTATTGGACATTAAACCAATCACACGAATGCGTACAGTGCGTACAGAAGAGAATATTGCGTCTGTTTCTAAGAGTGTTACTGAAGACCGTGAAATGTCGATTCGTCGCCGTTCGCAGCAATTGGGTTTGTGTTATTTGACCACATGGAAGATTTTACGCAAAGATCTTGGTGTAAAACCGTATAAAATACAGCTCGTGCAAGAACTGAAGCCGAACCATCTGCCACAGCGTCGAATTTTCAGTGAATGGGCCCTAGAAAAGTTGGCAGAAAATCCGCTTTTTTATCGACAAATTTTGTTCAGCGATGAGGCTCATTTCTGGTTGAATGGCTACGTAAATAAGCAAAATTGCCGCATTTGGAGTGAAGAGCAACCAGAAGCCGTTCAAGAACTGCCCATGCATCCCGAAAAATGCACTGTTTGGTGTGGTTTGTACGCTGCTGGAATCATTGGACCGTATTTTTTCAAAGATGCTGTTGGACGCAACGTTGCGGTGAATGGCGATCGCTATCGTTCAATGCTAACAAACTTTTTGTTGCCAAAAATGGAAGAACTGAACTTGGTTGACATGTGGTTTCAACAAGATGGCGCTACATGCCACACAGCTTGCGATTCTATGGCCATTTTGAGGGAAAACTTCGGAGAACAATTCATCTCAAGGAATGGACCGGTAATTTGGCCACCAAGATCATGCGATTTGACGCGTTCAGGCTATTTTTTGTGGGGCTACGTCAAGTCTAAAGTCTACACAAATAAGCCAGCAACTATACCAGCTTTGGAAGACAACATTTCCGAAGAAATTCGGGCTATTCCGGCCGAAATGATCGAAAAAGTTACCCAAAATTGGACTTTCCGAATGGACCACCTAAGACGCAGCCGCGGTCAACATTTAAATGAAATTATCTTCAAAAATTAAATGTCATGGACCAATCTAACGTTTCAAATAAAGAATCAATGAGATTTTGCAATTTTATGCGTTCTTTTTTTAAAAAAGTTCTCAAGCTCTTAAAAAATCACCGTTTATATCTGATTTATTGAGCTAGATGATTCTTAAACTAATAACGGATGATTCAGAAGGTATAAAGATGGACATAAAACTGAGACTATTTAAGTACCGTTTCTGTATTCGTAAAAAGTATGGAATTGGACTTTTACTAGTGAATAGTTGAATACAGCCACCATTAAAGTTCTGCAAAGCCGAAGCCATTACTCAATTCCTCAACATTGCGACAAATCCAACCAAAGACTACCATCACCACCAGCAAATGTCAGTTTTTCTCAAGCATCACTTTTCAACGATCAAGATCACATAACCCGTACATTTCCAAGAAAAAAAAGAGGCTGGAATGCGACCCACACTGAAAACTTCCCATCCCGTCTGTCGATTTGCTTAAAAGTTTGTCCATATGTACTCGTATCAATTTTTACCAAATTTGCGAACTATTTTTGTAGATTTTATTTTTTAAGAAAAAACGGACTGTTGGATTTTTATATAAAAATTACTGAATATCGAAAACAATATTTTCTGTGAAATAAAATAAGTTTAAGCCAATATTTTTAATTTTTGAAAAGATATTTGAGTCGAAAATAAATTTTTACTAACTTTTATACATTTTTCTTAGGTTTTTATTTTTTGTACAAAAACTGTCCATTAGATTTTTCTCAAAATTTTATCAGATGTCAAAAACATTATTCTACGTTGCACAAAATTGTTTTGGAGATGAAATCATGTTGTAGTCGTAAAATTTTGGAGGTGACAAATGGTTTTTTTCAAAAAATATACTTCTTTCTTAAGTCTCTAGCGTTTTTGGTTCGTAAGATATTTAGGGTTAACCAAAATTTTCACCTTTTTTTCAAACTGCTATGGTAAAAAAACAACCACGCAATTTTCTTAAGAGCCCTTTCTGCCTCTTTCTGCCTTATTATCTGTATAACAAAATTTGTTTGAAGTCAATACCTTTACTGGTTCTTGAGCTATGGACGAAGAAAAAAACGTCGCGAAGTTACGGACGTGCGAACGTACGTACACACGCACGCACAGACATCTTTCTAAAATTTTTATTTCGACTCTAGGGACCTTGAAACGTCGAGAAATGTCAAAATATTCAATTTGACAAATTGGACCCATTACAATAACTTCCTATGGGAAGTTAAAAATACATTAAAGTTTTGACATTCCATTATGTTCAAGTATGTATCATTCTTGGAGGGTCTACAAAAATTTAACGGACCTCTGCCTCAACCAACACGCGTATCTAACCACTTTGTTCCTTTGGTACCTTTTTCCCGTTTTGCAGCATAAGTTGGTTGAGGTTCTCTCGCAACAGCGCGCAACCTGAGTAGCGATCTTCCTCTACTGAGCAGACTCTCGGGATTGAATTTGAAGACCTTTCGTTGATGTTCATTGGCTCTACACGACTCAGTAATTTATGTTGTTGGACTTGTATTCTTTAGACTAGACCAGTGTAGATGTATCTTCTCCCACACTCATCATTTATGGAGATGGGAAGAAAAATCAACCAAAAAAATGGTCTCTTAAGAAATCATAAGGCGTTCTCATCTTCCCTTGACAAAGTCCGAGCCTCATAACCTCATATATTAGAATCGAAATGATGAGTATCGTATAGAGGGTGACTTTAATTGACTTAACTACTCATTGACTTCGAGTCCAAAAGAGCAGTCATTTGCAAGAGTTATCTTGCGTTTGATTTCAGCGCTGGAGCCGTTGTCTTAATTGATATCGATGCCTAGATAGACAAATTCCTTACCTACCTCAAAGTTCAGTTTTTCCAATGTGACGTATTGTCGAATGTCCTTCCTTGATTACAGAATATACTTTGTCTTGCCCTCATTGCTCATTGACTAAGGAACACTAAACACATCTTCTCCGCTTCCGTCGCAATGCTTAAAAACACTCTATTGATATCACACTTTGATCTGGCAATGATGTCAATATCATCGGCGTATCTGAGTAATTTGAAAGACCTTTTAGTGTTAATGATTGAGTTTTGCATTTTTTCGCTTTTTGTATTACATTTTTTGGCAGCAAAAGCATAGATGAGATCTTTTCCGACCTTCACGTATACAAACTTTGACTGCGATTCCAAAACTAGACATTGATCTGTTCTTTTCCATATATACTTGCGGCCTTGAAATCGATGAATAGATGGTTGGTGTCGACAGTCCTTAGTTTTGTTGTGTTACTACCAAATTGTACGACACGTTTAACTTTAACTTCTTTAACTTTATTTAGTTTTAGAAAACACGTGCAGGACTGTTTTACAAATAACTAAGCTAAACATTTAAAATATACCGAAAAGCAATAAGAAATTGGAAGGTAGGTAGTCTACCTACGGCGATCTCAAGGCAACCTAGCCTGAGATCCAATTAATGCTGTAGTGAGCCGTTTTGACACCAAAAACTCGTTTGACCTGTGATTGAAAGGGACAGATTTATAGAGAAGCTTCATAGCGATTATGTTAGAGCAATTTTTCGCATTGAGAAAAAAGATTAGGTCTCTAATCTTTGTCTCAGATAGCTCATCAAGTTCGTAAAAGAATGCTTTTCCAAAGTATTTCATTCTAGTGTTTGCCAAAGCAGGACATTTGTAGAGGAAATGGATTATCGTTTTACTTTCTCTTTGTTCACTACAACTACGGCAAAAGGTGTTGGAGATACCCAACTTCTCCGCATGAACTCCTAAAGACCGCAACAATCCTGGCTATGTCTTGACTTGGCCTGCACAGAAGATCGCTTGTACGGGTTTTATTATAGGTGGGCCATATCTTCCTAGATATAATGCAATTGGGTAAATTGCTCCACCTTCGGTTTGATTCAGTTTGGTAGATAGAAAAGATTTCACCCTTCATAGCACCAAGAGGAATGTTAACCATTTCCGCAAGTGAGCTATGAAGGGCCGATAATTGCCTGGCTAGCTCATCAGCCCGTTCATTTCCCACGATACTACTATGGCCCGGAACCCAGATTAGAGTGACACCGAGGTAAATGTTCAGGCTCGCAAGCTCATCGCGACATTGCTGGACCAATTTAAATGAGGATGTGGGCGAGTTAATGGCTGTGACAGCTGCCTGACTGTCTATAAAGATAGCCGCATTTCGATTTTGGTTTGGGTTTTGTTTAAGTATCCTCCCTTATTGCTAGCAGTTCAGCCTGAAAAACGCAAGAAAAGTCAGGAAACCTAAAGGATTTGGCTACATATAGGGGCTCAGAAAAGATCCCAGAACCAACTCCGCACTCCATCTTTGAGCCGTCAGTAAAGTTATGTCGAAACCTATCGACAGGATGTCATAATCCAAATCTTCTCACGATGGGAAAATAACCCTTACTAAGTCTCAAAGTAGGGGTGCAGTAGTCAGTGTCTACCGAGATAATATCTGAGGGAATCAATTTCGTAGTGTTGCTGTGACCATAAGGTTTTGCCAACCAGCTATTTGATTCCTTCAGCCTAATAGAGCTGCAGGAAACTATGTATTTAATAAAAATGTCGATTGGTAGAAGATCCAAAATAACGTTTAAGGCGTCCGTTGGGCAAGTACGCATGGCCCCTGTGGTGCCCACGCAATTTCTTCTCTAAACATTCTTTAGCTTATCAATATTATAGGCTTTGCTAAGAGCAGGCCACCACACAATCGACCCATATGTTAAGATTGGACGTACTACGGCTGTGTACGTCCATAAAATCATCTTTGACTGATATCCCCACTTTTTACCGAAAGTTTTGCTGCAGGCGTAGAAGGCAACACAGGCCTTCTTAATTAACCCGTACTTCAATATTTAGTTTCCAGTTTAGTTTAGGGTCGAGTATAACTCCCAAGTATTTTGCACTGTAAGACAATAATAGGATTTGACCGTTGAGTCGAGGTAGCGTGAAGGATGGTACTTTAGTTTTGGTGGTAAAGAGAAACAGTTCAGTTTTACTTTGGTTAACTCCTAGTCCATAACTCGTGGCCCAGCTGCTAACTTTTTTCAAAGCTGACTCCGTGATTTCTCTAATCACAGAGGTGTACTTTCCTGACACCAATAGCACCAAATCATCCGCGTAGGCTACCGCCTTCACTCCACATCTCTCTAATTTAATGAGAATTGTATAAATGAAAAGAAACCATAGAAGAGGCGTAAGGACATCACCCTGGGGTGTTCCCCTACTCACGTGTTTTGTTGCGATTGTATTGCCTAGAGTGGCTTGAATCTTCCTACCACTGAGCATGAAAATAACCCATTCTCGAATAAAGTCTTCTACACCGAACTTAACGAGCGATTCTTCTATGGATTCTGTAAGGACGTTGTTAAAAGCACCTTCTATGTCTAGGAAGGTGGCAAGAGTAAATTCTTTATAATGGATTGTTTGTTCTAAAGTACGAACTACCTCATGGAGGGCCATCTCCGTAGATTTGCCCTTAAGATAAGCATTTTGAGAGCTTTCGAGAGGTCGTCCAACTATAGGATTTCTCTAATATGGTAATCAAGAATGCGCTCCAAGGTTTGAAGCATAAAAGATGTTAAGCTTATTGGTCTGAAATCTTTCGCAAATTCGTGACCTCGCCTACCCACTTTACAGCCAAGGAGCTGCCATATCATGCAACTTTTGAAGCATAACTGGCAGTATGCCATCCATGCCTGGAGACTTATATGGAGAAAAAGTGTTGATGGCCCACAAAATATTTTCTCTGCTTAAAACGGAATTGACTTGCTCCACATGAGGTTCGGGGTTATTACTTTCGCAACCAGGAAAGTGCGTCTTCATCAGTAGCTCAAGAGATTCGGCTGGAGAGGTTGTCCAGGTTCCATCAGGCTTTTTTAGAAATGAAGAATTACAATGTTCCTTCAATAAAACTTTGCTGAGCCTTGTGAAATCCTTTATGTCTTCGATTGATTGACAGTATTCTCTCCAGCCTTGTCTTTTGGCTGATGACAGGGCTTGCTTGTAAATTTTAAGAGAATCTTTGTACGGTTGGTAAAACTTATGTTTGTGGCAGATATTGAAAATTATCCTCGTCATTTTCCTAAGACTGGACAGTTCTTCATTCCACCAAGAAGGAAGGGTTTTACGGCTATATTTAACTGAGCAAGAGACTCAAAGTTTAACTTATAGACGTTTCAAAGGTTTTCACCTCTGATTCAAGGTCTCCCTTCGATCCTTGAGATTCGGTAAGTTTCTTAGTTTGGAATTAGCGAGATGAGAAATTGGGAACTTCCACTTTGACAGTTGAAATGTAAATCCAGGGGTCAAAATAAATTAAACGTGGTTCTGAAATTTTGAAATAAAAGCACAGAACTGCTGCCAGATCATAATTCTATGAGTATCAGCTAGTACCTTGTCAACTTAAAAACTCTTTGCAGTCCTGGTTGCAAATATTTATTCAATTAAAAAACTTTTAGCACGCAAAACTTTAGGGGTACCAATACTTTTTGATGGCTGTGAATACAGTACAATACATTCTTTTCATCATATAATGAAATATTTGAAAGTAATTCTTTCACATCTACCTGACATTATCTTTGATTTAAAAGTTTTTCGATTGGACCCATAATGTAGATATTTAAATTAAAGTCAAAGTATAACCAAAATTTACATAAAGCTTTAGATTGAATTTTAAATTTTTTTATAACATAAATTCATTCAACTTCATCACGCACTTCGTTTCGTTTAAACCCGATCCACCTAAAGTATAAAGCATCATTGCATACATATACATAAATTTAACAAAAAAAAATAACAAAATCAAATTTCCTTCCTTTGTTTTTGTGCATTTTATATCCTTATATAGCACTTCCGTCACCATCACAGTCACTACCGCCTCCGTCACCAAAACCACCGAGATAATCTGATTATTTTATACTTCCTATCAACTTCATCACAAACTCCGAGCTCGGAATTCTCGTTTGTCAATAAACAGTGCAGAAAAGTGAATTTTGACGGCAAGCATTCTGTTCGTTTGTCGTTTCAAATTAACGAGTAAATTCAATTTGGTTATCAACCATCGCATCATCATACATTCACTATTCACAACCACAGATGCAACTGCTTTTAAGCTCTCCAAGAAGACTCACACAAACAAGATACAACAACAACAAAATCAAATAATAATAACAAAAGAAATAAAAATTAATTCTTTTTTTGCATATACTACCACAGCATAGATAGTTTAAAGTTTGAGCTTGCAGGAGACTAAAATTATACGAAGATGAAAAAGGAATAAGGCATTAATTAAAACACGACGACTCGTGACGGTTGAAACTCATTTGAAAACTAAAGTAAAAATTGATAAGACGACAAAATAAAAGCGATTCATGGTTTACTGTCGGTCTATAATTTGTTTAAAAAAAATGTATTAGAATAACTTTAAAAGTCTTAATAATCCAATGTAATTGAATCTCGATCCAGACAAACATTTTAATTAAATATATGAAAAGAATTTTATTTCGAATACGTATACGCCCCATATAACGATTCCAATACAATTCACAAATCTTTTAAGTCCAATGGTTTGAATGCAAATCAACAACACTCTTGACTCTCTTGACTGATGTTTAGCATCAATATCATTATAGAAAAGCCTCCTGCTCGTCTCAAGTGTAACTTAATCTTGAATTAATAATAATACGCACCGTTTTCTTAACACAATTATCCCGAATAATGTCGCTATCGTCTACATAAGTATATACATAATATCTATTTCTATACATTAGTATATATGTACGCAAATTTGGTCGTATGCGCTTATAATTAAACCAATCTTCTTCTATATATCCCATCAGACCAAACCCGACCAAACCCATATCAATTGGTCAATATTGTTTGCTTAGAACGTATCCTAATATGCATCAAGGCTTTGGGTTATCATTATATACCAAACACTTACATTTGTTTCTCGATAAACCACTAATAGGTAGCACTTATTAATCGATATCCGTTATTCATACAAACTCCAACATTATATATGTACCTAAGAGATGCCTATTCTCAAAACAAGCCTAAACTATTTTGCCAACAACAAGGTTTCCTTTACATTGCGATACGACCATATGGTTTAAGTCCAGACAAAGCTTTCGATTTATACCAATTATATGTGCATATATTCCCCCAGTTTCATCATAGGTAAGGTGGTGTTTATATATGTATAATTTGATTGGAATTGGATAACCTTTGCCCAAGTTCACCCACTTTCTGTGTGAATGTGTTGGAATTCAAATTTTAGTGTGCATACAGAGGAACTTCGCAGAAAATTTGCATATTCATGATCAAGAATAAATTTTGTAATATATGGGAGGAGAGAGAAATGAGTTAGGTATGCACTCAAAAGGGAATTTCAAGATTATTTTTGAAAGATAATAACTTGGTATAAAGTCGTGACTTTGCGTAAAAAGTTTAAAGGTTAAAGACGTTGATTAACTGTTGAATAAAGGCTTCATTGTGCTAAACAATCAACTGAACTTCGAAGACTTTAAATTGTTAGAGTTGCCAATTAACAATTCAATTCAATTTAATCAATTCTAACATGTCCGAAACTGAAAAACAAAGTTAAACATTTTTGGACATCTTAATAGACTTAACACATTAAAGGAAATGTAACAAAGTGCTTTACACATGGGGAATTCACGCTGCTCCAAAAAGGTTGGAAACAACTAAACAGAACCTATCAATGACTAAAAGGTTTTAGACAAGGTGATGCGCTGTCATACGACTTTTTTAACATCATCCTTAAAACAATAGTGCAGAGGTCACATGTCAACACTAGAGGCACTTTCTTTCAAAAGTCTGTCTAATTACAAGCATACGCTGATGACATTGAAATAATCGGAAAAACGAAGCATGGTGTGAATATTGAGGCAGAGGCGGCAAAAATGGGGTTTTCAGCCAATGAGGGCGAAACAAAGGTCAAGAAAGGACTAACAACAACAGACATCTCAGTCAAAACATCACCATCGACAGACATAACTTTGAAGTAGTTAACATCATCTACCTAGGTGAACGCAGAAAACAACACCAGCGCTTAGAAAAACGAACGAAGAATAACTCTTACTAACCGCTATTTCTTGGGCTAAGAAAGCAATTGAGTAACAAATCCGTCTCTCGAGGGACCAAAGTGTCGCTATATAAGACCCTCATCATCAACGTCCTGCTACACGGTGCAGAAGCTTGGACTATGACAAAAGCCGATGAAAGCACATTGGGTTATTTCGCGAGAAAAGTTTTGTATGTGATCTACGGTCCCATATGTATAGAAGTGGAGTGGAGGGGAAGAAGCAACGAGCTGAACGGGCTGTACAGGGACGTAGACTTAGCAAGACGGGTAAACGTCCAACGAATAAGACGGCTGGGTCACGTAGAGCTCAAGGAAACCAATGCTCTGGCCAGGAAAGTCTTTGATTCTACACCCACATGACAGTACAGTAGAGGAAGACCGCAGAACTGGTGGCGCGCATGTGGAAAGTGACCTCACTTAACTAAGGGACAGACCTACTCGTAAATGGAGAAGTTTGTTGGGAGAGGCCCTAGTGCACACAGGACTGTAGCGCCAAATTAAGTAAGTAAGTTTATAGAAGTTGTGTAAATCTGTGTTACTTTGTCGCGGCAATAGCGAAAAAATCAAACTTGACCTTTCTTATAATAGAAGTACACCACTTAAAATCTTAGAAAAAGCTTAATAATTGGACTTTCTTATTTTCGATAAAAACCCTATTCTCTTGAAAAAAGCCATTGGTAACACTGCTCGTCAAAATTGGGATTTTGTTCTGAAACACAAACAAAACAATACTTTTTGAATGGATTAAGATGTCTTTAATTCGAATTTTATTTCAAATTTAATCTATCACATCAGTCTTTTAAAACATGTGAATTTAAAAATGCTTAAGACAACCAAAATACTGTGTTTTTAAGGCTAAGTTAAAGAACGTAATATCCCTTAAATTGTAGGATGACTTTGAAAAGCATAAATCTTTGTCGACTTTGTAGATACAATTTAAATCACTTAAGTATCCTACCTAGTTTCTGGAAATTCTTATAAGTTATGCTTATGAGTATTTATTTGACTTTATATGAAGTTTTGAGCAAACCTGGAATGTAATATATTTTTATATTTTTCAATATTTTCAAAAACTTGGTTTAAAAGAATTATTTAGAGGGATTCGTTACAGAAACAAAAATTATTTTCAATTTAGTTTGCCTTTTTCTGCTGAAACCGTTTATTACAAATAGTTAAGCGTTTCATTAAGATTGATTTTAGACACGTGAATCCTAACAGCGTATGGACATTTTTCAAAAGTTGTATGGACTATAAATTTTTCCAGTGAATATAGATGAAAAGATTTGGAAAACCATTACGAATTTATGAATTCAGGAAGCCTCAAAAATCTGTGTTGTTTCGAATTTCAAAAAGTTATATCCCAAAAACTTTCGGGTAAAGAGTCTTTTTAAAGTCGCATTTGAATTAAGGCTATCAAAACCGATTGGAAAATGAAATTTGATTGCAAGGAATAAAACCTTGTCAAACAGTGTAAAAGTGAGTTTACTAACCCTTATAACGCACTAACTTTACATTACCTGGGTTATCAAATAAATGTTTCAAGTAGAGCTTTTGTTATCTAAAACATTTACAGGAAAGTGAGCTGTAGGACTTGACGTACTCTAAATTGAATTATTGCTTCTGAAAAGGCTCAACAAAACAATAGACGAAAGAAGACTAGTTTTAAGCAATAAGAAATAAACATTCGAAGATAGAATAAGCAAATCGAATTACAGATGTGGTTGAAAAGTCACTTGAATCAAATATGTTCGACCTAATTCTTAGATGTTACCTAACCTTTGAAAAGGTTCGACAATATGACTTGAGTAAGAAATGCATAGGGAGCTGCCAAGGCAGAATAGAATGTGTTTAAAAGTAGTGCGACTAAAATGGCTCAAAACATAAAAAAATTAAGCTATAAATTGCAAGGAAGTGTCCTAGGACCAGTCCTTTATGTACATTATGCAGTACCCGTGCCATGATGGTTAGTGCGTTGGACTGTCATGCAAGGGGTTTTGGGTTCAATCCCTGCCTATGCCATCTTAATTTAAAAAAATAATTTTCGCGGGTACTGCCTCTTGCGAGGAATTGACAAATCCTTCAAGAGTAATTCTTGTCATGTAAAAGTGCTTTCTCAAATTAGCCGTTCAGATTCGGCCTAAAATTGTAGGTCCCCTCCATTCCTGACAAAAGCACTCGCACACAAGAATGGTTGAGAGTTGAGAGGGTGCTCAACCCCCATTTATTTCGCTTATTTCAAACTATATATACATATATAACTTAATAACTAACTTAAAAGTCTACTAATAAATATGAGTGGGAGTGGGTCAAAAGGAGTTTCAGTTTATAGTTCCTGATTTTGTAATCAAATGAATTTTAATTCGAATTGACTAACCGAAGTATACAAGTCAATAGTTCTTTAAGGCCGTAGAAGGTTTGGTGAGTTGGAAAAAGAAGAGACGAAGGTTTTTCAGGTTGCGTGTTTAAAGAAATCGAATTATTGGCAGAGGAACAGTTAATGTGAGCAATTTTTCTACGTTCCTGTTATGAGTTCAGGCTTAACAGACTAAGTCGATCACAATAGGGGTGTAAGATCAAAGGATTTTCCCAAGAATCGAAGTGCAAATCGAATAATTCTTAGTTGGATGCCTTCTATTCTTGATGTGTGTATATCTTGATATGGAGACCAACAATGGAAGGCATATTCAAGTAGGTCATGTAAAGCGATCAGGTCACGTTAAAGTTAAAAAATTCTTTGCACCATATTTTAACAAAACCTTATGAATTATTTTGTCAATTTGAAGCATAAATTTCAATTCACGTCACATAAAAGGCCGAGATCCCTTATGTTTTCTACTATACATTTGGGATGATTATAAAGACAATAATGACGTGGAGCTGTTTTAATGTGTTTACGAGTGAAGGCCATTGTCTGGCATTTTCTAATGTCGAGCTCTGAGCAATTGTTGGTAAACTAAGTTCAAAAATTGTCGGGTTCTGTTTGGAAAATTTCGTATTATCAATATCCTTAATTATGAGGATAAAAAGGAAAGGGCCTAAATGACTACCTTGGGGAACAATGGCTAGTATACGATTGGCACCAACTGGAGTAATATATTTCAGGAAAAAGTTTCAAAAGTTGAAGAGAAGAGTTTGATGACTATAAGATTATGAGAAATTTTGTAAAACGCTTTGCTGAAGTCAATAGAGATTAATTCAACTTCATTTCCATTTTCAAAGGCTCTTAGAGTAAATGCAACGAACTCTACAAGATTTGTGGTGGTAGATCTATTTTTTAAGAAACCGTGTTGGACTTTCAAATTGAAATGATTACAAATGTTCTTCACACACTGTACGAGAAAAAGTCTGGAGATTAAAATGAACCAAACCTCATGAGTTGATAGTCTTAAAGCTACAAAATGTGTCTTTAACAAATATCAAGGAATCTGTAGGAGCAATGTCAGCCTTGTCAATGGTCTGAACACCGTTCCCTGAATCTGCCACGTGTATTTCGACCGTTTAAGAAATTAAAAATCCACAAATCTCCATGTAAAAAAAAAAAGGTTTAAGGTTGCTTGAGTAATTACTTTCACAGATTAAAAGGTGTTGTATTGAGTTCGATATTATTATGAATTTATTATTTATATCAAATGAAAAAAAAAAATTAAAAAAGGATGGGATGCGACACACACTGAAAACTTCCCATTCGTCGATTTGTCTTGCTTTAAAGGTTTGTAGGTTTTCGTGTTTTACAATTACCAACATTATTTTGCACTTGATGAAATAGGTTGATATCAACATATATTTTTGTCAACAAGATTTTTAGTCGAAAACCAATTTATTCCAATTTTAGTAGCAAAACACAAATTGGATGAATGAAATTAATTTAAGGGATATCGAGAACCGAAGGTCAATTTTTACCAATGTTGCGTACTATTTTTTTGCAGATTTTATTTTGTTTTAATAGAAAAAAACGGACTGTTGGGTTCTTATAAAAAAATAACTGAATGTCGAAAACAATATTTTCTGTGCCATAATATAAGATTATTTTATATTTTTGAAGCAATTTTTGGGTCGAAAGTAAATTTGTACTAAGTTTTAGTATTGTTTTTTTTTCAGGTTTTTATTTTTGGTAAACAAATCTGTCAATTCGATTTTTCCAACATTTTTCTGAGTATTGAAAACTGGATTTTTTATAAGACAAAAATAGTTTAAAGCTATAATTTCAAAGTTTTAAAAAGATATTTGAGCCGAAAATCAATTTCTACCACCTTTTTTTATTTTTTTTACAAAAACTGTCAATTCGATTTTTCTCAAAACTTGGATGCATATTAAAAACAATATTTCTTGTAAGACAAAATTAGTTTGAAGCCTTAATCTTGAATTTTTGAAAAGATATTTGAGTCGAAAATAATTTTAAGCAATGTATTTTTTTGGTTTTTATTTTTTGTAAAAAAAAACTGTCAATTACATTATTTCTCAAAACTTTACCAGATGTCAAAAACTTTATTTTTTATTGCACAAAATTATTTTGGACATAAAATAATTTTTTGTTCGGAAAATATTAGAGGTGAGAAATATTTTATTTAGTATTTTCAATTTATAAAAAACCGTTAGTTGGAATTTTTCCAAAAATGTACTTGTTTGGTATCATGTCATAATATATATTATAAAATTTATTTGTTGGTGAGATGTTTTGGGTAAACAAATTTTTTCATAAATGGCTCTGGTAAAAAACCACCCACGCAATTTTTTTGAGAGTTTTTTCTGCATTATTATTTGTATTTCTTTATTAACAAAAATTTTTGATTAACAATATTTCTTTTCTTAAGAATAATGACATGGCTTATAAATAAAAGTAACAAGTTTTTTTTTTTTTTTTAGAGTATACAAATTCAAAAATGCATAAAGTAACTAAAATTAGATTTACACAATTCAATTGAGAAATTTAACAATTTTAATATGATTTGAAACACAAAAAGATACCAATTTTGAAATGATTTGAAACACAAATATATTTATACGTTTTCAATTTTAAAGTGATTTGAAACACAAAAGATATCAACAAAAATTTTGGTGCTTGAACTGAAACAATTGCTGTTTTAAGTTACATAACTATTGCGATATGCTAAGGCGTGTTTGCAGTACTTATAGAGGGTAGACCATCCTATCGCTCCATTGAGTATTTCATAGAGTCGGTTTAGGGTGAGATGACTTGATTCGAAATACAATCGTCGGATTTCCTGCAGCATTGGACAGATTGCAATAAAATGGATTGTATCTTCATTCTCTCGTCTGTTGCAAAGCTCGCAAATTTGTGACAAGTCAGCTCGGTGGGGCATAAAGTTTAAGTTAACAATTCGACACGAGCTCTGAATATGTAGCTTATAAGCTTCGGCCGAAAATTCAGTACAGAAATAATTCGCTTCCGAGGGTAACTGGTGATTGAGGTTCTTATACATATTTCTAGATGTAGTTTCATTTGCTCTAGATAGATGCTGGGTGTAAATTTTTTCATCTATTTTAGCGATGACATTAGCGAAAAGCCCCGGCCATTCATCAACGTTTGTTTCACTTAGGGGAAGATTAGTTCCGTGGGCTAGGGCTAACTCGTTCCAATCCTTGAACGGTGAAGCCCTCGTTTGCAACAATCTTACCCTCGCCGCAGTCAAAAAAATTCAGAAGATCTGTCACCAAACATCTGCTTGATAAATGTCAACTCCGTAGAACTTTTGACATTAAGTCCACGTGAATATTTGTAAACAAATGTGTGGCTATTAATTTGCATTTTGTCGCCTTTGACAATAATTTTCACGTTCGGATTAATTTCGAGAAGTTTGCTTCGGAAATGCAATAGTGTTTGCCTCTTTTTTCTATATAAAAGTGATTGCTCCCGAAAGATACTGATGCCCGAGTTTTGAAGATTGTGCGCCGCGGTTATAATCTTGTCTACGATTTCTGCCGAAAGAAGCTCGAGGACAACAGTTCCCCGTTGTGCGTTGTTGTTGTGAATTTCACGGGACTTTTTAATGTGAAAACTATTATTTTCCTGTAGCTTAAGAAGCTCCTTGCAACATTGTATAGCGAATTGAGTTGCATTGGTTTCTGCGTTTATGGGAAGGTGTACAACAATGGAGCATTCGTTGGCCTTACGTGATAAGAAATCAAGTTGGTTTTCCAGAAGCTTGCATCTTTCCGACATCACATGAAGTTGATTGTTAAGTTGCAAGTTTTCTTCCTTCAGAGAATTTATTTCGCTGTAAAGTCTCGTTGGATCATCCCTTGTAGCAAGATCTTTAAGTTTTTCGGCAAAGATATCATTGAGGATGTCTTTCAATTCATCGATTGATAGATTGCCTACTACCATCCTAAATTCGTTTGATGAAGGGTATTTTTTGCTACTGGTGTTCGGTTCGGGAGAAGTTTCGTTTATGTTTCGTTTCTTACAACTACGTTCATAAGGACATTACCGTAACGACGAAAATGGCTTTTGGCGATAATAAAATCAATGAAAAAATTTCGTACCTTATGTTGTTACAGACGAATTTTGTGTTGTATAAATAAAAAAGGCAAAAGAAGCCACTTTATGAAGTTTTTGTTTTGTTGTTATCAGATACTTTAATGAGAAAAATAAACTTTTTGTACGAGCGAATAAATTTTAAACTTTCACCTTTGACAATTGAAATGTTTGTTTTATTATTTGTATAAAACAAAATTATTTGAAGTCGATATCTCTACTGGTTCTTGAGCTATGGACGACGAAGAAAACGCCACGAACGTATGGACGTACAGACATCTCTCTAAAATCTTTTCATTTCAACTCTAACGGCCTTGAAACGTCGAGAAATGTCCAAATTTTAAATTCAGCAAATCAGACCGATTAGTAGTACTCGTGGCATGATGGTTAGTGCGTTGGACTGTCATGCAAGGGGTCTAGGGTTCAATCCCTGCCAGTGCTAACTTAATTAAAAAAAAATTTCGCGGGTACTGCCTCTTGCGAGGAATTGACAAATCCTTCAAGAGTAATTCTTGTCATGAAAAAGTGCTTTCTCAAACTAGCCGTTCGGATTCGGCATAAAAAAATTGTAGGTCCCCTCCATTCCTGACAATATTACTCGCACACAGGAATGGTTGAGAGTTGTAAGTCACTAGGCCCTGGTTCACAACGGACTGTTGCGCCACCCCATTTGAAATCAGACCGATTACAATAACTTCCTATGGGAAGTAAATAAAGCATGTATGTATTTCGTCACATGTTAAGATTGCCTTTTTTGTTCTACAAATTGATTCTCAAAACACTGAAAAATAAATTTGTCCAGTCCAAAAAAAGGGCTTTAAGTTTTTTTTTCAACCTACATAATGAAACGTAAATTTAAATATCAGTTTTATTTTCTTCCTTTTCCTAATGAAACTAATACAGCTTGTCCTTCTCATAAAAGGTTAAAAAAATATTAAAAATGTATGAAGTTCTTTAATTGTGTGTGTTTGATATGATGATAGTTCCTGCGAGATACAAGCAAAAATGTAAGGTTCACCCAATGCAAACTAAATTTTCCCAGAGTGAACTATGAACTTTGGGGTATGTACTCGTTTATATCTCCATAACCATCTATACGTATACCTAGCTATTTGATTATTCTGGGTCTGCATATTAAATTTAATCCTTGAGTTTTGCCCTCAAACTGTGTGTGTTTTTTTTTTTCAAAATTGAATAGCACCTATAATTTGGTTCACATACACAGACTCATAAAACCTGATGATGGCCTTCGAGGTTGGCACTGATTTTTGTCGTATCCCCCAATCCAATCGCAATGTTTGTTCGACAATACGCTTTTATTATTTTTAATTCATTATTTATTAAAAATAACAAAAGCTTACTCACTTTATATATATTGGGGTATGGTACATACATACCTACAAGGTATGCAGAGATGAAAATGAACCTTTAGTTTTTTAGTTTCTTTGTATCAAAACCAGCGGTAGATCTTCGATATAAAAAGCAAAAATAAGGGTTTGATTTGATTTCTACTATGTCCAAGGATCCGCAGGCTTTTCTCCTTTTTATCAAAGTCAATAAATGGAAATTTCTTTCGGGCTAAATTCAATGTTTTCTTCAGTTTTTTTTTGGTATTTTTGTATTATTTTACTGGTGGATCCGAGGGTCGAGAGTTGGAAAGAGGCCAATCCTTTGAACTTTACTCCTCTAAAGATTAATAATAAATATACGTACATAGTTGAAAAGAAAGGAAATGTTCGGTTTTTGTTTTGTTTTCTTTTTTTTTTTTTAATATCAAAAGGAAAACAAATAAAAGGAAAAAGGAATTCTCAACTTTCAGAAATGTGTCTATTTTTTCTTTTCTTATTTTCATTACAAAACACTCACAGGTAGATGAATATCGGGCAAATTTTGTTTTCCACATTGAATGTAATGATTTTTAAGTAAATTTTATTCCCAGACTTCAGAAAGGTAGATGTTTGGAATCTTTCTATCAACACACAAAGAAAAAACGATTCATTATCAATTCATAGAATTATCTTTACAGTCATTTAAAAAAAAAAGTGAAAGGTTTTCAATGCCATTTAAGCCCATAACATATTTTCTGAACGAAGAAGGAAAGAATTGAGCGGTAGAAGCATGAGTTTCAAAACAGACGAGGTATCGTATATATCTGTGGGACTTGGGCAAAAAGGTTTGTTATTCAATTCATTTATTACGATCTCTTGCAAAAACTGACTACTATTTTTAGTAGACACGTAGGAAAAACTAATTCAATGAAATCTGTGAGTTGGTGGTTTGAGAATAATCAAAGGATTTAAGTTTGAAAATGTATATAAGACTATTTCAATTTGCCACCTACAGTGATAAAATTTCGGTTAACAACTCTAATCAAAACCAAATCATCAAAAGTGGACGACAACGTCTTAAAAAAAAAAATGGCACAATGGACTGCTTTAACTTTGTGGTAGTTGAGGACTTTGTATAAATAGGCACCACTATAAATTCAGACAACTACACCAGCACTGAAATCAAACAGAGAATAACTTTTTGCAAACCGTTCCTTTTGTAGACTTAGAACGCAATTGAGTTCTCTTTTGAGACATTTATTATCCCAGTTCTAATTTATTGTACTGAGGTTTGGACCTTGTCAAAGAAAGATGGGGCACACCAGATGAAACCAAAACTAGTTTTGAAAGAACTTCGTCAATTCAAGGTTATTGAACCCGAAACGGTTCTTCGATATCACCTAAAATTAAATTGGTTAAAATAGAAAAATTGGTCCTTGTTGACCATGCGGGAGTGGTGAAATGTATTCCTTATTCTCGATGTTTTGGTATACACGACAATTATTACTATTAAATATTACGGTTGTTGGATATTTGCTGCTTAGACCCTGATTCGAGTTGCATGAAATTGGAGATTATCGAAAGTTTAAAAATTAAAAAAATTGCATTCTAAAGATTCCAAACCGAAAATAGGTTGGGATGCTTCCTTTAAAGTTTGTAAGTTTTCGTGTTGGGTTAAAAAAGTTGTCAGTTGAATTATTCTTAAAAATTTTTGAATTACCAACAACATTTTTCATATAAAGAAATAGTTTAGTTTGAAAATCTAGTTTTTAAAAAGTGTTTTAGTCGAAAACAAATTTTTACCAATTTTAGTAGCGTTTCTTAAATTTTTACAAATTGGATGAATGAAATTAATTTGAGAGATATCAAGATGTTCAAACGGTAGACATGTGCATTCAAGAGGACACAAGCGTCCACAGGTTTTTCTCCAAACCAACCTCTGTGTATCAACTCCTACTCTCACCTCGCCGTGGTGAACATCGGGTGACTAGTACCTCAACTGGAGATTGGGTCCCAATCCCAATGGAAAGTTATTGGGGGCAGAAAACGAGAGAGGTGGGGAGAAGTGTTTCCACTAAGGCACCTCTCCTTATATAGACGAAAGCGGAGGAATTCCCGAGATGGAATCAACGGTGGCGTCTACAGTTCCAGTAAGGTTGATCTACTTAGTGAACACCTTATAGGGCTTCTTCGACTAATTTGTAGATCAGGCCTATAAGGAGCGGTTTTATCCGGCTCCCCATCCTTGGAATTATACTTAGGATCTGGCCCTCCAGGTAAAGGGTTGTGCCGTCGGGGTGACTTCCTTACCACGTAAAAGGTTTCATAGTTGCGAAGCACCAAAAAACCTCGGATACGGACGGATTTACTGTTGACAACCAACGCAAACGAATAAAGGACAACGAACTTCGGATATGCACGTGGAATGTTAGGTCCCTTAACAGACCACGTGCAGCCGAAGAATCAGCGGAGGCCATCCAGGAAATACGATGGGATGGGCCGGACAAAAAGAGGATACAAAATTGCGATATTTACTATGGTGACTGCTACCACGAAACCCAATAGCTCTTATTTGGATGCGGCTTTGTCATTGGCTAAAGAAAGACGACAACGCCAAAGATATGTTCTTCGAGCTTCTAGACAAAACATGTGAGCAGTGCCCTAGCTGCGGGGCGAAACGTCATGGTAGCCAGTACGCGTTTTTCACACCTCAACATCCACAAAGCTACTTGGACTTCTCCAGATTAATCTACCGTCAACCAGATTTACCATATTGCGATCGACGACAGACACGCTTCCAGCATCATGGATGTACGAACTTTCAGAGGAGCTAACATCGACTCGGACCACTACCTCGTTGTAGCCAAGGTAGTACTTTGGATTTCCAGACCCAAGGCAAAACAGGGAGGTGCTCGGAGAAGGTACAACGTCGAACGGCTACGATCGCCAGAGATCGCCAAATCCTTTTCCGACCGAGTTACAAGTAACCCTTCTCGAAGTTCTCTGCCGCCAACACAATGTTATCGAAAACCAGTGGCAACATTGAGAAGATGCAATCAGAGAAGCCGCCTCTGATGTGCTGGGTTTCAAACAGCCACCAACAATTAACCCCTGGTTTGATTAGGAATGTCGGCAGGCAAATGCAGCCAAACAACAGGCACGCAAGGCGGCGCTGCATAAAAGGACGAGAGCTGCTCATGAGCTCGCGGTCGAAGATGTTGAAAGGTTTAAAAGCAGGAATGAAGTTCGAAAGTTTTATGAACAGGTGAAACGAAATTTACAGGTACATTAAGCTATAACCGAAGGCTACAAAGACGAAAGTGGAAACATCATAATGGAACCGCAGTCAATGCTGAGGGTATGAAAGGACCACTTCTGCAGACTGTATAACGGCGACGACGAACCGACGACCCGAAATCAGGCAGGATGATGATCCATTCAACATAGACGACGAAAGCCAACAATCCCATCCTCCCGACTTAGACGAAGTAAAGATTGACATATCTAAGCTGAAGTCTAATAAAGCCGCTGGAGCGGATGGCTTGAATACCGAGCTCTTTAAAGTAGCTGGAGATAAGTTGGTTAGAAGCATGCACCAACTTATCTGTAAGATATGGTCAGAAGTAAGCATGCCCGATGAATGGAACCTCAGTTTTGTTTGCCCGATCCTGAAAAAGGGAGTCTACTTAATATCGCCTATAAAATCTTCTCTGCCGTAATATGTGAACGTCTAAAGCCCATCGTCAACAACCTGATAGGTCCTTATCAGTGTGGTTTTAGACCAGGAAAGTCTTCTGTTGATTAAATATTCACATTATGGCAGATCCTGAAAAAACCCCAAGAACACCATATGGACACCCACCATCTTTTCATCGATTTCAAGGCCGCCTATGACAGCATATACAGGGACGAGCTGTATAGAGCCATGTCTAGTTTTGGCATCCCTGCCAAACTCATCCGGTTGTGCAGGATGACCATGGAGAATTCACGCTGCTCCATAAAGGTTGGAAACAACTTAACAGAACCTTTCGATGTCAAAAAAGGTTTAAGACAAGGTGATGCGCTGTCATGTGATTCTTTTAACATCGTGCTTGAAAGAATAGTGCAGAGCTGACACGTCAACACTAGAGTCACTATTTTTCAAAAGTCTGTCCAATTACTGGCATATGCTGATGACATTGACATAATCGGAAGAACTCAGCGTTATGTCAATGGGGATTTTGTGAGTATTGAGGCAGAGGCGGCAAATATGGGTTTAACGGTTGATTAGGAGAAAAAAAGGAAATGCTGTTATCAAGAAAGGACATACAACACCGACGTCTTGGTCAAAACGTCACCACCGACAGACGTAAGTTTGAGGTAGTCAAGGACTTCGTTTACCTAGGCTCCGCAGTAAACGCAGAATAACTCTTGCTAACCGCTGTTTCTTTTGACTGAGAAAGCAATTGAGTGGTAAAGTCCTCTCTCGAGGGACCAAAGTGTTGCTATATAAGACCTTCTCATCCCCGTCCTGCTATATTGTGCAGAAGCATTAACTATGAGAAAAGAGGATGAAAGCACCTTGGTTCGCTTCGAGAGAAAACTTCTTCGTGTGGTCTACGGTCCCGTATGCATGGAAGGGGAGTGGAGGAGAAGATGGAACGACGAACTGTACGGGCTGTACAGCGACGTAGACTTAGCAAGAAGAGTAAAAGTCCAACGACTAAGATGGCTGGGTCACGTAGAGCGCATGGAAACCAATGCTCCGGCCCGGAAAGTCTTCGAATCGGCACCCACAGGACAACGCAGTAGAGGAAGACCGCGGATCAGGTGGCGCGCACAAGTGGAAGGTGACCTCACCCAACTTCGAGCGCGCAACTGGAGACATCTAGCTAGGGAGCTAGATGGAGAAGTTTGTTGGGTGAGGCCCTAGTTCACACAGGACCGTAGCGCCATCTTAAGTAAGCAAGTAAGATATCAAGAACCGAACATTAACTTTTACCAAATTTGCGTACTATTTTTTGTAGATTTTATCTTTTTTATGAAAAAATGGACTGTTGGGTTTAATAAAACTCTCAATTCAATTTTTCTCAAAATTTTTCAGAACGTTGAAAACAATATTTCTTATAAGCTAAAATTAGTTGAAAGCCATAATCTCAAATTTTTGAAAAGATATTTGAGTCGAATATGAATTTTATCAACTTTGAGTAATGTTTTTTGTGGGTTTTTATGTTTTATAAAAAAAAACTGTCAACTTGATTTTTCTCAAAATTTTACCAGATGTTAAAAACTTTATTTTTCGTTGCACAAAATTGTTTTGAAGATAAAATCATTTTGTATTCGCAAAATTTTCGAGGTGACAAATTTTTGTAACTTCCTATGGGAAGTTCAAAATTAATGAACCTTTGAAACATCAGCTTATAAAAGCGGTCATTTTATGTGTGTGTTCAAATCATCGCTGTTGAAAGTTATAGTACAGTCTTAAAGAAGCATTTGTTGAATTTAACTAAAAAGTTGCATCCAATTGTTTTCTTTTCATTTACCAAAAATGTAGTTTAAGCCTGTTTCTGTCATTCAAATAAGTGTGTTCTACATACGAAAGTCTCTTATTTTTTGTTTAACTTCTGAACCAAGACATAATTTATGTTCACATCAATATTTGAAACCTTTTGTCTGCTTTCACTCATTTTTATTTTATTTCAATAGGGTTTGGCACCACTGAAAAAACTTCACAATATACACCTAAGCTCCATGAAGGTCAACAAAACAAGCATAAAAACATAATAGTAAAGCTGGAAAAGTGATAAGAGCTGCCATGTTGACCTTCTCAAGAGAGACTATAAGTTAACCTTAAAAATTGTTTTGTATACATATGGTATAGTATGTTTTTTTTTTAAATATGGACTTTAAACAATATGATATGCTTATGTTGTGTTGTTTTTGTTTTTATTTTGTATGTTTTGTTCTTTATAGGAGCTATCAAAACATAGAAGTACATATGAGAATTATATATGTACATACATATGTATGTATGCATATGCTGCTATACTGACCTAGATTAATTTGTTTACTCATGTCTTGTATAGCATTTTTTAAAAAATGATATCATTTTTGTAGTGGAAAAAACTTCAACCAAGTACACGTTGCACTAAAATTTTGAGAAGGGAATATGATGAGTTGGGGTAGGTTTTATATAAGAAATTATGAAGTTAATATGAAAAAGACAAAAGACCCTGATTACTTACTTGTTCGAGAAACTGATTTTACAAAAGTAGTTGTAAATTTTGAAAAGTCCTCATTAACAACTTTAAAACAAAAGCCTAACGAATAATATGAAATGGGGATATTATAAATAAATACGTTTGTACTGTGATAAGTTCGGTGGATGAGCAAGTCGGAAGGTGGAAAGAACACTTTTCCTCGATTTTTAACCTAGTGTTTGCAAACAACGTGCAGCCGATACTTTCTGAAACCCCTAAAGAAACTAATCCCTGAATCTGCACCGTTCCTCCTGGTAAATATGAGATCGTTGCAGCAATTAAAGCACTTAAGAACAATAAAGCGGTAGGACTTGATGGAATTTTCGTATAGCTTTTTTCAAGCAACGCCAACGTCATTAAGCGAACTGCTTCATCCGCTCATAAAAGAAACCTGGACCACCGAAAGCTTCCCCCATGAGTGGAAGAAAGGAATTATCGTCAAGCTACCAAAAAAAGGAGATATTACAAAGTGCGAAAACTGGAGAGGAATTTGCGTTCTACCAGCCGTTGCCAAAATATTATCAAAAGTTATACTTGACCGTATCAGAGAACACCTTGAGGCCACATTCGATGCCGAACAAGCAGGATTCCGCGCTGGATCGTCCTGTATTGATCATATTAACACCATGCGGATCATTATTGAACAGTTCGTTGAATATCGATCACCACTACACCTGCTGTCCATCGACTTCGAGAAGGCCTTTGATAGCGTTAACAGGGAGTATATCTGGTTAGCTTTGCGAAGGAGAGCCATCCCAGAAAAACTAATTGCTTTTATTAAAGCAGCATATTATGGATCCAAGTGTCAATATCTGCACTTTGGTAGGTGACTCTGTAGCGGACCCACACAGGGCTGTATTCTGTCGACAATATTGTTTTTGTTGGTGATAAGCGATGTACTGCGCTCAGCTCTATCAGGTAGCGGAGGGATCCAATGGACTTTGACATCATATTTAAAGCACTTGGATTAAGCGGATGAGGTTTGCATACTCTGTCATAGGATCATGGCTCTCCATCAATAACTCAGAACTCGACCATCCTCTCAAATAAATATTTTCTCGCAACCGGTGGAAAAAGTGGAGAGCTTTCAATACTTTGGAGGCATCGTTTCCATAGAAGGCGGAACCGAAAAAGACGTCATCTTGAGCATCGGCAAAGCAAAAGTGGCGT
Organism: Eupeodes corollae; assembly: GCF_945859685.1. NCBI lineage: Eukaryota > Metazoa > Arthropoda > Insecta > Diptera > Syrphidae > Eupeodes > Eupeodes corollae. The sequence goes on from NC_079147.1 coordinate 155,140,594, forward strand.
TCGGTATGCTGTCAAAAATTTGGAAGAATAACTCTATCAGGTTAAGAACTAAGCTGCGACTATTTCGCACAAATGTCGAATCTATGCTTCTTTATGGGTGCACCACTGAGAATGTAGAAAAGCTGGAAACCTTCGTAAATAGATGTCTTCGTAACATCCTAAGGTGTTCTGGCCAAACCGTATTTCAAATGAGGTCCTTCATAGAAGGACAGGTCAGGATTGGACATACGCTTCGAAAAGGTAACGACTGCATTGCAGGGATCCACTCACACAAAAAAGAAAAAGAGCTGGACGACTGAGAAGCACAAGGCACAGGACAGTCGAGGCGGAATCAGCGTCACTACGCAAAAGTTGGAGGGAGCTAAAACACATCTCCTTAAGGGATTCCCAACGGACTTAACAGGATTGCGATCCTAAGTAAGTAGTAAGTAAGTTAGAAAAGAAACAGGATTGCTATACATCGTCTTAACATATATAACTTCAAGGTCTCCTAACAATGTTTATTACAACTTATATGAACTGTATGTCGCACGGATGAGGACTATCTATGTATCTCTTGCTTAGTTGTCTTCTACCAGCGAATTCTTGACTATAATTGCTTCATGTGGTCTAAGTCATTTTTATAGAATGGTCAAGAACTTTAATAAAATATTAAATCTTATTTTCTTCTCAGAAACACTTTATGATGTCATTGTTGTAAATTCAGCCAATACACTGTTGATCGAAGAAGAGCGATTCACCCAGAGTAAAACTTATCACTTATGTCCTCTATTTAATATACAAAATTAAGCCATGACTTTAAAGTGATCTCAATCATGTTTGCCAATTTTTTTAAAGATGTTTTCGAAGTGAGGCACTCCTGCGAAATGTCAGAATTATTGGTGCATACAGAAAACTTTCTGAATGCAATCTTTCGGTCTCTGAATAGGATATCGTTAACAAAGTCTTAGAGTTTGACGTTTGTTATAACCCTGATTCAGATGGTGCGTTTCCTATTTATCATATTCTCCTCAAATTCTTTTTAAGAATCACTAAGAACCTCAATTTTACCGGAACTTTGGAAAAGTTCTTATACATAACGATAATTAATCTATTGAAAAAGAGTACGAAAAATGAAATACAAAACAATTCTTCCATTGAAAAACTTTAAATTATTCTCAAGCTATTTGAGTCTATTATTTTTAATGTTCTCTTGTTGAATGATTTATAAAACATGGCTTCGTTCAAAACAAGTCTACAGTTACCAACCTACAAAAAGCGAAAATAAATTGGTTGCATCTTAATAATCAGAAAGACCTTTGATAAATTTTGCCGAAGGACATTATCTTCAAACTTAAGTTCCTAGATTTTAACGAAACATTCATTGTGTGGGTTTCTTACTTACATAAAAGATCGTATAGCGTAATGTTAAGGATTAAGCGGTCATCACAATTAAGCACAATTTTTTTGGTGTGCCAAAAGGAAGCTACTTAGGGCCTTTACTATTTATTTTTTATTCAAACTATTTGTCTTTGAAAGAATCGTATGATTTAATTTACACTGATGACATACAAATTTCAGGTGATTAATGTCTGTAGTTTTGTTTGAAGAAGAACTTCGGTTTTGAACGGGTTAGCTAGTTTTTGTTTTGTTTATTTTTTTTTTAGTTGGAAAAGCAGCAATTCACGAATTAAAAATGTTAGCAGGAAAATTAAAGCATCTTACTTTTGTTGTAGCTGAAAGTCAAAAATGAAGTTGAGAGTGGTGTCAAAAAGAAAATCGTAGCCATAAAATATGGGTTATATCGAAGAACAGAGAAAAACAAAAAAAAATGCTGAAACTTCACAAAACGAAAAAACGAACAAAATTGTATCTCATTTCTTTAAATCGAACTTTCTATATCGCTTTTATATCCTATTTTTTCTTTCATTTTGAGAGTTCGATTTATGGAAGTTCCACTGTATTACTTCTTAATGTTTTCTTTTAATAATAATTTTAAAACTAAGGCACTATAAGCAAACTTTCTCAAGACTTTACTTAAATCTTTAATTAAAATGTCCACATTCTAAGAATACAATTTAATTTTAGTTTTCAGCTTTTAGAGTTATAGTTGCTTAATGAATTTCTATAAAGAAATTAAACTATTTCATAAAAATTACGTGAACTCCTAAGTGTTGATGTTTAGAAGAATTTTCGTTTATTTTCTTAATTGAATACAAAAGTGCCATACTTCAACGCATAATATATCATCTTAAGTATTTCTTGAAGAAATTTTGAATCCACACTCATATAATTTATTAAATGCTTATGTTTTTGTAAGGGTTTGAAACAATGATTCCTTTTACTTTGTTGTTCTTCAGGAAAACACTTTGACATATGACACTTTCAAATTTCATTTCAGTTACGTTGTTAAATACAAAGTACTTTTATTTTTATTACATTGTTACTAATCTTAAAATCATTAAGTATAACGTAGAATAAAACTCAATTCCCCAATTGAAAGGCAAAAGTTCACAAATCTAACCAATTTACCTTTTCCACTAAATTTGGATGCTCTTTTTGTTGTTTTTTTTTTTAATCCTGACAGGTGGCCATTTGCTTTAGCTATACCTTAAACATAAAAAAACCCTTTTTTGATGTTCTCATTCATTCTCTATAGAGGTATATTTTTTTCCTCAAACCACCCTCTGAAGACTTAATAAAAAGTACACTACACATTGAATATATTCAAAGGTACATAGTTATACTGGACTAATCTGCTTTATGAAAGTTTTACTAACCGTGTTCGTTATAAAAACAAAAAAAAACCAACAAACTTCAAAGCCATAGTAAAGCCGCCTAGCCCTACCCCATCTACTGGCTGCTACGCCAATGAACGTCGAAATGGAGTAGGTATTGCTTTTTGTGAGAAAAAAAACATAGTTACGCCAAAATGCAGGATTGCATATTTCCGCATCGCACATATCCTGAAAAGTAGTAGAAAAAACATCCTATCTTTCTACGTACATTGGGCTAGTGTACTTTATTTTTAGATACAACAATAAAGTAAAAAAGAAGCGCGTCACCCGCGCGCCACTCCTCTCTATTTTGAATCTCTGATTTATATTTTTTTCTCGCTTTCGCTGTAATCCTGGATGGTATGCCATCATGGTACAGACTCGGTCTATGTATATTCCATATGGGTAAAGGACATCAATCTTATCAGTTTGCATGGTTTTTTTCCATCAATTTTTTTCCGGTCGAAATACTCTCACATATCCTTTTGGAGATTATTTTTCGACTTTTTGTTCCTTTTGACAATGTCAATCCTCAAAAATGTCACGTCAGATTAAACATTCACAAACAAACAACAAAAAAAGAATATTAATTACGAAATCATGCTATTTTTCAATATTTTATTGTAATATGAATCTTATTTGAAATTTCATTTCTTTAAGGACATTTTATTGCGTTTTTAAGATCGAAATATTATGGCAATTATAATTTTGGATACAATTATTCAAAAACTCATTTCAGTTGTAGAAGAGATTGGTTTGATAACCACTTTGCATAACGAATTGTTTGTCATTCTCTAATTGTCATACGAATCTATCCTCAGGGTGTTTCTCTTATTTTTGTTTTATTTTTGTTTTGTAACAATAGAAAATAAATACAAATTTTGTGCGTGATTTCTTAATGGATCAGGAAAAGGAAGCATTGTGTTTGTGAAATTTTGAAACACATTTTGAACATATATACAAACTTTATTCATACAAGGTGTTTCTACCATTTGCATTTAAAATTGATTAATTTTGTATTTGAACCTTGGTTTTTTTATGTTCCCTCAATAAGAGTCTAGAGACTTGGTAAGTCTTTTTAAAAAAAAGTCAAATTTGAGTGTAATGTGGTTAATAGGTAGAAATATATCTTTTAAGTTTTTGCATGGAGCATTTTTGAAGTTTTAATTCATTTTACAAAATTGTAAGTTTAAAGTCTTTGGCGTCTTGTAAAAATTTCTTAAGTCAAAACATTGTATTTTTGGTTTTTTAGTTGGTGTAACGGCCTTTTTTTTGTTTCTTCCGTTTAACACTAACAACTTGAGTGTAGGACAACTGCTAAATATCGTATTCGTTAAGTCTTTAGACAATATTGATAGACCCCTACAGATCTACGACCTATAAGTTTATCATCATTCCTTCTTAAGACCTTACAAAGATTGATTCATATCCATTAAAGGGCAAGTATTGATACAAGACTTCTGTCAATGAATCAACATGACTACTGTTAAAACGGCAAATCGGTGGAAGTACCCACCATCGAATACTCCCTCATATAGAGTTGCGTTTCTTGACATCGAAGGTGCTTTTAGCAACGTGGACACATCTGCAATCACATCTGCACTTACATTTCTAAACGTAGGGAATTCCCTTGGGGAATTAATTCATTTAATGCTGACAAACAGAATAATTAACTCAAAACTGGTCAACTCTTCTGATAGAAGATTCGTTAGTAGAGGGACATCGCAAGGTGGTGTTCTATCCCGCCTCCTCTGGTCGAGTGGTTAATGAAATCCTAACTGGTCTTTATGCTGAGGGTTTCAGAGTGATTGCAGATCGCATGTAAGCTCGATAATCGGTGACATAACCGAGCACTGTCTAATAGGAAAGTACACCGCGCGACTAGGCGAATTCTCAAATGACTTGCAGAAGCTGTATGGATAAGTAAGATGAAGAAACAGTTCTTCACCTTCTCTGTTCATGCCATGCTCTAGCTCAAAAACGTTAGAATTATCTAGGAAAATTTTTCTATAACGGACTAAACAATCTAAATTATATGAACATAACCAGCTTCTCACGTTTCGTAAGGGACTCTTTTATTGAGCTTAAAAGAAAGCCAAAAGATTCATGTGGTATCAAAATTAGCTATTAAACTGGTCAAAGTGTGTCCTACTTCATCACCGAAAGCCATTTACCAACGATTGAAAAAATGCATGTTTATTTTAATATTAATTTCTTAAGTTCATTGAATCTGTGTGACCAATTTCTGACATAAGTCCTCTTAAGCTATAACGTCAAGTAATTGTCTTCGGAATGAATGACAAGCTCTTCTCAATTCAAATAACATGAAGGTATTACATGAAAGATATCAGTATTTTTCTTGGAAAGATGTACAGATGAGTTGTTCCTTCTTAATAAAACCATTATTGATTATGACATAAATGAAGCTTCAGTAAATATAATTTAAGGCTACACTTAGAACTTTTCAAAGCTGTATTGAAGTTGTTTGAAACAAAAAATAATGCCAAACAAATAACAATTTAACTTGAGTTTGACATTTCCTTTTTTCAATAATAAAAGTTAAAGACACTTAACAAAAAATGCAATCTTAGAACCTGCGTCATTATGTTTATTTAAAATAAAAAAATAATATCTTGCAAAGTAAAAGGATAAAGTGTTTCAGAAATGACTTTTTACTTTTTTAGACTTTATTTGAAAAATGAAAAGAAAAACTGTTTCACCAATATAAAAACTAGTTTTCAATTATTTCGTATTTTGAAAAGTTGCAAAGTAAATCTTAGATTGTATTAAGATCAAATAATGCACATTGACAAAATTATCGTCAGCACATTCATTTTCGAGGCTATTTCTGAACAATTTTGTAAATGGTGTTAGAGAGGAATTCATCAAAGATAATATTTGACACTCGATTAAGTGCTCTATAGACGGTTTCTTTGCTTATTCCGTGCATAGAAGAAACACTGTGACATTGGGTTCGATTCCCAACCCAACGTAGTCTACACAAACGTTGTTTCAAGGAACTAAAATACATATTCTTTTGAATATTGAACTGTATTTTATTTCCAATTTTTGACAACAGAAATCGATGGTACTTTTCGTTAATCGAAAACTCTCTTTTGTCGAAAAATCATTTTCGATATCGAATTTAATTTTTAGTTTCACAACTCTTCGTATTCAAAATATTGTTCAAAACGATTATTTTTTTTATGAACTTTTTTAGAGCAGCTGTTCAAAAGAAGCGTTTATTTGCTATAAACTATCAAAATCCATTTTAGAATGGCTACGATGTCGATTTTTTTTTAAATCTATACGAAATCAGATCTTTTTAAAATCAAAATAAATCAATTTTTAACTCAATAATTCAAAATTCAATGTTATAAGGTGAATTCGTCAAAATAAGAAAAATACCTTATGTCCATTATCTTGCTAACTATTATTTACTTCTTTATTTAGCTATTCGTTAGGTTTTTATTGTTCAAAAACTTTTCAAAACAAACTATTATTTTTTATATGACAATTTCTCTTTGCAGATTACTGAAAAACTTTTCAAAATTCTTAATATTTATAAGTTTATTGTTTTCACTTTTCAGAAAAGACTTTGCACATTGTATACTAGAGTTCAAGGAAACGTATTTTGCTAAGAGGAAAACTTTTCAATTCAATAATTTCCTTATTGGCAACTTACGTTTCATGAAACGTTGTTTGCAAAGCAAAAGGATGCAAAGTGAAAATTGAAAACGCTCTGATGTCAAATTCGTATGAAAGGTCGTTAAGATGTCTAGAAACCAAAATATTTGAGATTATATAATTTGTAGTTGAGTCCTTTGGCTTACAGCTACAACTGTGGAAACGTTTCTCTCAGAAGAATTATATGACCGTGAAACTGATCTCAAGAGCATTTGAAAACTCTTCATTCTAGTCTATCACCGATCTTGAATATATTTCATTAAGTTAGAAAGAGTAAATCATAACTTTAATAATGCAGGAATTTCGGGCTCTGTTTATAGTGTTCTTACGCCGCGCCGCCCACACTGACTGAGTACACAAATCACTCTTCCCTCAAGCTTGCAGTGTTTCAAGCACTACGTTAACCTGAAGAACACCTCAAAGTTCAAATTAGAAAAGAATGAATAACGGAGGATATTAATAAAATTTGTAAGCTTGACGTCAAACTGGGAACACCACTGATTTAAAGGGTGAAGGCTAGATAAATCAATCGTCCCCAAAAATAGAACTAAATTTCCTTAGGGTTATTAAATTTTGTTTACTTTGAACCTTAAACTGTGAGGATAATTTTTTGAAGTTGAAGTGTCAAAATTCAACAAACGGAAAAAATATCAATTCAACGAACACACTTTAGTGGAAATCTGCAAAAGAATTACCCTAGCAAACTTCTTCTACGAAAGATTGGCCTAACAAATGGTTTTGTAAATCATTTCCAGAAATACAAAGACCATGTTATTCAAAGATCTACCAGTTTTAATCTACCACGTGAAGTACTGGACGATTATTAAATCCTGGACACTTTCCAGGAAAAAAATTTCGGCGGATATTTGGTCATATCGGGAGGAGAGTGAATATATCGAGATGTGGTTGTAGTCTACAGAGCCAAAACTACCCAACTAAAGGGTGATTTTTTTGAGGTTAGGATTTTCATGCATTAGTATTTGACAGATCACGCGGGATTTCAGACATGGTGTGAAAGAGAAAGATGCTCAGTATGCTTTGACATTTCATCATGAATAGACTTACTAACGAGCAACGCTTGCAAATCATTGAATTTTATTACCAAAATCAGTGTTCGGTTCGAAATGTGTTTCGCGATTTACGTCCGATTTATGGTCTACATAATCGACCAAGTGAGCAAACAATTAATGCGATTGTGACCAAGTTTCGCACTCAGTTTACTTTATTGGACATTAAACCAACCACACGAATGCTTACAGTACGTACAGAAGAGAATATTGCGTCTGTTTCTGAGAGTGTTGCTGAAGACCGTGAAATGTCGATTCGTCGCCGTTCGCAGCAATTGGGTTTGTGTTATTCGACCACATGGAAGATTTTACGCAAAGATCTTGGTGTAAAACCGTATAAAATACAGCTCGTGCAAGAACTGAAGCCGAACGATCTGCCACAACGTCGAATTTTCAGTGAATGGGCCCTAGAAAAGTTGGCAGAAAATCCGCTTTTTTATCGACAAATTTTGTTCAGCGATGAGGCTCATTTCTGGTTGAATGGCTACGTAAATAAGCAAAATTGCCGCATTTGGAGTGAAGAGCAACCAGAAGCCGTTCAAGAACTGCCCATGCATCCCGAAAAATGCACTGTTTGGTGTGGTTTGTACGCTGGTGGAATCATTGGACCGTATTTTTTCAAAGATGATGTTGGACGCAACGTTACGGTGAATGGCGATCGCTATCGTTCAATGCTAACAAACTTTTGCCAAAAATGGAAGAACGGAACTTGGTTGACATGTGGTTTCAACAAGATGGCGCTACATGCCACACAGCTCGCGATTCTATGGCCATTTTGAGGGAAAACTTCGGAGAACAATTCATCTCAAGGAATGGACCGGTAAGTTGGCCACCAAGATCTGATTTGACGCCTTTAGACTATTTTTTGTGGGGCTATGTCAAGTCTTAAGTCTACACAAATAAGCCAGCAACTATTCCAGCTTTGGAAGACAAAATTTCCGAAGAAATTCGGGCTATTCCGGCCGAAATGCTCGAAAAAGTTACCCAAAATTGGACTTTCCGAATGGACCACCTAAGACGCAGCCGCGGTCAACATTTAAATGAAATTATCTTCAAAAAGTAAATGTCATGGACCAATCTAACGTTCTCAAGCTCTTAAAAAATCACCATTTATAATTGATCGGTCACATCGAGTGAACTAAAACGTTCAAGCCAAGAAAATCTTTGAATCCCAGCCCTCAGGTTCGAAACGACAAGAAATACCGAACTTCCGCTACGGGGACCAGGGAGCTTCCAAAGGCAGGGAAATTAAAATGAAAGAAATTGTTTACATACACAAAACATGAAGCTTTTGAAATGAATACATTTTTTCGGATTCGGAATAAAAACTGCAGGTCCCATTTATCCCTAACATTACTCGAGAGTTGTAAGTCACTAGGTCTTGGTTCTCTACGAGCTGTTGAGTCATCTAGTTAATTCTTATTAATATATTTAATTTATATAAAGCGAGTTGCATAGAGTTTCTCAAACTAATTGATACCTCTAATTTCATAAAAACAGTTTTAAATAATTTCATGACCCACCATGTGACTTTGTTGTTAAGACTATTGAGATGTATATTTGTATAAAGAGTGAGTTTTTGAAACCAATTACGTGAAAATAAACAAAATTTGTCTCTGAACCATTGTGATAGTTAGTGAAGCTATTGAAACTTATGTACCTTGGGCTCAGTTGGCACGAAAGAGAAACTTTAAGAAAATCTTATCAAAACTTTAACAAAAACTTATCTGACTCCAACTCACACTCAAATTCATATAAAAATATAGCAGCCATCAAGTTCAAGAACAGAATCACCCTATACCTCTATCGTTTTTCTTATAATATATTTTAACTGCTTTTCTAACGCCCACAACACACCACACCCCACAAACTCTCCTTGTGTTCAAATAAAATAGATCTACTCTGCTATTCATTCATTTAATTTTTTTCTTGTTCATCTCATGGCCCATAGCAGCTGGTATTTTCGAATTGATTGCCTATCATCCATTACCGGAGACACGCATTTCCCACAATTCCGCTACATCTGGCAACTAGGTCGATACTTAACCGCACGTAACCAAAAATACAATTCGAATTTAGTTTTGCGAAAACTAAATATAAGTAGCGGCTTTGATGTGATTGCGGTTTTCTGTTAATCAATGTTCTGTCCATTTTTGACTCGACATCGAAATCGACGTGCCAAGCCATTTTCAATACGAATACCAACTTTTAACGTACCTCTAGCCTTTACCTAGATAGATATGGTATAGTGCAATCAAAAGCGGGGACAATTGCAATTGTGGTTAGAAATTTTGGCTAGTATATGGCTTATAGCCCCATCAGCCAGCAGAGGTAGATATTTAGTAGGTAGCAGTGGCAACATAAATTTGCAATTAATAGTGACCAAACAACCCTTTTGGCATCCAAATCCAAACGAACTACCAAACCAGTATGCACTTTGTTTGACAAAAGAAATTAAAAAAAAAGAAACAAAATAAAATAAAACTGAAATAGGTTGGTATATAAATGAACCACTTAAATCTAGTTTTAAATTTTTCATAAGATTTTCAAAGACCAAACAAAAGTAACACAAGCACAATCCTTTGGTAACTACATGAAGCATGGAGGCCAGAGGTATAAGGAGTGTATTTTTCTTCTTTTTTTTTTGAAAAACCCAACTCTGTTGTTGGAAATCATTGTGTCGTAGTTGTGACAACATAGTGTTCCCAGCGATGAAATTAGGGCAAAATACTCTGCCAGTTTGAATTCAGTACATCGCACAGTAAAGTAAGCAGCAACAACAACAGCAACAACAACTTAAACAACAACAACAAGACAGAAAATATAAGGGACAAAAGATTTCCAATTAAAATTTTTCCATAGTAGTTACCTATACATAGTAGTATAGGTAAGGAACACCCAATGGTTGGTATAATCTGAAAGCAGATTTTGAAGTCCTTCTATAACGTATAAAGATGGCAATGGAAGCAGCAACAAAATATTCCCAAGGATTTTGTGGTAACATAACAACAAACGGTTTACTATGTTTTACTCTTACAATGACAAATTGTCTCAACTAGAGAATTTTCGGAATGGATATGTACTGAACGACAAGCCAACAATATAACCGACCAACCAAACCAAATAGACCAACTGAACCCACCGAACCGACTGGCTGACAACAGTGACAACGAGGATATATAGTAATTGTACTGCAACGTACCTAAAGTGCAAAAGTGAAAAATTTCCTAATAAATAAAAGGGATACAAATTCTTTGAGTTTGTCGAAGAACGAAGATGTGTCGTAGAAACTTGTCGTTTAAGCTAATAATAAACCTCGAATTTGTCACAGAAGGTTGAAACACTTCGGGAGATGTTTTGGGAAGAAGAACTCCTGGAGTAATTAGATAACCGATACTGCTCCACTGAGTTTTTACTTGCGAAATATAAGAACTATGGCAAGTTTTGCATTCGCAAGAAGTTTTGAACTCGAGTTTTTAATCAAACCAGACATAACGATGGTAGAGAAGTCGAAAAAAAGTGGGTCCCGTGTATCCGTCCGTCTGTTTGCCGTCGCCACTACAGCCTAGGCCATTGAGTTCATTGAGTTCAAACTTAAAAGTTAAGGTTTTAAGCAGATTCGGATTAGGCGTTTTTAAAATCTTTTTATTAAGACTAAAACCAACAACAGTCCCCATACCAATTTTTCAGGTCAAAAATCAAAAATTTGAATATTCTAAAAAACGAACCGATGGATTTGTATTAAATTTTGTCCTTAAGTCCCTGGAGTTGAAATACGTTCGTACGTCCGTGATTCCGTAAGTCTGTACGTCTGTGTGTCCGTACGTTCGCAACCTTTTTTTCGTCGTCCATAGCTCAAGAACCAGAAGAGATATCGTGGTTTGTTTTTTTCCCATAACAGTATACAAAAAAAATGACAATTTTATTTAACCCTAAATATCTCCCAACCAAAAACGCTAGAGACTTGAATTAAATTTTATATTATGTATTGTAACGTTATACAAAGCAAGTATATTTTTGGGAAGAATCCAATAACCGGTTTTTTTTATAAATCAAAAATCCTTTTTTTATAATAAGCGCACACTCAAAGGGATATGTTACCCTTATTATGTAGACACAGTGTGAGCACTATCGGAAAGGGAGAGAGGGGTTGAAAGGAGGTGTCGGTGCACATTGGTTTTGAATTCCTGAATATTGCAATAGCTGGGACAGACAGAGTGTGGCAAGGCATTCCACATTCGCATAGTACGGCTAAAGATCGAATCTTTGTACTTGACAGTACGACCGAAGTTGGGCTCGAGGGTATATTGATGAGCATTCCTAGAAGCTCGAGTATTACAGTTGAACTGTTTAAGGGGAGGAATGCAACTGGCTATTTCACTAGAGCATAAGCCGTTAAAATAACGGTAAAAAAAGGTTAGAAAAGAGACCTTACGACGATGTTCAAGCGAAGTAAATGAACTTATGATGATATTATCATCTATCAATTTAAATGTTCTACGTTCAATACTATCCAAGAGGCTTGAGTAAGTTGCAGGAGCACCAGCCCATATATGGGAGTTATACTCAAGCTTTGGACGTATATAAGTCTTTTAGATAACAGCCAGATCAAAGGGGGAGAAAAACTTCTGGCATCGACTTAGAAAATCCAAATATCTTGTGGCATTTTTGGCGACATCGCGTATGTGATCGTTCCACAAAAGGTGGTTGGTGATACACATACATTTTGAGAAAAATTAAAAATGATAAGATAAAATTAGTTTGAACTAATATCTCAAATTTTTGAAAAGATATTTGAGGCAAAAATCAATTTTTACCAACTTTGATTATTTTTTATTTATTTATTTGTAAAAAAAAATGTCAATTCAATTTTTATCAAAATTTTACTTAATGTTGAAAACAATATTTTTTATAAGATAAAATTAACAATATCTCGAATTTAAAAAGATATTTGAGTCAATATTTTCTGTGAAATAAAATTAGTTTGAATCTGATTTTAAAAAGGAATTAAAATCAAAAATCTATTTTTACCAAATTTTAGTTATGATTATTTTAGGGTTGTATTTTTTGTAAGAAAACTGTCAATTTGTTTTTGCTTAATATTTCACCAGATTTCAAAAACGTTATTTTTTCGTTGCATACAATTACATTGGAAGGTAAATCATCTATTTTTTGTAAAATATTCGAGGTGACAATTTTTTTTTTCAGTTTATTTGATTTATAAAATCGGACCAATTTCTTTGACAGTCATTTTAGAATATCTGTACTGATACCCGTACTAGAAAAGATAGGGAATGCTTAAGGGAATGACATTAAAATTGAAGATTAACGGTCCATTCAGTGGGTTCTAGCTCCATGAGCAGTGGGAATATGTACATATTGGAAGGGCGATATAACAAGAACTTTCTTGTCCTTATACATCAATCATCGGTTAGGTTAGATTAAAAACTTGCAATGAAATTCGCTTGACTTTGATTTTCGTGAAATTAAGCTTCTACATGTAAATAAAGTAACGTGAGTTAGAAAGACTTAACTTAAGCCAGAATTTTATAGCTAAAGCTTTATAGCGTACTCTTTCTTCTATTCACAAGAAACAAATTTTTAGATAGAACTGTCGAACTTTAGTCACTGATAATAGGTACGACTAGCTAGCTTTATCTTGGTCCAAAACTGGCTTTAACTTTTTGTTTTAACTCACAAGGCTTATTGTTACACTTCATATGGCAGCTTAGTTTGACAGGTGTCAAATGATATCACAACTTAGTTGAAATCTCTTAATGCATTACCCTATTCTTGTTGTGTAGACCTATTGTCTAAATTATTCAAGTAGAGCCTTAAAACTTGTAGAGCGCTTCAATAAGCTTTTTTATTAAGATTGACAAATTCACTTTAGCAAAGCTATGGGTACTCGTAAGATGCATGATATGAACCTTTAAATGTTTATGTTTAAAATGATATGTTCGAAGTTTTGAGACAGACCAACCACCATTTAATATTCCCAATCAAAGTTAAGTCTTTATGTTTGTTTGCATTTATCTATGTTAAAATATTTGCCATGCTATATTCACCAGACATTAAAATTATGGAAAGTACACAAATAAAATTATCTTCCAATCGAATATTCGATTGAATTTTTCGATAACCTAATTTTCTTTTATTGACGATAAAGTTGAAAATCTTAAAATTGTTTTAAAGTAATCTTTAGGATCAGACAATATTACACTTTTTTTTAATAAATACAAAATTATATGTTGTACACAATTTAAAAATATGACGTACACAAAAACAGACACGTACTTTTTGTAATGTAGATACATTATTATTGGCCTTCTTTATTAAAAAAAAGAAAATGTTTTTGCTTGTCAAAATTTTTATGACCAATATATTGTTTTATTTTATACGAGTACATACCTAAACCTTACCTACTACCTTCCTTTACTTTGGCCAATTTTTCAATGAAAAAAAGGTACTCATCAATATAGAAGCATAAAACATAAAAGCAGTACAATAATAAAGGTGCTTTGGTGGAAGGAAATTGTTGCCATCTTATAAAGAGGCTCATAAATCAGTCAATAAATATTTAATAGTTTAATTTACTTCCAGTTGAAAATCTATTGGCAAAACCTATCAATCTACCGCACAGTTTACTGGAACGAGTTTCTTTTGTTATATTCTTTATGTATATAATATACTCAACAATATTAAATGTATATAAGGATCTTCGATAGGTACTACATTATTATGGGATTCTTTTTTTTATTGATAAGATGTATTTTTATTGAAGGCTTTGGCAGTAGCTTTGGTGGAAGAGGTGGTGAATGAAAAGCGTGGGAAAATTGTATGAGATGTATAAAGGTATGGTGATTTATTGTCACCTTTAATACTACTCAGAGTATGATTGATTGCCTAAACCGTTTTATTTTATACAGAAAAGCTTCATTGGTAATATTCGCAAGGACTCTTCTTTCATAAGAATATTAGTTATTAAAGATTTTTTGTTTCTAGTCTTGCTATTGGCTTCTATGGGTTTAGTAATTTTCTTACAATATTGGAATGTTAATTTGTACAATACTCAGAAATGTAATTAAAATAAGATAACAATGAACATGTATACAACATATCTCACTTAATATTCAGAAACAGACCGATATATAGAAGTAAGCAAAAGTGAGAGTTATGTATAAATCCAAGAAATCCTGAAATGAATAAAAAAAGTATGAAGGTGTAATTTATCGTCTCACATACTAAATACGTGAGTGCGATACCAAACAGCCCCAAAAAATCGCTTCAAATGTCAAATTGGAACGAATTAATTTATAAACATGATATTTTTATAAACCTTAGATATCCCATGCAAAGTTTTAACGAGTTTATAATTAAGCTCATTCATTTATTCCTGATGTGAAGTTGACAGAAAAAAACAATACCCTGTCGAAATTAGGAAGTTGATTCTGGAAAAAAAAGATCGAAGAAACTGCGAGCTACAAAATTTCCAACGAACTAAAAAAAGTATCAGTGAGTTCGAAAATGATTCAGTAAATAGATTTCTGGAAAGTCGACGATAGATGCTTCTACCGAAAACTTCTTATGGAAAGCAGCAAACGTTTAAAAACAATACAGACTCAAAATCTGCCATTAAACTCTAAGGATGGAAAATTGATCGGAAATCCGAAACAAAAAGCTTATATCCGATTTGTAACAAATACAACTGAAGGAATGAAAGATGCGAAATTTCTTTTGTCACGCTTAAAGAAGTAAGAAGCATGGGTCAACCTAAGTTATTTAATAAAAATCACCAATGTCATCCATAGCCGTCTAAAACTCAGATTTGTAATAAACGCAAGCCTTTAACTAAGATATATACTGCATATATTTTTGGTAACAAGGTAACCCACTAACAGAAATGGCATCTTAGAAGACGAATATCGCTTATACCAATCATGGGAAAACAATATAGCTACTGAAAAGTATCAACAAAATAAAAAAGAGAAAGAAAGAAAGACTTATTCCGGAAAATCACATTGGATTTAAAAATAAACATTCCACGATAGACCAAGAACATAGAATTGGGAATATGGTGGAAAAGGTACTTGAAGAAAACAAATATGCTCGGCTATATTCTTAGATGTTGCTCAAGCCTTTTTCAAAGTTTGACACATGGGACTTAATGGGACTTAAGTACAAACTACATAGTAATCGTTCCAGTCAATACTAAGAAATACTGAAATCTTATGTAACAAAGTGACTCTTTAAAGCACAATACGATCGAAATTACTTGTAACTAAAGATAAGCCGGTGGTGTACCGCAAGGAAATATCCTAGGACCAACATTGTATCTTTAATGCAAAAGTGATATTTCGGTGGATATATCAATGCAATTATGGCCACTTTTGTTAAAGATACTACAATATTGGTTCCAGACAGATCAGTTGCAAAAATTGCAAAATGTTGCCGATAATAGCGATAGGTAAGAACTCTTCCCCATCTACAAGCTGAAAATTAAATTATTATTTCTGCTACACCATCTTGTATCATTTGTTCAACTATCACAAACATAAAAATATCCTTTACCCGACCGTTGAACTTGTCTAGTTGTAGAGGCTGAGTAGGGTCAAGGATTCTCGAGAATTTATCTCCAGATGAGTCCTGAAACCAAAGGTCGCTCACATACCTTCACCCCTCCTTCGATCACTTCCTCTCCCACATAGGAAGCGAAATAGCCGACTATTGTTACCTTCTCATTTCCTACCCACCTGGTGAAAAAAACATCCAACGAACCCCTCCTTCGACTCCTCTCTTAACCAAGCTTATAATCAGTCCTTCTATCAGTGCTAAACTGCCTGACTCCCTACCCTCTTTCTCCTTCTCTCAATCTATCTCCCAATTGGGCTGGATCTATGGTGTTACAACACCCGTGCCTGGCTGAGGGCCCAATTAAAAAAAACTAGCTCAGTCGCTAACGACCTGGCGATCTTCGGATTAACCAGCCTTATCTGTATACACGGATCTTTGTACAGAAGGACCACCCCTAATCCGTTCCTCGTGGTATTCATATGAACAACTTTAAAACAATACAAAATTCAAAGACCAAACCGGCCAGCAGTACGAAGGCAAAGTTGTCTGCAGCTCATCCCTCTTCCACTGGGGCTGACATAGCTATGGACACTCACAGCGCTGTTGTCGCTAGTTGAATATTATAATAATCTGGTAAAATTACCTTCTTCTTGTAGTGAGCCAGTTGTGAAGAACGGCTCCTCTACTACCACAAAGAGTAAACCTCTCAACTCATCAACACCACGAGAATATTTACTCCCTAATTTCAGCGATCGAGATATCACCGCTCAAGTCTGGAAACAGCCAGAGGAACATTCTGGCTGGCGTCTGCGTATCTCGGCCACACCACCTTGGCCCTCTACCTGGTGACACCCTGGAGAGATAAACAGCTGAAGCGAAAATGCTCAACATCGGCCTCATCATCGGAAATGATGCTCAAAGTGTGGGGTAGCACGGATATAAACGACAGGGGTAAGTGGAAGATTGCTCTGAAGCATCCAGGCTGCGCAAAATCCTCTCCAAAAATCCAATCATGCCAAGCTGCTTGAAAAACGCCTCTGACCAATTCAAGCGAAGAATCGCTCAACTTGCTACTAGACGTTCACTTTCCTGGTAGCTCTAATATTATTAATAACATTGTACCAAATAGTTGAAAATGCAAGTTTTCTAATACCCATCCTGAAAAACATCTTCAAGGGATGCCTTAATTTGGCATACATCTCGATGTCTTGGAGACATGTTAAAGTCGTTTTTATTAAAAAAGCTGGAAAATCCAGCCACATTAACCCTAAAGACCTAAGGCTTATCATCATTCCTTCTCAAAACTTTTGAACGTTTGATCGATATCCACTTAAGGGCAAGTATTAATAAGTCCCTCCTTTCAAAGGCTCAACACGCCTATAACAAAGAGAAATCATTTGAAACGGTTCTACACAGTATAGTATACGTACAATCGAATATTCCCTCCATCATAAAGAGTACACCTTAGTTGTTTTCTTAGATATAGAAGGTGCATTTAACCATGTCGACACATCTGCAATTGCACGTGTATTGACATCTCTGAAGATAGATAAGTCGATCAGCGAATTGAATAATCAGATGCTTATAAGCAGGATTATCAATGCAAAACTGGGCAATTTTACTGCACAAAGGGGTGTCAGCAGAGGTACGCCACAATGTGGTGTCCTATCCTCTCTCCTCTGGAACTTAGTAATAAATGAATTACTAATTACTCTAAAAAGAAAGGGATAAAGAGTGTTTGCTTATGCGGACGATGTTGCTATTGCATAAACGGGAAAACATCCCAATATACTTACAAAACGCTTTAAATAAGCTCACCAGATGGGCCAATCGGTGTCGACTAGGCGTTAACCCACAAAAACCGACCTTGTCCTCTTCACAAGGAAATACAAAGTCCCACGCATGTACCACTTAAATTCTCTGAACAAAGCAAAATACTTGGGTCTCATTTTGGATAAGAAATTAAGTTGGAAACCTAATATTCAAGAGAGAATAAACAAGGCCACAGTAGCCCTGTTCCCCTGTAAAAAGGCAATTGGTAATAAATGGGGCCTACAGCCCCGCGTCATAAGATCGATCGTTACTTATGGTGTAGCGGTGTGGTAGACGGCGCTAGATATAGCGACAAATCGCGATAAACTCAGCAAAGTCCAACGAACAACCTGCCTGTGTATGGGAGGAGCTCTTCGCCCTACACCCCCCGCCTCACTTGATGTTCTGTTCCATCTAATACCGTTCATTTTCAGCAAGCAACGGCCGCTAATACAGCCATAATGCTTCAAGCCTCCTCTCTGTGGATCAATAATGGAATTGGCCACACCTCTATTTTCAACTCGTTCAGAACTATAAACAGTAATATTGACTACACCATACTCAATCCTCAGTTTAATAACTATAGCTTCAAAGTGACTATACCTCCCAGGTCTTCTTGGGAAAATACGTCATTTTTAAACGATGATCCTATAAACTTTTATACTGACGGATCAAAAACGGAGGATGGAGGCCTATACTCTGATAGACTAAACTTAAGTCTCTCCTTTCTTCTACCCGATCATTGTAGCGTGTTCCAAGCTGATATCCTGGCTATAAAAGAAGTCATATCCTGGCTTAGGGAAAACGTTTTATCAACTTATGATATACGCATCTTCTTGGATAGCCAAGCTGAGTTAAGCTGATCAACTGATCCACGGACCATACTTTGGTCTAAGTGTGTTGTACTTCCCAACCAACAGCCACTTTAACCTAACCTAACCTATCACAAAAATTGATTGTGAATTTTTTAGATCTGATAGGTGAGATTAGCCATCCTAAATAAATATCTGTGTCTATTTAGATTCAGGTTCTATGTCAAGAATCGTAATATCTACCTGTGGTAAGATGTCATCTTCGTTTCGTTGTTCTTATCCAATTCATGAATTAAATATTACATCAATTTGTTTAAATGAATAATTAGTTACCTGAAATTAAAAAAAAATACAATTTATTAGTCAAATGTTCGATAAATATAATGCTTTTTACGTAAAAATCATAATTTAGAAATAATATTGATGTATAGCACTTTGAGTTTTTATGTTATGACGTTGACGCTTCATCAAAATGTTCTTTATTCTTTTTAAAAGTTAAACATTTATGTATGTTTCCCTTTTTCAAGAAATCTACCTTACATTTCAAGGACGAGAATTGAACGAATAGTTAGTTAAGTAACCATTAGGTGGATTTATAACTCTCAACTATTCCTGCATGCGAGTAATTTTGTCAGGGATAGAGGGGACCTATTGTTTTAAGCTGAATAAGTACCGACAAATATTATTTACTTTGGAAAAACTTTTATATTGTCAAAATCAGTTCCGACAGTTGTCATCTTCTCGTTTTATGATAATTGATTTGATTTCAAGGAAAATACATTTTCTACAGTAAGAGAAACACATTAATTTACCGGATTTACGGAAACGGCTATTTCTGTGCAGAGAAAAGACTTCTTGACTAAAAAAGTAGTGTAGTATCGGCAGATGTAATTGTTTTCAATTTTCTACAAAATAGTTTCTAAAAATAATAAAGTTAAAACAACACCAAATATTGGGTTTTCCAATTAGGACTTGACAAAATGGAAGCATGATAAAGTAGACGAACAAGCAACTTCTGCAAATTATACAAATTTTGTATAAATTTTTTGTCGGTAACTGCAAAATTTAACAGCTTAAGCTCCAATAATGATATAGGAATTTAGGATTCTTTTTGTTCTAATTCAGTGTTCTAATCCCAGCACGGTTCTTCAAAAATACCTTCCTCGTCCACCTTTTGGTGTTTTCAACCTTACGAAAATGATGTTCGGTCTATTCCATTAAAGAACATTTATTTTAATGGAAAAATTTGAATCTACATATTTCCTGTGTGATGTACCGTATCAATGACACTACAGGTTGGTTGAAATATCAAAAATATCGCTGTCGTTCAGGAGTCCGTATCACACGATCCAAATCATTCCCAAGAATTGGACATCGCTCAGACTACATTATGGTGTATTTTGCCTAAGGAACCTAGTCTACATCCCTACAAGAACAAGCTGACTTGAGAATTGAAACCGTTGCACCCTATGAAGCAACGAATTAGGGTCTGGAGAAGTTGCGCTAAGTTGATGAACTTCATAGAAGAATCATCTTCAACTCAATAAGCGTTATCGCTCCATTTTTAAATTTGAACCGAATTAGAAAATATGGACTTCAATAATATTTGGTTTTAACAGAATGGGTGCCACAAGCCACAAAACACATCTTAAAATCGATTTATTCAAGAGTAAGTTTGATGATTGTATTATCTCAAGAAATTGTCAGTCACGTTTGTGCGATTTAACACATCTAGATTATTTTCTTTGAGACTAAGTTAAGTCATTAATGTATGCCAAAAAACCAATGAAAAAGAGTTAGAAGAGTTCGAAGAGCTCAGAGCCAACATTGAATGCAAAATACCTGCAGTTTCCACCCAAAGATTTGATCGGATCATCAAAATTTGGCTCCAATTAATAGAGCTAAGCTTGCTTCCTGGTAGCCATTTGAATTAAGTCGAGTTTCATTCATAAATGTTTTGTACTTTAAAAAGATATTAAAAATTTAAAAATATTTCATATGTTTTGCTTCTTATTAAAAAAAAACAAAGTTGTCAAGTCACTTCTTGGTTGACAACCCTTTATGCGTAAGTTATTAAACCTATTAACTCTCAAGAAACAAATATTAATGATCGAAATTCTTGATAGTTCATTTGTTTTACAATCATTTGTTGTGTATATATTTAGGCGTGAGCTATGTAAACAAATTACATAAAAAAATCATTCTTAAAACATTCAAAATATAGGGCATTTTAGAGCCTCTGCTTTTCACGAGCTATCATTCTGAATAGGCTATTTGAGATAAGGTACATTCAAAAACTTACGCATTTCTCAACAATACTAAGCCTTTAGTGTTGTTGCTGATGATGGTATTACCTATTTCACATGCATGATAAAACTTTGAAAATTCACATAAGTCTTAACTTATCTACTTCATTTTTACTTTAAGGTCTTAATATGTTTGTTGTTTTCATTTAATCTTACATCAATGTAAATTGATGGAGCGTGAGTTTATGCGTTGCAAAAAGCCCATTGAATTTTATTTTTACTTTTAGTTTTCAGCAGCACCTTGTTTTCTTACACGTTTTGTTTAAGTTGAAAGGAAAGTCCTTATCTTAGGATTTTCAAGATATGAAAGAAAGAAAAAAGTAAATGGTCATATTTACTTGTTATCATCAGTTGTAGAGGTGCTACGTAGAAGGTTTCTTATGATGAAAAATTATATACAAAAGCAAGAAGTACCATTAGAAGTAATTCTGCTGCTTCCATTTTGTCCATCTCATAATGTCACACACATTTCTAAACATGTTAAGAATATTACTTTCAAAAAGGTTCTTAAGTGTATTTAATAATGTAGAGTGATATAGAATGTACATACATATGTAGATATTGTGCTGGGAAAGCGTTTCGGGAAAAGCAATAATAATTGTTATTGTGTTATCTTAAGTTTTATTGTATGTTTTTCTTTCTGCTCGAAGAAGGACCAATCTTAACTTAATTATGTTTATAGATAACCTCAGGAAACATAATGACAATATTTCTTGAAATGAAAGTAAGTTCCGTCGATAGATAGACTCAGACTATAGTGGAGTGAAATTTATACGTACAGTAAGAATAAAGAACAAAGGTTTTGTAGAACGTAAATAGTATCATGCGTTATTTATACTTAAACAGATACCTTACTAGTCCCTGAGCGTTTCTCATAAATTCCTAATGCTAAAAGTCAAATTGGTGACAAAGAAAAGGGGGTAAAAATTGGTATCAAATAAATCTTTGTTAGACTATAGTTCACATGTGTAATACAGAGAGTTAGAAAGATAGAGAGAGAGGGGGGGGACAGAAAAAGAGTATATTTTGTTAGCTATTTGCAATTGTTCATGGTAAACATAGAGCCCTGGGAAATTCTGCAAAGTGCGCTATTGCTTTTTTAAAAAATGTTCTTCACATTGTTAACCTTCCACTATGTCCTTTCTACCTTCGTAGAACTATTGAAAAGCTACGTAAAAGGATTGTACACTGTACACAATGAGATATATTTATTTGTGTATGTAAAAGATAACATGAACTAAAAGTAAACGGATAGTTTTGAAGCAGCTCACTGTACCAATATATGGATGAGTAGAACTTTTGTGTGTGTTAGCGAAAGGATATTCTTGAAATTGAAATAAACAAATGCATCATAATGTAATGGAGTAAATAAAAACACAGGAACTTCAAACTATTTTGGTCTTCAAATGTTGATTTTATAATCTCTCCGTCTCTTAAAATATGGGAATTTCTATATAGAGGTACATATTCAACTTATATCATATCATAAGTCAATGTTTAAATTAGTTTTTAATCTTTTAAATCTTGCATTTATGGACATTGTTGTATGTGTGTATTATAATATAATTTATTGCAGAAGTTGTTTTGTCGCAGCTCTTTTTTGTAGTTTTATTTGGGACCAGAATTGTAGCTTTACTCCGGTACAGGTAAATAAAGTTAGCAACATTTAAGTTTTTAGGGGGGGGATATTTTTATTATTTTTGTTTCTTTTTAAATTAAAGCTTACAATGAAATATATCCCTAATTAACTGTCTGCATGTGGAACGAGGTGGTCTTTCTGATATCTACCTTTTCTATTTAAAATTAAACCCTAAGACCATAAAACAGGTATTTAGGCCGGCCAAGGTTACCATTATCAAGTGCAGATTGAAGCCACCAAAACTGTGCAATGCTTCCGATGGAAAATTAAATTGTTGGTCGCAG
Organism: Eupeodes corollae; assembly: GCF_945859685.1. Taxonomy (NCBI): domain Eukaryota; kingdom Metazoa; phylum Arthropoda; class Insecta; order Diptera; family Syrphidae; genus Eupeodes; species Eupeodes corollae. The sequence continues at coordinate 155,163,531 of NC_079147.1, forward strand.
ATATAGCTCCCACAATGTAACCTCGAATTAATTTTATCACGAAATTGTTTTGGTTCGAGCCCCGTTCTGTAGGACCTCGTTTGAATAGTAATGAAGATAAGAACATTCGGATGTTGTGTTTAAGCCGGTATACAGCATCGTAAACACTGCCGCTCTATCACCCGAAACTTCTGAATCACACATTGAAAAACACAATGCAGCCATAAACGATCACCGGTAGCATAAGGGCCATTTAGCAAATACCTTCACTTTGGAGTCAAACCGACTGAAAACAGCTGTTTCGTCAAACCGAAGACTTCTCCTTTAGCTCTAGTCAGAGCGTATCCAGTCATCTTAATATCACTGAATCTTGTTGAAATCACGCTGCAAGAGAATTCTTATAGTCCCATCCCAACCTTTCGGCCATTCTATACACAATAAGACCATCGGTGTGAGCAATTACTTTTGGTAGACTACCTATCAGATCGCTGGTGTGAATGCTGAAGAAAATCGGCGAATTCACAGCTCTCTGTTGAAGACCATTCTTAATTTGGACAACAAACATTCTACCGTTAAGCATATCATAAAGCATATACAACAATGGCTTGCTTATGCCAAGCTTGCTCAATTTGTAATAAACACTTTCTTCTGTCAAAAGCCTTTTCTAAACTAACCAGATCAGCAGCGGTGCATTGTTTTTTGAATTTATTGAATTGGATATCAGAAACCAGTTTAGACGAAGAATGAATTTTGTCATGACCTGCCTTGAACCCTAACGATTTCTCCGGAATTATTTTGTTGTCCGTAGCCCACTTAGTCAGAGACATATTGATGATCTTCTCGAAATCTTTGCTGATGCTCAGAAGAAGACTTATCGACCGAAGATATGACAGGTTACCCTTCCCAATCCAATTAAGGGTTTTTTTTATAAACCAAAAAAACTGAAAAAAAATTTTGTGCAACGAAGAATAATGTGTTTGACATCTGATAAAATTTTGAGAAAAATCTAATTGACAATTTTTTTATAAAAAATAAAAACTCAAAAAAAAACATTACTCAAAATTGGGAAAAATTGAATTTCGACTCAAATATCTTTTCAAAAACTTGAGACTAAGGCTTCAAACTTAGTTTATCTTATTAGAAGTATTGTTTTCAACGTTCAGTAAAATTTTGAAAAAAATTGGACATTATTTTTTACAAAAAATAAAAACCTAAAAAAAATTAATAAAAATTGGTAAACATTGATTTTCGACTTAAATACCTTTTTAAAAACTAGAGATATTGGCTTCTAACTAATTTTAACTTATAAGAAATATTGTTTTCAACATTAGGAAAAATTGTATGAATAATCGAATTGACAGTTTTTTTTACAAAAAATAAAAACCTAAAGACTAAAAATTATAAAAGTTGGTAAAAATTGATTTTCGACTCAAATATCTTTTCAAAACTTTGAAATATTGGCTTTAAACTACTTTAATCTTTCAAAAAATATTGTTGTCAACTTTCAGTAAAACTTTGAAAAAAATCGAATAGACAGTTTTTGTACAAAAAATTAAAAACCTAAACAAAAATTTAACAAAAGTTGGTAAAAATAGATTTTTGACTAACATATCTTCTCAAAAATTTGAGATAATAGCTTCTAACTAATGTTAACTTATAAGATATTGTGTTCAAAATTCGATAAAATTTTGAGAGGAATCGAATTGACAGTTGTTTTTTACAAAAAATAAAAAACCTAAAAAAACAATACTAAAACTTAGTAAAAATTTACTTTCGACTCAAATAGCTTTTCAAAAATTCAAACTTATTTTATTTCACAGAAAATATTGTTTTCGATATTCAGTATTTTTTTATAAAAATTCAACAGTCCGTTTTTTCATAAAAAAATAAAATCCACAAAAAATAGTACACAAATTTGGTAAAAATTGATATATAGCCAAACTTTTAAGCAAGAAAAATCGGCAGAAGGGATGGGAAGTTATCAGTGTGGGTCGCATCCCAGCCTCTTTTTTATTTTATTTATTTGAAAATGAGCTAGAGATCGATCTTAATTAATAAAAAGGGACTTGATCCCGTTTGCTTGGCGATTATAACAGTTGCCAAAAAATCGTCACTAAACCGATCGCCATTGTGTCATTTCATTTTGAAGGTAAGAGTCTGTTTTCCAGGTCGTCGTTGGGGCGAATGCTAACATTAACCTTTTACACTCTCTCGAATCTTCAATAATGTAAAAGTCAAAGATGGCTTTTCCTGCATTTATTTGCGTTGTTTTCAGTACACCTCTGTTCTCTTCAGTTCTTCGAAGTTTGATACACGATCAGTCATTTTTTTTCCAGAATATCTTGTTGATTTTGCGAAACATACTTGGGTCACTGGTTAGTGCGATGGACTTAACTCAGAGTGTCCGTAGGTGACCATTAACTTAGTTGTAAGTTATGGATAATTAGTCTAGTTTTATGAATTTTTGTCTAGTTTTAAGATAGGTTTAAGAATGAATTAATAAAAATAAATTTAAAAAAAAAGTGCGATTTACTGTCATGCTAAAGGTCTTGGGTTCGATCCCTGCCTATGACACCTACATTTTTTTTTCACAGGTACTGCCTCTTGCGAGGATTTGAAAAATTCCCCAAGAGTAATTCTTGTCATAAAAAGTGCTTTCTAAAATTTGCCGTTCGGATTCGGCTTAAAACTGTAGGTCCCTTCCATCCCTGACAACAGTACTCGCACACAGACATGGTTGAAAGTTGTCAGTCACTAGGCCCTAGTTCTCAAACCGACTGTTGCGCCACCCAATTTATTTATTTATTTAGTTATCCTCAATCGACAGATTGATATTTTTTATTGACGACTTCAGTGTCCTAATTTCCAGGTCGATCATATCTTTAATTCGTCATTAAGCCTTGTCTTGGACAGTGTTATTTGTACTTACAAAAGACAATGCCTTAAACGAGATTATTTGGCATTTTATTGTTGATATGTGGACTCAATTGCTACAAAAAGTAATTGAAAAATTTGAATTCTTCTGGGCTGAAATTTTGTGGAGCTAGCTAGAGCGCGTTTTATTTCTTGTTGAAAAACAATAGTCTAAACAAAAACAACCTTTGATCAGGGAGTGTATTAATTTATGAATTTTTCTATCAGGTCCATAGCTTCAAAAGACGTAGTCTTTATAGTCTTGCAAAAGTAGGACATCGATAGTTTTTGATTTTATAGCTCAAAAAGTAATAATGTGTTTTGTAACAACTATAGAGCGTATCTATTTAATGATTCTGTGAGGCTTTGATGTCTCATTTTTACCCCATTTCTTTCTTAATTTCCAAAACAAGATCTAGAGGATTTAAAATAATAGTTAAATAAGAAAATATATAAGCAAATATTACTTAAAAAAACATAATGGTGTGATATAATGGCTATGATAAACTATTTCAGAGAATGAAATCATTCCAATTTGAACTTAATTGATACGGAGTAGTTATGCTTATAAAAACTATAAGCTTTGTTGTAATCAAAAAATTTACTAGAAATAATAACTTTAAACTTAAAATTAAATTGAATTTTGGAAGCCAAAATGCACAAATTTTACTGCACTGCTATAAACTATAGTATAGGGTAACTATGCTGAAAGTTTTTAGTTGGAAATAGAACACCGAAGGCAATTTTGGGTTAACTTTTTTTATTTTTTATTCTAACCACTGAATATGTAGTGTGCAATAACACCCACTTATATAACATTCACAGAAACAACCCCCTTGGGTTTTGTTTTTAACCTTTAAAAAAAGGGAAATATCATCCGAAGGCTATCTTTTTGAAATTGAAATAAAAGCTTGTGGGTTTTAATTAATTTTTTTGTAATAAGTATTAAATTTCAATTATAAACTTTCATTTAACTTAAAATAAACCACATCACGTTCATATGAGTTAGATCTTCAATATTTGACGCTTTTCTTGATAGGCCAAATGAATGGTAGTGGCAGAATTTGAGTAGCCAGTCAAAAAAGTCAATCAAGTAAATTAAACTTTTAAACTAGTTTAATAAATTCTCGTTAAAGATTACAATTACAAAAAAAATTCATCAGCCAACAATATTCAGTGATATCAAGATATCAACTTGACTATAGCACTTATGTGGCCTAAGAACCTTCTCATTGAACTGAAAGATGAAAGATCTAAAAGAAAGGGGTTTGTTCGTAGATTATGGTATAATGATGTATAGATTTTCAGGTGCAACAGATTACGCTTTATTTGTTGACACTTAGTTTTTCAAAATAACAAACAATATATATAATAAACGGTGATTTTTTAAGAGCTTGAGAACTTTTTAAAAAAAAAACGCATAAAATTTGCAAAATCTCATCGATTCTTTATTTGAAAATTTAGATTGGTCCATGACATTTACTTCTTGAAGATAATTTCATTTAAATGTTGACCGCGGCTGCGTCTTAGGTGGTCCATTCGGAAAGTCCAATTTTGGGTAACTTTTTCGAGCATTTCGGCCGGAATAGCCCGAATTTCTTCGGAAATGTTGTCTTCCAAAGCTGGAATAGTTGCTGGCTTATTTGTGTAGACTTTAGACTTGACGTAGCCCCACAAAAAATAGTCTAAAGGCGTCAAATCGCATGATCTTGGTGGCCAACTTACCGGTCCATTCCTTGAGATGAATTGTTCTCCGAAGTTTTCCCTCAAAATGGCCACAGAATCGCGAGCTGTGTGGCATGTAGCACCATCTTGTTGAAACCACATGTCAACCAAGTTCAGTTCTTCCATTTTTGGCAACAAAAAGTTTGTTAGCATTGAACGATAGCGATCGCCATTCACCGTAACGTTGCGTCCAACAGCATCTTTGAAAAAATACGGTCCAATGATTTCACCAGCGTACAAACCACACCAAACAGTGCATTTTTCGGGATGCATGGGCAGTTCTTGAACGGCTTCTGGTTGCTCTTCACTCCAAATGCGGCAATTTTGCTTATTTACGTAGCCATTCAACCAGAAATGAGCCTCATCGCTGAACAAAATTTGTCGATAAAAAAGCGGATTTTCTGCCAACTTTTCTAGGGCCCATTCACTGAAAATTCGACGTTGTGGCAGATCGTTCGGCTTCAGTTCTTGCACGAGCTGTATTTTATACGGTTTTACACCAAGATCTTTGCGTAAAATCTTCCATGTGGTCGAATAACACAAACCCAATTGCTGCGAACGGCAACGAATCGACATTTCACGGTCTTCAGCAACAATCTCAGAAACAGACGCAATATTCTCTTCTGTACGCACTGTACGCATTCGTGTGGTTGGTTTAATGTCCAATAAAGTAAACTGAGTGCGAAACTTGGTCACAATCGCATTAATTGTTTGCTCACTTGGTCGATTATGTAGACCATAAATCGGACGTAAAGCGCGAAACACATTTCGAACCGAACACTGATTTTGGTAATAAAATTCAATGAATTGCAAGCGTTGCTCGTTAGTAAGTCTATTCATGATGAAATGTCTCTTTGACACCATGTCTGAAATCCCGCGTGATCTGTCAAATACTAATGCATGAAAATCCTAACCTCAAAAAAAATCACCCTTTATAACAGCTTATGTCTATTTCCATATATAATTTAACAACTTAGTCGGGTTTTTTACAAAAAAAAACTATATTTATTACGTAGTTTAAAATTACGCAGGGAAATCAAAGATTTATTTTATGCAAATCAACTTTAAAACTAGAACAATAATTGATACGGAGAAGCAATAAAATAGACAAAAATTAGTTGAAATAAATTGAAAAGAAATACTGTCGAAATATTAATGTTCATCTTGAGTTTTAAAATGAAATCATTGCAAATTTAAAGACTAATCAACCTTTTGAAAATATATGACTGGCATGTCTACTCATCGTCTTCTTATTGTACTCTTTGATAGCTCAAAAACAAATAACAAATAGTCAAACATACTCGTAGATGTGTTTATAATGCATTCATAACCTATTACTATTTATTTTCATAATTTTCACGTTCTTCAAAAGGCAGGCGTTAAACTTTGCAATATTGTGTTAAGGAATGACTTGTCCTTGTTTTGTCCTTTAAAATACAAAAGATTTCAATTATGAAAGCATTCACTTTGAATTAACACTTTATCAACCATACTATCACCACACCTCCGAGCTCCATCACCATCAAAGAGCTTGAGTTTCCTCAAGTTCAAGCAAAAACCGAGACCCGAGAAGCTACGACACGGCGACGACGGCTCGCACCTGACGGGCATTATAATAATAATAATAATAAAGTGTGTATCCTGTACCTACATACATACTCGTACTTATTTAGGTACTCTGTTGTCGTTGTATATGATCGATGATGGATAAGCGTTAAAGGAGGAGGACTTCTAACATGACATTGCTATGGTTTTCGGAACTCAAAATTCTGGTTTTGGAAATTGTTTTGTGAACAAAAGGATGCTGTTCATCCAAAGTTATATCAAAATTTATATATGTATATACAATACATAATAGAACAGTATATACATAAATATATACCTACTATGTATACTTAATTATGAAATTTGCTTGCTTCCTTTAATATAATTGATATTTCTTCAGATTGAGCTTTATCAAAAGTGTCATTTTTCGTAATTCTTTTGCTTATAAATCGAAAACTGTATAAAATGGCAATGAATGAAAATTATGTATATTGTGATTGTGATATATTTGAGCCATCAATATTATGTATCTGTGTGGGATGGTAACAATATGTCTGGTGGCATTTGATAGACTATACACAAAGTATCTCTTAGTACCCTCATTTTTATGTATCTACAATGTATGTATATGTATTCAGTGACAGAAGTAGGTTATTTCATTTGGATAAAGGTATTTTCAAGCTAGAATGGACAATATTAAGAATTCAGTTTTTTTGTTCTCTAAATAATGTACATATCTAACAGTGACAGACATACCAATTTTTGATTTGAACACAATGATTGGAAATATATTTTTGACCGAAAATCCATTACAATGTGCTTTCTTTATTTGAAATTCACACTCATTTACTTAATATGCATTAAGCTTTTGATCTATAAGCTTAAACAGATTTTTCCAATTGAAGGTTTAAGTCTAATGTTATAAGAAAAAACGAGAATGGGATGCGACCCACACTGATAACTTCCCATCCTGTCTGTCGATATGTCTTACTTAAAAGTTTGTAAGTTTCCGTGTTTTGTAAAAAAAATGCCAGTTAAATTATTCTTAAAAACTTTAAAATAAACAACAACAAATTTCCGTGAGTCATTTGTTATAAGACCTCAAGAAGTTGATGAAGTATATTTTCATAATCTTCACACTTTTTCGCCAACTAGCTGTAGTCACAAACCTGTGCTACAGAGTACTGTCCTTGATCTTTTATCTGCGTTGAATGATGACTGCTCAGCCGGTCCTGATGGTATTCCCCCCATAGTACTAAAAAAGTGTAGTAATGATTTAGTTGAACCCCTTACGTTCTTATTCTTTCTCCAAAAACAGGCAAATTTCTCAGTATATGGAAGAAGTCATTTCTAACACCAATTTTCAAGAAAGGTAACAAGGCGGATATAAGCAACTACAGGCCCATTGCAAAGCTTTCTTGCATTCCTAAAGTATTTGAACAAGTTGTTTGTGAAAGCGAAGCATATTTTAGTAAAAATATCATTTGCGAACAGCAACATGGTTTTGTGAAAAAAAGATCAACCGTTACCAATCTCCTCACATTCTCAAACATATGTTCAAATGCTTTAGAACAAGGTTATGAAGTTGACTGTGTATACACTGACTTTTCTAAAGCTTTTGACCAACTTAGCCACGGAATTATTTTATTTAAACTTAAGGCTCTTGGTTTTCCACCTACGAGGTACAATTTAGAAATTGTCATTCTGAACCTTTTGTTGCTCAATCTGGTGTTCCCCAGGGAAGCCATCTTGCCCCTTTTCTGTTTATCCTGTCTATTACCGATGTATCGTCATGTCTACGCTCAAGTGAACTTCTCATTTTTGCTGAAGATATGAAGATTTTCAAAATAATAAAGTCCACCCTTGATCGTATTCTTTTACAAGCCGATATTGATGGTTTCACATTTTGGTGTGGGAAAAATAGCCTTTTACTCAACCATTTAAAATGCCAGACGATAACTTTTACTAAAAAACTAATCAGTAACGTACTAGACTACTGTATATCACAGCAAAAACTCTGACGTGTCTCCACATTTAAAGATTTAGGTGTTTATTGCAGTTCCAACTTAGAGATACACATCACATTAATTTTATTTTTTATTTTTATTTTATTTTTATGCTTGGTTTTATAAAACGCTGGGCAAAGGAGTTCAATTATCCCTATGTTACCATTTCTTTGTATAATTGCTATGTTCGTCCTCATCTTGAATATGCTTCGCAGGTATGGACTCCCTATTACGAAATTCATAGAAAACGTATTGAATCAATCCAACATAATTTCATTCGCGTTGCCCTAAAAGGTCTTCCTTGGGAAGATCCTTATGATCTGCCTCCTTATGAACATCGTATTCTTCTTCTTCAAATGCAATCTCTCCATCAAAGGCGTGTTAATAATGACTTAGTATTTTTTCATCAACTCATTAATAGTGAAATTGAAGCAACTTTTTTGCTATCTTGTGTACATTTGAATTACCGAGACGGAACCCATCACTTACGTTCTTTTGATTTTATACATATTGATTTCCATAGAACTAACTATGGCAAGAATGAAGCTTTAAGTCGAATGAGCATTTTATATAACTTAAACTGTTCATCGATAGATTTAAATTTAAATAAAGTGGGATTAAAATCATTGTTTAGAACCAGTGCTCCACTATCGTAAACGTTCTCATTTTATTTTTTGTTCTGTAATAGTTAAATGCTAATTTTGTTTTGCATTTTGTGCGTGTGTAAGGCTATACTTGTATTATTTTTTACTAACAACTAACACATACACTTATGATGAGCCTCTGATCGTAGTTTGACGATTGCTAGTTTCTGAAATTCTGAAGTGTAAAAAAAAATAGTTTAATTTCAAAATCTATTTTTGTTAACCAGGTTTTTAGTCGAACACTAATTTTTAACAATTTTTGTAGGATTTCTTAAAAGTTTTTATTCTTTATGCAAACAAATACAAATCGGATGCATATGAAGTTGTTTGAAGTCAATATCTTTTATAGTTCACGAGATATCCAGATCCGAACATCAATTTTTACCAAATTTGCGTTCTATTTTCTTGCAGTTTTTATTTTTTTTAACGAAAAAAAAAACGGACTGTTGGATTTTTATAAAAAATGTACTGAATGTCGAAAACAATGTTTTCTGTTAGATAAATATTTTCTGTTAGATAAATAAATTTGAAGCCAATATTTTTACTTTTTAAAAAGATATTTGAGTCCAAAGTAAGTTTTAGTATTGTTTTTTTTTTGTTTAAGTTTTTTTTTTGTAATCCAATTATTGTGAATTCGATTTTTTCTCAAAATGTTATCGAATGTTGACAACAACATTTCTCAGAAGATAAAATTAGTTTGAAGCCAATATCTCCAGTTTTTGAAAAGATATTTGATTCTTAAATTAATTTTTACCAACTTTAATTAATTTTTTTTTTAAACTGTCAATTCGATTTTTCTCAAAATTTAATTGAAAGTTGACAGCAATATTTTTAAAAAGATAAAATTAGTTTAAAGTTGTATCTTAAAGTTTTGAAAAGATATTTAGAAATTCAATTTGAACCAACTTTATTGAAGATTGTCCATTGGATTTTTCTCGAAATTTTACTGAATGTTGACAACAATATTTGTTAAAAAATTAAAGTAGTTTAAAGCTAATATCTTAAAGTTTCGAAAAGATATTTGAATCGAAAATCAATTGTAACTAACTTTGTATAAAAAACTGTCAATTCGAATGTTCTCAAAATTTGTCTGAATTTTGAAAACAATGTTTCTTATAAGTTAAAATTTGTTTAGGAACCATAATCTGAAATTTTTGAAAAGATATTTGAGTCGAAAATCAATTTTTAACAACTATTATTTATTATTTTTCTAGGTTTTTAATTTTTGGTAAAAAAAAATGTTTTATTTTGCTCAAAATTTTAGCATGTTTTAAAAACGTTATTCTTCGTTGCATACAATTATTTTGGAGATAAAATCGTTTTTTTGTTATTAAAATTTTCGAGGTGACAAATATTTATTTTCAGCTTTTTTGATTTATACAAAAAAAGTTAATTGGAATTGTTTCTAAAAATTTATTTGTTTGGTATCACGTTACAATATATAATATAAAATTTAATTCAAGTCTAGAGCCTTTTTGGTTCGAAATGTTCACCGTTTTTTGAATTGCTAGAGTCCTTTTTTTAGAGTCCTTTCTGCATTAGTATCTGTATAACAAAATTTATTTGAAGTCGAAATCTATAGGGAACTTGAAACGTGGAGAAATATTAAAATTTTCAATTCGACAAATCGGAACAACTACAATAGCTTCCTATGGGAAGTTAACAAAATTGTTCTTCAGAATGGTGATGTATTTCACTGCAAAAGAAAGGTATGCTTTTAACAATGGAAATGATATCAGCCACGGCTACAGTACTATATTCATTGTTTAAAATCCTGCTGCGGATAGAAATTTGAATTTTATTCGAGTATCGAAATAAATGTCGGCTTTTTCATTTTTAGACGTTGTGTTGGTACGTTTGATACCTCATTAAAGCTAAATGGATATGTTCGTAGAGTAGTGTTCAACATACAAACTACTATAATTTTATTTTGAAACTCAAGATGAACTCTGATATTTTGACAGTAATTTTTTTCGATTTATATCAACTAATATTTGCTTATTTGAATGCTCGTAGTTGGTTTTATGCTGACCACTCAAATTTTTTTTTATTTTTTAGTCGTTACTTCCAATCAAGTGTAGTTTGACTATCTTTCAGAATAAAGCCTAAAAAGTATATTGGGAAGTCTTAAAAGAAAGATAGAAACAAGATATCAATTCAAATCTTACTTCTCATTCTGGTTCTCAAGGTTGCTAAGCATAAAATCAATCTTTAAGTTTTCTACGAAACATAATCGGTTTTAGTTTAATTGTAAAGTTGAATCAAAATATTGATTTGCTTTTGGTAACTGATTCGACTAAGTTTGTTTAATTATACTGAAATAAAAATAAGCTTCAATATTGTTATTTTGCAAAAAGTTAGCGTCAACAACTATTGCGCTATCTGTTGCTAATAGCTAATATTTAAACATAATTAGACCATATTCATAAAAGATCAAATTATTTCGGATATTTTTTGGCAGTTTGTTAATGTCTCATTTGTGGAACCCCCAACAAAACAAAAAAAATGTTAAATCTGGTGTCAAAATGGGGTTCATCATTTTCGAAAGATCTTTTTATACAAATCAGATCATTTTGATCAAAAATTTGAGCAAAGCGGGTCTGTAGGAGATGTGAAAACCCCAGTGCATGCTGGTACTCGTACTGTAGAAAATATTGCTGCTGTTCACGCTAATGTGGATGAGGAGCCGTCCACCTCAACTAGTCGTTGTGCGCAACAATCTTACGCTCGTCATTGTTAAACATTATACATAAAGACTTTCATTAACACGCTGACAGGCTACAATAGACTTTAAGTACTGAGGTCTCTTGACTACTTTAAGGGGGTATTCTGGTCTAGAGACATGAATTTTAGGTAATTTTTGAAGTGCTGTAGAAAAAAGCAAGCAACAATTTTACCATACATTTTTTTATACATTATTTATTCACATTAGAAGCATACAAAAAAAATAAAAAAGTAAAAAAAAAAATAAAAATTCCGTTAGTGCGTCTCAAAAATTTGGTGCGTGACCATACCCACGATTTTAACTCTCCTAGAAATCTGAAATCAAAAACTAAAAAAGATTATGAATCTACAATAATGTCGCAATGTCTGGAACTACGGAAAAGTTACAAACATTTCTTTTTACAAAATGGCGGCTGTCTAAAGAAAAATATAAAAAATTTACCATTTTTTTGAACATTCTTCGATTTGTTAAAAATATTAAAAATGAAAATTTGGGGATGGCCGTAGTTCCGGACGTAGACAAGTCCCTAAAGAAGAATCTCTTAAAATTTCAAGTAAATCGGTTCGGCAGAACCTGAGAAATCGTGGGTATCAGATTCAAAAAGACAGTTCTGAGAAAAACGCGTTTAAAGTACCCCATTATGTCTTTTGTTCTATTAGTTGCAGCCCAACCGATTTGGATGGCTGCTCAGCAAAATACTTATTTCTCCGAAAATAATTTGAATTTGGGAAAATCCTCTCGTAGACATATTCTTAAATAATTAAACTATGAAAATATGAAAAGAAAAAAAAATCGATTTTTTTAATTTCTAGACCAGAATACCCCCTTAAGCGTCGTCAATGGTCAGGTCAGTTCCTGTGAATGGTGTACGCTATCGTGAGATGATAACGAACTTTTAATGGTCCGAAATAGAAAATATGGATGTGGACGATATGTGGTTTCAACAGGACAAGGTGCCACTTTTAGAGGCTCTAAAACCCTCATTTGAACAGACGGTGTATATGTTTTGGTCAAAAATCGTTACTATTCGTGAGTATATCGCCCTTGATACTTTAAAAGACTTCTAGACTATAACCGTGATAAAATACACTGTGATCTTAAGAAGTTGCACCACAAAATACTACAAGTAAATATATCAACAAGTAGTACCCGTGGCATGATTGTTAGTGCGTTGGACTGTCATGCCAGAGGTCTTGGGTTCGATACTTGCCTATGCCATCTAAAGTCTTTCCACGGGTACTGTATCTTGCGAGGAATTGACAAATTCTCCAAAAGTAACTCTTGTTATGAAAAACTGCTCCTCAAATAAGCCGTTCGGATTCGGCTTCAAACTGTAGGCCCCTCCATTCCTGACAACATTACTCGCACACAGTAATGGTTGAGAGTTGTAAGTCACTAGGCCCTAGTTCTCAACGGACTGTTGCGCCACCCAATTTATTTATTTAAACATATCAACAACAAGAAATTAAACACATGGTGTTGAATCATAACCTACAATTTTAATCCCATAAAGTTTGACAATCTTTCCATGAGTGAAGACGAAAGGGCTCCAAAAATCTCTTCTCTTAGCACATTCAATTCAGGACGATAGCGTTTGATGGCTTAAATCTAGATCCAGAACCTTCAAATTTTGACGAAAAGCAAGGTAAACCCAAGTCGAAATATTTTAAATGAAGATTAGTTTACATTAACAAGTATAGGATCGAGGAGAACAGGCAGGGTGACATTATATGTACTATGGAACTTTTTTCACGTGAAGTATAAATAGTTGGCGCTCTGTAAAAAGGTCTTGAGTCAAAAAATTGCATTTCAGGTTTTTGATTTGGTGTAATAACTTTTCTTTGTGTCTTTCATTGGATACTAACAACTTGAGGCTAGAACAACTATACGAGTATTAATTTAGTCTTAAGATTTTAAGACAAAAAATTCATATTTGTTTTGTTATTAACGTCTTATTTTCATTCATTACGACAACGCAATGAAATTAATGATTCATCTTGATGGGAAATTGGTCCTAATTATAACACAAGGATGTCGTATTTATTCTGTGTAACAAAAGTTAATGATTTATTGTAAATGAAATATCTAAAAATGAATGTTTTTGTAAGAAACACATGATTGCATTCTTTCGTAGATCATTTAAGATTCTAACCAGAAAAATTGTGATCCCTTGTTGTAAAGTCAAATCGTTCTTAAAAATAAAAATGAACGAATAAGTATTGCGGTAGAATAAATATTTAACTTTATTAATTGAAGTAGGCAAATTTCCAGTATTCACTTATAAAGAATTGCATTCGAAAAGTTGATACAAAATAAAGCGAGGTTGACGTTGGGCGCCCGAAACATTGGTATCAATTAAAATAATAATCAAAACCACATTATCATGAAGAACGTATGTTATCTTAAGTAAACACAATAAGTGTAAGTGTTAAACATGAAGACATAAAATAATTGTATAAGGGATCTTATTTCCCCACTTTTCAAAAGCTTCCGAAAGATAAATGCTGATGTAAATACCCTCGGGTTGACAATATTTTCAATCCATTACCTTTCATTATTCTATTCCATCTATCTAATTGTTTCTGTAACCTATTCCGTTAGTAATATAAACCTACTTAAGATTGCATTTAAAAAAGCTTAACTCTTTAGAGGTCTTAATAATAATATAATCAAAAAGAGGAACACTATACAATAATAGTAAATTAACGAAATAATTCTAAGATAGAAAAGGTTCAAAATAATTCCATATGCAGGGTGTAATTTAATAAACTACTTTTATATAAACCCTTTCTATGCTAAGTATATACTCGTACCTAATCCCCTTAAAAAGACCCTTATGCAATTTAATGGAATAACTTAGGTTAAAAACAAATATAGATATGCGGGCTTACATACAAATACTACATACCTTTAGCAACACTAAAGTAAAACCCAAAAAGATAATCCTTTTTGAAACATACAAAACAATCTGGTTTTCTTAATTACTCTTGAATTTATTTTGTTTCTATGAATTTCTGAGTAGGAAAATATTTTCCTCCTCTTATAATAGTTATAGAAGTATCTCAGTGTAAATAAGTAATTCCAGTTAAACAACTTAATAATGTTAATTTTATCAGTATACCTTTTCAAAACAATGTGAAGCGAAACTTCAAAACTCTTCAGAACTTTAAAACTGACTTTAAAGTTTCTGTTGTTTTAAAATAGTATCCATGTTATTTATGTTTACAATAATTAATAATGTAATCCAAAAAATACAACAAAACAAACATTCCCTGAGAGTAAGTATGTAAGTACCTGACAAAAGATATGTGGATCTTATTTTCATCATTGTTGTCCTTGCAGTGAGTATTCCATTCAGTATCACCATCCACCATATGAAGTTTTGGAATGCTTCCATTTTGTAAAACAACAACACCAACCACACGTTTTTTTCACAAGTTTCGATTTGATTTTTTGATTTTTCAAAAAAAGGAATATGTGTATCCTTTTTTTGTTAAAATAAAACAGACACTAGAACCTCCTTTTAACAAAGTGCCACTTGACATTGAAATCAAAAATAACCGAAAAATAACACATACGAGGAGGACTAAGGACGACAAGTAGAACTATACCCCGTTATAAGACAAAAAAGTAAATGGTTTCGATATTTATTTTGTTTGCTTGTGAGTTGATATTTAATAACACTTTTGATGAAAAATTGGAAACGGAAGAGACGTGATGAGATTGGGAAGGAAAAAAACATAAATATTTCCACACGGCAGCATCAATTTTTTCTTCCTTTTTTTGGATCAGAAAAACATCTCTCGCTCTTGTTAATCACAAAAAGGATATTTTGTGTTGTTTTGTATTGTAAACTTTTCTACCCCACTATAAAAATTAATAAAAGCTTTTTATCAAAAAGAAAGGATATAACCAAAACCACCACCACCACCGAGACCGTTTATTAACAGAAAAACAATAAAAAGCTTTTCTTAGAGCCGCCGCCGCCGACGAAGAGAGATTCACATTCGATGAAAATTACGAACGAGAGCATAAAGGACACAAAAAAAGGATGAAACGACTACGAACTTGACAGGAATAATTGGAATATTAGTAATTTTTTCGTCTTTTCGAAACACAAAATCCAAAAGAATATGTTTTTTTTCCTTTTTAAAATTGAATGCAATTTTGGAATTCTGTTGAAAGGATTTTATTTAAGGACCTTGAATTGAATTCACATCGTTTTTGAATTACTATTAGTCACAAAACAGTGTAGTTAAATCGATTGTGAACACACTTTGTTATATTTTTTTTTAGAAAAAGAAATTGGGGAGTTTGAGAGTATCTATGTGGTTTTCTTTTTTTTTTTTTGAAGAAAGTCACACACAATATGTGCACGATTTTCCGACTGCGCTGGAAATATTTACGTCCGAATTAATATAAAGTTAGCAGATAACTGAAGCTGTGCTAAGGCATCTTAAGCTTTATTGTATTGTATCAATGTGGTGTGGTACTCATATCAAGCTGATGATGATGGAATTTTGTGCTCTCTTTTGGCTTTCGGAATGTTCTCCGTTTCTTGAGTTGATATGATGTTGTGTGTACCAAAATGTTTATATAATCAGTGCTGTTGTATTGAGACTTACAGGATTTTCTTTTTTGTGTTGAACATTTCTACTACTTCTTAATTCAGCATGAAATATTGTAGTTGAGAAAAAATGATTACTAACAATTTTAATTAAAACCTTTATACACTTTTTCATTTATTTAAAAGTAATTGAAGGATTTCAATTGCTAATTACATGTCATTGATAAATTTTAAATACTAATTGCAAATTAATTACACAAATGTTATTGAAAACAAAAGTGCAGAAATGATTACTTGTTCTGTAATCATTACTTTTCCAGTAATCATTACGCAAAAATGTAATTGAATATTATCTTCTTCAATTACATTTAACACGATATTACAAAATAAATTTCTGAAATGCTATGTTATTTCTTTCATGTACGTTGCTTGGATTTAATAAAAGTAATCAATATTTCACAACTCTGCTCTGTGAAAAAGGCTAGAAATCAATAAAACTTCAAATTGGATGTTCTAGGAGGCAGACAAATAAGTTCGATTGGACATACTGAGTATTTAAACTTAATAATGAAATTCTTCAGTTTTTGTTTCATTTTAAAAAGTGAACTCTAAAGACTTTCCATCAAATTCTTGATAATTAGTCTTCATGCTTTGTGGTAGACAAAATTAGGTGTTTTTTGCTGTCCCACAGACAGAAGCATATTTTTTTTAAATATTAAGATCTCCTGAATTTGAACTTTGCTTTTAAATTTTGTTATCACACATTAAAACCACCAAAATTGGGATTTTTAAGGCTAAGTTAAGACTCAAAAAATACTAAACAAATATTTTATAATGATTTTTGAAGTACCAGTTCACCTGTTCTAGAAACAATTTAAATCATTTTAGTATCTTATTTAGTTTTTGAAAATTCAGACTAGTTATCAGTCCTTATACTTGAAGATTTGAGCAAACTTTGAGTTAATTTAGAGCAGATATTTCGAATTCAAACTCTAATTCGATCTATTTGCTCTTGTTTTATAAATATCCGATCTTAATATTATTGTTACATTTTTAAATACAGTGGAATCTCGCTAACTTGAACACCTACGAAACGAGGCCTGTTTAAGTTACTGGATTGTTCAAGTTACTGGAAAAAATAAAAAAGTCTTAGTTTTTAAACGTTTTCATTATATTATTTTAAATGTTAGTAATTGACACAAAACACAATTGTATTTAAACCAACTTTGGAAAAAAATTTGTTATTTTACATTGCTTAGTTTTCTGCAAAACATTTTTTAGCGCACTTTCTCTGAGGTTTTGGAGTACTGTAAATTCAGATGATGTTCTGTTATTTTGACTGGCCCAATCGATCACTTTATCGATTGATTCGATGGCTTCGGTGTCAATTACAATGTTTTGCACCATTATAACATCACCCGGGTCAGATTCATTTTCCGAATCGATGTCTTCATCTTCAACACCATCAGGAACATCTTCATCGCGTAACCATTCGTTTACTTCTTCTTCGGTGTAATGCTGTTGGATTGAAAAATAAAAGCTTGTTCATTAGGTACCTACTGTTTTGTACTTAAAGTCAAAAAATGTTACCTTATTATTGTCTATTTGTTCGAGCAAATGTATCAAGGGTGCTTCTTCCCCATCTGCAATCAAGTTTTCCCTCCAGCGTTCTCTGACAGTAGATAATGGGATATCATCTTCGTCGTTAAAGAAACTGTTATCGAAATCATTAAAAATGGGGTTCCAGCATTTTTCAAGAATTTGAGAAGTTACTTGATCCCACGATTTTGACATCAATGTAATGGCTTGGCGCAAATTGAAGTTCTTTAGGGCAGAAATTATATCTTCATTTTTGTTGGCAATGACCAACGACAGCAAGTTTGACTTATAATGCAGCTTCGTAATTCTTATGCCATTTTGATCCATCGGCTGAACTAACGAAGTGACATTCGGTGGTAAGAACATTGTGCAAATGTCTCCGTTAAGATACCTTAACTCTTCTGCCGATGGATGGCATGGAGCATTGTCTATAATCAGAAGTGTCTTAAGTGGGAGATTTTGTTCTTCGCAGTGTTTCTTTACTTGAACTACAAAGCTCTTGAAAAACCATTCCTTGAAAATGTATTTTGTCATCCATGCATTCATAGAACTTTTGTATTCTATTGGCATTTCAAAATTTTTAAGACACCGTGGATTTTTTGACTTACCAATGATCATAGGAACGAGCTTGTGGGTACCTGTGGCGTTAGAACCGAGGAGTAAAGTCACTCTTTGCTTAGGAATTTTTCCTCCAAATGCACTTTTTTCATTAAACGACACATGGGTTTTTTTGGGCAACAACTTCCAAAACAGTGCAGTTTCCATCAACGTTGTAAATTTGTTGTGTTGTCAGTTGAAGAGCGGCGATTTTATCTTCAAGTTTTTTTTTGAATGGCTCAATAGGTCCTGGATCAGCAGCTAATTTTTCTCCACTAATAGTAACCAATCGAATACCGAATCTTCTCTTCCATTTCTGAAACCACCCAGAACTAGCATTGAAAGAGCTACCTTCTTGACTCTTATACTTTATAAACAACTGTTTGGCTTTCTCTCTTAAAATGTTTCCGCTTATCGGAACATTTCTTTTGCGCTGATTCAGGAACCATTTGTAAAGGATCCTTTCCATTCTTGGATGCTCAGCTTTTTTAATTGTGCACATTTTGCCTGGTCCAGAAAAAGTATTCGCGATCCTTGCTGTGATTTGTTTCTCATTGCGCTTTATATTGCATATCGTACCTTTTGAAACACTAAATTCCTTTGCACAAACCGTAACGCTTTTTCCTTTCTTTATTTGTTCAATAATTGCTGCCTTTTGTTTAAGTGTCAACATTCTAATTTTTTGTCCTTTTTTTAAACCCATTTTGAATCTTTAAACAACTTAAACTTTAAACTTAATTTCCAAACACACTTCAAAATATTGCACAAAATTTACTGGAAAATTTTATTATCACGTTCCTGCTTGCACAAAACTTACTGCAAAATAAATAAAATCTTAAACACATACAAAATAGCAAATTCCGGGAATTCCCCTTGGATGAAAAAACAGTTTACAAACGTAGTAACCTGCAATGAGGAAATTCAAACTCCTGTTGATATAAAATTTATTTGTTCAAGTTATAGAGTCCAAAATTTCTTAATTATTCAAGTTATAGAGTCAGCAATAAAAAAGTTTAAGGTAAAGAGCCTTACAAATTGCCTGTTCAAGCTACAGAGCAAGTTATTGGACTGTTTAAGTTATCGTATGTTCAAGTTAGCGAGAGTCCACTGTATATTTAAAAAACCTGATACAATAGAATTGCTTAGCCAACAGATTCGTTACAAGAGCAAAACTTACTTTCAAACCGTTTCGCCTTTGCCTGTTTATTTTTGTAAGACGGGTGAAATATAACAACTTATAAAGATTACATGAAATAATATTTAAGAAAGAGATTTTAGATTTGGAAAACCATCATGAATTTTATCAAAAAAAAGCTACTCAAAAAGCTTCATATATGTACGTGTTTTTTAATTAATTTTAAAAAATAATTTCTAAGAACCTGACCTGATACATGAATTTTAAAGGCGGATTTAAATTAAAGCTACGATAACTAATTGGGAAAGCGAAATTTTATTCCCTGTAAGAAAACCCTGTTGACCAGCGATTCGATCTGAGTTCCTCTTACCTACTTGCTGGTTTCGTTTTGACATAGATCAATAACTCAAATCAGTCCTATACAACAAAATGTCTGGATCATATAAGAAACCTTAAGAAGAAACATGTTATCGACCAAATAAATGATATTACGACATATCTTTGCACCAATATCCATTGATTGTAACGTGACCGTCATATTCATCAATAGAACATCTTAATGACGACTCCGTCAATAAAACCACGCCGTAGCTTTATTGTGAAGTAGCGTTTAACTAAGGACATGAAATGATTATTTGCCATGTTCACGAATCGACTTAAAATCTTAAGTAAACGGTATTCATTTTTTTGCATTTAAGTCCTTTTCTTCTAAGTTAAAACTATGAGTTTAACAATAAATGTAAATGTCGAAATTTTACAAATTTTTCTTGTGAACTAATCTAAAGTGACCTTTCGTCAATTAAAAATACTTAAAACACACAATAAATTTCATGTTTATTAAAATTATTTTATATAAATGAAAACAACAGATGACAGCACTGATGTTCCATTTTTCTTATCTCCGGATTGGGTCCAAACTTCAATCTGAAATCTGCGCATCTCACAAAAAGGTTAGCATCAGAGCAGAGGGTGTTTATGTTTTCTTCCAGGAAGACGACAAAACAAGAAGAATACAAACAAAAAATCAAACAAACAAACAAGCAAAATATATAAAACTTTTTGAGCTTTTTTCAAAGATACCACTGCGCACTTCCTCTCGATAAACAATATAGTTTTCCAATGCTATAATGGAATGATTTTCTTGGATTGGATGGATGAGGACTGAATATAAGGTTTGACGTTTCTGAATTGAACATAGATTTGCATTTATACATACAGATATAATTTATTATTATTTTTTTGATTGCCGGTCATTTGTTTTGGTCGATTAAAAAATAAAACAAATAAATTTTATGATTATGTACAAATGTACAGTATATACACATTATTTAGTCTTATTTATACTTTAAAGTTCATCAAACTGATAAAGTTTGAAATTAAAATATTATGAAATAAAAAGAAGCATTTTTAATTGCCATTGAACATTGACATTTTTAATATACTTTTTACAATTTTATTGAAATTTTATTAATTGAGCGTACGAAAATGTGTATTTATTTTTAGTGGACAGAATTTTCATTTTTTCATAGACTGATTAAAAAAAAAAGTATATAATTCCAGCTTTGTATGTTTTTCTGACGGGCGAGTGTTATATTTTTATAAATATTGTCACTTTGCTTGGATGTTTATTTTAGTTGACAATTTCAACAGGTGATTGAAAGAAGTGTTTATCTAGATGTCCTCGAATTTAATTCTAACACATAATAACTTTCAAACAAAAATGTAGACCGTTTTGAAAACCGTTCAAATGTTTTTAAGAAATGGTCTCAATCATGATTTAAGTATAACTGATTCTTTTTTTAACTTCCCATAATAAGTTATTGTAATAAGTCCAATTTGTGGATTTAGAAATTTTGACATTCCTCGATTTTTAAAGGTCCTTAGAATCCAAATCAAAGTTTTCAAGATAAATGTATCTGTGTGAAAAATTAGGTTTGTACTTTTGTACATTTTTACCCAAAATATTTCACAACTCCACAACGCTACTGACTTCAGTAAATTTTATATTATTCAATGTGATTTGATACCAATATAGTATTTTTTTGAAAAAAAAAACATTTGACGGTTTTCTTTTTATCACTTAAAATATTTTTCGAACAAGAAATTATATTATCTCCGAAATAATTTTATGCGACGACTCTAACACATGGGGCCTATTTCACCAAACACTTTTCACTTTGCAACTTTCCAAGTTTTTGCCTGCTTCACTATTATTTCATTTTTTTTTAAGATAACAATGAGTCTTCTAATTTCGTTGTTTTCTAAACTTTTCCAATCGTATAAACAGACAATTGGAAGATATAAAATTGTAGGCAATTGTCAGCCGTTTTTTCTAGCAATAAATTGTCTAATATTTCGATAAAATCAACTTACAATATAAACGGACAATTTCCATTTGATAGAAAATTAGCAATTGTCAAATAGTTGCATGCTATTGGAAGACTTTAGCTTAGCTTCACAAGCATTCCCGCTTCGGACCAACTAATAATGACTCTTTATTTCTTGGCTACGGTTTAAGCAACATCATACAAGTCCATGTAATATCTGTTCCGCATTACATTTAACACAGCCACTGCTGAATGACGTAAACATGACGTTTGCGGCTTTTATATGCCGTCTGCTCGTAGCTTGACTTCGTCGTATTTAAAATATTTTTGTATCTATGAATTATTTTTCAACAGCTTTTCAAAAGAAACATTTTTTTTCTTATAAACTATCAAATCCTATTGAAGAATAATTGCTACAATGTCGATGGATTAAAAAAACCTCTACAAAATCAGATATTTTTGAAATCGAAATGAATCAATGAGTTCTTCGGTAAATTCTTTAAAATTTTAAAAATAACATGTGTCCATTGTCTTGTTAACTATTATTTACTTCCAAATTTTCAAAACAGTTCATATATCTACTTATTCAGGCCTATCACGATATCCATAGTAATCGGAAACTTTTACGATTTTTCGAAACCCCGTTTCATAAAATCCGTCAGTAATTCAAAATTGTATGTAATTTTCCACTACGAGCGTATTTGCTAATAGCTTTTTTTTCGGCATCCATAAGAATATTCGATTACGATGGAATTCGTGATAAGGCTGTTTAGTTTTCAACAACTTAAAAAAAAAACTCTTATTGGTAAATAAAAATTTCTCTTTGCATATTACTGAAAATATTTTAAATTTCTAAACATGCTCTGGAAATTTTATTGTTTGGTGAAACAGAAAAAAACAGAAAAAAACTTTTCACTTTTCAGAAAAGACTTTGCTCTTTGCAAATTTGAGTTTTTCGTATTTCGATGAAATAGGATAGCTTTGAGTAATGTTTTTTTTTACAAAAAACAAGAACCTTAACAGAGTACTATTATTTTAGGTAATTTTCTGATATTTCCTGATTTTAATAAAGCATTTTAGGTAAGAGTTGATTATTGAAAGTAAACCTGACAGATGGGAACCCAAAGAAAATGTAAAGCTTTTAAATGATTATGTTAGAAAATGTGAAATCAGCTATCAGCTGTTAATTCAAAAGGTTTCATCATTAAAAAATTTTAATTGAACTAAAACAAAAGTTTTGGTGTATTTTTTTAGTAACAAATTTGACTATCTTACTCATTTTTAATTTTGGAAACAAAATATTCAATGATTGGAACCAATGATAACTTAATCTGGCCCCTAACAGAAGAGAATGCTCATAGAAAAATCCAATCGGTACTTTTATGAAAAGGAACTAAAAACATAAAAAAAAATGCTGCTAAAATTGATGAAAATTGGTTTTTAAGTCAAAATTTCGCGAACAAAAACAAATATTGAAATCAAACTTATTTCATTCTATGCAAACTATTGCTTCTGCCGTGTAGTTAATTTTTTAGAAAAATTAAATTGAGAGCGAAACACAGACTTCTCAGGAGTTCTTCCTCCTGAGAGAGCATGAAAAGGTTGCTATGTTAAGAGGTTCAAAAACAGAAATGAAGTTTGAAAGTTCTATAAGCAGGTCAAACTAAATTCACAAGTGCATGGACCTCAAACCAAAGGTTGGAAAGACGAGAGTAGAAACATCATAGTAGAGCCACAGTCAATGCTGAGGATATGGAAGGACAACTTCTGCATACTATATAATGGTGACGACGAACCGAATTCCGCTGTCAGACTGGATGATCCATTGAACATAGACGACAAAAGCCAACAATCACGTCTTCCTGACTTAGACGAAGTAAAGATTGCCATATCTAAGCTGAAGTCTAACAAAGCCACTGAAACAGATGGCTTGAATACGGAGCTCTTCAAAGCTGGAAAAGCTGCAAATAATTTGGTTAGGAGTATGCACCAACTTATCTGTAAGATATTGTCAGAAAAAAGCATTCCGTAATATGTAAACCCCATCTAAACCCCATTGTCAACAACCTGATAGGTCCTTATCAATGTGCTTTTAGACCAGGAAAGTCCACAGTTGATCAAATATTCACATTGCGGCAGATCTAGAAAAAAAAAAACAAGAACATCAAATCGACATCCAACATCCAACATCTTTTCATCGATTTCAAGGCCGCATATGACATCATCTACAGGGACGAGCTGCATAGAGACATGTCTTGTTTTGGCATCTCTGCAAAACACTTGGGATTTCTTTAACATCATCTTTAAAAGAATAGTGCAGAGCTCTCACGTCAACCCTAGAGGAATTATTTTTCAAAAGTCTGTTCAATTACAATCATAATATGCTGACGACATTGACATAATCGGAATAACTCAACATGATGTCAATGGGGCTTTTGTGAATATTGAGGCAGAGGCTGTAAACATGGGTTTTATGGTTAATGCGGACAAATCAGAGTACAAGATGTCATCAAGAAAGGACTTACAACACCCACGAGACGTCTCATTCAAAACGTCACCATCGACAGACGTAACTTCGTCTAGCTATGAACGTTCCGCTATGAAGCGCTAAAATCAAACGAAGAATAACTCTTGATAACTTTGGGCTAGGGAAACAATTGAGTAGCAGCAAAGCCCTTTTTGAGGGCGCTATATAATGGCGCCTGACGTTTCCGAGTTCAGCCATAGGAATTCAATGCATGTTATCACAATGAAGCTTTGACCTCGCGTTTCGTTTGATAATCGTAAGGAAAAGAACGTAATGTTAAGTAATGTGACTCCGAACGGGAGCTCTAGTTCAAATTTGCTGAACATTTGCTTTGTCTGACAGCCCAACAGCTTTAAACAAAAATCAACGAACAAGATACATTTGCTTTTGGAGGGATTCCCATTGGTTATTAGAAACTCCTCATAGATTGAGCTCCCAGCCCCACCGACACTTCTCTCAGTCTGCGCTTCTTCTTGCTCCATGAGCTGAAAATACCCACGATGGGCTGTGTAAGCTACTTCCGTGATAAATTTATTTTTTCCGATTTCAAAGTTCACATTTTTTACTGCACAAAAAATCAAAACAAACTTTTGAGAAAAAAATACCAGTTGCTAATGACAGAATTGTCATTTTAGAAATGTCATATTGGAAATGTCATTCAAAGCAAAGCCGAAGCTGAAGTCTGTTTGTGTTTCAGCCATAGGATCCTTATCATCCCCGTCCTCCTATACGGTGCAGAAGCATGGACTATGACTAAAACAGATGAAAGCACTTTTCGAGAGAAAATTTCTTCGCGTGATCTACTGTCCCGTATACATAGAAGAGGAGTGGAGAAGGTTATTCCACAGTCTAAAAGCATGAACGAAAAATTGCCTGCGTGATGTCAAACACGTAAAGGTGGACGAGCGCAATAAAATGGAACGGCTAGAAACACGAACATTAAGTCTGTTTAATAGATAACTTGGAGTCCTTTAAACAATCAATTTGAAGAGTAAAATACAACACGGTATTTGAAGAAAGCTTCCAGATCGCAATTGAAAAGCTGATGAGCTCGAAAAGAGACATTTAATGCCACCTTTGTTTGTGAGCTGATTGAGAAATCAAGGTCAGCAAACAGCTCACACCCGTATGTTATTATAGGTAGGACAAGTGCTTTTACCAGGTTTAATTTAATATGGGTAGGTAGTACGGATCTAGTAAAAGATAGTCCTCTAAGTGAAGCATAAATCTTTGACACAACTGTATCGACATGGTTATTCAAAGTTAACCTGTTGTTAAAGATCAAACCTAAATTTCTAACTTGGGCAACATATTCAATAATTCAATTATTCAACATAACGGGTGGGAAATTATATGGGTTTGGTTTGTTTATTGAAATTGGAAGACCTTTCGTTTTTTCAGGAGTTTAAGTCCGTTCCGTGTCGACCAATCGTTATAAACCCTGTTAATTAATGTTAATTTTAGATATTGTATCCTTAAGAACCTTCTCAGGAAAACTAACATATAACTGGACATCATCTGCACAGATATGAAATTGATAGTAAGACAAAACAGAGGGCAGATCATTAATGAACAATGAAAACAGTAAAGGTCCAAGGATTGATCCTTGAGGAACACCATTATTAACAGGGAGAAATTGACAACTCCTCCAATAATAATAATTCTTGTCATGAAAAGTTTTTTTTCTCAAATTAGAAATTCGGATAAGGTTAAAAGTTGTAGGTCCCCTTCATCCATGAAATTACTCGCACACAGGAATAGTTGAGAGTTATTAATCACTAGGCCAGGTAAATGGAGATAATCTACTTATTTTTTTCAGATTTTTTTTATTTTAAAAATATGAATCTAATAGTTACATACATAGTTTAAAAAAAAGCATCAAAAACAAAACAAATTTAATGTTTTAAAAATGATTTGATAATGCATACAAAGTTCATTGGTTGAACACGACATGTATATTGCATATGTACCAACACATTAACATGCATTTTCATTTGTTTTGTATTTTGACATTGATAAAGGACTTTTTAGAACAGACAAATGCACACCAACCTCCATATTTTCTTATTTTCATCTGCCTTATTTTATTTTGAGAGAAATATAAGAATATATTATTTCTTTTACTTGATGGAAGAGCTAAGAACTTCCATTTTTCGTCTAGGAATAAAAAAGTATTATTTTTGTTTTCCTGAAAACGTCTTGTACTCTTTGAAAGCTGAATTTTTCATTTTTTGGCTGCCTGTTCTTAAGTTTAGGTTACTATTTATTCGTATATGAATATTATGTACAATATTTAACTGGTAGAAAGAAAATGCATTTTTTTCACTGTTTTTATTGGAACTTAAACGAAGTTGTTGTCTGGATGTGCATACATATAAAGTACACTTCCTTTGATATACAATTGCAAAACAATCATCATTTATTTTATTGTATTTTCTGAAAAATATATAAAAAGGATAGTTTAGGTTAAAATGTTTCGCTTTAAGAGTTTATCCTTTAAGAAGCTATCAGGAATAAAGGGAAAAAATAAATGAGTACAATATTTCCGTAAATTTACTAAGAATTTTAAATTCCAAGCAAATGTTATGAACAAAAAAGAAATACTTGAGAAAAATGCAAATTCCGGAATCAAAACTATGAGAATTCTGTTGGTTGCACACGGGGATGAACATTTCCTTGAAATTAGTTATGGATATTTAGAGATTTTAAATATATTTTGTTTTGTTGTTGGACTAAAATTGTTTCGTATTATTGTTAATTTTTTAATTCAGGTGTTTTTAATTTGGGTATACATATCTACAGACATTAACTCTTTTAATTTGTTTTTCCCAAAAGCATAACAATTTTAACTAAATTGTTTTTAGAATTTTTGTATATTCGTAAAATCAGTGTGATTATCCGTCTAAAATAATAATTTAGACGATTTAAGACCGGGTAAATATTGGGTGACTTAAACTTAAAAGCAACTGCTTCAATTGATAAAAATCTATATATGTTTTATTTAAGAAAGTCTTTAGGCTGAGCACATTATCAATTAAATAATATTAACATACTCGTAAACCCGAGCACAGTTAGTTCCTCAAATGCATAACGGTTTATTATTTTCTGGGTCCCGAAATAACTTTTTCCTTACCCCGTTTATTTGGCCATCCACTTTGTTTAAGTTTATGACGGATAGTCTTCGGCTACCAGTTTGTCATCCAATTCACTGCTAGAGGCAGGGAATGCAGTTCCAACCGTTTATTCTGTGTTAACCTCTTTCTAAGGACGTCAAGAAAAAGACTTGTCACCGCGAGATAAAGAACCGATAGCTAATCGGTCTTCTGTTGCTGTTAGGGATACGAAGAAAATTTATCTCTGTTCACTCTAAATGTACGTGCTTTGGTTAAAAACATGTATTCGACATCAACGTTCTTACTAACCGACATATTTCGATGCAACAAATTACCGAACACGCACAGTAACACCCAGTAAGGAAGAGATATGTACCGAAAAATCACAAATTGAAAGGTCTAGACTGCATTCGCCAAAATAGTAGCGAAGATTGTCTAAGAAAGCGTAAGAGAACACCTAGAAGCAATATCAGTCGCTGAATAAGCCGGATTCTGAACTGGATTCTCCTACATTTTTCACATTAACATCTTGCTGATCGGAATCAAAACGTGCGTCGAAGATTGTTCACCACTTCACTTGCTGTTCATCGATTTTGGGGAGGATTTTAACAGCGTCAAAATGGAGTTTATCTTGCTTGCGCAGGAGGATTATCCCAGAACAAATCTTTTCTATTTTAAAGGGGTCCAAACATCACGTCTTAGACTCAGTTAATTTGTCAGAATAGTTTAAAGTCCAAAGTGGAGTCAGACACACCTGCCTAACCTAAAAAAATCATGTTTTTTTTATGTTCTTATTGTTAGTGATCAGCTGACGTGAAACCAAGGAATATAAATAACTCTGATAAACTACCCGAAACATCAAGACCACACTGAAGATATATGCTTGCTATATAATAGAACAACGGATCTGGAAATGACAACAAGGGTAGAAAGAGAAGCAGAAATCGTGGGGCTGAAAATCAACACGGGAAAAAGTAAGAAAGTCCTCGGAAAGTCCCACTCATTCTCTCTGAAAAATATTTCTCAGAAACCAGTAAAAAAAAAGAAAAGAGTTTTTAGTATCTTGGAAGAATTGTGTCTATTAAAAGCAAAACCGAACAACATGTTGAAAGCCATATCTGGAAACTGTTTTGGAGGCTGTCTAATGATTGGAGGTATAACTCTTCCAGCCTGAAGACAAAACTAGACTGTTCCGCTTAAACGTCGAATCAGTTATACGTTTACAGCACGTGGAAAATAACACCTGGGATTACCAAGAAACCGCAGATCTTCATTAAGAGGCGACTATGAAACTTCTTACAGGTTTTCTAGCCCAATTGTGTATACAATTATAACGGATCAGAAACGTATTGTCCGATTGGACTGACTCGCCCAAATTGTAATGACTAATATTACATAGCAGGAATCAGGATAGATAATGTAGTAAAATCCACTCACTCAAGAAGGCAGAAGAGTCGAGAGACTGAGTAGCATGAGGGGAAGAACAGTCTACTAGAAATCATCGAGATTGGGGAAGACCTGGAGCGAGGTCAATCGCGTCGTCGAAATCCGCACACGAAGGTAGGAGTAGTCCGTCCTTTTAGAGATCACCCACGGTCTTAAAAGATCTGATGATCTAAGTAAGTATATATTGTTGCAAACAATAATTGCTAACGTTAAATGGTGTCCGTTATTCAAAAATGCTGAATACATTTTTTTACTCCGCCCAAAGAGAATTTCTTTGAATTCGGTGTGCTTTAACAGTTATTGTAGAATCGGAACGAACATTTCAAAAATTCTTCATTCTGTTAGCCCCTTAAGTCTT
Source organism: Eupeodes corollae (assembly GCF_945859685.1). Classification (NCBI taxonomy): domain Eukaryota; kingdom Metazoa; phylum Arthropoda; class Insecta; order Diptera; family Syrphidae; genus Eupeodes; species Eupeodes corollae. The sequence continues at coordinate 155,192,737 of NC_079147.1, forward strand.
CAGACCCCACTGCGACTGGTTTTTTGTTGGGTTATTGCAAACAGGAAGTTAAAAAAACAAAAACGAATAATTTGAACACATAAGTACTTAATTAGAAAGTAAGCCAAATTAGTGCGTTGTTTAGATTATGTTGTTTCCTTTGTCTGTCTGCCTAACAAAATTTATACAGAACTGATATTCCAACTAAAGTTCAAGGCATTATGTCATTTCAATTTAAATGTATCTCATTATCAGTTTTGCAAATACTTACATACTTCATTGTCACAATTTTGCAATATGCATTTCAAAACACAATCTATCTCAAAGACTTCACACATAAATAAGTCGCATGTAATTGTTGTTGTTTTATTGATTAAAGGCACTAATAAATTTTTAAACTTGTTAAAAAAATCAGACACTGAAATGCCAGTTTTATCCAGAGATACTAATTCAAACAAAATTGAGGCTTTTCACGGTCGTTCAAAACTCTTATGAAGAAACTGTAGTAAGAGAAACTTTGTTAAAGTTTACCTGAGTTTTATCATCAAGATAGTTACATTAAGAAATTCCTCCGGAAGAAATTACACGTAATTTTTTTTGTACGATTTTACAAAAAATTCTTCATAAAAATGTTTGTCATCATTTATTTCTAAATTATTTCCTTCCTGGCAAATTCTCCAATAACCGGAAGTCGAGCAAGAAGTTTTGTCGTTAGCAGTTAAAAAAAACAAGATCACATTTCGTCGCTTTTGCCAGTTTTCTTAATTTCTCAATAATTATAAACTTATATATTTTAAGAATCCAAAAAATTCCATAATATTTTTACAATACAAATAAAAACATGCGAGCAAGAAAACACCAACAACAGCGAACGTCAATCTCCTAAATGATTACGATTTGCTAACAAAAGAAAAGCCGATCCGTCAAAAAAGTGAGCTATTTAGAATTAAGTAGATCGGGTTACGAGATTTTCTTATCACTTCACTTTGTTGTGACAATAATATAATTATTAATTTTGCAATTTAATGCAAAAGGCTGCAGCTAGTTGTTTGATGATAAGAATACAAAAACACTTAATTATACATTTAAATCTAACCTTTTGTATATAAAAGGAAATAGGAGGTCAAGCTGTTGTCGGGAATATTACGCGCAAAAGAAAAAAACACAGATTTTGTCTATAGTTTTGGTGAAGGCTTTGAAGTGCATCGTTTGATGTGACCGGCCGAAACGTTTAAATATGTTTGAAATAAAGTCGGTGTTATTTCCAAAGAAAACAAATAAAATTTCTTTATGGAATTTAAATAAAGACAAGTTGGATTTGGTGTGAATAAATTATCTGGTTTGGCCAATCGACTAAACTAATAAATTGGACGTCCCGAAACGGATGGTGAAAACTGAATATGATTATAGGCCATTGGGGGCCTAATTATATTTTGTTCCGAAAATCTGAAAACCCATATTTTGTACTAAATCTATTACTTTCGAAATTACATTTCAAAAAGTGGAATTTTAGTACCTGGTAACACTTTTTTGAATACCAAACCTTTCTTTAACCTAAAATTTGAGTATTTGTCTAAGTCTGTAAATTTTTTGATAATTATAGTTTAAATAGCAATAAAAGCAAATAAATTAAATAACAGGGAAACAAAAAAGCACAAAAGGCGCCGCACAACTTGTGGCAGAGGTTTGCACCCAATTTAAACATGTTAGGTCTACCGATGCGGGAATAAATATGTACATAATTTGATCTGTCCACGAAAAAGGATTAGGATAGGATAGCAAATAGGATCACATCCTATTGTTTCTATTTCGGATGTCTTACAGAATTCTTAATCAAATGGGAGCATGAGGCATGGCAGATTGGGTAGTTGGTGATTGCCTAAAACTTGGCTTAGGCCAGCAATGCAACTTTCTTGTCATGTTGAAGTTCTTGCTTTACCTCTTCGTCGTGGCCCCTACATACATAAGTTAGCTAAAATTGCAAGGGCAATTCAGGATAGGTTACGGAGATCAGCACTCTTCGCAACTGAACTCCATCCCGCTATGGAAACCGAAATTACGCCTCGGATAATTAATGATAACTCGTTGACGAATTTTGGCTATTGTACCCGGACAAAGATTGGGTTTTGGAAAGTGGGGACGCTTCTGGACACAGGAAGTGAAGGTCCGCACAGGGTTAAGCGAAGTGTGATGGTTGGCATCGGGCAAATAAAAGTCACCGACACGTAACACTGTACTGCTCTACTCAGGTCATGATCCAGGAAACGCTCGAGAAGCTGGGTTGCTCCTTACAAAAAACGGCAATCAGAAGCGTTATTTCGTGGGAGCCCTCTGAGAAAAGGCTTATCAAAGCTAGATTTCAGAGTAGAGTGCGACCCGTCACCATTATACAGTGTTATTTCCCGATGGAGCTCGCATCTGATGAAGAAAAAGAATACTTTTTCAGTCAACTAGGATCCGCCTAAAACAACACTCCATGCTGAGATATTATTTTGGCTATGGGAGACCTCAATGCTAAGGTTGGCAGTAACAACAACGAGCTAAGGCATGTGATCGGTGTTCATGGTGTCGGAAATTGCAATTAAAATGGTGAGAGGTTCATTTTCATCTGCAACGCCAATGGCCTTGTGCTTAGTGGGACTAGGTTTGAACACAAACTGTGGCATAAAATTACATCAACGCATTGGCACAAGAAATAGAAGATGCTGCAAACAGATCGTTTACAGAATAACCAAAGAACTGACCGGTGTACACAGCTCAAAGCAACACCTGGTGAAAGAAGTAGACGATACTGTGATAAGTTCAGTGGATGAGCAAGTCAGAAGGTGGAAAGAACACTTTTTCTCGTATTAAACGGAGCGTTTGCAAACAACGTGCAGCCGATGCTTTCTGAAGCCCCAGAACAAACTAATCCCAGAATCTCAGCAAAGATGAGATCGTTGCCGCAATTAAAACACTTAAGAACAACAAAGCGGTAAGACATGATGGAATTCCCGCAGAGCTTTTACAAGCAGCGCCAATGCCATTAAACGAACTGCTTCATGGAGCTTCCTCGATGAGTGGAAGAAGTGAATTATCGTCAAGCTTCCAAAAAAAGGAGACCTAACAAAGTGCGAAAACTGGAGAAGAATTTGCGTTCTACCTGGCGTTGCCAAAATACTAACAAAAATCATACTGGAACGCATCAGAGAACACTTTAAGGCTACACTCGATACTGAACAAGCAGGATTACGCGCTGGATCCTTCTGTATTGATCATGTCAACACCTTGAGCATCATTATTGAACAGTCCCTCGAATATCTTCTTCGAATAACTTCGAGAGGGCCTTTGATAGCGGGGAGTATATCTGGTTAGTATAGCAGAGGCAACCCAGAAAAACTAATTGCTATTATTAAAGCAACATATATGATGGATCCAAGTGTCACGTTCTACACGATGGTAGGTTGTCAGAAGGTTTTGAAATCCGAAACTGAGTCTGTCGCCAATATTGTTTTTGTTGGTAATAGGCGATGTGCTGCGCGCAGCTTTGTCAGGTAGCAGTGGGATCCAATGGACTTTTAATATAGGAAACGAATATTTAATTTTTAATTTTATGTTTTTTAATATTTTGTTTTATTTTAAAAATCAATAATTTTCACAACTTTTTGTTAGTTTTATAGTTATATCGCGACGCGTTTCGGATCTGTGTCGTTCATCATAGGGCGTATAATTGACAATGGACTTTGACATCCTATTTAAAGCACTTGGATTACGGGGACGATGTTTGCTTACTCTCTCATAGGATCATAGATCTCCATCAAATAACAACAAGTGTAGAGAGAGAAGCAGAAGTTGTGGGGCTGAAAATTAATTCCGGCAAAATAAAAATTATTAGGCTCAGAACTCGACCATCCTCTCAAATAAATATTTCCTCGCAATCGGTGGAAAAAGTGGAAAGCTCTCAGTATCTTGGAAGCTCGTCTCCATCGAAGGCGGAACCGAACAAGACGTCATCGGCAAAGCAAAAACGGCGTTCGAATGTTGTCGAATATTTCGAATTGAAGCTCGGAACGTTGACAGGAAAAAAATTGTTTTTTGTACCATCAAGAGTCAACGCGGCCTTGAGAGTTTTTCTTGGCATAAAAAGTGCTTTCTTAAATTTGCCATTTGGATTCGGTATAAAAACTGTTGGAATGGTTAAATATTGTTGTTCACTAGGCCCACATTCTTTACTGACTGTTGCGCCACCTAATTCATTTATTAAAGACGAAGCGCCTTAATAATGGCCGTGTAGTTGTAGCTTTACAGGTTTTTTTCCTGTCAATCGAATTGACAGGAAAAAACAGGTTTTTCGAGTTTAATAGCCCTACATCAAATTCGAATTTAAAATTACACTAATTAGCCTCCAATGCTTTTTGAGGCTATCTTCATTCATGAAGAACTTTTTTTGTATTAAATTCGTGAATGTTTTCCAAATAAATGATCTTTTGCATCGATATTCTGTTGAAATATTTGTCACATTTTACGTGTATTAAATAAGTCTTATACGCCAAATCATTTCAGCAAAAACGGTTTGCAACAGAAAAAGGTAAAACCAATAGAAAGTAAGTTTTATCTTGTAACGAATCCGTCGTCTAAACAATTTTATAATATCAAGTTTTAAAAATATGAAAATAACATGGGAAACTAAATAGTATCTTTAAATACTAAGGTGATAATTAAAATCAAAGTCCGAAATCGAAATCAGCACTAATAATTAGCTCCAAAAAGTATTTTTCAAAACTAATAAATTGAAGGTTTATTCAAAATTTCATATAGAGGTAAGTCAAGATTCAGTACTAATGAGAATTTCCAGAAACCAAAAAAGATACTACCTACTCGTAAGTATATTAAAAAAATATCTAAAAGATTCCTTTTTTTGCAAAATTATTACCTATACAGTTTATTGTTTTGACTTTATTAGTTGTTTTCAGCATTTTTAAAGGGACATATTTTAAAAACATGCTTTGATATATTTAAAGGTGAGATTCGAATATTGGACCAACAACCGTAACAACCTATTGTTAGGGTCTTAACAATATATTAGTTAGCAACTTGTTAGATATTTAGCAATTTACTGAGGGAGTTCAAAATGTTGAACCTTTCTTTTCGTTTTGCTAGCTTGTAAATTGCTCATTGCCTTTTTTATAAACGAGCATCTAGAAAGCAACAGTTCGTGTAAATAAAAAAAGTAAATACGCTTAAACGGACCTATTAATTGGAATTCTCAACTGAAGACCGAACCATTCGATCCACTGCTCATATAAGAATAATTGTACAGATTTCATATAGATTTAGCATTTGCTAAAAGTTAAAGTAGCTATAAGGTAAATCATATTGTAAGCTTAGTGAATTGCTAAAAATGGTTTTTATATTCTAATATCGTTTAAAATTGTTTGTTTGTCGACCAGTGTGTCTCAAAAATATATAAAACTTGTGGGCTTTTCGATATTTGTATGTGTCAGCGCCCTAGACTATGCTATATAAAATATTAACTTCGAAAATTCGAACAAAGCGAGACTCCTAAATGTATACTAGTTCGTTTAAGTTTTCTTTTGAATTATCAGAACATCTCAAACTGTTTTTTGATTTTGACTATACATGACAAGCGCTCTTTTGTTTTCGCAATTTATAAACGATGTGGGTGATAAACTTCCTGGGGGAATAGGAAAAACTAGCTGCACCGTGAATGTGTTATTATACGCCGATGACCTCGTTATACTTTCAGGATCATACAAAGTTCAATCAATGATGGGAACTATCAATCAACATACAAAATCTAAAAAAATATCATTTGCATGTACACAAAGCGCTTATAACAAAAGAGATCAAATATCTAGGTTTGAAATTAAATCCAACACTACATTTCATAACTCATTTAGATTCAGAGAAAGCCCAAAGCTCACAAAGCTTGATACATTTAACATGAAAAAATATATTATCCAACAAACATAATAATTTATCTACAAAATACAATTCAACACAGTGAAATCTACTTTCTTGTTTGGGTTTGGCGATCATAAGAATATAAAGACATCGAAAAATGTTAAAGACATTTTATAAAGAAACTTTTTACCCTACCTCTGAATGCACCTAGTTACGCCAAGAAACAGGACTTTCAAAACATCTGACAGGCACCTTGAAGTCTCAAACTGATTGCATCATCAAAGTCTGGAGCAACCATCAAAGCACAAGACTTTCGAAAAATCTTCCTTTATAAACGGTGATTTTTTAAGAGAGAATCTTATCGATTTTTTATTTGAAACGTTAGATTGGTCCATGACATTTACTTTTTGAAGATAATTTCATTTAAATGTTGACCGCGGCTGCGTCTTAGGTGGTCCATTCGGAAAATCCAATTTTGGGTAACTTTTTCGAGCATTTCGGCCGGAATAGCCCGAATTTCTTCGGAAATGTTGTCTTCCAAAGCTGGAATAGTTGCTGGCTTATTTGTGTAGACTTTAGACTTGACGTAGCCCCACAAAAAATAGTCTAAAGGCGTCAAATCGCATGATCTTGGTGGCCAACTTACCGGTCCATTCCTTGAGATGAATTGTTCTCCGAAGTTTTCCCTCAAAATGGCCATAGAATCGCGAGCTGTGTGGCATGTAGCGCCATCTTGTTGAAACCACATGTCAACCAAGTTCAGTTCTTCCATTTTTGGCAACAAAAAGTTTGTTAGCATTGAACGATAGTGATCGCCATTCACCGTAACGTTGCGTCCAACAGCATCTTTGAAAAATACGGTCCAATGATTCCACCAGCGTACAAACCACACCAAACAGTGCATTTTTCGGGATGCATGGGCAGTTCTTGAACGGCTTCTGGTTGCTCTTCACTCCAAATGCGGCAATTTTGCTTATTTACGTAGCCATTCAACCAGAAATGAGCCTCATCGCTGAACAAAAGTTGTCGATAAAAAAGCGGATTTTCTGCCAACTTTTCAAGGGCCCATTCACTGAAAATTCGACGTTATGGTAGATCGTTCGGCTTCAGTTCTTGCACGAGCTGTATTTTATACGGTTTTACACCAAGATCTTTGCGTAAAATCTTCCATGTGGTCGAATAACACAAACCCAATTGCTGCGAACGGCGACGAATCGACATTTCACGGTCTTCAGCAACACTCTCAGAAACAGACGCAATATTGTCTTCTGTACGCACTGTACGCATTCGTGTGGTTGGTTTAATGTCCAATAAAGTAAACTGAGTGCGAAACTTGGTCACAATCGCATTAATTGTTTGCTCACTTGGTCGTTTTGTAGACCATAAATCGGACGTAAAGCGCGAAACACATTTCGAACCGAACACTGATTTTGGTAATAAAATTCAATGATTTGCAAGCGTTGCTCGTTAGTAAGTCTATTCATGATGAAATGTCAAAGCATACTGAGCATCTTTTTGTTTGACACCATGTCTGAAATCCCGCGTGATCTGTCAAATACTAATGCATGAAAATCCTAACCTCAAAAAAATCACCCTTTAGATATTAGTGGAGAAACAAGGACTGTTGGTTTGCAAGATGGCAATCTGTTGCCAATGAGCGTGGAGTGAGATTGAATGATGACTTCAGCAATTTAAACCATGTGAAAGAACAAATAATGAAGAGCATCATAAAGAAAAATGGAGACATATTAAAGCATTCACTGACAGAAGAAGCTCAAGATTCATTCAGTAGATTAATCTACAGTCAGCTCAACTTTAATCTTGGTTTAACTGAGTTATGCAAAGATATCCATAATCTTTAAAACAAGATGTGAAGTTCTCAACTTAAATGAAAGTCCTTATAACAGTAGTTTTTACCAATTCTGTACGCTGTGTAACTTAAAACCAAAAGAAGACTGTCTACAGACTGTCTAATAAATCCAGGTATCGCAACTCAAATCAATTTCATTAAAGCTTTGAAATTTTCCATTGAAGGAAGTTGTTAATAGTATAACCAAGAAAATATTATTTAAAACAAACCAACTGGGTAAGATCATTATACTTCTCGATTTATCGCCCCCTTGAGGGTGTATTTATATCCACTATTTTCCTTTAGGACTTTTGCATAGGTACCAAGTTTATACCACAACCGTTCACCTAGTGAATATAAATGGAATTTAGCATCAAATTCCAAACACAAACTCTACACTATTTTATTTCTGTTTTTTTTTTTAATATTTGATTTCAACGAGAAACAAGAAAAAATTATTTTGGTGAAACAAAACAAAAAAATAACAACAACTTTCAAAAAGAAAAACATTGCAAACTTGTTAAGCAGATTAGAAATCCAGAACAGCAAACAAAATCCTTGAACTCTGCAGCAGCAAACCATACTACAATATTACTGGGAAGAAACAAAGAAAACAAACTTTCCAATTGACCCCAATATATATGAAGGTACACATACCATCAGAACTAAAGAACCAATTTTATCGAAAAGTCCTTGTATTTTTGCCTCCAGAGCTCATAGTGGCCGTGGTGGTTCCGTTCGGTCGGGCTGTGGTTCGGTCTATACATAGTTACCCACTTCTCGCAGATCCTTATATTTGAATTTGTTTGTTTTCTTTTTTTTTGTCTGGATATTATCGCCGGGGAACACATTGCACGCTTTGAGTTTTGTGTGTTGATGTTGACCTACCCCACAAGCGCAACCGAATGACCCAAAATCCAGAACCAAAAAAAAAGAACCTATAGCTCCCGACTCTTCTTTTATCATTATAAGAATGGAACTATCGAGTTTAGTTTTGATGTTTACGAAATTCTTTTTTAAATTTTTTGGTAAGTATTTCTATTTTATAGAACGAATGAGAGTTGGTATCGGTGGGTATAAGCAAGGGTATCTCTATCTATAGTAATGAAAAAGGACAAGATAGAGCTGAAACTATAGCTCTCAAGAAATAAAGGGTTTTCAGGGAACTTAAAATGCAGACGTCTTTGGCGTCCCTAATTCTCGAAATTGAATACAATTTGTAGATTCTTATTAAGTTTTTTGTTTTATGTCATTAGCTAATGATAAATCGGTCGTGCTTCTGTAGAAAGTATAAGAACTTCAGTTCCTCCAGTTCTAAAAAGGTATCAGAGTTTGAAACGCGTGGAAACAAAAAGACAATAAATGCAATTCCACGTTTCATATAGATTTGTAGATACTTTATTAAAAGCTTTCAAAAAAAAAAGAAAGGAAAAAGAAGAACAAAATTTAAATGCAAATTCAGCTTATTCGCACGTGTTTTGCATTATAATAAATGAGCTTCCTATATTTTGATTCCTTTTCATTCTTTCTTTCTTTATTTTTCTATTCTCTCTCTCTTGAAAATTAATTGGTTCTTAAGGGAAGCTTTTTGACCGCGTATAGAGCTAGAGCATGAAAAGTCGTAAATTCGTATCTTTTTACACTTGTATACAGTGCATACGAATTGTGTATAAATTTTGTGGTGATATGTGATGGCTCAGCTCAAGTGGTATGCCCTTAAATATATGTAAATATAAAACAGGAACAAAATCAGCAGAATTCTATGGTTTAAGAGATAGGTATACTTATCATTTATTTTATTAGGTTTAAGTTGATTTCTGGGGACGATGTTCAAATGTAGGTGGTTCGTGTAGAATCTTTCAGGTTTCTTAAAAAGTATTTAGAGCAATAAGACTGTATGATGATGACAGATAAATTTGCCAATATGTAACAGCTTTTATTTTAAAATTCCAACCAGCCAGCTGTCACTTTTGAAGCTGTCATCTTTTTGACATTTGACAAGTAAGAACTATTTTATTGCTTAAAATTAAACAAATTATGAATAAGTTGCAGTCAGAGATTGCAAAACTCAAGCACAATTCACACAATTCAGTGATGTAATGAATCTACACGAAATCCAGGAATGGAATCGGCATGGTTGTTTTTGATAAATGACAGTCAAAGGAGACGTGCCTCATCAAGGTGTCAAGTAAAATTGATAGCTTAAAAGCTATCACTCCAAAAATGTAAGTCATTGTCCAAAAAATATTAAGTTTCTGTTGCAAGATTTTCTTTTAATTCATTTTTATTAGTTTTTTATTATTACAAACTTAATTCTTTGCGGAATGGGAAATTTTATCCCGAATAGGGGAAAAATCTATCAAACCCAAAGAAAAGAAAACTCATGGTTTTATTCGAGCTGTGAAGAGGTTATTAGGACCAAAAATGTAAGTTTCCGGAATTACAAAGCCAACCCAACTGAGGAAATCCGGAATAAGTTGAAACAAGCTAGAAAGACCTGTAACGGACATATACGACACATTAAATTTTTGCATGACCAGAAATTACGGCAAAAAATACTACAATGTCCCAATGGTAGTAAACATTTCTGGTCATTCGTAAAAAATGTGCGTAACACTACGTCTTCGTCGTTTCCGGCTCTTGTTTTCAATGACACTCCCTATGTAAGCTCGATTGATAAAGCCAATTTGCTTGCAGCCCAGTTTGCTGTTAATTCGATGCTGCCAGTGAGTGACATGACTCCGCCTGTACTTGAAAGCGTTAACGATTCTATGGGACGAATCTTCTTTCGCACTCGTTCAGTTACTAGAGTACTTAAAAATCTTGACATTCACAAATCCGCTGGCCCGGATAGTATCCCCGCAATTGTTCTGAAGAGGTGTTCTTCAACGCTGGCAAAACCACTGTGTAAGCTTTTCCATCTGTCCTATTCTACAGGTCTCTTTTCGAGTGGATGGAAAACTGAATTTGTCCAGCCTGTCCCTAAAAAAGGCGAATCCTCCTCACCATCCAACTATCGTCTAATTGCACTTACATCTCTTCTTTCCAAGGTCATGGAAACGCTGATCAATTTTCAGCTTAAGAAATATCTTGAAGAACGAAAGCTTCTTAATGACCGGCAATATGGCTTTCGTTACAATAGGTCCACTGGTGATCTCATGGTTTATCTTACCGAACAGTGGAACAAATCTTTACATCGTTTTGGGAGAAAGTAAGATTATTGCACTTGATATTTCAAAAGTATTTGATAGAGTTTGTCATCAAGCTCTCTTATCGAAAATGCGTGCATTTAGTATTGATGAATTCCTTCTTCGTTGGGTTAGAAATTACCTTTTGGACCGTTCAATTCAAGTAGTATTGGACGGGTTCAAATCTGATATTCATAAAATAAACGCTGGTGTGCCCCAGGGCTCCGTTTTGTGTCCGACGCTCTTCCTCATTTTTATAAATGATCTATTGTCTGAAACTTCTAACCCACTAAATTGTTTCGCCGATGACAGTACCTTCAGCTTTTCATATTCGTTTTTAGATTCTCATCCTTGTTCTTCGGATGTGGACTACCAAAGGCAGCGTATGATAAGCTCATTAAATTCAGATCTTGACAGCATTGTTCAATGGGGAATCAAAAACCGTGTAGAATTTAATGCTTCGAAAACTCAATGCTGTCTACTGTCGCAAAAGCGTAACCCTCCCCTAATGCCACTATCCATGAGTGGTACTTGCATCGAGGAGACTGAACAGCTAGCAGTCCTAGGTAGGTGCATTACAAACCACTTGTTGTGGAGTGATCACATATTTGACATCGCCAAAAATGCTGCTAAGTGTTTAGGTTTTCTCCGACGATGCAAGAAGTTTTTTACCCCTGCTGATCTGGCTATAATTAATAAAGCCTATTTTCGTCCAAAACCTGAGTACAATTCCTACTGAACAGAAGGAGCTCTGCTCCGCCTTGTGCCATTACGTCCCGATTGTACAGGAGTCGCCTATCCACGGTTCTTCGTCTGACGTGGTAGATTAGCGGAACTGCCAATCTATCCTGTATCAGACCGCATCTGTCTAAAAAGAGGAATGCCTCTGGTGGTATGAAGTCGTTCGAACGTGCACTTTCAAAATACGAAAAAATTAAATTGTTGGTCGAAGACATAGCTCTTGCAATGTGACCTCGAACGAGTTTTATCACGAAATTGTCAATTCCCGAAACTTCTCCATCTGGGAAGGGGCAACGTTGAACCACACAGGACAACCGTAAACGATCATCGGCCGTATAAGAGCCATGTAGAAAATTACCTTCACTCTGGGGTCAAGCCGACTGCTTTAAAACAACCGTTTCGTCAGAGCGAAGGCTCCTCTGGCCCTGGTCAGAGCAGCATTTATATGTCTGTCGAAATATAAATACTGATCTAACCAGATACCGAGGTACTTCACTATACTTTTGCTCGCTAATGGCTGCCCGTGAAGATCAACGATAACCATCTTGCGCCAATTTTTGCACATATCCCTCGTGGCCGTAGCCAACGGAGTCCGGAACAGAATTGTCTCCTACTTCTGGACATTTATTTTCAGTTTCCATTCGTCACAATATCGCTGAATTTTGTCGAAATCACATATTTTAGGAACCACTTCAACCATGACAAGAATGAATTTTCAAAATTCAGTTTGGAAATTGGTTCAATCAAATTGAATTGAGTTGAATCATTTTACACAGACAGAAAAGTCGGCGGTTCTCAATTTGATTATAGAAAAGAGGCTGGGATGCGACCCACACTGATAACTTCCCATCTCGTCTGTCGGTTTGTCTTGCTTAAAAGTTAAAAAAGTTGTTAGTTGAATTATTCTTAAAAATTTTAAAATTGCCAACAATATTTTTCGCAGTACCCGTTGCATAATGGTTGGTGCGTTGGACTGTCATGCAAGGGTCTTGGGTTCAATCCCTGCCTGTGCCACTTTAATTAAAAAAAAATTAATTTCGCGGGTACTGTAATATGTAATTCTTGTCATGAAAAAGTGCTTTCTCAAATACGCCGTTAGGATTCGGCCTAAAATTGTAGGTCCCTTCCATTCCTGACAACAGTACTCGCACACCGGAATGGTTGAGAGTTGTAAGTCATTAGGCCCTGGTTCACAACGGACTGTTGCGCCACCCAATTTAATTTAATTTAACAATATTTTTCATATAAATAAATAGTGAAGTAAAAAAAGTTTGAAGACAATATTTTAAATTTTTTGAAAAGCTATTTGAGTCGAAAGTAAATTTTTACCAAGCTTTAGTATTGCTTTTTCCCAACATTTTAATGAATGTTGATAACAATATTCTTAAAAAGATAAGAGAATTTTAAAGCCAATATCTCAAAGTTTTGAAAAGATATTTTAGTCGAAAATCAATTCTCACCAACTTTTATTCATTTCTTTGTTTGGGTTTTTAATTTTTAGTAAGAAAACTGTCCATTCGATTTTTTTCAAAACCTTACCAAACGTTGAAAACAAAATTTCTTATAATTTAAAATTAGTAAGAGGCCATAACCTCAAATTTTTGAAAAGATATTTGATTCGAAATTCAATTTTTACCAACTTTGAGTAATGTTTTTTTAGGTTTTTATTTTTTATAAGAAAAAAAAACTTTCAATTCGATTTTTTTCAAAATTTTACTAGATGTTAAAAAGATGTTAAATTGTTTGGAGATAATATCATTATGCATTCGTAAAATTTTCGAGGTGACAATTTTTTTTCAGTTTTTTTGATTTATAAAAAAACCGTTAATTGGATTTTTTCAAAACATATATTTGTATTGTATCACGTTTCGATATATTTTATAAAATGTAATCTAAGTCTCTAGCGTTTTTGGTTCATGAGATATTTAGGGTTAACATAAATTTTCACCTTTTTTTAAACCGCTATGGAAAAAAAACAACCACGCAATTTTCTTGAGAGCCCTTTCGGCATCTTTCTGGCTTAGTATCTGTATACAAAAATTAATTTTAAGTCAATATCTCTTCTGGTTCTTGAGCTATGGACGACAAAAAAAACGTCGCGAACGTACGGACGGAACTTAAAACGTCGAGAAATGTAAAATTTTTTAATTTTATAGATCGGACGAATTACAATAACTACCTATGGGAAGTTAAAAATGTGATAGTCACTTATCGCCTAAGCCGATTCCACCAATGCTTGAGAATAATTTCCAATACCCATATTTATTTAATAAAACTCCATTGTTTTAGTTCACGATATTCGCGCACTTTTCAAAATGGTAACCAACATTGCAAATTGCGCAAAACTTCAATGTAAATCTATGATTGGCATAATGTTATTAAATCTTTTTTTAAATTCGCGTGATTTTTTATCTATAATTTTATCGAAGTTGGTCTTTTTGACAGCTGTCAATTAATTTTGTACTGAGTTTTTTTTAATGAATAGACAAACTTTTGAAAAAGTTTTAACGTCAACAATTTATTACTGTATAATGCTTCGATTTGTTTCACGGTTGACTATAAGAACTATGACAACCAGTTATCACCTTAGCCGATTCCTACTCAGGTTGTTATATTCCTCATCGAACTTTGAAATTCGGCATTCCACAAACGAGATTAGATCACTTTTAATTTTATCGTTTCAGAAACTACTCATCTACTATCCGACCTCCTCAACACCTCAACAATATTTCAATATAAAAATGTATCTTCCTCCCTTCCCTGATATAATAAAGGTCTACAAAACCTTCAAAAATATATTGTGGAAAACGCATTTGAAAACAAGGTCATGTGTTGCACTCTCAAGCAGCAAGCTGATTACAGATCCCAGACGCTTTTTTCAATTTATTAACATTAAACGTAATACCGATTGCTTCCCCTCGCATTAAAAATTACGCGATATGACATCTACCGACCCTAAGACCATTACAAACCTCTATTCCTTTAATCTTATAGGCTTTTCACCCCAAACCGAAAAACCCAGTGTTCGCGAAAATATCGGTTTTCGCCGAAAACCTACATCGAAAACTCAAGTTTTCCATACACTTTTGGTAAACTACAAGTTTTCGTAAACCACAAGTTTTATATAAAACCTCTCGAAAACTAATTGCAATTCAAAGTGGAACTAAACAAACAAACCTTTCGACAAATTCAGCGCTCAAATTAATGTGAACAAAACTGCTGATGGCTGTTGTCAAAACAAATATTTAATTTTGAAATAAATTTGGTCGTGGTAAGTAATATTATTTATACAATTTCCTTACAAAAAGTAGTACCCGTGGCATGGTGGTTTGTGCGTTAGACTGTCATGCCAGAGGTCTTGGGTTCGATCCCTGCCTGGGCCATCTAAAGTCTTTTCACGGGTACTGCCTCTTGCGAGGAATTGACAAATTCTCCAAGAGTAACTCTTGTCATGAAAAAGTGCTTTCTCAAATTAGCCGTTCGGGTTCGGCATTGACTTAAGGTCGTTATTTTAATAAGTTAAAAAATTATATTAGCAGTGTTTTCTTACTATTCCACTTCAGCGAAGTACTAAATAAAAAGATTTGATATTTTTCAGAATAATTTGTATAAAAATTAGCGAAATTCAGACAAGAACTAATTATAACTTAATAAAATGGACAGTTTAAATAAGGATCTGTTTAGGAGAATATCAGGAATAATTAATTTCTTCTTATTTTTTTTCTATTTTGTAAATTGAAGCTGAATGAAATAAGAATTAAAAAAATAGGTTCGTTCGTAGATTTTGATCTAACTATTTGACATGTGTAGTCTTAGCGTTCAACAGATGGCGGTATATTTGTTCACACTAAGTTTTTGCAAAATATCATACAAATATTTCAAATTATGTCTTTTTCCGAATAACATACATTAAAAAGAAATGCTGTCTAAATCTCAGGGTTTATCTTGATTTTTAAAATGTTGTCATAGTGCTTTGCTTTGTTAGAAGCTACTCTACAAACACACCCATCGAGCGTCAAGGAGGTATAAAACGTACCAACTAAAGTCTAAAGATGAAAAATTCGGAACATTTATTTCGATAGGTACTGAAATAAAAGTCAAATCTCCATCAAATACGAATTGACAGGTGACAATTCTACAAATTTTTGTACACTTGTCTGACAAATCTGTATTTCAAACAAATATTGACAGGTGACAAGTCGGTCAGAAAAATACAATGACAAAGTTTTCATGACAATTTTGCCTCATATACTGATTTGTCGTTGTATAATCCAGAAATGTGTTGTTATAGAAAAATGATGAAATATGGAACATTACCTTTGCTTTCCTTTAATTTGTATCGTTCCTCGACCAATTTTTTTGATGTCAGAAGTGACAGGATGTTTCTACTCTTTAAATTTAAAAATGTCATTGTTTCCAAAATAGTGTTGGATTATTAAAAAGTAAACTGCACAAAACTTTATAAATATTAGCGGTTTTTAAGTTAATAACATTCTCGAAATTAATGTTTTGAAATATTTTCTTTTAATTGAAATGTAAATAAAAATTCGGAATCATTAGTAATTCTTTGTTTAAAATTACGTGTTACACGGAGACCCACATAGGAACCGTCATCACATCCACTCAAAAATATATCGTTTAGTATTTAAATTATTTACACTGTCAAACACTTGATCGTAACTAAGTGTCCTGTTCAATTTAATACTGACATTTTTATATAAATTGTTTAAAAATTCTTGACAAATCATTGTCATGAAATTTCCTTTATTAAATGAAAAGATGACAATTGTCGGGTATTTTCCTACAATTCTACAAAATAATTGTTTATGTAACAGATTTTGTCAATTGTCAAGTTGTAAGCTTAAGAATTGACAATTGTCACCTGTCGCAATTGCCAATGTTTAAGAAATAGGCTCAAGGATGTCATATTATTTATTATTCATTAAATTTCTGCTGTACTATAAAAAAAACAAATTAGGTGGCGCAACAGACCGTAGAGAACCAGGGCCTAGTGACTGACAACTTTCAACCATTCCTGTGTGCGAGTAATTGCAGGGATGGAGGGGACCTACAGTTTATATGCCGAAACCGAATGGGTAATTTGAGAAAGCACTTTTTCAATTCCTCGCAAGATGCAGTACCCGTGAATAAAACTTAAGGAGGCACAGACAGGGATCGAACCCAAGACCTTTCGCATGACAATCCAACGCACTAAACATCATGCCACGGGTACTACGCTCTCTACTACAGATGGCTTAAAAAAAAAAAAAAAAACACTTATATCAAGTGACTTACCTTTGAGACTGACATTTCTGTTTTCCATAACTTCAAAATCTATTGCAATCAATTAACACAGTCCGATTTTTAACCAACTGTCAAAAAAGCAGAAATATTGCACAAGATTTTTTTAAATAATTAAATTTTTCGTAGACTTAGACATTTCAAAATTTCAATCAAATTTTTCAATAAAATCCAATTAATTACCGGTTTTATTTGACACTCCTAATGACTTTTAAATTAAGCTGAAATCCATTTCAAGCGACATCAATTTATCAAAAAGTTAAATATTTTTTAAGAATTTCTATGCATAAATCGGGTTTTCCAATAGGGAGTTGACAACTTTGATTTTAATTTGTCAACACATCCTTTCACTTATCATCAAACTGTCACTGTCATCACATACGACGAACGTCTACAAATTATACTAATTTTCTACAGAAATTCGTAATCGGTTACAATTTTAAGAGCGTATTTTCTTAAGTGGCGAAGTTCATTTTTGGCGAATGCGATCGTCAATAAGCAAAATATGCGTTTTTGAACGAGTAAAAGCCACTATGGCTTTATAAATCAGTATTTCTATTCCGGCGCTATTAGCTCATATTTTTTCGTTGACGATAACGTTCGTCACGTTACTGTGAATGCCCAGCGTTATCATGCCACGATTATTGAATATTTTTGGTCGGAATTAGAAGATATGGGCATGACATGTGGTTTCAACAGGATGGTACTGCAACACTTCTAGAATATTTATTTTGGGGCTAGCTTAAGTCAAGTCGATGACGTTCGAAGAGCTCAGAGTAAACATTGGAAACGAAATAGCAGCTGTATCAGTCGAAATGTGTGGCTGAATCACAAAAAATTGGGTCCGCAGATTCATACAAAAATTGATTTAACTTCAAGCGGATAATAAAGTTTTTTGGATCATCTTAAAT
This sequence comes from Eupeodes corollae, assembly GCF_945859685.1. Lineage (NCBI taxonomy): Eukaryota > Metazoa > Arthropoda > Insecta > Diptera > Syrphidae > Eupeodes > Eupeodes corollae. The sequence goes on from NC_079147.1 coordinate 155,210,610, forward strand.
AGTTTGCGTTTTATTTTAAAGAAAAATTGTCAAGTCCTCATAGGAAAACATTACGTACAAAAAAACTACTTGCAACTTCACGAAGTTTCCCTTTTCTCAATAAACTGTCAATTTTTATAAAACTGACATGTAACTTCATAGACAGCACATTTCTAAATCTTCTAGGAAAACATGTCTAAATCTTTTAATATCTCATGTACCATAGCTCGTGAAACTTCTATAGAAGTGTAATTAAATAAAACGAATGCTTTTAGCACTGCAACACAGCTAAATGAATAAAGTTGTCATCTTAAATCTTAAAACACATTTTAATTCCAATAAAAAGCAATTATCACCTTCTTTTCCATTATCTACTATCCAACCTATACTTAATTAAAACATTTTAACTAACTTTATTTAAAGCTATTCAATTGTAGCTTAAAAAGTGTGTGTTTTATGTGTTTTCTTTAAATTTAAACTCCTTTTTCTATACAATAAAAAAGGTATCGGTTGTAATCCTTTAAATTTTATTGAAAATCAAAAATATTCGGATGCTTGATTTCAATTTAAATTTTATCATACATATAATAGGTTTGACATTAAAAGACTTTTATTATTAACAAAATAAAAAAAAAAATATATACATTAATACCTTGTAGCTAGGTAGAGTATCTTTTCTATAGTGATACCTTCTATCTACGAGTATCTTTTTAGATATGGTAGGTTAGATAGGTAAATATATCGCCTGTAAAATGTTTAAATTTTACAAGAATTGCCTTCCAATAGAATTGAAAATTTACTCAAGTAAATCTAATTGAAGAATCTAACATAAAGTTTTAGTATATGTAGTTTTTTTTTAATTTCTTTTGGTATAGACAGACATCGTAATACATTTATACACTCTGATCAACAAGGTTAGGTACAGAAGTTTTAAAATTTTAATTTTTTCAATATTTACCAACAAATTGAGTGGATGAATTTAATCATACCCCTAAAGAACTAGAAAAAATTATGTACTTTTCTACTAGACTGAGTTGCCATCTTTGGATTCAAACTTGCTTTACATAACCCAGCTATCGGTGCTAGTCGTTGGACTTTTTTTCTTTAAAAAAGATCAGTATCGCGTTACAGCCCGTAAAATTTCGTTGTATCTTCTCTTCCACTCTTCATTTATGCAGACGAGACCAAAGAAGAATTTGTTTTGGTCGACAACATTCTAAGACATTCTCACATTTCTTTGGTAAGGCTTAAGCCTCAGCACCATGGCTTTAGTACTTAAAAGGCGACTTTACCACTCAATTGTGTTCTGATTCCAAATATACAGCGATTTGCAACACTTATTTCTCGTACGATTTTGGAGCTGGTGTCGTTATCCGAATTAAAGCAGTGCTTATTTAGACAAAGTCCTGAAGTCCCTAAAGTTGTAGCTGTCCATGGTGACTTTTTGTCTCAAGACGTCATCGTTAAATGTCTTTTCTTGATGACAGCATATACTTGGTCTTGGCCTCATTGACTATTAAGCTAAATTCTCCGATTCCGTCATAATGCTCAAAAACGCGCCTCTGACACCACGCCTTAATCTTTCTTTTACGTTAATATCATTATCGTATCTGAGTAATTGGTCAGACCTTTGGAATATTGTCCGTGTAGTGTTGAAGATTGAGTTTTGCACAATTATTTCCAGAACGATGTTAAAGAAGTTGCATGACAGTGCATCGATGTGTCTAAGACCTTTTTGACATCAAACGCATTGGTAAGATCAGCGTGCATCTACATCTTGATTCTGCACAAATGACAGGGATACCGAAAATTGGCATTGCTCTTTAAGCTCTAGTAGTACCCGTGGCATGATGGTTAGTGCGTTGGACTGTCATGCCAGAGGTCTTGGGTTCGATCCCTGCCTGGGCCATCTAAAGTCTTTTCACGGGTACTGCCTCTTGCGAGGAATTGACAAATTCTCCAAGAGTAACTCTTGTCATGAAAAAGTGCTTTCTCAAATTAGCCGTTCGGATTCGGCATATAAACTGTAGGTCCCCTCCATTCCTGACAACATTACTCGCACACAGGAATGGTTGAGAGTTGTAAGTCACTAGGCCCTAGTTCTCAACGGACTGTTGCCCCACCAAATTTGTTTTAGCGCCACCTTAAGTTACAAAAAGTAAATATTTATTGCTTTTTGTTTTTTATTTTCAGAATAGGGAAATTTTTCAAGGTCGAGAATAAAAGCCCCGGTGACAATGTGCGGCACTGGCGGTTCTTTTATGATCCTCCAGAGTCCTGAGTTTCAAACGCTCTTTGTTAAGCGAGGAACCGGAATTCACTATGGCTACTGGCGTGACGACCCCAAGGACGAGGAAGACTTGCTCACAGTTCGTAATGACGTTTCTAAGGGATGCGTCTTTCAACTCGTCGCCACAAATATGTTCGACGCTTTTGCTTACTACCTGTAGAAAGACTTTCCGGTAACTCCGTTCAATCACAAGGGTTTGGGAGATATGAGAAAGGCGATAAGTTAATTTGTGGAGGAGAACAAGTATGAAAGGAAATCTTTGGTGGAGGCCAAGTCACAGCGAGCTAGGAAAATTTGCGCCAAAACATTCCACAATGTGGGAATCGTTGTTGCAGTGAATAAAACCACAACAGTCAACAGTGGGTTATCGCCCCTTGATGGACAGCAATGCCAACATCCTAAGTGCTTTGGACAAGCCAGGCGAGTGTAATTTTGGTACGATTCTTGAATTAGGAATTGACCTTTTCTGCTCCGGCCAGAAGGACCTACACGAAATCGTTCAGAATTTTCTCAACCCCGCCTATAACCTGCTTGGACAGCCACAATACATTGCGATTCTGAAGGCACATTTAACCAACCGAAGCAATAGTCATAAGCAGTATTTTGGATTGAGTTTATTGTGAAAAAAAAAGAAAATATTTTAAACAAAATTATTAATTAATTTGTTGTAACAGTTTTGTTTTTTATTGATTTGATCGTATAATCTTCTACACAATAATTTCTCTTTGGTGAATTGTTCTGCCCGGTTGAAGTGAACAAAAAGGATAGCTGCAGCCAAGCGAACTTCTAGTTCTTGTTGGTTCATGTCGTGAGCCCATTCCAACCGTCCCCAGAACTTCAGTTCAAACTCTTCTTCGAGACGTGCTAATGTTAGGGCCTTGTCTGCGCTGATATGCTGCTCTATAACAGCACAGGAAAGGATTATGGACTTAAGGGTATCGACGGCAAAGACAAATCCTTAGGAGAATGTTTGCACTTCAAGACTTTTCAAAAAATTGAACCTTAAGAGAACACATACCATATAGAACATCTTCACTGTGTGAAAGGAAGTACTTGGATATTTTCATTTTATCCGCATCCGAGACGTTGGGTGGTGATATACTGGGAGTTTTTTGTATGTTCGTATCAAAACGTTTGTTAAACCATTCGTTCTTTTGGAGCTCGTATAGATCTTTACCTTCCTGAAAATCAACTCAATAAGTGCCTACATAAGGCTTAAGTTTGTATCAGTCCCAGATCCTTTAGATTCGTTGCAGAGTATATCTGCGACTCATTCTGAAATGTCTTTTTCATCAATTCAAAATTTGACAGCCAGTGCTAAACAAATTTAAATGTCAAATGAAAACGTGTAAATGGTCGGTGTCAACGATTTTTGGGTTTTTGAAAACTTTTTGCCGAAAAGCCGGTTTTTGGGTTTCGTGTGAAAAGCTTATTACACTAACCATCTTAAAGGACTTGACGATAGTTTTAATGTTTGATTACTTTAAAGGTACACTATAGCCTTTCTTAACCTTAAACAAAAAAAAACTCCAACCAAAGATGATTTATCTTATGTTCCGGATAGTACCTTCAATATTTTTAAACAATTGTGGTACCTCTCTAAGTAAAAATTTGTCAGCACTATTTCGTCTTTCCATTTTTCAAGCCATCATCCAAAATCTTTGGAAAGATTACTTAACTTTTGCTGTTCTTAAGAAAGGAGCTAGAAATTATGCTATGAACTACAAGCATATATCCAAGCTTTCTTCATATTCCAAGCTTTTCGAAAATATTCTATACGACTCTATCTATTTTTATTGAAGGAATATTTTATCTTTAACAATAACAAGTCTTCTTAAAAACCAGATATTCTTAATCTTAATCTGAAAGTGTATCTAAAAATCTTATTAAATTAAAGAAAATAAATGAAGCGGACGTTATCACCACAGCCCTTAATTTTCACCTTTTATTATTTCATAGCTCAAATAAACCGTAGAGAACCGTCAATATAGATTTGCTTTTAGGTTCTCATTTCCAATTTCAACTATGCACACAATCAGGAGTGCCTCAAGGGAACCACCTTGGTCCTTTCATATTTGCTTTAAATATATATTTACGATGAATAAACATGAAAATAATAAATCTTATTTCTACTCCATCTGATTCTACCTTACTCCGAAATGATCTTGACTCATTTAAAACTTGGAAAATGATGATAGTGTGACTAGATAGGCAAAAATCTTAATTTTACAAGAAAACTCTCCTCACTTTGTCATTTCTCGATCACAACTGGACTTCAGAGATAAGAGAAACTGTCTGCAATGCTCCACAATAAATTCAAGACCATAAAGATAGAATTCCTGAAGTTGTCGGAGTCATACAGCCACAAAGGTTGATATAGTTATAGAGACCAAAATATTATTAAAAGGATATGGTTATGCATTCGGCTGATATTGTTTCTATTGTTATTGGCGTAACTTCCTGTTAACATTAAAGTAAAGATGGTTTATTGAAGCTATATTTTACTGTGTATTTTAATGTGTTGATATACTGAAGTTTTTAAATGAAAAATAACTATTTCGAGTATTCTGTTTTTGGACGATCTAAGATAATAATGAGAAGTCTTGGGTTCCCAACCGGAATACAAAATTATCTGGAAGACTGCTATTTTTGTAGTGTGAACGTAACGTAACAGAATCCAAGTATAAGGTTTTGTTCACCGTTCAGTGCAACGTTCACCTGACTCTTAAAGCCTAAACAAATATATGAACCATTAGAACACGACACTGAAAGACCAAGCTTATCACAAAATAATGCTGATTTTTAAGGTATATCAAATGAGAAACAAAGCTTTTTCCAAAATGATAAATGAGTTAAATGACCGTCTAAGAAACAAGCTTCAGAATTATTAGCATCAAGACAGACATAAAGACTACGTTATTGTTCCTATGAAAACTGCATGAACTGAACTTTTGTTCCGATGTCAAAAACGTTTTAATAAAAATGGTCTTAAAACCATATAAACAATCTATTGATTGATAGCCCAAAATGAAGCCCAACATATATATTTTTTGTTTATGTGCATAATGGACATAAATACATATTGCCCCCAGTACAAAGTCAAAGGAAGAATATTATAACATAACGCTTATCTTGAACCAAAGAACATATACGATGAAAACTATTATAGGCCAACAAAGTGGTTACACTAAGTTTCCGTGTAAACAAGAAAAAAAGGCTGTTTCTTAAGAGAAAATTGGGCACCTTGAAACAGTTTGTTTATTCACTAGATAAAGATGGAAAATTCTTTTCTAACATTTGACAAAAACTTCCGAGGCTCATTAATATGCAAAAATTTGGAGCAGTTATTATTGATGGCTCATGAGTTGGAACTAAAGGCTTGGACGGTTCTGTGATGTAGAATGCTCTCCTTCTACTAAAATTGCAAAGTATATGCAATATGAACAATAAACTCTACTGACAAAATGCGTCACGAGTTTCGCATCATGGAAGAGCGCTATCAGGTTTTCTGGGATCAAGTATGTACGTAGAAACTAAGAGCTGCTAAAAATTCAATTTTTGAAAATTACAAACGTACTGTTAAACTATGTAGTTTTACGAATAATTAAGAAAGTTAAAAATTTTAACAACAAAAATATGAAAACATACCTGTAAATCTGCATTCCAGAACCAACTCATCACTATGATCGGTGCAATCTGGTTCTTTATCGCAAACATATCTTATTGGGATACACGCTCCATTTGCACATTGGAATTGCTTCTCTTGACAAGTATTTGGAAGGTTTTTTGCTGAAAATAAAAAGAAAATAAGAACATTAAGATATTGAAGACATGTGCATTAAAATTTAAAAAAATGTTGATCTAGAACTTCCTACAATGATAAAATATTACGCGTTCGTGTGTACCTGTGATGTGTCTATAAACGCAAAATTTAAATAAGCATTTTTGTATGTATATTTTTAGATTGTCATTAAACAACACAAAACACGCAAAGACAATATTTTATTTTTTTTGTCTATTAACAAGTAAATATTAGAATATTTTCACGGCAGGTGTGTTCTTAAGAAAGATTTTAATTAAAAAAAACTATTTAAAGCTACAAACGAACAAAAAATTTGTAACAACCGTGTTTTGTATTAGTTAAGTACTTAGGTATTTACATACTTTGACTTTGCTCCACAATATTTTTGTAATTGGAAACGAATATTGAAGATGTGAAAGACTTAAGTTATTGTAATTGCAAAGCTGCATTTGCATTGAGAGGAAATTTAAATTGGAAATATGTACATGTTAATGTTGAAGTTAAAATATAAAACATAAAAATAGAAAAACGCCTTTTAAATGATATGTTATGCAAAAATTGTAGCACCAAAATGAAATCGTTGTCTTAAATAAATATTTGAAAAGTATTTCAAGATACACACGAAAATAAGATCAAGGACCCAACTCTATAGCACAGGGATTTGACTACAGCGACTACAGGAGTTTTAATTATAAAAATCATCATACTATTTCAGGGCTATTGAAAAATGACTCTCGGTAAAAGCGTAACAGATTTCGACAATTTTATCTAAAGAAAACTTATTGTGATTCAAATTAACTAAAAAGCCACTAACTTGTTACTTTAGGTTAACTAGTTTCCAAAATTTGTAAGGATTATCTTTTAAAGAGATGCTCATTACTAGAATATAAAATTTTAGAATGAATCTTATTTTTTTTTTAATATTTCAATATAACAATAGGAGTAAGTTGGAGGTAGATTTCTAAAGTTTGTATTTCCTTAAAGATATATTTTTTCCCAAACAATTAGTCAAGATTTCATACAAATTTGAAACTGCTATGTAAATATAAGAAAATACTAACGTATCCAGAAACTCCAGAAATCGCTGAATTTCAGACAGCAAATGGAAATGAGCTCTCCCGAAGTCAGAATTATATAAGAAATCATAGAAATTACTGTGTTCAATTAATTTATTACTTTTTTCAAGAAAAATATCCGAAAGGGGTGAAAGTTGTCAATATAATAAGTGCACTAATAGCGTCAGAAGAAAATACAAAATCGAGAATTTGATTTTCGAGTTTTTATTAGAGCTTATTTGCTGCAAGTCAGTAAGAGGAATTGTATCAAGAAAAGATTTTACCATAGCAATTTAAAAAAAAGTGAAAATATTGGTTAACCCTAAATATCTCACGAACCAAAAACGCTAGAAACTTGAATTAAATTGTATATAATATTTTGTAATGTGATACCAAACAAGTATGTTTTTTGAAACAAAAAAACTAAACAAAAATTGTCACCTCGAAAATTTCACTAATAAAAAAGATTTATCTTCAAAACAATTTTGTGCAACGAAAAAAAACGTTTTTAACATCTGGTAAAATGTTGAGAAAAATCGAGTTGACAGTTTTTTTATAAAAAAATAAAAAACATTACTTAAAGTTAGTAAAAAATGAATTTAGACACAAACACCTTTTTGAAAATTTTAGATTATGGCTTCCAACTTATTTTATTTTTTTGAAATATTGTTTTTAACATTCGGTAAAATTTTGAGAAAAATCGAATTGTTAGTTTTTTTTTTACAAAAAATAAAAACCTAAAAAATAATTATTAACAAAAGTAGGTAAAAAATGACTATCGACTTAAATATCTTTCAAAACTTTGAGATTTTAGCTTAGATCTAATTTTATCTTATGAGGAATATTCGATAAAAAGTTTTTGAAAATCAAATTGAAAGTTTCTTAACAAAAAATATTAACCAAAAAAAAGCATTTCTAAAAGTTCGTAAAAATTGATTTTCGAGTCAAATGGCTTTTCAAAAATTAAAAATAATGCTTTGAAACTCATTTTATCTCACATAAAATATTGTTTTCGACATTCAGTGAATTTTTGATGAAAATTAAACAGTCCGCTTTTACTTAAAAAAAAAATAAAATTTACAAAAAACAGTTCGAACATTTGGTAATGATGATTTTCGGTTTTCGATATCACGTGAAAAATAGAAGGTATTGACTTCAAATTAATTTCATTCATCCAATTTATATTTGTTTATATAAAAAATAAATTTTTTTATGAAATACTACTAAAATCGGTAAAAATAGGTTATCGACTAAAAAATCTCGTTAACAAAAATAGATTTTGAAATCAAGCTCAAAAGATTTTGAAATCATATGCAAATATACAGGATGGGAATTTATCAGTGTGGGTCGCCTCTTATGTCTGTAAAGTTCTAACTTGAATTCAACCAAGTTTCTGTCAAAAGAATATGCTTTAATGAAACTTTTAACTGCCTTAACCATTTAAGCTAAAAGAACTCTTAAATCAGGTTGCGATTTAAAGGACCGCACCAATAAAAAGTCTTATTACGAAATTTTTAAAATTATAGGTTGCAGAAGTTTTTACTATTATAATAAATATTATTCAACAATAAACCAACGTTGTCAATTCCCTAAACTTAACTACAGACAATTAAGGAAAATTCTAATTTTTACTTCAATTTCGGAGGAAACTTACGTAGGCAGATATGTGTATTTATTGAAGCCAAATCTTTAAAAAAATAATCTTTTATAAAAACTACGGCTCGGTAACTATTCCATATTATGCATTTAGTATTGGCTCTAAGCTCCTCGGTCAAGATATCGTAATGTGTAGTTAACTACATAAAAAACAAGAGGTTTCATTTGGTGTCACTTCGAAGTTTCGACGTTAGAACAGCTTGAAATGGACAGCGCTAACAAACAAACTGTGAACAGTGTTTCGAAGGACGTTACAATGGTTAATCGACATTTTTTCTTGAAATTGATGAAAAGGGTTTGGACGACCTCTTGTTGATACAGCAGAGCTTCATGTCACACAGCCTGTGCTGGTATCAGTAACACTGGTCGACAGTACTTTTTCAATCACTTTATTGTGTTTTTATTTTAATCTGACTTTAGAATTATTCTATCAAGTTAGGTTTTATAATTATTAAAAAAAAAAAAACATATATACAAAGCTTTTTGAAGCCATCTTCATTCATGTAGTAGCTTTTCTTGGAATAAATTCTTGATGGTTTTCCAAATCTATAATCCGTTTCTTCAATTTTCAGTTGATAAATTAAAGGTATTTCAAAAACGTTAGAGAAATCTCTATAAGTTGTTTGGTTTCAAGTGTCACAAAATTAATCTGAAAGAAAAGGTGAACTTATTGTACTAAAAATTTAAAAAAACACAAAACGGATTGAGAGTAATTTTTGTTTTTGTATCATCTCATTCATAGCTCAAGAACCAGTGCCGAAAGATGCAGAAAAGACCTTCAAAAATATTGAGTTAGTGTTTTTTTTTAACTATAGCAATTAAAAAAAAAATGAAATTTTGGTATTGGTATTTTACGAACGAATAATGCTAGCTATTTTTATTAAATTTCATATTGTAAAATATGACATTTAAACTATGGATTTCAAACTAATTTCATTTCATAGAAAATATTGTTTTTGACACTTAGTAAAATTTAAATAAGAATCCAATAGTCAATAGTTTTTTTATTAAAATTAAAATCTATAAAAAATAGTACGCAAAATTGTTAAGAAATCCAATTTCTTCGTGTTCGATTTAAGTGGATAATTACAAATATTGACGTCATAATGATTTCATTCTTTAGACAATGGTTTATATGAAAAAAGATGAGTTAAGCCTTACTCGAGATCGATCTCAAGCTGTGAGTTCGAACTCAAAGTGTTGAGATCTATCTCTCGACGAAAGCTCTATGTGAAAAAGTTCTAGTTTTGATATGCAAAAAGATGAGCAAACGCTCAATTGCATGACATTGTTGAGGACGGGGTTTCTCTTACTCAGTTGATAAACAACTATGAAAATGGGAGAGTTTCTGAATAATTTCGATACAAATCATGTTTATTAAAATAGAAGATATCAAAAGTTGTATAGATTTATTGAAACAGGTGTGCAATTATTGACAGATGAGTTTTTGTACCCATTCCTGGAAACACGCGGTGGTGCATCAAGAAAAATGATTATTTTTCTGCGTTATGTAGGAGATTTTGGATTTCAAAGCGGTGTTGGTGAAGGCATTGGTTTTAATCAATCAACGATAACTAGGGTTGTACAGCAAGTCGCAACAAAAATTGCAAGCCTTCTGCAGAAATACAAGAAAAGCACAGCTTATGGAGCAGTAAATATGAGTTTCCTTACGCCATTGGTCCTTTGGGTTGTACACATGTGCGTATATGGAAACCACTCTATCAACATGGGGAGTACAGGCTACGAGCAGTGCGGATGAAAAATTTACAAGCATCAAAATAAGCAATTCTTTTTCGCAGTCCTAAAGAATTATTTTCTTATTGCCAGTTATTTAAACCTTTTTTTCCTTTTAAGCGTGACTACATATTTCACACTTTTTTAGCATTTTTATTTTCACTTATGTATGTCCTCGCAAAATTTGTTTTTAAATGCTTAAACGACGTCTCCAGTAAGACTTTATTAAGTTTCAGTTACGAGAAATTCACTAAGAATGTCAGCATTATTGTTTATTATTACAATTTCATTTTCGCTTTCAGAAGAAATTTTTCCTTCTTGACTCTACTGACCGCACAGAAACTACTGTTTTAACTAGTGGGAGTGAATTCGAAGAGCTTTGAGATCGTTCTCATTTCACTGAGTCAGAACTGTAGAGAGTGAACTCGTTTTTTTGCATATGAAACCGAATCTGAGTCCGAGTCTGCTCGATCGATCTCACACTCTAGTTGAAGATCGTCAGTTCTGATTCTGAGAAGTTTCTTATCTTTTACCATATGACTCAATGGTCTTAGAAAAATCCAATCTGTATTTTTGTATGTAATAAAAACTAAAAAAATGTTAAACATTGGTTTTTGACTAAATATATCGTTAACAACAAAAGATTTTGAAATCAAACTTGTTTTTCATATGCAAAATCTTTTTGGTAGTTTAAAGTTAATTTTGTAGAAAAATTCAATGGACAACTTTTTTTACAAAATCAACAAAAAAAGAGGCTGGGATGCGACCCACACTGATAACTTCCCATCCCGTCTGTCGATTTGTCTTGCTTAAAAGGTTGTCTTTATGTATTTTTACCAAATTTGCGCACTATTTTTTGTAGATTTTATTTTTTATGAAAAAACTGACTGTTGGATTTTTATATAAAAATTACTGAATATTGAAAACAATATTTTCTCTGAAATAAAATAAGCTTGAAGAAAATATTTTTAATTTTTGAAAAGCTATTTGAGCCGAAAATAAATTTTTACCAAGTTTTAGTATTGTTTTTTTTAGAGTCTTATTTTTTGTAAAAAAACTGTCAATTCGAATTTTTTAAAAATTTTACCAAATGTTGAAAACAATATTTCTTATAAGATAAAATTAGTTTAAAGCCAATATTTAAAATTTTTGAAGAGATATTTGAGTCGAAAATCAATTTTTACCAACTTTTATACATTTTTTTTCAGATTTTTATTTTTTCTAAAAAAAACTGTCGATTCGATTTTTCTCAAAATTTGTAGTAATGTTGAAAACAATATTTCTTATTAGAAAAAATTAGTTAGAACCTATTATCTCAAAGTTTTTAAAAGATATTTGAATCGAAAATCATTTTTTACGAACTTTTGTTAATTTTTTTTTTCGGTTTTTAATTTTTTGTACAAAAACTGTCTAATCGATTTTGTTCAAACTTTAACTGAATGTTGAAAACAAAATGATTTGAAAAATAAAAGTAAATTAAAGCCAATATCTTAATGTTTTGAAAAGATATTTGAGTCGAAAATCAATTTTTACCAAATTTTATACATTTTTTTTTAGGTTTTTATTTTTTGTAAAAAAAACTGTCAATTAGATTTTTCTCAAAATTTTATCAGATGTCAAAAACATTATTCTTCGTTGCATAAAATTGTTTTAGAGATGAAATCATATTTCAGTCGTAAAATTTTGGAGGTGACAATTTTTTTTGTCAGTTTTATTGATTTATAAAAAAACCGTTATATTGATTTTTTTTCAAAAAATATACCTGTTTAGTATCACGTTACCATATATTATATAAAATTTAATTCAAGTCTCTAGCGTTTTTGGTTCGTAAGATATTTAGGTTTAACCAAAATTTGCACCTTTTTTTCAAACTGCTATGTTAAAAAACCACCCACACAATTTTCTTGAGAGCCCTTTCTGCATCTTTCTGCCTTATTATCTGTATAACAAAATTTATTTGAAGTCGATATCTCTTCTGGTTCTTGAGCTATGGACGACGAAAAAAACGTCGCGAACGTACGGACGTACAAACGTACGTACACATGCACGCACAGACATCTTTCTAAAAATCTTTTATTTCGACTCTAGGGACCTTGAAACGTCGAGAAATGTCAAAATTTTCAATTTGACAAATCGGACCAATTACAATAACTTCCTATGGGAAGTTAAAAAACTGAAGAGAAATGGTTTTCGATTCAAGTATATAAGGACAACAAAGATAAATATTGACTTCAAGTTTATTATCTCTATTTTATTTATTTCAAATGTTGTTACGAATATTTTGTTAAAGTTTTAAACAAGTCACTTGTGTTATTGAATCGATGGTGTATTAAACACCAACCAAATTTTACATTTTGTTTTAAATTGCTTTAATTAAACAAAAAAAAAAACATCAACTTACTTTTATATGTAAAACTAATTGAAGTCGATATCCCTTCTGGTTCTTGAGATATGATGTATCCTGAACGTACGGACCCAATGTGTAGACAAACGGATATATCTCTTAAACCCTTTAATTTAGATTTTAGGGACCTCAAAACTTTAAGAAATTTTCAAATCTTCAATTTAACAAATAGGACCATAACAATAACTTTCTATTACAATTTTAATAATAATTGTATGGAAAATACATACAAAAGTTAAGAATGTATGTATATATTCCGTAAAAGAATCATTCCCACCGATCGTTCCAAACTTGAAACAATTTCTCTTATATGAATTTTTGTCGGTAACTTTCCCAAATTCATCAAACTCATATATTCCCGAAATTTATTCAATTTGCCAAACGAACGAAATCTCAACCACTTAAACACACATCACATACCTATCTATGCTATCTATAATTTATTATATTACAAATGTCCTCACTTTAAATCCAATTTATTTAAAATCCATAACTCATATCATTTGCAGTGCAGAACGAAGGCTACATCAATGAATAATAAATCAATGATTGAAAATAAAAAAAACTATATACTCGTATGTATATGTATGGTTTTGGTATTTCTTACTACGACCGTTCGACGACGCTATGCCACCGCCATCGCCATCACCATCGCTATCGCCAGCATAAAATTATTGGAGCAAGTATTTTCTTAACTGAAATCGATATAGTACCTCATAGCTACTAACTATGTACCACCTATAAGTTTTTACCATAGAAAAACCAAACTCGCTGCGACTTGGACAAATTTATTTGAAAACGAATGTGTCTAACCTCAGTTTCAGATGTACCTACGAATATATATGTATGTATATTTGTATATTCGCATATTTGAACCACAAAAATCTACTCATTCGAGCTCCGATACACATCTTGTGATAATAAACTTGGATGGCTTCTTTACATTGTCATTTCATTAGTGAACACGGTAGTCGTGCTCGTGATTCTTGGGACTTGCGACTTGGAACTTGCGAGACTTGGGTTTGGTTTTGTTATGGGTTGCCATTGCCAGAGTATAGTTTCCCATATAATCAATGAGCAATAATAATAATATATGTACGTTCTGCACTGAACTGACCTCAGCACATAACTACATACCCACCTCGTACATCCATCGGTCCATATATTCAATTTATTCGTTTGATTTGGTTTCGAAGAAGAATGATGTCGAAATTCTTCCCGCGTCATTTAGCACAAATTAATTGGTATAAGAATCACTGAATATATACGAATACGATGGTCTGGTTACATATTACCTTCATATATGTATCCATGAGATATATGGATTGGATGTGGTATGGACAACATAACGAGGACCGTGGACCGAAGACGACGGACCGTTCCTCGCGTTACTATATCAGGAACACTTTCTTTCATAGAGTATAGATTGGACAGATACCAAGTAGCTATCTGCTACATATGGACATACCTACCCCATCTACCACTACGACGACGTATAGTATAGATACCTACTAATGAAATAATAAGATTAAATAGAGTTCAGTGAACATCTTGTATGGGATGGCGATGATGGTAGGTTGTGTAGCATTAAAAATGCCGAGCCAAAGTAATAAATATATTTCATAATAAACTCTGGAAAAAAGAAGAATCTGGGTGTGGATTCGGTTATTATTACCTTCATAACTTCCAATCAAAATATCTTCCTCCATCAGAGCAGAGGAAAGATTATGTTTTTCTGTCTAAATTCCATTGACTTTTTTGTATGTATGTGTATTATTTATATTCGTATTATGCGGGTGCAGGATGATGTATCATTAATTTGGGGTTATGTTGCATATTTTCTCATATCCTCTTTTTCTTTTTATTACCCATATAAAATTCGGGATGCCTTTGTTTTTTTTTTACTTATGGTTTATGATGGAATGCAAAATCTCTAAACCGCGATCCTTCTCCAATTTCAATGTCATTAGTTTACTTAGTCTACAAAAACAACAACAGAAAAAGGACATCATAAGTATCAGTCTAGTAACCAAAAAATCAGTGTGGTTTCACCTGGTTTGCATATATTTTCTTACTAATTTCACAGGCTTTTAGGTTTTTTTTTAACAAAACAAAATAGTTTTTGAATTAATACATACATATATCGAATTTCAAAAATTGCCTTTTCTAATTCAGAAATTATTTAAGCCTCTTGAACAGTATTTAAAGAAGAGCTTTTAAAATGATTGGTGACATTAACATCATCAACACGATTACGTCACTCGAACATCATCGTAAAGTTTCTTATCTTAACTTTATTATTCTTATTTTAACGGACTTTCTCTAGTGAAATAGTCAATTGCATTCCTCTCTTTAAACAATTTAACCGTAACACTTGTGCTTCTAGGAATGCCCATTAGTTTACTCTTGAGCCCAACTTCGGCCGTACAGAGAAGTACAGAGATTCATTTTTTAGCCGTACTACGCGAATGTGGAATGCCTTGCCACGCTCTATCTTTGCCTATCATTCAATGTTCAGGTAATCAAAATCCATGTACACCGTCATCTCTTATCTAACCCTTCCCTCTTTTCCTAATGCTCACACTATGTCTTTGGCATATAAAAGGTACACAAAACCGTTTTAGTGTTCGCTAATTATAAAAAAAGACAAGATTTAAAGTACCAATTATCTCTAGAAGTAGTGATCTTCTTAAAGACTTTATTTGTTTTATTCGTTTTTTAAGAGTTGGTTAAGAATTAAACCTGTGCTAAAAAGGTAAAGGCTCTTAAGTCGACTTAATGGTTTAAGCTGTGCATCCTTTTTTATATATTTTTTTCTACAAATTATTTTTTCTTTTTTACTTTCCTTGATAAATCTTTTAAAAAAAGAGGCTGGGATGCGACCCACACTGATAACTTCCCATCCCGTCTGTCGATTTGTCTTGCTTAAAAGTTTGTCTATATGTACTAAACGGTGATTTTTTAAGAGCTTGAGAACTTTTTTTATAAAAAGAACGCATAAAATTTGCAAAATCTCATCGATTCTTTATTTGAAACGTTAGATTGGTCCATGACATTTACTTTTTGAAGATAATTTCATTTAAATGTTGACCGCGGCTGCGTCTTAGGTGGTCCATTCGGAAAGTCCAATTTTGGGTAACTTTTTCGAACATTTCGGCCGGAATAGCCCGAATTTCTTCGGAAATTTTGTCTTCCAAAGCTGGAATAGTTGCTGGCTTATTTGTGTAGACTTTAGACTTGACGTAGCCCCACAAAAAATAGTCTAAAGGCGTCAAATCGAATGATCTTGGTGGCCAACTTACCGGTCCATTCCTTGAGATGAATTGTTCTCCGAAGTTTTCCCTCAAAATGGCCATAGAATCGAGACAATCGCATTAATTGTTTGCTCGCTTGGTCGATTATGTAGACCATAAATCGGACGTAAGGCGCGAAACACATTTCGAACCGAACACTGATTTTGGTAATAAAGTTCAATGATTTGCAAGCGTTGCTCGTTAGTATGTCTATTCATGATGAAATGTCAAAGCATACTGAGCATCTTTCTCTTTGATACCATGTCTGAAATCCCGCGTGATCTGTCAAATACTAATGCATGAAAATCCTAACCTCAAAAAATCACCCTTTAGTATCAATTTTACCAAATTTGCGTACTATTTTTTGTAGATTTTATTTTTTAGGAAAAAACGGACTGTTGGATTTTTATATAAAAATTATTGAATATTGAAAACAGTATTTTCTGTAAAATAAATAAGTTTGAAGCCAATTTATAAAATTTTTGAAACGATATTTGAGTCGAAAATCAATTTTTACCAACTCCGAATGTTGAAAACAATATTTCTTATAACATAAAATTAGTTTGAAGCCAATATTTCAAAGTTTTGAAAAGATATTTGAGTCGAAAATCAATTTTTACCAACTTTTATTAATTTGTTTTCGGTTTTTAATTTTTTGTAAAAAAAACTGTCACTTCGATTTTATTCAAAATTTTACTGAGTGTTGAAAACAATAGTTTTTGAAAGAAAAAAGTGAATCTAAGCCAATATCTCAAAGTTTTGAAAAGATTGAGTCGAAAGTGAATTTTTACCAACTTTTATTATTTTTTTAGGTTTTTATATTTTGTAAAAAAACTGTCAATTCGATTTTTTTCAAAGTTTTAGCGAATGTTGAAAATAATATTTGTTATAAGATAAAATAAGTTTTAAGCCTAAATTTCAAGTTTTCGAAAAGATATTTGAATCGATATTAAATTTTTACCAACTTTGAGTAATGTTTTTTTTAGATTTTTATTTTTTATAAAAAAGCTGTCAATTCGATTTTTCTCAAAATTTTATCAGATTTCAAAAACATTGTTCTCCGTTGCTCAAAATTGTTATGGAGATGAAATTATATTTTAGTCGTTAAATTTTGCAGGTGACAAATTTTTTTTTTTTCAGTTTTTTTGTTTTCAAAAAAAAACCGTTAGATAGATTTTTTTCAAAAAATATACTTCTTTGAGATCACGTTACTGTTTATTATATAAAAAGTCTCTAACGTTTTTGATTCCTAAGATATTTAGGGTTAACCAAAATTTTCACCTTTTTTTTAAACTGCTATGGTAAAAAAAACCACCCACGCAATTTTCTTGAGAGCCCTTTCTGCATCTTTCTGCCTTATTATCTGTATAACAAAATTTATTTGGAGCCGATATCTCTTCTTGTTCTTGAGCTATGGACAACGAAAATAATGACGCGAACGTACGGACGTACGAACGTACGTACACACGCACGCACAGACATCTTTCTAAAAATCTTTTATTTCGACTCTATTGACCTTGAAACGTCGAGAAATGTCAAAATTTTCAGTTTGACAAATCGGACCCATTACAATAACTTCCTATGGGAAGTTAATAAAAAAGTTATGACCTGTTGTAAAATAGCTTAAGTTTGATTCGTAGGGTTTTGAAAAAAGCAAAACGACTTAAGTAGAGGATGATTCGCCTTATGTATCAGTTTATTTTATTTATCAGATAATAGGCAGCAATTATTGTGGTAAGACACCTTAAATTGTTTTTATTTTCGATATTAATTAGAAAATTTAAGTCGCTTATGTCAACTTAAAACATTTTACCACAAAATTTAAGCAGCATCTACATTTCTCATATTGACTCAAAATATTTTACCATATTTAATAGATACATAAAAAAAGAATAAGAATAAAAACACAATAACAGTTTAACCGACCTAAGAACATCTTATGAATCTTACTAAATGTAAAAATGGTTAAAGTTGTTGTGGTAAAAGCACTTAAGTCAAAAAATTAACATTGGTAAATGTATTTAACTCTCGATTTATTTAAATTTAATGTTACTATTTATATAACTGAATGTATTAAGGCAAAATTACCTAAACTGTAAAGCCTAGTACATACTTCCTCGTGAAGTGAACGTTCGCCAGTGGAGAAAGTGAACTTTTGATATTGCTCACTGGTACACACTTGTGAGTACACGTTGTGAACATGAACAAACCAAATGTCAAAGCTTCACCAACAGTTCCCGTACATTTTGCACGTGAATAGCCCGTGAACGAAAACTCTCCACCTTGTTCTCCACTCAGCTTCACGAGCAAGTTCACGGGTGAACCAAAAACTGAAATTTGTATGGGTTCACGAGATGGTTCACAAGTATGTACTAGGCTTAAAGATTGCAAATTAAAAATCAACTTTTTGAAAAACTTTAAAAAATAAACTTAAGAGCTTTTGTCTCTTAACACACAAATATAACTTTTTACAATGTTTTAAAAACAATTATAATTAGATTCGATATATGCCTAGCTTTTTACTATATGTAGCGGATATTTTTTTAGACTTGTAGTATTCAATCTGGCAATACTTTTCTTTGAGTTGGTTTTTTTGACAGCTGTCACTTGATTTATGCTCAATTTTGTTTGCTTTTTCGTAGTGACTATATTCACATGAGAGCGACCAATGAATGATCGAATATTCATTCATTTTTTCACATGGATTACTTTTTTCGTCATTACAGATACACAAGAAAGACCAAAATGAAATATTTAGGTTAAGACGCGCTCGCAACCATCCATCACACGATGCTTAGAGACGGGGCCGCCGCCGTTCCTACAGAACGTACCAAAAAAAACTATTGCTGCTATGGATAAGGGCATCGAAGAAGAACTGAATGAATCCATAGAGCTGTGCCCATCCACTTAATGGAAGACTTTGCGGAATGATCTTGACCAATTCGTGCAAGATATAAAGCCGGCTGAACATCAAGTGCATCTCAAGTCGATGAATGGGCCCAAAACCAGAGAGCCTCTGATTCCGATTTGCACAAGAATAATTTGTTCAGCGATGAACACTTTCGCCTTCGCTTGAATGGGTACATTAATGAGCAAAATTGTCGTCTTCCCTACGCTTTAGAGCCATAACTTAATACTTCTTTGTGCCTGAATCGGAGGAGTCTTCCAACAGGACAAAACTTCAACCAAGACGGCGGTACATGCCATAGCGATAACGAAATAATCAAATTATTGAAACTTTTGGTGACTGCATTATCTCTCGTTCGAATCAACACCATTGTTTTGTAGTACCAGTAGGACTGAGTTAAATCCCTCCCTGGTCCACCTAAAGGTTTTTTTATGGGTATTGGCGCTTGCGAGGAATTGAAAAATGTTTGAAGAGTGACTTTTTTCATGCTTTCTCAAATCATCCTTTCGGATTTGGCATACAAAATCTAGGTCTCCTCCATCGCTGATGTTTCTCGCATAAAGCAATTTTCAAGAGTTGTATGTCATTAGTTCCTTCTTCCAGGCGAGCTGTTCCGACGCCAAACTTATTTATTTTATTGACTTATTTTTGTGGGGTAATGTCAAGTCGAAAAATTCGAAATGATTGACGCCTGTGAAAAACTATTCAGCGCTTTATTGCTGATATTCAGACCAATTGCTGCAAAAATTGGTCGACAATTGGGCCTCTCGACTGGAATTTTTTTAAGCTAGCCACCTTTCCAAAATCATTTTTACAATCATAATGGCAAAGCCTTATCCTAAAAATCAAACAAAATTCTTGGCCAAAACATCAACGACTAGCAGAAATCATGGCATATTCTTGAAAACATATTAAATGGTTTTTCTTCGGCATAGATCCAGCTGAATTTGAGCGATGGCCTGTGTTATGTTAACCTTTAAGGCATCGGTTGATTGTGGTTTATTAGCATAGACCAGCGAATTCAAAAAACCCCACAGGAAGAAGTCTAATGGTATTAAATGGCATGACATTGGTGGTCAATTCACATCACCCCTGCGAAAGATAACCTTACCCTCAAATTGTGCATGCAAAATGTCAATCTTGGAGTTCGCTGTGTGGCACATAGTGCCGTACTTTTGGAAGTACATCTCGTCGGGGTCCATTGGTTCATGTTGGGCCATAGACAACTAGGTATCACCATAATGTAGCGCTAGTTTTTGACGGTGACCTTCTCCCAACTTCGTTTTCAAAAAAGTAAGGACCAATTACGCCGACGCTGTTCCAAAATTCACACCAATTGTTAATTTTTTTTAACACACCCATTCATCCAAAAATGTGCCTCATCACGAAAGATGATTTTCCGGACAAAATTGGGGTAATCTTCAAAACGATTCGAGGCCCAGTCAACGAACAAAGCGCATTGTCAATGGTCATGAACTTCGAGTTCCTGGGTTAGTTGCATCTTTGACGGATATAAGCCAGTCCCGACGCAAAATTCGCCAAGTTGGCCACCAAACTTCTAAGAGTCGACTGTGAGAGGTCACCACATCTACCGTAAAATGGACGTAATGCGCGCAACGTTTGTGTTAACGAACACTCATTTTGATAGTAAAATTTTATCGTGTAACTTGCAATGATGATTTTTTACAAACAACTGAATAATAAAAGATTAGACAGATGTCACCAAAATATAATGGTCGCCACGAGGCACTAAAATCTGCCCGCGCTAGCCGTTGGAATATTACTTTTAGTGAAGAAAAGATTGCTAATATTTTTCAATTATTAATTCAATAATTTTTTGAACATTGACCTCGTCGATAACGTTAAACATAAATGGGACATAATTGATGGGGAAATAAGAAAACCTGCACTGGACGGAAAAAATACGCCCCCATTTATTGTTTCCCTTGACCTACTCATTGCCAGACAGGTTTTTAAAAATTTTATAAGGACGAAATGAGGTTGACAATAAAATATATCTGTATTTAGCACAAAATTTATTCAATTTTTTTTGTACGTAATTTAAGATTTATATTAGTTATTTTATATTACAAAAACAGTAAACACTTGAATTCTTTTGAAATGTTTAAAATAAAACGTATAACCTAAAAGGTGGATTAATAGCATGTGGCTTTTCGTCAGAGATTTTATAGCTGCTAATTGCATTGAAGATGTTCAACTAATATACTTTTGAATTGCCTCGAAAAAAAAGATATCTGAATAATGACTGCAAAAAATCTTTAAATGGCCATAATCATTATACCATAATTAACTTCTTATGACCATTTTTTTGACTTTCCAGATGATTTATCTAATACTCATGTTTTATTTTATGTTATCAAATATTTCTTTTTCCAAGACTAAATAAAAAAATGCTTTATTGTAGACCAATTAATGACATGATTGACTCTTTTATGATTATGACCTTTCTAGTTTGATTAATTATTATTATTAGTGTGTGTTCTTGTGAAATCCATCATCTATAAAATGCCAAGTTCCTGAAGTTCAAATAAGAATTTAGTATACGAGTATAATTTCTTATTCTTAGAGATGGACTAAACAATTTAAATGTAATTGAAGGAATCGTAACTTTATATTTCATCAGGATCAAATATAGGGACGAGTTTTGTTATGGCTCTCTCTAGTTTTAAGGGAATAGATTTAGTCAATCAATTTCTAAAGGTTATGGTAAGGTCCGATTCTTTGAATTAAAAATTTTGAAATTTCTCTACGCTTCAAGGTCCCTAAAACCTTAATAGAATTGGAATTAATTCTAAACAAATCAACTAACAGACTGTTTGACGTCTTGTTAATTAAATTGACAACTTTTTTACAAAAAAATCAAATCTTAAAAATACACTACTAAAAGTTGGACAGAGTGATTTTCCACTTAAATATCTTGCAGTTTTAACTTAAATGAAATATTTTTTTTGTTGAGTAAAATAAAAATTCGACTGTCAGAAAGACGAAGACTTTTTCCATGATTTGATCGGTATTTCGGTATTCGTCGTCCGCCTGCTAGCTTATCGTTGGTGTCGTTTTCACCAGCTCTGAATCGGCGAAATCATTCCTCCAAGGTTCGAAGTGATAGAGTATCATCCCCGAAAGCACAATTAATCTCAATTAACGTTTCCTTAGCGGATTTGCTGTCAAGACCTTGCATTTGTTATGTCAAGACCTTTTAAATGATGTGTAGTATTTCCAGATACAAGCTCCGTAGTTCTTTTAAATAGCCGCGAGATTCAAAAGGCAAAAGAGGAAGGGATATATTTTCTAACCTTTATTTAAAAAGAAAAACTGCAGTTGAAACTAAATTTCTTTCGTAAATATCTACGTTTTAAGGACTTTTTAAGATGAAATTCAATTTTTACTAAACAACTGTGTGCAAAATGCCAATAAATTCTATTTTATTTTACTGATTGCGTTCCAATTTTTTAATGTTCCGATGTCATTAATACAAAAAAACTGATGAAATCCGCAGCCACAATGAGATGAGAAGCTCCTGGTTATTTAATATCTCCAATTTAATGACCTAAGAGTATTGATTACTTACTATTAACGCTCTTCAGTAAGACACTTCAAATTAAATTTACTGACAGCTACAATCAGCCCCTTAGCAATACGTAACAAAAGGTTTAACATTTTGGAGTCGCTAGGAAATTGTTAAAAAATTAGAAAAACGCTACTTAGTAAAATGTTAAGCCCTTGTCATTAAGCTGTTTAAAATTTTACGCCATTGACTTGACATTTCAAAATTTTGTATTTCATCAGTGTGGGTCGCATCTAAGGCTCTTTTACCACATTCTATTCAATTAGTTTTATTGAAGTTTATTTTGCTCAAATTTTATTTCAATAATGTTCTTCTGCGACATAAATATACAAATAATTGTAAATTTATCTAATTCCTAACAAATAATCGTTCCTTAACTTCGTATGTAAGATTCAATTTGTTCTTATATGTTTATGGAGCCTTTCCTGTTCAGTACTAAATAAATATACATACGTTTTGCAGATATACTCGTACATTGTTCTACCTATGCATACACCTTACTATAATAATGACAAAAGATTTGATTGTTTTGTTTGTAGATACTTCAATTCACAATTTAACATCTATTTATTTGCAAATTGTCTTCAATATTGTGTGCCCTCGTTCTGGGTAAAATAATTGCAATTTGCATTCCCGCACAGGCAAATATTTTATTGTTTTTCAAGTTAAATGATTCGAATTGAAAACAGTGTTGAATTGAACAGGAAGATACATTGTTTATTGCTTATGGCTTATTGAATTCATATCTTGTCTTGGTATACCTCAAAAAATGTGTGCATATTTGTTAAGAACTTAATGAACGTTTGGGTTTTAAGCATTTGTTTAAATTTAAAAAAGAATCGGATTTAATTTTGTTTGCAGAATTGAGTATTTCGGATTCAACCTGATACTAAAAAGATAAGGTCTTACTGTTTAATCGGTATCTTTATTATTATTGATTCATATACATGTTTGAGGAGTGAAAGCGGTTTTAATCTCAAAACCAGGATTAGTTTATATCGACAAATTCAAAACTTAAGCGGAGCAACTAAAGCGAGATATAAGGTCAAACAAAAATATTTGTTTCGTTCTAGAAACGTTATCCAAGTGTTTCAACAGATCTTGAAACATGAACAGGAAGAGATTCAAATTAGTTAGATATACACGTTTCAAGATTCTACGGGTTTTGAGGAAAGATTAAAGCATAGGTACCGACAAGTTCCAGTCAGTCCAATAATTTTATATTAGTGATCCAGAAAACTGCATTAATGCTTGAACAAGTGCAGATGTCGAGATTTTCCGTGTATTTGTTCCTAAACTCAAAAAACAACTCTTCTTCCAGTTCCAAATCTAAAGGTAGCCACACATGATAGAGTTAAAGATACAAAAGGACCCTAACGGATCCAAAATCGACCGTGTGATGGAAAACTGAGGTGGCTCTGTTGGTCTCTATCGATTCATATGGATTTTCAACAAGTCAAAAATCAACGAACCCGAGCCAACAAGCTCAGACACAAATTCAAAAAACAAACCTAATACCCTCATTTAATTTGCACAGGTCAGTTGCCAACTTTTTTAATATGGGGTTACTATTTTCGGTCATGTTTTTCTACTTTCAAGATACGTAATTTTAAGATATCTTTCTGAATAAATGATTACAAATAGCTGGGAGCCAATTGGCTCAGTCGTCTATGTCTAGCTTCAAGCTGAACGAAAGCAGTTGTTGAACGCTGTATCCATCATGTCTTTACCAATTTCTGATTGTTTTCCACTTGGAGGTATAGTAAGTCCATGTTGTAAAGTACTTCAACTAGTCTTTTTGCTATTCTCAAGACTTATTTAGGATAGGGTCTTTTTTTCTTGGAAAAAACATATTTAGGTGTTTTTTTCGTTTTTTTTTTAATTGTAAAAGTAAGTTTTTGATCTAGATTTAAAATTAAATGGTTTTTCAATTGTTTCGGGTAGATTTTAGCACTCCGGTCGGCCATTCTGTTTTGGTGACATTCTTTGTTAATTATTCGTTTAATTATACGTTCAAATGATAAAACTTTATTATCAAAATGAGTGTTCGTTAACGCAAACGTTGCTTTACGGTGACCTTTCATAGTCGAATCTTCAGTTAACAATCAGCCAACACTCAAACGTTCAGGGAACGCAAGATCGGACGAGAACATCGCCGCGGTTAGTGGAAGTGTACAGCGGAACCCGAGGCAGTCTATTTCCTCGCCGTCCACAAGAATTCAACCTTTCGCAGACTTCATCTTGGCGAATTTTGCGTCTAAACTTGGGTCTAAAACCGTACAAGATCCAACGGATATAGGAGCTCAAAGTTCATGACCATAGACATCTCTCTCTGTTTGATGATTGGGCTTCGAATCGTTTTAAAAAGGACCCCAATTTTGGCCGAAAAATCATCTTTAGCGGTGAGGCGCACTTTTGAATCAATGGCTGTGTTAACAAGCAAAATTAACGTGTGTAAACCTGTTTGGTTTCTTGAAGTCGGAAGAAAACCACAATCGACAGATGCCCTAAAGCACTATTCACATGAGCACTACCAACGAATGAACAAATCATCGTCGATTTTGACATTTCTTTCACATGAGAGTTCTTAATTCGTCGCGAATAAGTTTGACAAGGAACCACAAGCAAACACTATTTAACTGAACAGATTTGTAGAATTGCACATTTTGACATTCCTCAACGTTATAGCTATCATTAGTTATCATCATGGAACATTTAGTTTCAAGATCTAAAAATGATTAGGACAGTTCAAAGTTAAAAAAAAATCAAAACGCCATGGATGTGGTTATAAAAGATACTTTGGCAAAATGAAGAAGTGACAATCAAATGGCTAAATAACTATAAATCATTCGATCTCACCTTACGACGTACATATATTCAAAAATGAACTTAAGATCAACCCTTACAAGTTTAAAAAAGCCGCATGATCTTACACCGGAGTAGCAATAATTAGACCTCAGAGTTCGAAGGAGATGCATCGTTTGGCCAAAATTGATCAATAATCGAACATCGTATTCTCCAAAGAGATTTTTTCCTAACTAAGAAATTTGTGAAACCCTTAAGAAATAGAGTTTACTTTACGAACAGTTTATCCGATAATTTGAGTCTGCGTTCCGCCACCCGGAAGCAAAACCCGCCAAAAAATAATGGTTTGTGCAACTCTAACCACAGATGGGCGTGCGCTTTCAATCCAATTGTTTTCAATGAGCCTGGAAGTTTACAAAGAGGCTTTATTTTAGAAAAATTGAAGTGCTGCTCTCTGTTATAAATAATGACAAAGATAAGATGAGTCTGAGCAAGTTTTGAAAATATGTACAAGTAAATTATTCTCATACTCGGTACCAAACAAATATACAACTTAAATTCTAAACCATTCATCATTTAATTGTACAAAGAGAAAATATTTACAAAATATCCCTACCTATTCAAAAACTATACTATACATTCTGTTGACAGGACGTATAGAACAAAGAATTCTTATAACCCGCATATTTTTAATTTGTTAATTAGAAAATTTCAACAGATTTTGTTGAAATTAAATGAATTTCTCTTTGACCGCCTGATTTTAAGATCTCCCTCAACTTTTTGTTATAATTTTCCTTCAATCTTCGTCGTTTTCGTTGTCGTTGTCGTTGTCGTCATTCATCTTCGCAATAAATTTTGATAAATGATTGTATCTCATTTAATTAATTTAAGTATTTACCCTTTCGTAGCTACTCCTTGTATTTTGTATGAATAAATGAAAATGAATCAATCATTACTAAAACCAATATTCTATGGGAATTGTTTCTTGTAGCGGGCTTAAAGAAATAAAATTATGCTGGCTTTTGAAATTTATCCGTCTGCTGAGATTTATTAATTTTGTTGTAGGGAAAATTAATTTTTCTCAGTAATTTACAGTTACAGTTTTTATAAATATTTTTTCAATAAAACTTGTACTCGATCATGGAAAGAAGTTTTGTTTTTAAATCATTGTATAAACAAATATCTAAGACTTCTTTTAGTGGCCAGTATTACATCTAACATTGGTGTCCATCAATGAAACCAATTATTGGAATATTTTTTGACAGGTTGGTTATAGCTTTCATTGAAAATTTCTGTCATTGGGAACACATTGGAATCAATTTATTGGAATCAAGTATTTCCTGCTTGGAATCACTAATTTGGGGTCAGAGTTGCTCATTAAAATTAAAACTTACAGGTGGGAATACAAACAAAATGTAACACATTCCGTGGAACGATTTTGTTCCATAATGTGAAATCAGCAATCAACTATTCATTACAAATGTATTTTTAAAAATAATAAAATTCATTACATTTATTTTAATTTTTTTAATTGTAATTTTATTTATTAGCGTAAATTTATCGTTTTTTTTTTACAAAATGGCAATTGCACAATTTACATAGATATGGTTTCAATACCTTACTGATGTCAATTATATGTTTGGGAAAAAAAAATTAAAAGAACGTGATCAAATATAATTGGAAGGAAAAGCTAATGTAAAAACCTTCATCAATGATTACATAGTAAATATGTTTAAATTAAGGTGGGAACGAGAGTAGAGATGGTAGTTTTTCTAAACAAATTATTTGCAAGATACATTTATTTTACAGTTTGTGTAACAAAATAAATAAATAAAATAAATAGAAATAATGCTAACAATTGTATATAAATATCACAGTACAATACTATTTTTATTAATAGTTAAATCAGTCTTTTCATTTTGATAGAAGTAAATAAAATGATGAATAAATAAATAAATAAATAAATAATAAAAATAAATAAATAAATAAATTAATTAATAAATAAATGAATAAATAAATAAATAAATACATTTATATATAAATAAATAAAAATAAATATGTAATTAAATAAATAAATAAATAAATAAATAAATAAATAAAGAAATAAATAAATAAATAAATAAATAAATAATTAAATAAATAAATAAATAAATAAATGAATAAATAAATAAATAAATACATAAAAACAAGATATTAAATTCACAAATACAAAGCATATATATAAATGAACAAACAAATAAATAAATAAATGAATACGTAAACAACTAAATTAATAAGTTAACAACTATGTACTATATAAACAATAGATGGACTAATAAATAATAAATAATTAAAGTAACTAGAACAAATGTATTATATACATAAATATAGAACGAAATGTAAATAACTGTTTTTATTAATTTAATAAACGCATCTATAAAATCACTTGTTTTTTATTTTTTATATTTTTATTTCTTTTTTATTTTAAGAATTTAACCAAAATCGAGATTAGAAATTAAGAAATTTTCTGATGTTTGGCATGAAGGAATATATTTTACATTTAACTTTGAAATTCTATCTTGGACTAGCTCAATATTAGTGACAGAATGAAGATCCTGCGTTGAGAAGTGCCAAGGCAAGTTGAGCATCATTTTTAAAATTTTGTTTTGAGCTATTTGCAATTTTTTTATATGTGTTTTTGCACATTTACTCCATACTGGAGAGCCATAAAACATAATTGCTTGAAATATGGATTTAAATATAAGTATTTTATTTTCAATATTCAATATTATTTATTTGGATCTTCGATTTATAAAAGGGTAAAGCGTTTTTAGTGTAACGTTGATTTTATTTACAACTTGACGTACATGGAATCCAAAAGTAAGTTTAGAGTCAAGGAATACCCCGAGGTACTTAGCGGAATCACCCCATTCAATTATTTTACCATCGATATGGATGTTGTTATTGGGTAAGAGGCAAGACTTTCTTTTCCTTGTGAAAAAGATAGCCTGAGTCTTATCACCATTGATTTTTATTTTCCAATCATTGAAATATGAATTAATTACATTTAGATCGTATTGCAGCTTGGTTTCAATAACGGAACCTATATTTTAACAACAAAAATAACAATGTTAACATTTCTTATTGCATAAATCTCCAAACAAAATGATGAATGTTTTATTTATTTTTCATTTTTTTTATTATTTTGTAAGCATATAATTATTTTTTGTTATATTGTAAAGCTTTGTAATTTAAATATTTTTAATTTTCACAAATTTATAAGTGTACTCATACTGTGAATTGGAATATAATAATAAATAATAATAATAATAATTATAAAAACCAATGATAGATAGAACTAGTCCCTTAAATGTAAGGGACCGAAAATGTATCTAAAGGAGGTTTAATATTGCAATGATAATTTGACGATTTAGAAACCTAATCTTACTCACCTAATAGTTTAGCAAAGCTGATCAAAAGGTCTTTGTATGTGTATCTGTGACAAATTATAATTTCCCACGTCAAAAACACAAAAAGAATATTTATTATACATACATTATGGGGAAAACTTATCGAAAAGGAGGCGTCACAATGCAATTAATAATTAAGGACCAAAAGTGTGTGTTTGTTCTGTTTTTGACTTCAGTTTATAAGGGTTTTCAATATGATGTTTCATTCTACTATTAGAAAAAAAGCTGGGATGCGACTCATACTGATGACCTCTTATTGCCGTGAAAATATTTAAATTTTTTGTAGAAAAAAGTTTTTTTGTACTTAAATCAATTAAAATCAATCAGCAATTTAATATTTTTCTTTGTGGAAATATAACCAAGAAGTAAAATTAGAAGAACTTTAATTCTCGTAAAAGAAACACTGGCGCAAACTTTTAAACTATGTAGTAAAATGATAAAGCCATTTTTAGCAATTTACTAAGCTTAAAAGATACTTTCTCTTAATAATTTTCAAAAGTTGAAATAACGGAAAAGCTACTTAAACTTTTAACACATTTATTTTTTATCGGTACAATTATTCTTATGAGTGCAATGGATGTAATGGTCCAGTCAACAGTTGGGAATTCCAATAGGTCCGTTTAAGCGTATTTTCTTTGTTTATTTTCAAGAATTGTCACGTTTTAGACATGTTTGGAAACTCGTTTTTAAATAAAAAGGTAAGAAACAATTTTTTAGTTAGCAAAACGAAAAGAAAGCTTTGCAATTATAGACTGCTTTAGTAAGTTGCTTAATATTTACCCAATTTCTAACTTGTAAATTGTTAAACCCTTAACAAAAGGTTTTTTAAAATTTGCACCCATATGTCAATAGGATGTTTCTAAAAGTTTTAGAAAACATTAATACAAATATTTTTTTTAAAATATGAACACAATTAGCAATCAGTAACTCTATTTATTCTCAAGATCTTCGAGTCAAAATCAATTTTTACCATTTTTCAGTTTTAATTCTTAAAAAAGCTGTTAATTGGATTTTTCTAAAAATTTTACCAAAATCTTAACAAAAAAACAATAATAATAATGAGATTAAATGAGTTCAAAGACAATGTAAATAATTTTTGCCAAGATATTCGATTGGAAAATCAATGTTTACCAATTTCGAGTTTAAAGTTTTGTTGGTTCTTAAATTTAAAAAAAAAAAGGTTGGGATACGACCCACACTGATATCTTCCCATCCCATAGCTAGAAGCCAAGAGTCCGAAGAAAAGACCCAAACCTGTTTTGGCTTTAGATACTGAGAGCCATAGGGCGCATAGAGCTTCTGAGACAGAAGAGCAGGTTCAATAACGACGTCTTTTAGATGCTGAGCGCCATTGGACTCAAAGAGCTTCTCAGACTGAAGTTCAGAGTGAAAGCCGTAGATCTTTAGATGCTGAGCGTCACGCAACTCAAAGAGCCGCTGCAACTGAAGATGAAAGACAGGCACGAAGACTATTAGACGCCTAGCGACATGTTTTACTAATTGTTTCAGAGTCCCATGATAAATCACAAAGATGGCGTACTTTGTACTCTGAACGTCAGAAGAACAGCTTTTAAATGTACATGGGATGCATTTCAAGACGCAGGTTTTGATTATGATACTATGATTGATTACATTAATCATCGATTAGTTCTATTGGTCGAGTGGATAAAAAGTGCACACATTGTGAAGCACTAAAATGGAAAGACGAAACTTTGTACATATGTTCTTCTGGTGGTAAAGTTTCGTATTACTTGGCGAGCCACTAAAATCTCTCTTTTTATATGACAACTTGGCACTATTCAAACATAATGTACGTACAAAAAAGTACAACTCAGGTTTGTTAATACTACTATCTATTACGGACGAAGTCGCAGGAAAAAGCTAGTATTTTATAAAAAAAATGATTTTGACTCTAAAATTATTTAATGCAACGAAGAATTAAGTTTTTGACATCTGGTAAAATTTTTAAATCAAATCAAAGCTACGAAAGTTTGAAATAAAAAAAAAAAACATTACTAAAAAATTAATTAATTATAAAAAAATATTTTTTTGGAATATTCAATATATTTTGTATTTATAAAAATCCAAAAGAAAGTTTTTATCATAAAAATTAAAATCTATAAAAACTATTCCACAAAATTGGTAAAAATTGATGTTAGATTCTCGATAACTCGTGTATAAATGAAGTTATTGACTTAAAAATGTTTTTCATTCTGTCCTAAATTTTGTTGTTAAAGTAAAAAAATGGTCTTGGAAAAATATAATTTGCATTTTTTAATATAAAAACTACAAACTTTTATAAAATGCTACTAAAATTCTTAAAAATTGGTTTGCGAGTACAAATCTCGGAAGCAAAACCAGGTTTTGAAATAAAACTTCTTCTATCATATAAATAATATCGTTCCTAAGTTTCAGCTATTTTTTTAGAAAAATTCAATTGACAACTTTTTTACAATACTCGAAAAAATACAAAAACAACAAAAAACGGATTAAAAATAGGTTTCAGCCCAAAAATTATTAAAAACTATGTTGAAATTAGATTAAAATGTTTGGCAACTCACACAAAATAAATGTTGTTAATGTTTTAGAAAATCTATAGACGGGCACGGATACGAAGTTATGTAGGACCCAGCATTTTTTTTTTCAATTTTTTTATTTAAGAAACCGTCTGATGAATTTTTTGAACCAATTTGGAGTTATGCCAATGTATAGCAAACAATTTATTTATTTTATTGATTTGTAACAAATTCGGGGTCAATCAAAATTTGAACGGTTTTTTAAATTGATATTATTAAAAAAAAACGCTAAACTTTAAAGCTTCAGCACATCTCGATATTATTATCTGAAAAAACAAAATTTATTTGAATTTGAATCTTTGCCTTTTCTTAAGACTTAGCTAGTATTAAAAAAACGTACTCTAAACGGACATCTCTCTAAAAAAAATGTACAGCCAAATAATAAAAAACGCTTATTTCACCTTGATTCCGCAAGTTTGCTAAACCAGGGAATAAAAGTTAAGCTGTGGGTTAACATGTTCCATGAATAAAACCAAAATAAAAGTTAAGCTGTGGGTTAACATGTTCCATGTTTACAAAAATCCCTTAAATAAATCTACTACAAAAACTTGAAATTTTAACCAAGTTCCGCAGACTTAGGTTTTTTTTTCGTATGGGTTTTGACAGCAAATTGTGATAATCTGTAAACACACCTAGAAATTTCCTTGTTTATATGCTTCTAACAAAATTATTATCATTTTTCAATTGTTTGTATTGTGTCTATCTCCTGTCCAGCTCTTGTGTCCACATTTAGGTTATCTTTAATAACCGCAATAAGTTTCCTTTTATTTTCTTTGGAAAACTTATATTTTTTCTTGAAATCCTCCTCACTTAGCACTTGCGCTGGTTCATATCTGTTTGTAAATTTTTCTTTTTCTGTTGGTTCATGGCTGATTGTCCAATAATTGCAACTGGTTTGAGAAATGAAAAAATCTAGCAAACATTATTAAAAAAAAGTTTAATATTCATTAATTTTTTTATTTCAGAATTAAAAATTTGACAAATTTGGATCTTATTCCTCCACTAACCCACATTCTTCGGTGGTTTAACTTAGTAAACGTCGCATTGTGAGAATTTTGTTTAATTCATAACATTTTGACATTAGTCCATGGTATAAGGCCTAACCCTTCGCTATTCTTCGTTTATTAATTTGGCTGTTAGATTCTAGGGACTTTAAGTCGTCGAGAAATGTAAAAATTTTAAATTTGACAAATCGGACCAATTAAGTAACTTCAAATGGGAAGTTAGATGATTTTTTTAATAGGAATGGATGGATTTTAATTCCTTTTTAATGAAAAACAATATCAGCCAATGTCATTTTCCTAAAATGTGCCATGATCAATGCACACATCATCCGCTGGATGTCTTTAACAATTTTACGACTTCTAACTTTAAGGTCTTGAATCGATTATGCAATATTACCATAAAAAAAAGTCTAAAGGTTTTAAATCACAAGGCAACCACTTCTTGGAGAACCAACACCGCAGGAAACATTTCTTGCAAAACTGCGAACTTTGAATTTGTGTGACAGCAAAACTTTCATTATGTTTATAGCAAATTTTAACAATTTTATTGCGTTGTTTAAGTGTGATTTATTCAATTTTTAGTAATGGTATAATTTTTACTTGAAAGCTGCCAACGTAGTTGGATATTCAATTGTATTGTATTTATATCATTTTGAAACCTTCTAAAATGATAAGATAAAAGATAAACTTGAAAATTATTTATACAAAAATTTAGCTTTTTAATTAATTCTACAAATTATGAAAAATTACCGCCATTATTGAAGTTTTAGTATAATTTGATAAGAACATTATGCAAATTTATCCAACTTATATTGTAGCCACATAGGTGGCTACAAGTGAGCGGACATAATTATAATGAACAAACTCCTTCGACAAGAGATTAAAACTGCATTAAGCCGTTAATAAACATTTAATAAAATTATTAATAATAAGCTAGGCACAATTGCTTTGCTATAACCAAGTTCGTGAAATGGAAAGTTCCCAGTAATTGTTTGATATCTATACATTAAATTTAATTTAAAGAATTATGAAGAATAAAACAATCATAACAAATAAACTATATACATATTAGGGTGGTCCTTATTCTTAAGATTTTTTTTTTAAATTTATACCATGAGAAAGTAAATCAGTATTTATTTTGAGTTTTTTTAATGACATATAGGAGTCGCTACCAAGGATTGAATCTCAAATAAAAACACAAAATATGTATTTTTCAAATTCTTATGAATTAACATAAAGAATGAACAATATTTTTGGCAGCTACATAATCTGAGTCTTCGTTCCAAGTTTCAACGTCTTTTCCCAGAAAACTTGATGATATACCTAGGATCTGGAAGAATCTTAAAGAATTCCTACTCACGAAATTTTCTACATTTTTTCATGGATATGTGTGATATTAAGGCTTATTCTTTTTAAGCAATCTTATGTGCCTTCAATTCTCAGTGCGTCTACCATTTTTTTCTTCTGTTCAACTAAAAGTTCGTCATCGAAAAAGACAAGTGAAACTAGCTCTTACGACAATTACCTCCAATGATTTAGAATCTTTTTCAGCGCAACAGAAGCAATATTTTTGTTGAAGATTTCGAAGGCCTTAAGATCTTTCAATAATTATAGGTCGTTTCTTGGTGCTGACCATTAGCTAGAAGCTTGAAACCAATATTTAACATAAATTACCACTGTGAAAATGTATATTTCTCTCACAGCCTTTTCGTCTTTCTTTGTAAGCTTGAACTGATGCTTGAATAAATACATTTTCAAACAGTATAAGGCTCTTGCCATCTACCTAGCTTCCCATGGGAAATTATTTTAATCGGTCCGAATTGTCAAATTGGAGATTTTGACCTTTCTCGATGTTTTAAGGTCCCTAGAGTCGCAACGTTTTTTTCTTCGTCTATAACTCAAGAACCAGTAGAGATATCGACTTCAAATAAATTTTAACATACACATAATAATGCAGAAATGCAGAAACTTTGAAGTTTTGGCTTCAAACTAAAATTATCTTTTAAAAAATATTTTTTATAACACTAGTAAAGTTTTGGAGAAAAATCGAATTGACAGTTTTTTTAGAAAATATTTACAACCTAAAAAATATTAACAATTTTTTTTTTAATAATTTACAGGCACTCAAGGGGTTATCAGTACCCTTCATATGTTTATATTTAAACACAGTGTGAGCATTAGGAAAATAGGGAAGGATTTAAAAGGAGATACCGGTGCACATTGGGCTTAAAATTCTGAACATCAAAATCGGAGGGAAAAACAGAGTTGGCTCAAGCATTCCACATTATCGATGTGCGATTTAAGAAAGAATCTCTATACTTGACAGTACGCCCGAAATTGAGCTCAAGGGTAAACTGGTGAGCATTCCTGGAACTGCGAGTATTACAGCTAAATCGTTTAAGGGGTGAAATGCAACTGGCTAGTTCAACAGAACATTGTTTGTAAAAATATCGATAAATCAACGAAAGGCATGAAACATTGAGGCGGTGTTCTAGCGACGTAAATGTTTCGATTATAGTTCTATCGCCTATCATTTTAAAGCCCTTTTTTGTATTCTATCCAAGAGATAATGAGCTTATCATACGCTGCTGTTTAAGTTCCACGTCCGAAGGACAAGGATGTGAATATATACACGAGTATGAGAAGCTGAGGGTACTGTCGTCGACGAAACAGGTTAATATATTAGAAGTGGCAGACATAAGATCATTTATGAATATAAGAAAGAGATTCGGAGACAAAACGGAGCCCTGGGGAATACCAGCATTTATTTTATGAATTTCAGACTTGCAACCATCCAATACAACTTGTATTGAACGTTTAGAAGGTAATTTCTAAGCCAACGAAGAAGAGATTCATCAGTACCAAAAGCACGGATAAGAGAGCTTGGTGTCAAACTTTATCAAATGCTTTTGAAATATCAAGTGCAATAATCTTACTTTCTCCAAAACGATGTAAAGATTTCGTTCTTCGAGATATTTCTTGATCTGATAATTAATCAGCGTTTCCATGAACTTGGAAAGGAGGGACGTGAGTGCTTTTGGACGATAGTTAGAGAGAGGAGGATTCGATTTTTTTAGGGACAGGCTGGACAAATGCTATTTTCCATCCGCTCGGAAAGAGACCTGTAGAGTAGGAAAGATGGAAAATACGCAGTGGTTTTGCCAGCGATGAAGAACACGTCTTCAGAACAATTGGGGAGATAATATCCGGGCCAGCGGATTTGTGTATGTCAAGGTCTTTCAGTACTCTTGCAACTGCACGAGTGCGAAAGAAGATTCGTCCCATAGAATCAATTAGCTTCTCAAGAACAGGAGGAGGAGGAAAGTTGGTAAAAATTGATTTTTGACTTACAAATCTTTTTTAAAACTTTGAGATATTGGATTTGAACTAATTTAATCCTTTAAAAACCATTGTTGTTAACTTTCAGAAATTTTTTAAGATAAATCGAATCGACAGTTTTTTTTACAAACAATTAAAAACCTTACAAAAAAAATGAACAACATCTGGTAAAAATCGATTTTCGACTCAAATACCTTTTCAAAAATTAAAAATATTGGCTTCAAACTAAATTTTTCTTATAATAAATATTGTTTTTAACATTCGGTCAAATTGTGAGAAAAATCAAATTGATGGTTTTATATAAGAAACAATTTATTATAAAATTGGTAAAAATTGGTTTACGACTAAAAATCTCGTTAGCAAAAATAGATTTCGAAATAAAACAATTTCATTATTTGTAAAACATTGTCAGTAATTTTGAAATTTTTAAGAATAATTCCACTAACAACTTTTTTAACAAAACACGAAAACCTACAAACTTTTAAGCAAAACAAATCGACAAACGGGATGGGGAGTTATTTTTGATATTATTTTTAAAGTAATAAATTGACTCAAGTGAAAAATTAATAAAGCCATAAGAAGGCTCTTCATTTCGTTTGTTTCATAAGTCATCTATAAATTTTAATAGGTACCTTATAAAATTGACTATAATTTTAATGAAATCAAAACCAAAGCTTTTGACATTCACAAATAATTAGGGGGCACTTACGTAATATAGTTTGACGTATGATGTATCCATCATCTATTACATTGTGATCACATTCAGCATTGCCATTTATAAAGAAAAAACAACTCTTTTCTTTTGTTTAAACTAAAATATCTCTTTGCTTTTTACTTTTTATTTGCTTATGTCAATGTCATATTTGTTGTTGCCAAATACTTTGCATATGCGTATTTTTAATTAAAAAAACATAAACATCATATTTTGCTTAATTAATCAAAATATAACTGAAAATATATACAAATTAAAAAAAAAAAAAAACGGTATAAAAAAACAGAAACTAATCCAATCCTACTTCTTTCAATATGTACAAGACACTATACTGATAAATATTTATTATGTTACTTTTATTTTTTAAAAGAGAAGTGATTCCGCAGTTATATCCAAATTGCGCTCTAAAATATTTAAATGCGAATATTCATGATTTTGGCGTGAGCGACAGCGACACGAATTCCAGATTAGACATTTGGAAGGGAAACATGAAACTTGAAGTGTTTTGATATTTTATTTTGCTAGTTTCACCAAAAAAAAAAACGGAATGAAATTCAAGACAAACAAAAATTAAATAAACCATAATTAATGTATTCAAATAAGATTTTTTTGTACAGTAAATAAAATTTAAAGGTTTCAGTTTTTTTAAATACCATTTTGTATATAAACCCAAAGTAAGTCAATAAAAAAAATCAGGTAAGCTTTTTAACCTAAGGTACATACGTCAAAAATTTACAAAAACTGATTTTGTTATATTTTGACGTTCAAACATTATATTTATTTAGGTTGAAGCTTGGAGTGTGTAATGTGAAAAAGCTCGAAAATGAAAGTGATCTTTCTATTATATAAAAAAAAGCATTATGGCAATTCTATTTCAAAATAATTTTTACAAAGTGTACGGTTTCGTGTATGCAATGTTTTTGTTTAATATTAAAGCAATTGAAAGAAGGAAAACAGTGTTAAAGTTTTTGTTCTCTAATAATTATAAATCGATAGTTTTGAGAAGCCAAATTTCAATAATTCTGAAGTATACACTGAAACAAATATTACAATTAGCTTAATTACTAAAGGGTGATTTTTTTGAGGTTAGGATTTTCATGCATTAGTATTTGACAGATCACGCGGAATTTCAGACATGGTGTCAAGGAGAAAGATGCTCAGTATGCTTTGACATTTCATCATGAATAGACTTACTAACAAGCAACGCTTGCAAATCATTGAATTTTATTACCAAAATCAGTGTTCGGTTCGAAATGTGTTTCGCGCTTTACTTCCGATTTATGGTCTACATAATCGAGCAAACAATTAATGCGATTGTGACCAAGTTTCGCACTCAGTTTACTTTATTGGACATTAAACCAACCACACGAATGCGTACAGTGCGTACAGAAGAGAATATTGCGTCTGTTTCTGAGAGTGTTGCTGAAGACCGTGAAATGTCGATTCGTCGCCGTTCGCAGCAATTGGGTTTGTGTTATTCGACCACATGGAAGATTTTACGCAAAGATCTTGGTGTAAAACCGTATAAAATACAGCTCGTGCAAGAACTGAAGCCGAACGATCTACCATAACGTCGAATTTTCAGTGAATGGGCCCTTGAAAAGTTGGCAGAAAATCCGCTTTTTTATCGACAAGTTTTGTTCAGCGATGAGGCTCATTTCTGGTTGAATGGCTACGTAAATAAGCAAAATTGCCGCATTTGGAGTGAAGAGCAACCAGAAGCCGTTCAAGAACTGCCCATGCATCCCGCAAAATGCACTGTTTGGTGTGGTTTGTACGCTGGTGGAATCATTGGACCGTATTTTTTCAAGATGCTGTTGGACGCAACGTTACGGTGAATGGCGATCGCTATCGTTCAATGCTAACAAACTTTTTGTTGCCAAAAATGGAAGAACTGAACTTGGTTGACATGTGGTTTCAACAAGATGGCGCTACATGCCACACAGCTCGCGATTCTATGGCCATTTTGAGGGAAAACTTCGGAGAACAATTCATCTCAAGGAAATGGACCGGTAAGTTGGCCACCAAGATCATGCGATTTGACGCCTTTAGACTATTTTTTGTGGGGCTACGTCAAGTCTAAAGTCTACACAAATAAGCCAGCAACTATTCTAGCTTTGGAAGACAACATTTCCAAAGAAATTCGGGCTATTCCGGCCGAAATGCTCGAAAAAGTTACCCAAAATTCGACTTTCCGAATGGACCACCTAAGACGCAGCCGCGGTCAACATTTAAATGAAATTATCTTCAAAAAGTAAATGTCATGGACCAATCTAACGTTTCAAATAAAGAATCGATGAGATTTTGCAAATTTTATGAGTTTTTTTTTTTTTAAAGTTCAAATCAAATTGCACTTTAAAATGCAAGTAAGTAAGGGTTTTGAGATATTACTGTTCAATATTCAATTCAAGGTATGTTCAAAACTTCATATAGAATTAAATAAAAACTCATTCAAAACTATTGAAACTTTTCAAAAACTATGCAAGATACTTAAATGATTTATTCTGTATCTAGAAGACAACGATTTTTTCTTTTCAAAATCATAATAAAATGTATTGTTAAGAGAAATGTGTTTTCAATAAAACTTATACGCCCATGTTCCGAATTTTGATCGAAAGTGAATTGAAATCACTTTACAATTTTACGTGAAATAAAATTCCATGTTCTTCAATTCGATCGATTTCGAAAACTTCGAAATTGCTTTGAACTGTCAGAACTGAAGAATTATCCAGTTTTATTGTTTCTGAAGTAAAATGTTTGCTGTTCTGAAGAAGGATGCAATATTATTGGCAATTTTAAGTGAAAAAAGGAAGAATTCAAGAGAAAAAATAAGAAGACGAATTTTGCGACACAAATGAAATATATTGGATTTACCTGACACAATGTAAGTGTATGAAAATTATGTAGAATTGTTTTGATAAATGCAGTTACATATGTATTTTAGATTAAGCAAAGGCGCTTTTTTATATGTTCTAAGGGAATTAGAACCTTTTATAATACCTTAATCGATTCCTTCAATGCAAAAACTTGCTGCAACTTTCCAATTTCTAGCAGAAGGAAGCTATCAAAGATCAATTTAAAATAAATAAATAAATTGGGTGGCGCGACAGTCCGTTGAGAACCAAGGCCTAGTGACTTACAACTCTCAACCATTGCTGTGTGCGAGTAATGTTGTCAGGAATGGAGGGGACCTACAGTTTATATGCCGACTCCGAACGGCTAATTTTGAGAAAGCACTTTTTCATGACAATAGTTACTCTTGGAGAATTAGTCAATTCTTCGCAAGAGGCAGTACCCGTGAAAAGACTTTAGATGGCATATGCAGGGATCGAACCCAAGACCTCTAGCATGACAGTCCAACGCACTAACCATCATGCCACGGGTACCAAAGATCAATTTACAGAAATAAAAATTGTGCTTTGATTGCGTTCAAAAAATGGAAAAAACCGAAATGTATGTTCGAAAATCCAATTCACGATAACGAATTGTGGAACACCTAAATTCACTTTCGCAAAGTGTATTCACAAAAAGTAAAATGAGAACATCCAATAAACACGGATTCGATTCTGTACAGGACTCTTTTTTTTTACTATTTCAACGATCACTTTAAGCAGGTTAAACACAAGGCCAGTTTTCAAACTTTAATTTTGAAAATTTCCCTTTGATATTTAAGAAATATGTGACGTAAATGCCAAGCTCAACTTTCGACTTGACATTTTTAAATACGGTTATTCTTTATTAATTCAAAATCTGATTAATCCGTTTTAAAAACTTGAAAACAAAATTAGATGGGATGCGACCCACACTGATAACTTTCCATCACGTTCCGTCTGTCAATTTGTCTTGTTTAAAATTTTAATAAAATATCATAACAATATTTAATTATTTATTCAGCTTAATACAAGCTATCATAACTTAACTTAACTTAGCTTAACACTAGCTTAACATTTTTTTTTTGCAGTTCTTGTTATCAGTTTTCAACATTAATTCATGTGGTCCCTAAGGCCCACATAAAAGCTCTTTAATGTACAAGAACTAACAATTTTGATTTTATTTGACTTAAAATTACAAGGGACGAGGAATTCGGATTCAAAAAGGGAAAAAGTAAAGGGTATCTTTCAGATGGGATTTGGAAATGTTGAAATCGAAGACTACCATAGCAGCGTTGCAGTGACGAAGAATTCTGGACATTGGTTCAAAGTGCCCGTAATTAGTGCGGTGATAAGGGATATAGAAAAGGGAAACAGATCGCAGATTTCGAGGGTTGGTGTTAAGATGAATATCACTCAGGAGTGCCGGCGAATCTATATTGCCCATTAACAATTGGTGAGCAAATAATATATCAGTTTAAGTCGATCGGCATAAGGAGGCAAGTTGGATGTATCATGCTAGAGAAGGCCACGTAAGGCAAATCGAACGAAACGTCTTTGAAAATTTGCAATTCTGAGTGAATGGTTTTCATAAAAGGGAGACCAAACCTTGCATGCATATTCAAGATGAGGACGGACGAGGGAAATGTAAAGCGCTTTAGTTACATAGGGGTTGGAAAATTCTTTTGACCATCTCTTAATAGAACCGAGAGATCTATTAACTTTATTAATAATTTGGTCAGGTGTTTGTCACACATAATACCAAGGCCTCTAATAGAATCGACTACGTTGACGGCGTCATTAAGGAAGTAGTAAACTCTATAAGATGGGATTTGTTTGCGCGAAAAGGTAATTTGTTTACATTTACCAACATTTAACTCTAGGAAATTATGCATGCACCAAACAAAAAAGATATTAAGATCATTTTGTAAAAGTAAGGAATCAGATGGAGTAGAGATAATCTTAAAAATGTTCTTATCATCCGCAAACATTAGGACGTCTGAGTTTTTTAATTTAAGACATCAGACATCGTTAACAGATAAGACGAAGAGAAGGAGGCCAAGGTGACTACCTTGTGGGACTCCAGAAATTGCATGTATAGGACTGGAGACTGAGTTACGGAAAAGGACTCTATAAGTTCTATTCGCAAGGTAGGAGCTTATCCAGTTTATAAATATAGATGGAAAGCCTAGGGCTCTTAGTTTGAAATAAATTATCTTATGGGATATTTTATCAAAGGCTTTGCTTTAATCAGTGTATACAACACCAACTTCTTTGCCAATTTCAAGGGCTGACAAAACTTTGGATATTAATTCAATTAAGTTAGTCGTAGTGGATCTACCTTTAAAAAACCATGTTGAGCGGGGGAGAATAAAGGATTGCAATGGAAATAAACGGAATCATAAACTAAGCTTTCAAAAAGTTTTGGAATGCATGAAAGTTTAGCAATAGGTTTATAGTTGTTAATTTCAGTTTTATTGCCTCGTTTATGGATGGGAAATATAAATGAATCTTTCCATATATGAGGAAACACACCTTGGGAAAGAGAGAGTTCAAAGAGTGTAGTTAGAGGCTTTGACAGAGAATGAATACATTTTTTTAGAACAACTAATGGGACGCCATCACGACCAGGGCTAAAGTTTTCTTTGAGGCTTACGATTTTGGCAAGTACCATTTCTTCAGTTATTGTAAACGATGAAAGGGAGGTTTGAGTGCAACCATCTAAATAACTAAAGTAGTGTGGATCAGGATCATGCAGATGTTCAGTATACGATTTGCTAAAGTAATTAGCAACTAGATTTGTTATGGTGTTGGATCAGAGGAGATTATGTTGGAGAAACTCATTGAAGGTGACATTTATAAACTTAAAAAAATTCCTTGCATCAGAAAGAAGGTTATTTTCCATTTGGTTAAGGTATTGGTTATAAAGGGATTCCCTTAGTTCAGAGAAAGAATTATAGGCGAGAAGATAGTTGTTGTGATCAGTATCAGATTTGGACTGTAAAAAGATCTTTCAAAGCTTGTTACGGGTATTTCTTAGGCTACGGAGCTCTCTGTTTTACCAAGGGGTAGCAGAGGTGAAATCTTTTTTACGAGAGAACGGTACTGATTCTTCAATACAGTACGAATAAATCATATAAAACCAATTTGTAAGGGACTCAACTGTTAAGTGGAGGGATCTTAATTCAAAGTCGGCTGAGCTGAGAAGATTGTTAAGTTTGGAGAAATCAGCCCTACGAAAATCATAACAGTAATTTTCCATTTCAAAAAAGTTGTTTTCAAATTCAATGGGGAAGAAGAGATTAAGATGAGAATATAAGATCGAGTTTAGTTGAAAAAGACCACAATCAGACAGACGATCAATGAACAGCGATTCAGATTCAGAAGAGATGTTAGTTGGAAAGAAGGATGTCTGATCATCTAAGGTGGACCAATTAAGATGGGGAAGATTAAAGTCTCCAAGAACGATGATTAAATCATTAGGTTGCACTAGTTCAAGCAGATAATCAATAGCATTAACAGCGGCTTCGTATGCTTTAGTT
Organism: Eupeodes corollae; assembly: GCF_945859685.1. Classification (NCBI taxonomy): domain Eukaryota; kingdom Metazoa; phylum Arthropoda; class Insecta; order Diptera; family Syrphidae; genus Eupeodes; species Eupeodes corollae. The sequence goes on from NC_079147.1 coordinate 155,253,617, forward strand.
TGTTGAGCTGGTCGAATATAACAACAGAGGACAAAAAGACAAAACTTAGGGAGCGTAACCTTAGCTGATACACCTTCAAATTCGATTGAAGTGGGAATACGAAGTAATGAACTTTCAAAATTACTAGTAATAGCTAAAAGCACACCACGACCGTGTGTATTACTCGCATATTTCACGACATCCATTCGATAGATGGAATAGTCGTTAGTGAAGAGTTTAGTATTAAGGATATCAGGTTTCGGCAAGGGCAAAGATGTCATAAGGAAGGTTTTTTGTGTGAGATCAATAATTTAAAGTCAACATCTTGCTTTGTTCTTCTTGAGTCGAAACAATTTTCTTCTCAGTTTGTTTTGTTGTTTTTGTAGCTTTTCGTGTTTTTCAAAAAAAGTTCTCAGTTAAATTTTTCTAAAAAATTAACTTTAAACTTGCATCACAATTTTTAATGATGAAACAGATTGATTTTAAAATCTATTTTTACAAACAAGATTTTAAAATTTAACACAGAAATAAATCGTCCATACTTTCATCAAGAATCGAACATACATTTTTACAATTTACGAAAAAATTGGCGAAAATAATATTTGTTATAAGATAAAATTAGTTTGAAGCTAATATCTTAGATATTTGAGTCGAAAATCATTTTTATCCAATTTTTTGCAATGATTTTTAGGTTTTTATTGTTAAAAAAAAAAACGGTCAACTCTATGATCTCAAAATTTTACTAGATGTCAAAAACGTTGTTCTTATATGAATGTACTGTACGTATTTATATATTAATTTCGCATTGTACAATACCTTCTCTCGTCGAATAGCAATGAGTCTTTTATCAATTCGAGATTCATCATTGTCGTTCACTTCGAGATACAAAAACGGTATTAGGAAGTCACGGTCATCTCATTTTGTAAGATTCACACGTTGAAACATATTTTATTGTCGTCTTTCGAGAAATGCAGCTCAATAATAATGGGTATTTTCCCAGACGATTTAACACAAAACATTTTTACTATTGAATAATTTATATTTTATATTTTTGACAATCTATGTCAAGAGCCAACAGGCAGCAACTAGTTTGAATAAAAAAAATCCTAAGTTTTCTCCATTAACTTCTTCTATTTTGGGCAGCAAAGAAAAGTTAAAGTTTAAGTTAAATTTAAAGAGTTTAAAATCAAAAATTGGAAGCGTTGAACTTGGGTGAATATATCAGAAAACAAATTTTAAGGTTTGAAACATAATTTCGTAATTTTGCATTTGAAAATTTCGACCTTTGAATTTTTATATACATGAATGGAATATTTCTTTTTTTTTAATTTGAAGTCTTAGGGTTAAAAACATTTATGGTTATTTAAAAAAAAATAAAAATGTAGAAAAAGTCAAAAATGGATATACGTAGAACCCTTTCCATACGAATGTTAAATCTATAAAAACCAAACTGCAAATTTCTTTTGGATATAGAAACTTTATGCTTTTAACATTGGGAATTCAACGATACCAAAAATAATAATCAAAAAGATTCTGGGATGCGACCCACACTGATAACTTCCCATCCCGTCTGTCGATTTGCTTAAAAGTTGGTCTATATGCACTCGTATCATTTTTACTTGCGACATATAGGAACTATATGGCAAGTTTTGCATTCGTGCAAAATTTCGAACTCGAGATTTTAATCAAACATGACATTACGATGGTAGAGAAGTCGAAAAAAGTGGGTCCCGCGATTCCTTCCGGTCGGTTTTGTCTGTCTGTCCACGCTCCTACAGCCTAAACCATTGGGTCGATTGAGTTCAAACTTGGAAGTTAAGGTTTTGAGCAGATTCGCGTTAGGCGTTTTTTTCATTTTTTTTTTAAGAACAAAACTAACAGTGGCTCCCATACAATTTTTTTGGTCAAAAACAGAAAATTCGAATTTTCTCAAAAACAAACCGATAGATTTTTTTTAAATTTTCTCTAAAATTTTATTTTTTAACTTGGCTTCTTTTTATAAGAAAACCATATTTTTGTATTGCTCAGGAAAGGTACCGCTCATAGAACCGTTATTTTGTTTTTTAATTTTCTCAGCTACTTATGATCCGATTTCAATAATTTTTTTTCTGAATGAGCTCTTATATTGCTTTAACAATATTTGATTATCAAAAGTGCAATTTTTTATTTTTTGGATTTTTAAAAAAATATTGAATTTTAATTTTTCAAAATTCGATATCTCGAAAACGGGTCAACATTTTTTTACGAAATTCAAATGTATAGCGTATATTAATAATCTCTAAACAACTGCGTACCAAAAATATTTTTAGAACAAAATTTAAAAATTTTATATATAAAAAATTAATTTAAAAAAAAACCGCTCTAACGATTTTCAAAAAAAAAATTTAAAAAATCAAATGCTTTTTTATTTATAAAATGACATTTAAATTTTTGAAGACAAACTTATTTTTTGGGCGAAATTTCGAATCTTAAAATAGTTTTTTTTTTAATATTTTAACTGTGCATGAGCCCGAAAGAGCGCATTATTTTAACAAAATTGTAATTACATTCCTAGCTTTTATCTAAATTAGTGCATAGTGCAAATTCATCAACCTTCATATGGAAGCTCTTTATGTGAAAACATATCCAAGGTTAGATCAAATAGAATGAAGGAAATTGTGTAGACTTTTTGGGTCGAAAATGAATTATCTCCCTTACTCTGTTGGCTGCTTATGGGAATGGAAATAATATTTTTTTCTCGCTCCCTCTGAATTTCTCCACTTTCGATACTAACGCCACGCCAACGACTCGGTATCTGGTCGCCCTCAAAGTTTCTGCTCATGAGAGTACTATGGTTTTCATATACAAAGAACGTGCGGTTTTTTGACAAATCAAATGGCATTTATAACTTTGAAGAGAAACTTATTTTACAGGTATATTTTTAAATCTTATATAAGTACTTTTTTAAACAGACTCTTAGCATACAGGAGCAAGTTCGTGCGACCCAGTCGTGCATTTTATTTTACCATATTTGCGTACTTTTTTTTGTAGATTTTATTTTTTATGAAAAAACGGACTGTTGGATTTTTATATAAAAATAACTGAATATCGAAAACAATATTTTCTGTGAAATAAAATAAGTTTGAAGCCAATATTTTTGATTTTTGAAAAGCTATTTGAGTCAAAAGTAAATTTTTACCAAGTTTTAGTATTGTTTTTTTTAGAGTTTTATTTTTTGTACAAAAACTGTCAATTCGATTTTTTTTCGAAATTTTATCGAATGTTGAAAATAATATTTCTCATAAGATAAAATTAATTTGAAGCCAATATTTAAAAGTTTTGAAAAGATATTTGAGTCGAAAATAATTTTTTACCAACTTTTGTTAATTTTTTTTTCGGTTTTTAATTGTTTGTAAAAAAAAAACTATCAATTCGATTTTTTCAAAATTTTACTGAATGTTGACAACAATATTGTTTGAAAGATAAAAGTAAATTAAAGCCAATATCTCAAAGTTTTGAAATGATATTTAAGTCGAAAATGAATTTTTACCAACATTTGTTACATTTTTTTTAGATTTTTATTTTTTATAGTCACTTCGATTTTTTCTTAAAACTGTATCAGATGTGAAAAACATTATTCTTCGTTGCACACAATTGTTTTGGAGATGAAATCATATTTTAGTCGTAAGATTTTGGAGGTGACAAATTTTTTTTTCAGTTTTTTTGATTTATAAAAAGAACTGTTAAACGGATTTTAGGTTTAACCAAAATGTTCACCTTTTTTTCAAACTGCTATGGTAAAAAAACCACCCACGCAATTTTTTTGAAAGCCCTTTCTGCATCTTTCTGCCTTTTGATCTGTATAACAAAATTTATTTGAAATCAATATCTCTTCTGGTTCTTGAGCTATGGAGGACGAAAAAAACGTCGCGAACGTACGGACGTACGACAAATCGGACTCATTACAATAACTTCCTATGGGAAGTTAAATATAAAATTTCTAGTACTTTTAATTTTTTTAAATCTATTTGTACTGATAAAAATATAAAACAAAAAGGAATATTAATATAATGGCTTAGCCCTTCCCTATATTACATTGGCTTAACTTTAAGTCGATAAAAAAGGATGAAAAATGACAAAGTATTTTCACACATATTACAATTAAAATACCCAACTTGAACTTTGATTCTTAAAATTTCCTATAAAACACATTCAATTTTGTTCGAAATTGGTTTAAAAAATACTTCAGCATTCATAGGATTAAGTTTTAGTATTTTTTCACAGTTTTTCAAATTAACTATTTTTGGTTTTTACCTTTTCTGTTTTTATCCATTTTAGTAACAAAAAATGCTTGAATATTATCGATAAAAACCTTATTAAGAATACTCTAATTTATTTAGTTTGTGAACCTGAAGATATAGAAATAGTCTTATTAAAAATATTTTGTTCCCCTTATTTTTACCTCGTTTGTATTTGATTTTTAAATATTAAAAAAAATATATATATATTATGGCCTTTTTTGAGAAATTATCCTTATAAACACAGCAGATAATACTTAATCAGCCCTGAAAACTTCGAAACCATAATTGAAGCGTCGAAAAATAATCAATCAATATTAAATTAATTATAGACAACATTTTCTTGGGTTTTTAATTAATGTTTGTATTTAAATTTTATTTTAAAAATGATTTAGAAAAATGGATATAGGGCACATAAGCAGGAAAAATGTAACTTGGTTTCAATAGATTGTAAGAGATTGTTCTATATGCTATCTCATGTGGATATGAGGAATTTAAGCACTAAGCGTCTCTTTTTAAAACTTTAATAAAAAAAAAACTGCCCACCTCGTACAAATTTTGGATATGCGGCAAATAAGCACGAACAGAACCGACAATATGTGGTTTATGGAGCAAAACTGGTTTCTGTAACTTTATTAATAATAGAGATAGAGCAATGGGAATAGCACGAAACGAAAGAGAACATACGAATTAGTATAACTGTATCTTTAACTCAGTTTCCTGCAAAAGTGGTCTTTTGGCATTTAAGCATTCAGTCGGCGATATGTAAACAAGTTTACAAGTTAAACATAAAAGTTAAGTTCAAATTTGAGTGAACAAAGGTTCCCTTAATTCTGTAAAAAAGTATGGTTTTGTTTGTGGAACAGAATTGTATATGTTTTAAAAAACGATAAAAACGATTAGATTGAAATCAAAACTCACTAAAATAAATTAAGTGTTGTTGTCAATATAACAATTCTGTAGTGTCACAACACAATGGATTTTTTGCATAGGAACTATTGCAACGCACAAGCATATGTAGGTTAGTAAAAGCTGGTCCAATTTGGAATTTAATTTATAAACGCACCCTTTCACTAATTATCGAACTGCCAATGTCAATTTATTCGGTAAATTCATTAATTGTATCATGCGGTAAGGAACACGAAAAAGAAACGTCTACAAATAATATACAATTTCTACCGAAATTCGGATCCGGTGACCGTAACTTAACATTCCAGGTTCCAATTTCGGTTCCTATCTGAAGAAATATATGCGTTATTGGTGAAAATCCGCATTTGTTTCATTAACAAAAAATAACCGTTTTGGGACATATTTCTTCGTCGCTGAATACCGATTATCTTCGGCTCGAATCGGAAGATATTGACATGAAAGATTTTAGTATCAAAAAAATAGTGGAGCAACATGACAACGACAACTTTACAATCGATATATTGAAGAGTAAGTTTGATGAGGGCGTTATCTGAAGAAATGGGCTAGTAGATTGGCCGTCTCGTTATTGCGATTTTAGGCTATTTTCTTTGTGTGTTTTTTGCCAACAAACCGACGACGTAAGTTGGAAGATCTCAGAGCCAACATTGAAAGCGAAATAGCGACCACTTCGGCTGAAATGTGTTTCCGATTCATCAAAAATTTGTACCAACGAATCGACCGCTGTAAACGTGCCCCCGGTGGCAATATGAACGAAGTCGTGCTCGATTCATAAATTTCCAAATTGTACTTTAAGTCGATAAAAAAGGTTTTTGAAATATTAAACGAATAGTTCAGTTCAAAGGTTTCAACAGAGAAATACATCAACATCGTACTTTAAGCAAACAGACAGAAAAGGGTCTTGGCCCTTAAATCTTCTAGCTTAATCCACCACTGGTTGAATTAAGACTTTAGACTAATCCCACACAGCGAAAGCACACAAATTACGAATTGGTTTCTCTCTCTCTCACTTAACCAAGAAAGTTTCTTTTAAAAACAAAAACCTGTTATAATCAATTTACATATTAAAATACAATTTTTTGGAATATCTTAACTATACATACAACTCCTAAGTCTATTAAAAAGTAAACTTTGAAAAGCCAATAGCTCATTTAACATCAACTTTATAAGTTAATTAAGTAGGAAGAAAAGTTACTCAGCAAGCTTTTTGTGTTTACCTAAATAGCCAACCATTAAAATGGTGCCAAGTTAATTTTGAAAATAAGATTTTCCTTGAAAACTAAACTACAAAACAGCAGCATCTAGTAATGATTTATTTAAAACAATCCCATTTTAAATACACAAATGTTCTTATTTCTTAATCTACTATGACCGACTTTATAGTTTAAATTATTTATTTATTTATTGACTTAAAATATTTCCGGAAAAAAATCAAAAATTGGCAAAACTGTCACCAGGAAATCAACAAAAACAAAACACACACACACATTTAAATAAAACTTGCGTGAATTAAATTGGCATAGAAGTTTTGTATTTTTGTTTATTTGTTCTCCTTCAAATTAATTTCTAAAAATAAATTATATTTATAACAAGTGCCAGAAAAAATAAACAACTACTAGATGTACAAAAATTGTTTATAAAGCATTATTTCAACAACAAATTATAATACGAAATTAAGTAAACTATTTATCGATTTGGTATAAAATAATGAACTTCGATTTTTGGCAATTTAAACAATCGAAAATACTTTGCAATTACATAAAAATAACAGAAAAAAACTTAAAAGGGCGCCATTTTTTTAATGCATACGATCGTATGTATAAAGTTTTTTATTTTGATATTTGGCCCAAATATCATATTATATCATGATAATCTGTCAGTAAGATTTGTATACATATTATTTGTTTATTGTTTTCGTCTTTAGCTAACTTTAGAGTCGTATGCTTCTCATGATGGTTTTGACGTCGCATATAAAGAAGAACAACAAATAAACATTTGAATTGGATGAAAATTGTTAATGTTTACAAAAATTAAAAACCGATCAATAAGTTAAACAACTTAATGGCGAAACCAAATTATTGTATAAAAGAGGCCTTATGGCTGAAACACAAACACGGTTCAGCGTCTGCTTCGCTTGACGTTTACGAGTTCAGCCATAGGAATTAAATGCATGCTATCACAATGGCTGTGTTCTCGTGTTGGATATAATATCTTGGAAAGGTGAATTTTAGTTCATTATTAGCTCCCAAAATTCGGAGGCAAATAGCTTCTTCATTGTCTATTATGTACAGAACTACCTCAGATACAAATTCAACTAACATTTTGTATCTTTTTGCTTACCAACAAATACAAAAAGCTAAAATCAATTTTCAAGTTTCTTGAAATTCAACCATCTGTTGAATCAGCTGTTCTGTCAGATACCTGCATACCCCAGAAATTCGTGGATAACTTTGGATTCCTTTTTTGACATCTCAGCTGCTGTTTTTGATCATCTGTTGTTTTAAACGTACAACACTAACAAAAAGGTATCCGGATACCCTATCTGTCTGAGAGTGAACGCAGCCAATGAAGCTTTGACCTCACGTTTCGTTTGACAATCGTAAGGAAAAGAACGTAATGTTATGTAATGTGACTCCAAACGGAAGCTCTAGTTCAGTTCAAATTTGCTGAAATTTTGTTTTGTCTGACAGCTCAACAGCTAATACAAATCGCCAACAAACAAACAAAATGCATGTGGAGGGATAAACATTATTTATTAGAAAAAGGTAAAAGGTAAGTTATTGATATATATGTACATAGAATAACTATAATTTTTTTTTTGTAGAACAGAGAATGAGTTTCCAAGAACTTTCCATAGATTAATGAACTTCGTAGATTGAGCTCCCGAAACTACCAACGTCTCTCATAGCTGAACATACCCACGATAGACTGTGTAAGCTACTTCCGCTATAACAAATTCACATCTTTTGCTGCACGAAAAATCAAAACAAACTTTTGTGAAAAAACCAGCTGCTGATGACAGAAGTGTCATTTAAGAATTGTCATATTAGAAATGTCATTCAAAGTAACCTCGAAGCAGACCCATTGGCTGTGTTCAATCTTAGACAGATAGGGTATCCGGATACCTTTTTGTTAGTGTTGTACGTTTAAAACAACAGATGATCAAAAACAGCAGCTGAGATGTCAAAAAAGGAATATCAGCTGATCAAAAACAGCTGAGATGACAAAAAAGGAATCCCAAGGTATCCAAGAACTTCTGGGGTATGTAAGTATCTGACAGAACAGCTGATTCACAGATGGTTGAATTTCAAGAAACTTGGAAATTGATTTCAGCTTTTTGTATTTGTTGGTAAACAAAAAGATACAAAATGTTACTTGATGTTGTATTTGAGAATGTTCTGTACATAATAGACGATGAAGAAGCTATTTGCCTCCGAATTTTATTATTTATTTATTATTATTTATTTTTATCTTACAACAATTTTGACTTCGAAGCTTAAATATTTCTATGAACAGCTGAAAGTTTGTTTTTATTTTTTGACAGCTATTTCAATACAGCTATTCAACTCGTTCAACAAGGTATCTAAAAATCCACCTATCCAAGATACCCTATCCAACAAGAGATTGAACGCAGACGAAGCCGAAGATGAAACGTGTTTGAGTTTCAGCCATTTTTCAATCCAAAATCTTAAAGTTTCGTTCTGAACTAAGAAATTGAAAAGAAAAACCCAAAATCTTTAATTTGACGTTAGGTCTTTTCGTCCAAAACTATATCGCCAAAATTCTAAATGTCAAGACAATTTTATTAACATTTTGTTGTTATACGATTTCGGCAGTATTAACGAACCGTTAGGCGTTACAACTTTTTTGGGTTTTGTGACATTCCAAATTATTATTATTGCCCAGTAAAATATCACCAAAATATTAAAAATAAAAAGTATTATACGTTTCAAAGCCCAAGCACAGAACATTTTTTAAGCGTTTCTGAGATTTTTAAAATTTGAAATTACAGCATTGAAATTCGATTTGGGCTTTTGCTACGTTTTCTTAGTGATATTTTTGGACCTTATGCTATTTTATAGTTTGGGTTATATGTAATCATCACTCAATGACATAAGAAACGATAGAAATCATAATCGTCGTTATGCCAAAAAAAAATTTCATAAATCCTTAAAAAAAAATGGGCAAAACTAAAATTCGCTTTGGGTTTTTTTGGCGATTTTTTTGTAAGTTTTTGTTCAGCTTGTAAAAAACCTTACGCCCGTTAATTTATCATAGAGTTTTATCACTTTAAGAAAGGAAAATGAAAGTGCTTTAAATGTTTTCTGGTATTTTTAAGTTTTAATCTAGATTAAATTTTGAAATTAAAAAACGGACTTTTCAGAAACTTTTGAAGATGTAATTACAAAATAAAATATAAATTTTACATTTTTCTTATTTTTGAATTAAATATCAAGACGGCTATTTGTTCCACGTAATTTTTAATATATAAATAGTTTGGTACAGATTTCTCCTAAAAATCTTCATGAGGTTTAGGTTTTTTAGAAAAAAAAAATCTCGAAAAGGGTGTTTATACGAAAAATTCATCAAAACCAAAATATACCACAAATGAATTGTATTTTTAAATCATATTTTCTGAATAAGGCTATAAACTTCTGGAATGGAAAGTTCAATGAAATTACTTTTGATTACTTATTTGCAAGTAAATATGTATTTTCAGATAAAGCCCAAAGAATCAATAAGTTAAACTCTGCCGTTTGATTGTTAGCTGAAAAGTTTGTTTTTTTGATTGAAAGCGATAATCTCAGGAACTACTGGACCGACTTGAAAAATTATTTCAGTAATAGATAGACCATTATAGAAGAAGACTGTAGGATACATTAATACGAGCATAGCACCAATGAGAGCTAAAATAATGTATTAGAGAATTGTTTCCCTTTAATAGTTCTAAATAAAAGTCCGATAAAGCGTTTGTCTATCTATTAAAGTTGGCTGACTTTAACCTTTTTAATGCTTACCAAATTTTAATTTAAAATAAAACATGCGAGTAACGCCGCCGGGCTCACCTTGTAAGTAGATAAAATTAAAACAAAAATGAATAACCAACAGGACCCAATCTGATTTTCAGTAAAACATCATTTATTTGTAGTCGATATCAGGGCTTACTTAGATTTTATGGACCTTGAACGTTCGAAAAATGTCAAAATAATTACCAAAGAGTAGTTCCAAATCTTAATGTTATTACTATTTTTATTATTTATCAAAATAAATAACTAGTTTCATTTTTTTTTTAATCCAGGTTTAGTTTTCATACAATTCTTCTTATTTCCTATCCACTTGCAATAAAAGGACTGTTTCTTTGGTAAAGCCATCCGTAGTACAGTAGAAATGTGTATGAATAAGAAATACAATAACCGCAGTTTATTCAAGTATGTATTCATAAAAAAGGCAAACCTTCTGATAGGAGGTTAATGCTCGGCATACCGTTTGGGGAAGTTCTGAGATCAACGAACGAGGTGAGTCACTTTTTGATTTTATTATTTAAAATAATATGACCATTTGTAAAAGAGGCAATACTCCCACTTTCGTCTTTCCGAGCTCGGAAAATTATGATGGATAGGAGGATGTGCTTGATGTTACTTTAGTAAACAACAGTAATTTATTAGTGGAGTATTGGAGAGTTTCCCTTTTGAATTCATTTTCGGATCACAAGTGGATTCTTTTTCAAATTAATTTCGAGTAGAAAAACCCTCTGCCTTACAGAAATCCCAAAAGAACTGGCTGGACGAAATTCAGTCAAATTTGCTAATTCCAAACTAAGCAACTAACCGAATCTCACTGAATCGATAGGAGACCTTGAATCAAACTTGAAACTTCTATAAGTAAAGCTTTTAGAGTCTCTTGCCCAGTTAAATATAGCCGTAAAACCCTTCCTTCTCGGTGGAATGAAGAACTGTCAAGTCTTAGGAAAATTACGACTACAATTTTCAATATCTGCCACAAACATAAGTTTTACCAACCGTATAAAGACTCTATTAAAATTTACAAGCAAGCCCTGTCATCAGCCAAAAGACAAGGCTGGGGAGAATACTGTCAATCAATCGAAGACATAAAGGACTCCGCAAGGCTCAGCAAAGTTTTATCTAAGGAACATTGTAATCCTTCATTTCTATAAAAGCCTGAACCTGGAACCTGGACAGCCTCTCCAGGCGAATCTCTTGAGCTACTGATGAAGACGCACTTTCCGGGTTGCAAGAGTGATAACCCCGAATCGCTTGAAACCACAGAGCTAAACGTAGCTCATGTGGAGCAAGTCAATTCCGTTATAACCAGAGAAAATATTTTGTGGGCCATCAATACTTTTTCTCCATATAAATCCCCAGGCATGGATGGCAAAGTGCCAGTTATGCTTCAAAAGTTGCATGATGTCGCAGCTCCATGGCTGGAACAAATTTTCAAAGGATGTCTCCTTCTCAAACATGTGCCCATGTCGTGGAGATAGGTCAAAGTAGTTTTATCCCGAAAGTGGGTAGGCGAGGTCACGAATCCGCGAACTATTTCAGATTTATAAGCTTAACATCTTTTGTGCTTAAAACCTTGGAGCGCATTCTTGATTACCATATTAGAGAAATCCTAGTTGGACGACCTATCGAAAGCTCTCAACATGCTTATCTTAAAGGCAAATCTACGGAGACTGCTCTCCATGAGGTATTGCGTAATGTAGAACAAACAACCCATTATAATGAATTTACTCTTGCCACCTTCCTAGACATAGAAGGTGCTTTTAACAATGTCCTTACCGAATCGATAGAAGAATCGCTCGTTAAGTTCGGTGTAGAAGACTTCATTCGAGAATGGATTATTTCCATGCTCAGTGGTAGAAAGATTCAAACCACTCTAGGTAATACAATCGCAACAAAACACGTGAGTGGGGGAACACTCCAGGGTGGTGTCCTTCCGCCTCTTCTATGGCTTCTGGTCATGAATACAATTCTCGTTAAATTAGAGAGATGTGGAGTGAAGGCGGTAGCCTACACGGATGATTTGGTGCTATTGGTGTCAGGAAAGTACACCTCTGTGATTAGTGAAATCGCGGAGTCAGCTTTGAAGAAAGTTAGCAGCTGGGCCAAGAGTTGTGAACTAGGAGTTAACCAAAGTAAAACTGAACTGTTGCTCTTTACCACCAAAACTAAAGTAACGGTCAAATCCTATCATTGTCTTCCAGTGCAAAATATTTGGAGTTATACTCGACCCTAAACTAAACTGGAAACTAAATATTGAAGTACGGCTTAAGAACAAGAAGGCCTGTGTTGCCTTCTACGCCTGCAGCAAAACTTTCGACAAAAAGTGGGGACTTCAGTCGAAGATGATTTTATGGACGTACACAGCCGTAGTACGTCCGATCTTAACATATGGTGCGATTGTGTGGTGGCCTGCTCTTAGCAAAGCCTATAATATTCATAAGCTAAAGAAGGTTCAGAGAACAGCTTGCGTGGACACCACAGGGGCCATGCGTACTTGCTCAACGGATGCCTTAAACGTTATTTTGGATCTTCTACCAATCGACCTTTTTATTGAATACATAGTTTCCTGCAGCGCTATTAGGCTGAATGAGTCAAACAGCTGGTTGTCATAACAGGTTGTTCACAGCGAAATTGATTCCCTCAGATATTATCTAGGTAGTCACTGACTACTGCACTCCTACTTTGAGCCTTAGTAAGGGGTTTAAGGTTATTTTCCCATCCAGAGAAGATTGGGAGAATGACATCGTGTCGATAGGTTTCGACATAACCATCTTTACTGACGGCTCAAAGATGGAGTGCGGAGTTGGTTCTGGGATCTTTTCTGAATCCCTAAATGTAGCCGAATCATTTAGGCTTCCTGACTTTGCTAGTGTTTTTCAGGCTAAACTGCTGTCAATAAGGGAGGCATGTAAGATACTTAAACAAAACCAAAACCGAAATGCGGCTATCTTTACAGACACTCAGGCATCTGTCAAAGCCATTAACTCGGCCATATCCTCATCTTAATTGGTTCAGCAATGTCGCGATAAGCTTGCGAGCCTGAATATTAACCTCGGTGTCACCCTGATCTGGGTTCCGGGCTATAGTGGTGTCGTGGGAAATGAACGGGCTGACGAGCTTGCCAGGGAAGGTTCGGCCCTTCATAGCTCGCTTGAACATTCCTCTTGGCGCTATGAAGGGTAAAATCTTTACTATCTACCAAACTGAATCAAACCGAAGGTGTAGCAATTTACCTAACTGCATTATATCTAGGAAGATATAGCCCACCCATAATAAAACCCGTACAAACGATCTTCTACGCAGGCGAATTCAAGACATAGCCAGGATTTTTGCGGTTTGTACCGGACATTGGCCTATAGGAGTTCATGCAGAGAAGTTGGGTATCTCCTACAACACCTTTTGCCGTAGTTGTAGTGACCAAAGAGAAAGTGAAACGATAATCCATTTCCTCTGCAAACGTCCTGCTTTGGCAAACACTGGAATGAAATACTTTGAAAAAGCATTCTTTCACGAACTTGATGAGCATCTGAGACAAAGATTAGAGACCTAATAACATAATCGCTATGAAGTTTCTCTATAAATCTGTCCCTTTCAATCACAGGTGAAACGAGTTTTTGGTACCAAAACAGCGCACTACAGCTCTAATTGGATCTCAGGCTAGGTTGCCTTGAGATCGCCATTTCTACCTACCTACCTACCATTCAAGTATCGGAATCAATTTTCGAGTTTATCATTTTTAGACGTTGGTATTTTTGATACCTCCTAGAGTTTCGACGGATGTGTTCACGGAGTAGTGTCCGACATACCAAGCACTTAAAAAGTCAGAAATTCTTTTCAATTTATTTTAATTAATGCTCAGAAAAAGTTAGTGTCGAACCATTGTCCTTCTTTTTTTCATTCACCTTCAATTTAGAAAACGGAAAACAAGAAAACAACTCAATATGCAATGTTTTTGATATACTCGTACGTATTCTTAACATAATGTTCTTTGAAATTGTCCATTTCTTTAATTTATAATTAATTGTGTTCTCAATTTTGCTTAATTATTTATAATTTTGTTTTGAATTATTCTAACAAATGTTCAATTTTAAATATAAAAACGGGACTACGTTGGATAGCTTTTTGTTGGCAAATGGAATCCCAAAAAAACAAGGCTAATATCTTTGCATAATTAATCATTTTCAAACTTTACTCAAATTGATTGAAGGGGAAATTAAACCCATTGTCAATAAAAAGAAAACATGTAGAATAATATTAATGACTCCCCAAAACTGATGAAATAACATTTTATTACAATCTGTAAACATGAAACAAAGCCTTTAAGTCTTCAGTTCTCGCTATGTATCATATAAATCCATGCCTATATAGATATGCTAGAAACACACATATGCAAACATTATATAAAATAGTTTTTTTATGAAAAAAAGTAAATAAAAAATAAAACTGCAACTTAACTAACTTTACCATAAAGTGTGTGTCATGACAATATTAATGAACGTTATTTCAAATAACATTAAGTATAATAAAAATGCAACTCGTATAGTTATGTTTTCATGATAGGTAACCTAGGTACGATTTTATATAATGTTGTTACAAACTGTTTGGATAACTTAAATAATAATTATGTAGGTACCTGGTAAGGTACAAACGATGCCATAGATGTAATTAATTGGTATCTACATATTTCCTTCCCCACAAAACACAATTGACCCTTAAGAGTCAGTGAATTTTCTGTCGTCATATAAGCATGTTCATATAGAAGATACACATCGTGCATAGACTATATGACACCGTAAATAAGTTAGTCGTGAGAAAGTATGCAGAAACAGTGAATGTTACAAGTTTGGAAACGTTTCAAGTTTTCTAGGGTTTTTGATTTTCAAGTGATGTTCATTCAAGTCCAAAAGTTTGATTCAGATTGGTAGAAAGAAAAGATTTTACCCTTCATAGCGCCAAGAGGAATGTTAACAATTTCCGCAAGTGAGCTATGAAGGGCCGATCATTGCCTGGCTAGCACGTCAGCCCGTTCATTTCCCACGATACCACCATTGCCCGGAACCCAGATCAGGGTGACACCGAGGTTAATATTTAGGCTCGCAAGCTCATCGTGACATTGCTGGACCAATTTAGATGAGGATGTGGCCGAGTTAATGGCTTTGACAGCTGCCTGACTGTCTGTAAATATAGCCGCATTTCGGTTTTGGTTTGGGTTTTGTTTAAGTATCTTACACCCTTATTGCCAGCAGTTTAGCCCGAAAAAACGCTAGCAAAGTCAGGAAGCCTAAAGGATTTGGCTGCATTTAGGGACTCAGAAAAGATCCCAGAACCAACTCCGCACTCCATCTTTGAGCCGTTGGTTGTGTCGAAAGCTATCGACACGATGTCATCCTTCCAATCTTCTCTTGATGGGAAAATAACCTTAAAACCTTTACTAAGGCTCAAAGTAGGAGTGCAGTAGTCAGTGTCTACCGAGATAATATCTGAGGGAATCAATTTCGTTGTGTTGCTGTGACCATAAGGTTTTGACAACCAGCTGTTTGATTCCTTCAGCATAATAGCTTTGCAGGAAACTATGTATTTAATAAAAAGGTCGATTGGTAGAAGATCCAAAATAACGTTTAAGGCGTCCGTTGAGCAAGTACACATGGCCCCTTTGGTGCCCACTCAATCTGTTTTCTCTGAACCTTCTTTAGCTTATCAATATAATAGGCTAAGAGCAGGCCACCACGCAATCGAACCATATATTAAGATTGGACGTACTACGGCTGTGTACGTCCATAAAATCATCTTCGACTGAAGTCCCCACTTTTGCCAAAAGTTTTGCTGCAGGCGTAGAAGGCAACACAAGCCTTCTTAACCCGTACTTCAATATTTAGTTTCCAGTTTAGTTTAGGGTCGAGTATAACTCACAAATATTTTCCACTGGAAGACAATGATAGGATTTGACTGTAACTTTAGTTTGGGTGGTAAAGAGCAACAGTTCAGTTTTACTTTGGTTAACTCCTAGTCCACAAATCTTGGCCCAGCTGCTAACTTTCTTAAAGCTGACTCCGTGATTTCTCTAATCACAGAGGTGTAGTTTCCTGACACCAATAGCACCAAATCATCTGCATAGGCTCAAGAACACCACCCTGGGGTGTTCCCCTACTCACGTGTTTTGTTGCGATAACAATAACTATTTCTCAAAAATATAATTAAATGTTAGTTATTTTATGTTTGTTGTTGTTAATTAATAAATTAATAAAGAAAATTAATTATCTTGACAGTAAAATTAAGTGATTTGAACTGGATTGTTTTGCAATAAAAATTTAAAGTTATTAAAATATTGTTTTTATTACTTATACTTTTAACAAAACAAATTCGTTATGGAAAAAAGGTCAATTACTAATAACCTGTGATTGGAATCAAAGTTGAAATTACGTATTTACGAAAAGTATTCATTATTTCAGAACTCTGTATGAGTTTATTTTACTTACGTAGGCAACGACTTTTTTTATCGTTCTAAACTGGCACATTTAAGCTTAATAGAATTTCTTGCCCTACTCCGCTTATGAGTGGTTATTAGGAAAAACAAATGTTTACACAAAGCTTTGAACAAGTTTAAGCGATTGTTTTGTTTATAGTTTCTATTGTCGAATCTTAATACTAATTTAGAAGAATTTGGTTTTGTAGGGATAAGTATGCTTCCAGTGATCTAGCAGGCTTGAATATAACAACACCTCAGAGTACAATTTTCAACCGGAGTTTTTGACTTTTGATCTTGTTTGCAACCCTTAACCTGGTCGTTAAACTACACCGATTTAGAGAATTTAAACATTTTGACATTTTAAGATCTTTAAACACTATCTGTAAGGACTATTGATTTATAATTAGGTTTCTAGAACCCGAATATCCTACAGACCCATGCATGGAGAAACTTAAGGAATCGAAGCCGTCTGCTTCATTTTAGATAAACTGAAAATATTGCTTCTGTAACCTGTAGGACAGGAAAGCCTACGTTTGCCGATCTTTTAAATAAAGCATTCCGAAAATGACATCACATTACATTTTGCATAAAGACTTAGATTTATAAACCGGTCGATCATCAGCAACGTCGTATCTTTGCTAATTGGGTCCTTAAAATGCATCAACATGATCAGGATTTTCATTGAAAAATCGTCTTCAGTTATGAAGCCCATTTTCAACTGTAAGCCATGTTTATAAGAAGAATTGTTTCATTCAGAGCTCAGAAGGATTTTTAGAGTATTTAACCCAGAGATGAATGATGATTCTGGAATCAGAACGGTTTTAATTTAAACATAAAGAAAATTCCAACAAAATTTTTGCTGTATTCGTCGAAGCTTATAATGCAATTTAGAAAAAATCTAGAAAACAACAGAACACAGAAACATGTACTTACAGAACACCTGCGGGATGTCATAGATGCTTTGAGCATGTCAAAAACTGATAGCGTCGATAGGCAAATTCAGAAATAATAAAGTAGTATTATAAATCGATAATGTAGTTTATCCGTCGGATTGCTTAGTTAAGTTAATAAACAATGGATGCGAAAGTTCAGTGGATCGATTTAACTTACGGAGTAAAATTCTTTGGATTCTGTTATCGACATAAGTTCATTTTCAAAAAAATGGCGGCAGGCCTTACACCAAACAACAACGGAGTCAATTTATATTTTTCATAAAAAGTTTCATAACCGTTTAATTTCTGGAGAATGAGATCTTGTAGCTTAGGTAAGGTTGCGTAAATGGCCTGGCGATTAATGACTTCATCGCCACACTTAGATCCATGAAGATCCATTGCGATACCCTGAGGCATTAAACGTCCCTGAAAATAATATATACAAGAACCTATCATGGATTGTTTGGTTCTATTTATTAAGAAGCTTTGATAAAGCATAAAGAATACTGACGAAGTGTCTGCTTAAGAGGTTGCTTCTAATGTGGCATAGTGCTAAGAAGTGGGCTGTATCTTAGATGTTTAAGTTCACAAGATGGGGTATTTAATGTTTATACGTGTACTGCGGCAACTCTAGGAAGGGAAGACATCTTTGGTGGAATAATCGGGAAGAACAGCCTGCACGACAACACTTCCGACAATGGATTCAGGCTCATGGATTTTGCTGCGGGGCAAAACTTCATGGTAGCCTGTACGCGTTTTCCATACCTCAACATCCACAAAGGAACTTGGAGTTCTATAGACCAATCTACCGTCAACCAGATTGAAAATATTGCGATCGACGCCAAACACGCTTCCAGCATCATGAATGTCCGAACTTTCCGAGGAGCTTACATCGACTACACTACATCGTTGTAGCCAAGGTAGCACTTCGGGTTTCCAGACCCAAGGCAAAACAAGGTGGTGCTGGAAGAAGGTACAACGTCGAACGGCTACAATCGCCAGAGATCGCCAAATCCTTTTCCGACCGAGTTACAAGTAACCTCTCTTGAAGATCTCTGCCGCCAACACAATGTATCGAAAACCAGTGGCAACATTGCCAAGATGCAATCAGAGAAGCCGCCTCTGATGTGCTGGGTTTCAAACAGCCAACAACAAGGAACCCCTGGTTTGAGGAGGAATGTCGGCAGGCAAATGCAGCCAAACAAAAGGCACGCAAAGCTATATGAGCAGAAGAGGCGAGAGGAACGCCGACTTTTCAGAAAAAAAAGAGAGCGCATGAGAAGCGTGCGGTCGAAGATGTTGAGAGGTATAAAAGCAGGAATGAGGTTCGAAAGTTTTATGAACAGGTGAAACGAAATTCACAGGTACATAAACCTAGAACCGAAGGCTGCAAAGACGAAAGTGGAAACATCATAGTGGAACCGCAGTCAATGCTGAGGATATGGAAGGACCACTTCTGCAGACTGTATAACGGCGACGAAGAACTGAATTCCGCTGTCAGGCAGGATGATCCATTCAATATAGACGACGAAAGCCAACAATCCCGTCCTCCCGACTTAGACGAAGTAAAGATTGCCATATCTAAGCTGAAGTCTAATAAAGCCGCTGGAGCAGATGGCTTGAATGCCGAGCTTTTTAAAGCAGCTGGAGATAAGTTGGTTAGGAGCATGCACCAACTTATCTGTAAGATATGGTCGGAAGAAAACATGCCCGATGAATGGAACCTCAGTATTGTTTGCCCGATCCTGAAAAAAGGAGACCCTCTAAACTGCAATAACTATAGAACAATCAGTCTACTTAACATCGACTACAAAATCTTCTCTGCCATAATATGTGAACGTCTAAAGCCCATCAACAATCTGATAGGTCCTTATCAGTGTGGTTTTAGACCAGGAAAGTCCACAGTTGATCAAATATTCACATTACGGCAGATCCTGGAAAAAATTCAAGAGCACCAAATCGACACCCACCATCTTTTCATCGATTTCAAGGCCGCATATGACAGCATCTACAGGGAAGAGTTGTATAGAGCCATGTCTAGTTTTGCCATCCCTGCCAAACTCGTCCGTTTGTGCAGAAAGACTATGGAGAATTCACACTGCTTCATAAAGGTTGGAAACAACTTAACAAAATCTTTCGATGTCAAAACAGGTTTTGCGATTTTTTAACATCGTGCTTGAAAGAATAGTGCAGAGCTAACACGTCATCACTAAAGGCACTCTCTTTCAAAGGTCTGTCCAATTACTAGCATATGGTGATGACATTGACACAATCGGAAGAATTCAGCGTGATGTCAACGGGACTTTTGTTAATATTGCGCAGGGGCAGCAAAAATGGGTTAAATGAGGGACATGCTGTTTTCAAGAAAGGACTTACAACACCGACGTCTTGGTCAAAACGTCACTATTGACAAGCGTAACTTTGAGGTATTCAAGGACTTCGTCTACCTAGGCTCCACTGTAAACGCAGAAAACAACACCAGCGCTGAGATCAGACGCAGAATAACTCTTGCTTACCGCTGTTTCTTTGGACTAAGAAAGCAATTGAGCAATTGTTGAGTAAGGCCCTAGTTCACATAGGACTGTAGTGCCACCTTAAGTAAGTAAGTAAGTTTGCCACTGCCAATAATTCAGCTGGAAAGCTATTGCTTTGATCGGGGAGTCAAAATTGAGTGTTTCGAACAAGAAACCTGCACCCGGATATTGTCGACTCACTTATTTGTGGGACTCTGTTTACCTATTCGTTCCTATTATTGAAGAAAGCGTAAAGGGTTTAATGAAATTCAGACATGGAGTCATGTAGTCTGCGCTTACATTGTTCACTTTGTATTCATGTAGAATATGCGAGTGCTCGATGTGGCTGGTATTCCAGCAATTGGTCTGACTTAGCCGTAAGGCGCTGTTTGCAGCAGTTTACTTTACACAAAGGTTTAGGAATAAAAGATTGAGTATTGCTTCCATTCCTGCAGTGAGAACGGTCCTCATTGCTCTTGTTATGCCTATACATTACATTATCTGTGCCCCTGTGAGGGATTTTAGGTTTTTAGCTTTACCCAAGCGCATTCCACCATACCATACCATGTTACCATAAATGAGTACTGAGCTGACGACTGCAGTGTATATCAACAGTGTGATTTTAGGATTTAGAAACCAATTCCTACTGAAGATCCCATCTTCAGTTATTTATGTATCTAGAATAACTACTACGTAATTTAGCTTGATTAGATAATTTTATTGGGGTTCCCAATATTAAGAATTGTATAATCTGGTAAGTACCTCTTATTTTTAAAGAATACTAAATCTGTTTTAAGGGAGTTAATGATCAAGCCACAGTTATATTCGTTCATGTAAACATTATTTAATCTTGTGGTTCAACACGTTTAAACTACTTTTACTAGCCCAAGTAAAAGTCTATGCCAATGCTCCACAATCAAGACATGAGAGCCACAAACCTGGAAATTGGTCATGGAAAATTTCAGGAAAAGGATTTCAGGAATTTCGTTTTTTCTCTTAACTTATCTATATCAAACCTATAATAGTAATGTGTAATCCAATTTATTTAATTCAGTGATAATGGTTTCAATAATTGTTTCGTGTATGAAAGAAGTTCAAAATTTATTCCAACGCTAACTTTTATAAACATGTTAAAGCTCAAACGGCAACACTTAATTTAAAGACTATGTTTGAAGATAAACAAAACATCCAGTATTATTTAACTAAATTTATAACAAACAACCTCGCCAACAACTGTCTCTATTGCGTCTGTATTTATATAAATACAAAATGCGAAAATTATTAGAATTCCCTCACACACATTTCGTATAAAAACAAAAATAAGAAAACGTAGTTTTATTTTGAGCTCTACATAATTTTAGATACACAGATAGATATTTATTTATTTATATAAATCAATCGAGAGGCAAAAAGTAAACTTATCGCAGTATCGTATCGTGCCACACTCTATACTCGCACACAACAACATAATTTATCTTTATCTCAAAAAGTATTTTTTTGCGAAGCGAAATTTTTTGACTGTATCTCAAGTATCTATTAGATACTGATACATAAAGATCCAAACAAAATGCTCACACTTTTAATTTATACTCGTATCTATCTCTGATTTGTCTCTCTCGGTTTAGGTGTAGATTATGTACATAATGTTTCTTATATTGTCTTGACATTAGTCAATGGCAAAAACAACTAAATTAAATCTTTAAATTACGTAATTAGTTTTTTTTTTATATAAAGAAAAGGAAAGAAATACAAGTTGATATCTCTTCATTAATTTGAAAACTTCTAAAGTGTGTGTAAGATTTTATTGGGATATTAACAATATTCTGCCAGCAAGGAGGATATGTAGGTAAAGAAGTAATTCTTATGACTTTCTAATTGTTGATTGAATTAATTATATTGTTCAAATAAATTAACACAACGACCTTAAAATAAATATACTCTTTCTTTTTTCACACATATAGCGTCACAAGAGAACCACTTAAATAAAGTAAGAGAACGAATAACATTAACCAAAAGGGTATTATGCGTTTGACGCATTTATCAAGAGGTGATCACAAGTTCCCTTAGTATTGTAATTGCTGAATCAGCAATTTTTTAATTGAAAAATGGGTTGTGTGCTGATTTAAACAGAGAATATGAAGTTTAAGAAGTGGTAAAGCGTGTGAAATAAGGTGACGCAAAAGTTGTGAACCTGAGCGAAATTTATCGCGACCATAATGAATCAATTAACAAAAGGACGTTAGCGATTTATGGAAGTTGTTTATGCAATTGTGGGCGAATAAATATTTAGTCAGTGGTTCGATGGTTTTAACTTAAGAATTTGATAAAAGTCAGTAGTCGTGTTATTTTTTGTTTTTATAGTACAGTGCAAAATTTAAGAAAGTTGATGCAATTAAAATTTAAAATTGTAAAAAATGTGTGAAGCTCAGAGCACAACTAATTTTATCTTAACAAAATGGACAATTTTAAAGATAATTTGAGAAGAAGATATCAGGAAAAACGGATATAGAATTGTTTCTATGTTTTTCATTTTCTATCAGCGCTATTCTGCTATTCACATGGATCGTAAAATTGCTTACCATTCACACTGCCTTAGCATTATGCTATCCATTGGGTGAACTTCATTAAACAGCTGTTTCTGTGAAAATCTAGAATAAATTGTTTTGGTTTTCAAAAAAAAAATAAGTTCGATAACTACGTAATTTTGTATTAACTTCCCATAGGAAGTTATTGAATTGGGTCCGATTTGTCAAATTGAAAATATTGACATTTCTCGACGTTTCAAGGTCCCTCGAGTCGTAATAAAAGATTTTTAGAAAGATGTCTGTGCGTGCGTGTGTACGTAAGTTCATACGTTCGCTATGTTTTTTTCGTTGTCCATAGCTCAAGAACAAGAAGAGATATCGACTTCAAATAAATTTTGTTATACAGATGATAAGGGAGAAAGATGGAGAAAGGGCTCTCAAGAAAATTGCGTGAGTGGTTTTTTTACCATATAGCAGTTAAAAAAAGGTGAAAATGTTGGTTAAACCTAAATATCTCATAAACAAATGAAAATTTTACGACTTAAATATGATTTAATCTCCAAAACAACTTTGTGCAACGAAGAATTACATTTTTGGCATCTGATAAAATGTTTTTTTTACAAAAAATAAGACCTACAAAAAAAATTATCAAAAGTTGGTAAAAATTGATTTTCGACTCAAATATTTTTTCAAAAATTTGAAATATTGGCTTCAAAGTAATTTTATCTTATAAGAAATATTGTTTTCAACATTCGGTAAAATTTTGAGAAAAATCGAATTGACAGTTTTCTTACAAAAAATAAAAACCTAAACAAAAAAAAATAATAAAAGTTGGTAAAAATGGATTTCGACTCAAATATCTTTTCAAAACTTAAAGATATTAGCTTTTAACTACTTTTATTTTTTAAAAAATATTTTTGTCAAAACTTAGTAAAATTTTGAGGAAAATCGAATTCACAGTTTTTTACAAAAAATAAAAACCAAAACAAAAAAACTAATAGAAGTTGATAAAAATTGATTTTAGACTCAAATATCTTTTAAAAGCTTTGAGATATTGGCTTTTAACTACTTTTAAGTTTTAAAAAATATTGTTATTAACATTCTATAAAATTTTTAAAACCATCGGATTGACATTTTTTTTACAAAAAAATTAAAAGCCGATAAAAAAAATTATCAAAAGTTGGTAAAAATTGATTTTAGACTCAAATATCTTATCAAAGCTTTGAGATTTTGGCTTTAAACTACTTTTATCTTTTAAAAAATATTGTTATTAACATTAAGTAAATTTTTTAAAACCATCGGATTGACAGTTTTTTACAAAAATAAAAACCTTATACAAAAAAAAACAATACCAAAACTTGGTTAAAAATTTACTTACGACTAAAAAAGCTTTTAAAAATTAAAAATATTGTCTTTAAACTTTTTTATTTCACAGAAAATATTGTTTTCGATATTAAGTAGTTTTTTTTATAAAAATCTAACAGTCTGTTTTTCATAAAAAAAAAATAAAATCTGCAAGAAATTGTACGCAAATTTTGTAAAAATTGATGTTCGGTTCTTGATTCTCTCAAATTAATTTCATTTATCCAAATTGTAAAAATTTAAGAAATGCTACTAAAATTGGTATAAATTTGTTTTGACTAAAAATCTATTTAACAAAACTCGATTTTCAAACTTAACTATTTCTTTATATGAAAAATATTGTTGGTAATTTTAAAATTTTAAGAATAATTCAATTGACAACTTTTTTAACCGAACACGAAAAGCTACAAACTTTTAAGCAAGACAAATAGACAGACGGGATAGAAAGTTATCAGTGTGGGTCGCATCCTATCATCTTTTTTGTATATTATATTAACTATATTATTGGATTATTTTTTCCAAGTGTAAGCAGACTAATAAGGTTATTATCAAAAATAGAGCTTCAGAGAAATATTAGAAAATGTAAGTTCCTTTATTTCCATTTTGAAAAAGGTAATAAACCAATTACTGCAAAATCATAGATTTACCAGAAAACTGTCGGTTATTGTTAAATCGAATCTTCAAACATCCAGCTCAGCGAAATAATTCAATGTTCAGAAAAAAATAAATAAATTGCTTGTTTAAGGTTTATTTGCTGACAATTTTTTTTAACATTGCATTTGTTTATGTTTATAATATTTTATTTACAAAGAAATTTACTTATTTAGGCATTATAAAATAATGTTTTTCTACATTTAACTAGGAACCAACCAGAAAGATAAAACATTAAAAGGAAAATCCGCAACATTAGAAATGCAGATTAAATTTGTATATGACTTTAATAAAGATTTTCTTAAAAAGAGTAGCGGATCAGTCAATATTCTACCAAAATTCTTTCTGTGCAAACAGATGGTGCTGTATTTTGTTTTTATAATTCATAGGCACTCAAGAGGTTTGAAATACCATTGAAATGTTTAAGGTTTAAACACATTGCGAGACTAGATGAAAAAAGGGAAGTATTTAAGAGGTGATACCAGTGCAGTGTCTTAAATTTTTGAATATCAAAATGGAAGGAGATTGGGGAGGGATTTTCAACTGTCGTTCGCGAAACATTGTTGGTAAAAATATCAATAAAACAACGAAAGCCACTAAATATTCCGCTGGTATTGAAGTTATGTAAATGTTTCGGCTATAGTTTTATCATTTCCAAAGCTCTTTTTTGGATTCTATCGAAAAGACTTCAACCTCCTTAAATATGAGAGTTGTATTTAAGTTTCGGACAAATGCAGTCCTCGTTCATTACAGCCACCTCAGAAAGGTTAACAATTTCTCGCAACGTTGCGTCGGAGAAATATATGATATTACGACAGTTAGCAGAATTCTTACGACAGTTAGCAGAATTCTTAGGAACAGGCTCGTAAAGATACCTTTAGAATAGAAAAGTAAAAGAACTGGCAGTATTGAGAGAGGTCAATAGGAAGGGTAATATCCCATAAAATTCGTCATGAAAGTTTTTGCTAGCAAACTCCCTTAATAAAAGAGCTTACATGGTTAGGTTATAGGTTAACGTGGCTGCGGATTAAAGATCCACACTCTTAGGCCAAGAGAAAAGCCCATTGTGATACCACATGAATCTAGAGAATTACTTCTTACTAGTCGAACCATTTTGAGCTTTTTATAAAGCGAAGAAGATATTTGATATCCTTTTTAGCTAGTTCACTGGGATTATCAAAAGAGTATCCCCCAGATGAAGTTTGCGTCTGAGTGAAAGAGCAGGGCAAGTGCATAGGAGATGAGAGATTGTTTCCTCTTCTTCTTCGTCCATAGAGCTCCTACAGAAGTCATTTGATGCTACAGCAAGTCGTATTGCGTGTGTAAGACAGTGTCCCGTAAGGACACCTATTAGGGAGCTAATATGAAGTCTGCTTTGAGGTAACAAGTCTTTAGAGCGCTTTAGGTCCAGTGAAGGCCATATGAGTTTTGTGGCTGTGCATGTTGGTAAGTTGTGCCACCTAGAATTTGCTATCGCAAAAGCTGTTACTTTTAGCATAAGTTTACATGTAGCTAACGGTATACGGTTCCATTTTTAGCGAGTTCATCGGCTCTACAATTACCTGTGATGTCTCTGTGGCCCGGCACCCAACAGAGGTGAATGTTAAATTCCTGCGCCATCTCCATAAGAGTCGATCGACAATCGAGGGCCGTTAAAGATTTGGTTGAGACACCGTCAAGGGATTTGATAGCAGCTTGACTGTCAGAGAAGATGCGGATATCAGAAGTTGATATCACGTTTTCTCTTAGCCAGAAGAGAACCTCTTTGATCGCTAAAATTTCCGCTTGAAAGACGCTACAGTGATTAGGGAGGCGGAATGAGATGCTAAGATTAAGCTTTTCTGAGTACACACCACAACCAACTCCCTCATTTGTCTTGGATCCATCTGTATAAAAATGAATACTTTTGTTATCCAGGAGTTTTTTGTCTTCCCATTCATCTTTGGATGGAATGGATACCTGGAAGTTTTTTCCAAATAGGGGTTTAGGAATAGTGTAGTCTATGTACTTTGGTATAAAACCAAGGAGGTTCAAAATGACGGAGTGCCCCACATTGTTGTTAGTCCATTGAGATGAGGCGTCGATTCTTATCGCTGTACTCGCTGCCACTTGTCTACTGAAGATGTCGAGGGGTGTCAGATGGAGGAGAGTGTCTAACGCTGCTGAGGGTGTGGTTCTCAATGCCCCGCTTATGCAGAGACATGCAGTGCGCTGAACTCTGATGAGTATGTCGCAGTATGTGACTTTCTCCAGTGCAGTCCACCATACTGCAACCCCGTACATAAGTATTGGTCGGATGACCGATGTGTATAGCCAGTAGGTTATGCGAGGTTGAAAACCCCATTTGCTTCCTATAGCTTTCTTGCAAAGGAAAAGAGCTGCTGTAGCTTTTTTAACTCTTTCCTGTATATTGGATTTCCAACTTAATTTTTTGTCCAATATCAGACCAAGGTATTTGGCTTCATTGGTAAAAATTAGTGGTATACCTTTTATTGAAGGAGGTACAATTACTGGGATCTTATATTTCCGTGTGAAAAGGACGAGGTCTGTTTTTTGAGGATTAATACTAAGGCCGCAGTGATCAGCCAATCTAGTGAGCATATTGAATACATTTTGGAGGAGGTCTCTCAGTGTATTAGGATGTTCCCCTGTGACTGCGATAGCAACATCATCGGCATTTGCAACCACTCTGTAGCCTTCCCTCTCAAGGGATATTAGTAGTTCGTTAACCACTATGTTCCACAGAAGAGGGGACAGAACACCACCTTGTGGAGTGCCTCTACTGACAAACCTTTTTGTGCAAAAATCTCCCAGAACTAGAGTTGATGACCCTGCTTTTTAGCATTAGATTAATCAACTCATAGATTGAGTATTCGACGTTTAAGGTCGTCATAGCAGAAGTGATAGCGGATGTGTCAACGTTGTTGAAAGCGCCCTCAATGTTCAAGAAGGCCACCATAGTGTATTCCTTTTTCTCTAGGGAGTATTCGATAGTTCTTACCAGAGTGTGCAAGGCTGTTTCTACCGATTTCCCTTTGCAGTAAGCATGCTGAGATATTCATAGTCTCTTCCCAATGTTGTTACGTATATGGATATCGATCAATCGTTCCAGAATTTTGAGAATGTAAGATGATAGGCTAATAGGTCTTAGGTCCTTAGGGTTGACACGCGAGCATTTGCCCGCCTTGGGAATGAAAACTACCTTTACATCCCTCCATCGCTGAGGTATATAGACCAGATTTATACAACTTTTGAAGATCATCAATGATGGGCGAAGTTATATCAATGGTATATTGTAGCTCAGCTGGTACGATTTGATCTGGACCTGAAGATTTGTAAGGTTTGAAACTATTCAGAGCCCATGTCAATTTTTCTTTTGTAACCAGACCTTGAGGAAAAATTAAGTTAATACCCGACCCAGGACTGTTTGTTGTATTAACGGATTGGGAGCTATCGGTGGAAAAGGGTGTCTAATAGCAGGTTTAGCGTTTCTTCGCAAGAGTTAGTCCATGTACCATCTGAGTTTTTAAGACAACTAGGCATGGTTGGACTTGTGGAGAGAATCTTCCTTACCATTGATGCCTCCGAGGATTCTTCTATGGAGTTACAGAAGGATCTCCATGAGGTTCTTTTGGCTATTCTCAATTCTAGTTTGTACTTTTTGAGGGATTCTTTATAGGAGTCCCAATATTGGGGATGTCTAGTCTTTTTTGCTCGATTGAAAACGAGCTTACATAAAAAGTGTCATTGTAAACGAGCATTAGAACCGAGAATAAAGTGTTGTTATGTACATTTTTTAGAAATTATCAAAAATTTTTACTACCTTTTCATCATGTAAGAATTCTATTCGTCGCTTTGCTTTTCACACAATTTCGAAAATGTTAACCACATTAAAATAAAAACATAATTGAATGTAACTTGCAGCAAAGTGACAAATTTGTAAATAGCATAGTGGTGGGAAAAGCCATACACGTGCTAAGTATGAGCAAACCACATCAAAAGCATTTTTGTATCTATTAAATTATTGTATTCCTACCTACACAAAAATATACATAGTATAAAAATTGCAAAACAAAAACAAAATACTTAATGGTCAAAGGAAAAAATTACGTTTTAATGATTCTTGATGAACAAATTGATTGGCACTTAATCAAACCAAACATCCATCGAACGCAATGACCGGCATAACTTGTAAACACTTACATTATTGAAGTGGAAGTAGTCAAATGTATCTACTTCAAAATATTATACATATAGTGTTTTTTGTTGTTGTTTTTGTTTTAACAAATTGATTTTGCATTCATGCATAAAATTGATCCAATTAATTTGATGTGGAATTATTATGTTCATATGGATGGATGTATGTAGGTATGTTTAAAGGTTACTAGTTCATGACACTTTGCCAATTATTGGTAAGAAGTAAGGCCAAATCGAAATAAATAATTTAGCCATGACAAAATTTAAATCATCTGTAAGTTTGGCATCACTGAAGTAATTCAACTTTTTGGACACAAATACAAATACACAAACTTCACTATCGATCTTTAAACTTGCTTATCATTTCTTAACTTCCTTATCGACGATGTCATTTTCTGACATGTCCAGCATTTATTCTTATTTATTCGTTAAGATTTGAATGCATTCTTTAACAGGATTAGGGCTGATTTCAGAAAAACATAATTCATTTTCCATTGTTAATTTATGTATTGTTATCATTTAACTATAAATTCAAATCAAATGCTTCTTGAAATTAGCGTAACTGACAGATTTCAAAAGAGTTTCGATAACATTTCGGTAGTGCAGAGCAAGTTACCGACATTCGTTCAACTTTCTTTCATCCGTTTTGGTAGTAGCAAAAGTTTGAAAAATAATTTAAACTATCACTCTAGCTTATTCGCCGAAAGCTGCATTACTTTTAAGTTGAAAGACAGATTTTTGAAAACATCTTGTAAAAGAAATCAAATCTGTAGCCCACATTTCAGCGTATTTATTTATACAAACTTATTTTAAAATTGAGCTCATCTTTTTCTTGCAACTTTCCTACCCTTAAATGAAATAGATGTATATTATATATGTAAAGAAAAAAAACATACAGTTTGGTATCCAATAACCACACATGAGAGAAGGCACACAATAGATCTTAAGGTCACTAGTAAACTTCCACTTACTCATATAACCAAATATCATATCGAATAACAAATCTCATGTCCTTAGCCATCACACAAACTTGGTTATACATGATTTTCATTCATTTTAACATATTGTTGACCATTACCACACTTCGTATAACTAAACTCCCAATTTCACAATGGTCAAGTACATTGCTGGACTTCTGGTTGTGGTCAATAGAAACTTTACATTGTATCAATTTACCCCTTTTCAACATATTTAGGTACGTATGCAAGTATAATACACAAAACAAACTTCCTATCATCATATCGAAAAAGGAAATGTTGGGTATGATGTTGGGTATTATGTTAGTAAATAATGCCCGGTTTCATTGTGACTGTAAATTCGGTTTTAAATAAATCAAACTAAAATACTTTTGAGTATAAAATCTATTTTACAGCCTCTACATCTTACTTAGGATGGCGCAACAGTCCTGTGTAAATTAGGGTCTCACCAAACAAACTTATCGTTCTTGAACAGTCCCTAGCTAGATGTCTGCAGTTGCGCTCTATACTCTCTGTCTGTGCTGTCCTGTGTTCATGGATTGGTTGCATCCTTCTGGCTAATTCTACATCGCTATAAAGACCGTACAGCTCTTTATTCCATCTTCTTCACCAGTTTCTATGCATACGGAACCGTAGATCACGCCAAGAACTTTTCTCTAAATACGACCCAGGGTGCTTTCATCCGCATTTGTCATAGTCCATACTTCTGCACTGTATTGCAGGACGTGCACGGTAAGGATCAGAAATAGCACCACTTTGGTTGCTCGAGAGGGCTTTATTACTCCAGTCCTTTCTTTCTTAGCCTAAAGATACAGCAGTTTCGTTTGCTAACTAAATAGCTAGACAAAGTGCCTAACTTTTTTAAAGTTACGTCTGTCGATGGTGACGTTTTGACTAAGATGTTCGTTGGTGTTGTAGAGGCCCTTTGTTGATGACAGCATGAAGTTTGTTTTACCCTCATTAGCCGCTAAACCCATTTTTGGCACCCCTGTCCCAATACTCACTAAAGCACGAAATACTTTTCTTCCAAATAAGGTGTCAAAGAAATCATATGACAGTTCAGCACCTTGTCTAAAACCGTTTTTGACGTGAAAAGATTCTGTTAAGTTGTTTCCAACCTTTATGGAGCAACTCGAATTCCCAGGATCTGTCGCAATGTGATATTTGACTATGGGCTTTTCTGGTCTAAAGCCACACTGATTGTATAGGAGATAAGATTTTGCATACGATATTAAGGAAACTGATTCCTCTATAGTTGGCGCGGTTAAGAGGGTTTACTTTTTTCAGTATTGGACAAACAATACTGATGTTCCATTCATCTTTCTTCTGGCCATATTTTACAAATGGGTTGGTGCATGCTCCTAACCAAATTATCTCTAGCAGCTTTAAAAAGATCGGATTTCAGCTATCTGATCGAACGGCTTTGTTAGACTCCAGCTTAGATCTTTAATTCGTCTAAGCCGGGAAGACGTAATTGTAGGCTGTCATCGTCTATATTGAATAGATTATCCTGACAGCGAAATTCGCTTCGTCCTCGCGGTTATGCAGCCCGCAGAAATGATCCTCAGTATTAACTGAATTATGTTTTCAATCCCGTCTTGCAACCTCGTACCGAAGTTTTGGCTCTTCGTTTTACCTGCTCAGAGGAAATCTTTTCTGTTTCTGCATTCCTCAATACCTTTTAATAATAACTTTTCTTACTCTCTCTCTTTTCTGAGAAGTCGGTGTTCCTCTCTTCTTTTCCGGTCGTAGAGATCGTTTTTCTATGCAGCACCGCTTTGTTATGCTGTAATTGCCAATCGACATTTCTCATCAAACCAGGAGTTTCTTGCTGTTGGCAGTTTGAAACCCAGCACATCAGAGGCAGCTTCTCTGATTGCATCTTGGCACTTTTGCCATTAGTTCTCGATACATTATTTTGGCGGTAGAGAACTTCGAAAGAGGTTACTTATGACTTGGTTGGAGATGTTGTATTTTCTCCCAGAATCACCCTGTTTTGCAGCTTTTTGATCTGACAACCCGAATGGCTACAACGGATACCCATGATACTGGAAGCGTGCCTAACGTCCATAACAATATGGTCAATCTGTTCGACGGTAGATTGATCTATAGAATCCCAAGTTCCTTTGTGGATATTATTGTGCCGAAAACTCGTACTTACTTACTTACTTAAGGTGGCGCTACAGTCCGGGGCGGACCTGGGCCTTAACCAACATGGATCAGGTCCTCTCCCACCTGGGCGCGCCACCTGAGACGCGGTCTTCCTCTACTGCGCCGTCCCTCGGGATTGGATTCGAAGACCTTATGGGCTGGAGCGTTGATGTCCATGCCGTTGGACTTTAATTCTGCTTACTAGGTCAGTGTCGCTGTACAGCCCGTACAGTTCATCGTTATATCTTCTCCTCCATTCTCCATCTATGCATACGGGACCAAAAATCACCCGAAGAATTTTTCTCTCGAAGCATCCTTAGACGCTCTCATCTTTCTTTGACAGGGTCCAAGCCTCAGCGCTATAAATGAGAACCGGGATGATGAGTGTCTTATAGATGGTGATTTTACATGCTCGAGAGAGGACTTTAATTCTCAATTGCCTTCTAAGTCCAAAGAAGCAGCGATTTGCAAGAGTTATTTTTCGTTGGATTTCAGCGCTGGTGTCGTTGTCTGTGTTAATAGCGGTGCCTAGGTAGACAAAGTCCTTAACTACCTCAAAGTTATAGCTGTCCATGGTGACGTTTTGTCCAAGGCGTCGTTGTTCAGTGTCCTGTTTTGATGACAGCATTTACTTGGTCTTGCCCTCATTGACCACTAAACCCATCTTCTTCGCTTCCGTCGCAATGCTGAAAAAACGCTCCACTGACATCCAGCTTTGATCTTCCAATTATGTCAATATCATCCGCGTATCCGAGTAATTGGATGGACCTTTGGAAGATTGTGCCTCTAGTGTTGACAATTGAGTTTTGCAAAATTCTTTCCAGAACGATGTTGAAGAAGTCGCATGACAGTGCATCGCCTTGTCTAAAACCTTTTCTGACATCAAATGCATCGGTAGGATCTTTTCCGACCTTGATAGAGCAGCGTGCATTCTCCATCGTCATTCTGCACAAACGGATAAGTTTGACAGGTATGCTGTCATACGCGGCTTTAAAATCGATAAACAGATGGTGGGTATCGATTTGAAGCTCCTTTGTTTTTTCCAAGATCTGCCGTAGTGTGAATATTTGGTAGATAGTGGACTTTCCTTGTCTGAAGCCACACTGATAAGGACCAATCAGGTTGTTGACGAATGGCTTCAGACGTTCACATAATACGGCGGAGAGGATCTTATACGCAATGTTAAGGAGACTGATTCCTCTGTAGTTGGCGCAGTTTACAGGGTCTCCTTTCTTATGTATCGAGCACACTATGCTGAGATTCCACTCATCGGGCATGCTTTCTTCCATATTTTGCAGATGAGTTGGTGCATGCTCCCTACCAAGTCATCGCCTGCTGCTTTGAATAGTTCGGCAGAGATGCCGTCAGCTCCAGCAGCTTCGTTTGACTTAAGTTTAGATATAGCTATCTTCACTTCGTCAAGGTCGGGTAGGCGGAATTTTTGATCTGCGTCGCCGAGGTTGAGTGGTTCTATCTCCCTTATAGCGGAATTCGGTTCGTCATCGCCGTTAGCCAACGAAAACTCGTACGCCCCGCAGTAAAATTGATAAGCCTGAATCCGTAATCGGGAGTGATGTCGTGCCCAATTATTTCATCAAAGATTTCTTCCCTTTCTAGATTGACATTGAAATCTCCTGAGAAAATTTTAACATCGTAGCTAGGACATTGCTCATATGATTTGTCCAAGAGATCGAAGAACTGATCTTTGGTGTTGCGATCGTTCTGTTTTATTGACATGAAGCACTCGTTGTTGCACCCACATATCTCAAGACTAGTTGTCTTAGGCTGCCTCTTATAAAAAAATTCGTAAACAAATATGATTGTTTCATTATTGTTATCATTGTGAAACTGAGCATTATTCGTATATTCTAAAATTCTCTAGGGCTTGAAAGAAATTACACCATGAATATAAGAAGCAGAAAAAAATGCTTCACTAAACACAAAATACCACCACTTAAGCCCTGTTAACAATAACCAACATAAAAACATGATTAAGTGTTACAATATGCAGTAGAGTAGCAGTATTTAAGTAAAAATATGTACAAACATAAATATATTTACTCTCATAGTAAATTGTTTGGTTGGCTTTAGACTTTCGTTCGTTTTTTGGTATATTTTAGGATGCGTTATTCCATTAATTTATTTTTGAACTTTTCTATTGTGTATTATTCAATGAGAGACGGGCTTTTTGGCACAGTCAATAATATATACATAAGTAGTTAAGGGAGAGAAAGAGAGAGATAGAGCTCATAAATATTGATTTACTATTTGGTAATGCAAGAACCTACTTTAGCTTAATGGTTTAGAGACGACCTAGTCCCTGTTAAAATGCATGCCAAAGTAAATTGATGTCAGAATTTCGCAAAAGCAAAACCAATCCTACCAAAAACGTAATGTATAGGGGTGTGTTCTTTATTGTGAACTAAGATATTCCAGTAATGATGAGTTTAAAGTCATTTTGATTAGATCTTTATTCTTTAGAGAAATTAGGATGTTTTGCAATGTCAAAGAGAAAATTCTTTTATTACATAGTGTACGTATGAAAATCAACATCCAGTCGTATCTTAACATACCTATGTAGGTATGTTTTGTAAATTACCCTCAAGAAACTGTTTGGGAAACTTTAAAGAAGGGTAAATTCAATCCAAACTGTCCATAATTTAGATTACTTCAATCTCCAGTACTAATTATCCAATTATGTACATAAACAACCCGGACTGCATTACTAAAAGTTTAACAACGCCAAAGTTTTATAAAAGAAATTTCAAGAGACATTATGTAATTAAGATAGATACTTTTGTCCTGATGTTTCTAATGAATGATTTAGTTCAATTATCAGGATTTAAAAACATTTATAGTGTAATTGAAAATAATGTTTATTTTACTATATGAATGTATCTGGTGAACATGACTTCTCGTTCTCATACTGTGTGAAGCCAATTCAATTGTTTAGCTAGGTTTTCTCCAAAATTGCAGATGAGTGTCAATCAGATCTAATTTTCTGCAATTTATTTCTCCCTTAGTAAAAAATTGGAATGATTTCATTTTGAAGAAATGGTTTGTAAAAAAGCAAGTTTATCAAATTGATGTCTCACTTACTAGGTGAATATAATAAATCTCTGTAATTGAAATAAGAATTGAATCAGAGAGAACAGAATAGTGACGGCCTACTTCATACAATTTGACACCTGTCAAACTCAGTAGTCATTTGATTAAAAAATAAATTAGGTTGCGCAACAGCTAGTATAGAACCAGGACCTAAAGTGACTAACAACTCTCATGGAATCAGAAGCACGCTTCAGCTTCGGTTTCGTCTGCGTTACGGTGGCCTTGCTTCGAGGTTGCTTTGAATCACATTTCTATTAATTCATCCCTCCAAAGAGCAAATATTTTGCTTGTTGCCATTTTTTTACAGCTGTTCAGCTGTCAGACAAAGCAAATGCTCAAATAATTGAACTAGAGCTTCCGTTTGGAGTCACATTACGTTATTAACTTCCCATAGCAAGTTATTGTAATGAGTCCGATTTGTCAAATTGAATTGAAATTTTGACATTTCTCGACGTTTCAAGGTCCCTAGAGTCGAAATAAAAGATTTTTAGAAAGATGCCTGTGCGTGCGAGTGTACGAACGTTCGTTCGTCCGTACGTTCGCTGCGTTTTTTTCTTCGTCCATAGCTCAAGAGTCAGAAGATATATCAATTTCAAATAAATTTTGTTATACAGATAATAATGCAGAAAGATGCAGAAAGGGCCCTCAAGAAAATTGCGTGGGTGGTTTTCTTACCATAGCAGTTTGAAAAAAAGGTGAAAATGTTGGTTAACCCTAAATATCTTACGAACCAAAAACGCTAGAGACTTGGATAACATTTTATATAATATATTGTAACGTGATATGAAAAAAGTATATTTTTTTAAAAAAATCCATTTAACTGTTTTTTTTATAAACCAAAAAAACTGAAAAAAAATGTGTCACCTCCAAAATTTTACGACTAAAATATGATTTCATCTTCAAAACAATTTTGCGTAACGAAGAATAATGTTTTTGACATCTGATAAAATTTTGAGAAAAATCGAATTGACAGTTTTTTTTGCAAAAAATAAAAACCTAAAAAAATGTAAAACAGTTGGTAAAAATTGATTTTCGACTCAAATATCTTTTCAAAACTTTGAGATATTGGCTTTAATTTCCTTTTATCTTTCAAAAAATATTGATGTCAACATTCAGTAAAATTTTGAAAAAAATCGAATTGACAGTTTTCTTACAAAAAATTAACAAAAGTTGGTAAAAAATGATTTTCGACAACAAATATCTTTTCAAAAATTTGAGATAATAGCTTCTTACTAAATTTTACTTTTGAAATATTGTTTTCTACATTAGGACAAATTTTAAGAAAAATGACAAAAATGTATAAAAGTTTGTAAAAATTGAATTTCGACTCAAATATCTCTTCAAAAATTTTAAATATTGGCTTCAAACTAATTTTATCTTATAAAAAATATTGTTTTCAACATTCGATAAAATTAAAAAAAAATCGAATTGACAGTTTTTTTACAAAAAATAAAACTCTAAAAAAAAAAACAATACTAAAACTTGGTACAAATTTACTTTCGACTCAAATAGCTTTTCAAACATTAAAAATATTGGCTTCAAACTTATTTTATTTCACAGAAAATATTGTGTTCGATATTCAGTAATTTTTGTATAACAACAGTCCGTTTTTTCATAAAAAATAAAATCTAAAAATTGGGCGCAAATTTGGTAAAAATTGATGCGAGTACATATATAGACAAACTTTTGAGCAAAACAAATCGACAGACGGGATGGGAAGTTATTAGTGTGGGTCGCATCCCATCCTCTTTTTTTCTTACGATTGTCAAACGAAACGTGAGGTCGATACTCCGTTGTTTGATCGTATTAACGACTTTATATGTCAAAAAGTGCGACCCTAAAAAAAATTTATTGATAGACAATAACCAAGCGCTTTGTCGGTCCGGCACAATATCATGTGTCATAAATGGCAAATTAAGAATTAGCAAAACGTAATGTATGTAGCTTCAAACTTCGCAAATAAGCAAAAGAAGAGAAAACGCAATACAGCTGGCAAAGCGTAACAATAGAAAATAGAATAAGCTTAAGCCCACGATATTTACAATCTAAAGCAAACACAAAGCTTGAGCTAACATTTCGGTTTGCCTCAGAAGAATCCATTGTTTCTATTCATTAATCTTTATGTAAAAGTCGGAAAGTTAGCTATCAAAAACTCGAGCGTTGGCTGAAATTTCTATGACATCTGCAAGATTTGGATGATCTTGATGACCGTCTTGACTTTTCTTTTTTCTGTCATATGAGCTATGCTGGGTATGTGGCATTTAAAAATGTCGAAAAAGGGGGTTCAGATTGTTTATATTTATTTATTTATAAAAAGAATAACTTCGATTACTTATTTCACTTCAATTGACAACTATTAAAACAAAATGACTGACAATGAACTGTCAAACGCTCGGCCGAATAGATGTTGGCCTGACATTTACAATATTAAAATATAAAGTGGTCCCAACGCCCAAAGGTAACATTTCAGGTTGTTTCATAAGAGTCCCTTGTCTTTAATTGTAATTTCAAACTCGACCGAACGAACGTAAGATTGTGGTTTGGCTATTACTCTCAGTTTTGTCAATTTTGACAAGAGGCAGTACCCGTAAAACATTTTAAGTTTCCCAGGCAGGTATTGAACCCAAGAACTCTGGCATACAGTCCTTAGCACCAACTGTTACGCGGGTACTGCTGTCATTTTAAGTGTCCTAATATAATTTGAATGTTGCCATTAACGATAGTGGATCGCTTTACAATGGAGCATCGCATTAAACTATTGAAAATTACTACACAAAATAATCAACCAACTTCGCAAGCATTTCTGAGAAAATTTGAAAAGAGTGGAAGTGTTACTTCTGATGACCCGAATTTATCGATTTTCGGGCGTTCGCATCAATTGAATTTGAATGAAATAAGAATTGAAGGAAAGGGGTTCGTTCGTAGATTATGGTCTTACTATGTGTCAATCTTCGCGTACAACGGATGAAGCTGCATTTAATGACACTATTGAATTAGCAAATTTTAGTTGTAATAAATTGAAAAGAAATTCTGTCGTAGTATCAGAGTTTATCTTGAGTTTCACAACGAATTATAAACGGTGATTTTTTAAGAGCTTGTTTTTTTTTAAAAAAACGCATAAAATTTGCAAAATCTCATCGATTCTTTATTTGAAACGTTAGATTGGTCCATGACATTTACTTTTTGAAGATAATTTCATTTAAATGTTGACCGCGGCTGCGTCTTAGGTGGTCCATTCGGAAAGTCCAATTTTGGGTAACTTTTTCGAGCATTTCGGCCGGAATAGCCCGAGTTTCTTCGGAAATGTTGTCTTCCAAAGCTGGAATAGTTGCTGGCTTATTTGTGTAGACTTTAGACTTGACGTAGCCGCACAAAAAATCGTCTAAAGGCGACAAATCGCATGATCTTGGTGGCCAACTTACCGGTCCATTCCTTGAGATGAATTGTTCTCCGAAGTTTTCCCTCAAAATGGCCATAGAATCACGAGCTGTGTGGCATGTAGCGCCATCTTGTTGAAACCACATGTCAACCAAGTTCAGTTCTTCCATTTTTGGCAACAAGAAGTTTGTTAGCATTGATCGTTCGGCTTCAGTTCTTGCACGAGCTGTATTTTATACGGTTTTACACCAAGATCTTTGCGTAAAATCTTCCATGTGGTCGAATAACACAAACCCAATTGCAATTCACGGTCTTCAGTAACACTCTCAGAAACAGACGCAATATTCTCTTCTGTACGCACTGTACGCATTCGTGTGCTTGGTTTAATGTCCAATAAAGTAAACTGAGTGCGAAACTTGGTCACAATCGCATTAATTGTTTGTTCACTTGGTCGATTATGTAGACCATAAATCGGACGTAAAGCGCGAAACACATTTCGAACCGAACACTGATTTTGGTAATAAAATTCAATGATTTGCAAGCGTTACTCGTTAGTAAGTCTATTCATGATGAAATGTCAAATCATACTGAGCATCTTTCTCTTTGACACCATGTCTGAAATCCCGCGTGATCTGTCAAATACTAATGCATGAAAATCCTAACCTCAAAAAAATCACCCTTTACCAACGATGCGCTATCTTAAAATGAAAAAGTTGAAAAATGCTTTCGATACTTGAACAAATGTCAAATCTCTATCTGCAGCAGGACTTTACTTTACCTTTTAATACAGTGATTCCACACGGATATTGGATTTGTTATTGATATAAATTTCCACTTTACTATTTATAGCCTTTTCCAAAAGTTGATAAAGTTTATTATAAAATAGTAAACCTGCTTTGAATTTCCGCAAAAAAAAATAATTATTGATAACTGTTCTTCGTATCAGTGTTGCCTTCTTCATGGTAGATTTTTTTGACATTGACAGTTGGATTATTGGTTTGGTATGCGTTCAAAGTAAAATCTCACGGATGTGAGAAAAGGCGTTTACAATCATTGCTTAGTGACTGAACGGAAACAATATATTTTAAGTAAATTTTCCATAACTCACACAATATCCATCTAAAATCAATATGCGGACATTTTAAAGCTAATTTATAATTTTAAATCCCTGCCTTACGAATATGTAGTTTGAAACAACAAAGTAAGCTCCTAATGACCTTCTATTTGATATTGTTTTGCCTCTCCCAAACGAAAAAAATCTGCTCTGCAGACGAGTACGCATAATATTTGTGCGATAATGTTTTAACACTTCAAAAGGAATAAAAGTTAAATCGCCATGACGTATTAATGGCCATCATCCTCATACATCTGTTATCTGTTATGTTACGCTGAAACAAGGGTTGTTCCGGCTGTCATAACCAAACATAATATAAAACACACACAAAAATCCCCTTTTGC
This sequence comes from Eupeodes corollae, assembly GCF_945859685.1. Taxonomy (NCBI): domain Eukaryota; kingdom Metazoa; phylum Arthropoda; class Insecta; order Diptera; family Syrphidae; genus Eupeodes; species Eupeodes corollae. The sequence goes on from NC_079147.1 coordinate 155,293,542, forward strand.
CTGTCAGTCTGGTGAAATCGCAATAAAATACATAGTATACTTTGATGATGGAAGGAAGATATGACTGAATTAACTTGCAACCGGATCGGGTAAACTATTTAGATAAAAGCTTTTTATTTCCAACTCAAACCAATCGAATGTCTATCTTGATATTCAGATAGATAGATATGTGTTCATTTTTGAATTTCAAGTACCTAGGCGTTATCTTTATTTTGAAATCGCAATCGCAATAAGTACCAGTTTGATATCTATTAAAGTTGATTTGATTAGGTATGGAAAAGGTTACGAAGTATACTTAGTCGTGATGCTTGAACTTGAAAATGCATGGGTACCATAAATAGCTTTATTAGTTTGGGTTTTCCTAACAGTTGGTATAATTTGAAAATAGTACTCGAAGCTTATAAAAAAATAATCAACACCCTGATTCTTATCGATTTCAGAAGAGACAAACAATATAAACATTTTGTTTCCAAATTATTAATGTACCAATAATGTATGTGTCAATGTTATCTAATGTTTTAAAACTTTTTAAAACTTTAATAAAATAATGTAGATCAAGTTTCTGATGAAAGTATGAATGAGTCGAAATCAATATTAAGAACGTAATAAAGTTGTTAATATTTCAAAAAATATTCCTATAATGGCTTTATAATATTTCAAGTGTCGCTTAACTGATAATATGATAGAACGTATAATAAGTTGATTATATCGGATAATCGGTCTAGGTTTATATTGAAGTGTCTACACTTATATAGATACCTGGAAATTTATAATACTTTTTAAACCAAACCAAATAAATTTATAAATATTACATGCTTGAAAGGATTAAATCAAAGAAATCTCTTTTTTTTCAAAGTCAAAACCAATTAATTGAGCAAAAACTTTAAATGTACGAGTATTTCTGATAACACCTACATACATATGTAGATACATTAAACATCATAAATTATGTAATAAAAATAAAATAATATACTAGGTGGCGCAAAATTAATCATCTTATCGAAGGATGACATAATTTCTGCAAATGACGTCGTATACGTCAATAATATTTGAAATGTGTAAAATAGGTGACTGTACAATATTTACTTCAAAAAACAATAAACCGCTTTACTCTTCAATATCGAATAATTGCGGTTATTTTTTAAAATCAGTCTGTGGTCTTTAAACGCCGGCGTGAATTTCAAAATCGAGTTTCTTATCGTGTCGTAACAACTCCGCAAACACTACGGAGCTTAGTTTTTAGACTCGAATTGACTACATTTGCCATCTGAAGTTTTTTCTTACGAGTACTAAACCTCTTGCGAGGGATTGACAAATTCTTCAAGAGTAATTTTTGTCAGGAAAAGCTCTTTTTTAGTTTAGCCGTTCGTATTCGGCTTAAAAATATACGTCCTCTTTATCCCTGGCAAAATTACTCGCACACAGGAATGGTTGAGAGTTGAAAGTCACTAGGCCCAAGTGTTCAACGGACCGATGCTCACCTAATTTATTTGATAGACTGAAATCACAAGAAAAACAAGGGCGCACAGAGAGGTATATGGGTTAAAAACATGGCCAAAATGCAATTTTTTTTTCTCAATTGGCAACCCTGATTTGTTATTTTCTGAAAAGCTTAATAGTAAGTGCATACAAAATCGAAACCTGCCAAGCTTTATCTAGTCACCAAGTGCAACGGGATCATTGGATAGTCAACAATTGTTTAAACTCTCTGCTGAAGTTAGGAAAAAACGTGGATATAGAGGATTGTTAAAATTGTTAAACTTTTGTTTTTTAAACTTTTTTTATTAAAATCGCTATGGATAATCGTAGATCAGGTATTTATTAAGTTGTTAGATATATATTTTGGATATTTATTGATGTGATGTTTGTGAAAATAAGGTATATCTTCAGTTTACGTGAATTGTGAGCAAATGTGTTAATCTTTTTAGTTTAAAAAGAATTTTGTTTTGTTTCTAAGTGTTTCTATGTAATGAAATTTGTTTTGTTATGTGAGGTTGTGTATATAAAAGTGTGTAATAAAAGAATCAGCCGCCAAAAAGAGCCATTTTATTAAATATTGTGTTTTGTTTGTTGGTAATTTAAATTTTTCAATTTTTTTGTTTGGTGTTAATTTGCTTTAAATTCGTAAATAGGATCATCTGGATTGAGGTTTATGACTCGAAATGAGTTATATAATATAATGCAACGCTCAAATAAGGCAACATTTGATGAGAAACTGAATTACATGCAACAAGAAATTTTGAGTCATTATAGTAAGCATGACAAAATAGTTGAAGCAAAAAAAAAGTTATCTGTTATTAAACACCAGTTTAAGGAAAAATGGTTAGCTGTCCGAAAAACAAAATCGTTGTTTGAGAAAAAAAATTCTGAGTGGCTTAACGGAATGGTATCGTTACCTATTGCAGGTAGGTCAATAACAAAATATGTTTAAGAGAATTATAGGTACATATACAATTTTGTGCTAGCATAGGTGTCAGTCGAGGTCGCCCTCAGAAATCTTTTGGTGAATCAAGTGATAGGAGCAAAAGACGCAGAACCGAAGACCTGAGATCAAAGGACGTAGAAGAGCTGACTTATGCTACACAAATGAAGTTTCGCGAGACAGGGAATGTCGATGCTTCAAAAATCGTTAAGGACCTAATTAAAAGTCCTGAAAGAGCAAAGCAATACGTTGTGGCCAAAAATAATAACACTGCAAACCAACCACATCAATTATCACCCTTACGTGCTCTTTCTATGTTTACGGAAGCAGGACTTACTAAATCCCAGTACGAAATCGTTAGAGAAACTAACAAACAATTTTTTCCTTGCTATTCTGTGCTTCAAAAGGTTAAAAAAGAATGCTACCCTGAAATTCACTCCATAACCGAGACATGTGCTGAAGTGAAAGTACAAAAGTTGATGGATCACACTGTGAGTCGACTTATAAAACATCTTGGGAATGCTGTAGAGCTTTTAAGTGAGGAAGATAAAAAATCATTAATTTTGATAAGTAAATGGGGTTGTGATGGGTCTCAACAGAGTCAATATAAAATGAAATTTGAAAATCAAGCTGACTCTGATGCCAATATTTTTCAAAGCTCTGTTGTTCCACTACAGTTGCTTTATGGTCTCGAAAAGAAAATTCTTTGGCAAAATCCAACCCCATCATCACCTCGCTATTGTCGACCAATAAGAATTCGATTCATAAAAGAAACACACGATGTTATCAACGAAGAAATAGACTACGTGAAATCACAAATTTCTGCGCTTTCCGCTACAGAAGTTGATGATATGTTTATAAAACATGACATGTTATTCACCATGGTAGATGGTAAGGTTTGCAATGCCGCAACGCATACCAAATCTTCGGCCAGGTGCTATATTTGTGAAGCCATTTCACACGAGTTTAATGACTTAAGTAAGAAAAGACCCTGCAAGAAAGAAAATTTTGACTTCGGTCTTTCCTTGCTCCATGCTCGTATACGGTTTTTTGAGACCATATTACATGTAGCTTACAGGTTGCCTGTGAAAAAATGGAATGTTAGACTTACGAGTGAAGAAAAACAATTAGTAGAGAGAAGAAAGAAAGAAATTCAGGATCAGTTCAGGCAACAACTCGGACTCCTAGTGGATATCCCAAAATCGAATTTTGGCAATACAAATGATGGAAATACCAGCAGAAGATTTTTTGATTCATATGAAATATCAGCAGCTATAACGGGAATAGATAAACATTTATTGTATCGTTTTAAAATTGTTTTAGATACATTGTGCTCCGGATTTAAAATCAATACTGAAGCGTTTGAAAAGTATTGTCAAGAAACAGCCGAGCTTTATGTTTCCTTATATAAGTTTTACCCAATGTCTCCTACAATGCATAAGGTGCTAATTCATGGATCCGAGGTAATTAAAAAAGCTATTCTTCCAATAGGACAGCTTTTAGAGGAAGCAGCAGAAGCACGAAACAAACATATTCGCTTATACCGTTTAAGCTATTCAAGAAAGTTTTCTCGTGTTAATTGCAACATGGACGTTCTTAATAGGCTTCTTCTAACTTCTGATCCATTAATAACCGGCATGAGATGTAATAAAAATAAAAAGAAACACTTATTAACTGATGTTATTAATTTGCTATCAGAAAATACCATTTCTTTTGACAATATTGATGAAAATAATACTGAAGAGTAAATAAAAACTTTGTTTTGTAATTTAAAAATGTCTGTTTTTAGTTATTTTTAATGTTAAAAATGAATAATAAGAAATATTTAAGCGATAGAGAAAAAAAATATTTTTGGCCAAGTTTTAGACCTATATACCACACTGTGGGGCGTGTCATTCACCTGACTGGTGGTTCGGTCGAGAATATCATGGCAGTGGTGACTGTCTATTTCGCTGAGAACGAAGAAACATCAAACTGACGAAGGGCATCACCAGTAGAACCCTACATGAAATTTAAGTGATAGACTTATGGCCCAACTAAAGGGTGATTTTTTTAAGGTTAGGATTTTCATGCATTAGTATTTGACAGATCACGCGGGATTTCAGACATGGTGTCAAAGAGAAAGATGCTCAGTATGCTTTGACATTTCATCATGAATAGACTTACTAACGAGCAACGCTTGCAAATCATCGAATTTTATTACCAAAATCAGTGTTCGGTTCGAAATGTGTTTCGCGCTTTACGTCCGATTTATGGTCTACATAATCGACCAAGTGAGCAAACAATTAATGTGATTGTGACCAGGTTTCGCACTCAGTTTACTTTATTGGACATTAAACCAACCACACGAATGCGTACAGTGCGTACAGAAGAGAATATTGCGTCTGTTTCTGAGAGTGTTGCTGAAGACCGTGAAATGTCGATTCGTCGCCGTTCGCAGCAATTGGGTTTGTGTTATTCGACCACATGGAAGATCTTACGCAAAGATCTTGGTGTAAAACCGTATAAAATACAGCTCGTGCAAGAACTGAAGCCGAACGATCTGCCACAACGTCGAATTTTCAGTGAATGGGCCCTAGAAAAGTTGGCAGAAAATCCGCTTTTTTATCGACAAATTTTGTTCAGAGATGAGGCTCATTTCTGGTTGAATGGCTACGTAAATAAGCAAAATTGCCGCATTTGGAGTGAAGAGCAACCAGAAGCCGTTCAAGAACTGCCCATGCATCCCGAAAAATGCACTGTTTGGTGTGGTTTGTACGCTGGTGGAATCATTGGACCGTATTTTTTCAAAGATGCTGTTGGACGCAACGTTACGGTGAATGGCGATCGCTATCGTTCAATGCTAACAAACTTTTTGTTGCCAAAAATGGAAGAACTGAACTTGGTTGACATGTGGTTTCAACAAGATGGCGCTACATGCCACACAGCTCGCGATTCTATGGCCATTTTGAGGGAAAACTTCGGAGAACAATTCATCTCAAGGAATGGACCGGTAAGTTGGCCACCAAGATCATGCGATTTGACGCCTTTAGACTATTTTTTGTGGGGCTACGTCAAGTCTAAAGTCTACACAAATAAGCCAGCAACTATTCCAGCTTTGGAAGACAACATTTCCGAAGAAATTCGGGCTATTCCGGCCGAAATGCTCGAAAAAGTTACCCAAAATTGGACTTTCCGAATGGACCACCTAAGACGCTGCCGCGGTCAACATTTAAATGAAATTATCTTCAAAAAGTAAATGTCATGGACCAATCTAACGTTTCAAATAAAGAATCGATGAGATTTTGCAAATTTTATGCGTTTTTTTTTTTTAAAGTTCTCAAGCTCTTAAAAAATCACCGTTTATAATAGACCAGCTTAAGGGAACGAACCAATACGCAGCCTTATATGTCTCTAACCATAATATACGTTCTGCTCAGTTTCGTTAAATTTCGCTAACTTTCGCGCAATTACGCCAGAGCCATCTATATGACTCGAGCTTAAGCAAATGTCAAATTTGAAACGCATTTCAACCCAACATTTGCTTAAGTTACTATGGTTACTTTTTTTTTGACGATAACTTCTGATAACTTTTCGTTAGGTTTTGACATAAGCTTACTTTCGGTTAAGTCTATTATAGTTGGGCTTTTACATATTGTTCCCGTACAAAGTGAGAAAAAGTGCACCAGTTAATGCTTGTTAGTAAAACTTTCAAGGACTCCTCAATCTCAACAATGAAAAGGACGATTTTGCGTAGAAAATCACCAAGAGCGATGAGACTCATTTTCACTTAAGCGGTTACATCAATAAACGAAATCTTCTATTCTGGAGCACTAAAAATCTGCAAGCGATGCACGGAAAGAATCATATCATCACATCCGCTTAAAGCAGCGTTCGCATCGCACGGGAATACGTTCACTATTACTGGTGATCGCTACAGGGTCATAATAAACGACTTTTAATTAATAGAATTGGATGAACAGGGCTTGTTGGACATGTAGTTTCCATAAAAAATACAGCAAGAGGCACAATGGATATTCTAAAAGAAACTTTTAGGTAATTTTGTGAATTGGTGAATGACATGGCTAGCAGGATCGCCTGATTTAACAATCCCAAACTTTTTCCTTTGGTGTTACATGAAGTCGCTGTCAAGGAGAATATTCTACATTAATATAAACTTTTATATCCCGAAATTTCGAGAGAAGTCGTACAAAAAGCGATAAAACCAAAGTCGTCATAAAACTAGCAAATGACTAGGTTAAAAATTATTTAGATAGAAAATCGAATGACCAATTTTTGCGCCACCTTGTATATGAAGGTACGTTCTGCGTATGCTAATTATGAATGTGTGTTAAACTTGTTTGGATTTAAAATAAGTCAGTTATATGTAAATGGTTTACAGGCTTTACAACGGGTGTTTTTTCTAGAGGTATAGAATATATAAGTTAGGAACACTATTGCAACCGGCTGTCATTTTGTCTGCTGTCAAGTGATTTATTTTTAGTTTGGTTTGGCATTTCATCATCAATAGACTGAATGACGAATGATGTACATTTACTTTGAAAATCGTGCTTCTGATCGAAGTACGTAAAGTGCGAATTTTGTTTAGCGATGAAGCTCACTTTTGGTTGAATGGACAGTTAAAAATCAAAGTTGACGTTATTGGAGTGATGATAATTCTAAAATGTATGTTGAGACACCGGTGCATCCACAAAAACTGGTGTTTAGTGAGTTTTATGGGTTAGTGGAATAATTGCCAACTCTCAATTTGCATGAGCTGTGGTTTCTATAAGTCTTGGGCGGGTACAACATGTCATGAATTTATTAAAGGAAACGTTTGGTAACCACATAGTTTCACGTTACGGACGCATCAATTGGCCTCCAATATCGTGAGATTTAACTTCTTTCTGTCGGGCTTATCGACTTTTCTACGCATGCAAAATTGACCACTTGGAAGACAACATTCGCAACGTTATGACTATACGCCCACAAGTGTTGGAAAATGTCACCAACAGTTGGACCTCTAGATTAGACAACGTCCGAACTAGCCGCTGCGGTTACAGAACAGGAATCATGTATTATATATAATGCCAGGAAATTTGTTTTCGAATACAGTACATTTCATGTCTATATAAAAAATCGTTTTTATTTTATTCCATTTCAAAGTTATATCTTTTAAAAGACACCCTTTTATGTAATTATTTTAAATTAATTGGTTTTAAGCGAAGTGGGATTTTCTTTTAAAACGTGTGTAGTTGTAGGAAAGCTATTAAATACATTTATCTGATAGACCTAGGGAGGCATTAATAGCACGTTTAAAGTTCTTACATAAATGTATATATTTATTTTTTTAAAAATTAATATTTAAAACAACAAAAGCAAAAGTAGAATTATATAGTATCCACATAATAATTATATTTAAATAGAGATTTTTTTTAAATTGTTGTTTTGCACTTTGTGTGTAATGTATTTCTTAATTCTATTCACTTTGTTTTGTGAATATAGATTGCTAATTGAGCTGTGCTGGCAATGATAGGTTAGGTTAGGTTATAGTGGCTGTCCAAGATGGAAACGGACAGCAAGCATAACCTAACCTAACATTTCATTGCTGGCAATGATAGAAGTTGAAATTTTCATGCAACAGCTGTCAAAATCTTAAATACTATACAGCTGTCAAAATACTGCGAGAAAGCGATATTGTTTGGTAGTCCAGAAGAGCTATCTGATTCCAGACCTGATATTTGGATCTGCTTGAAGTTAAACTTTCGAAAACGCATATTCAACATAGTAATCAAAACCTTATGTCAACTGCTTCAACTAAATTCTAAGAATCCATGAAAATCCTAGTATTGAAGAAACCCCTTCGGTTTTCAACCAATACGAGAGTTTACGGTCGTCATTATTGTAATACCCGCTTAGTTGAAAGTATTGCTATTCCAAGTGCAAATGTTGTTGATAATCCGAAATTATCGATGTCCTGGCGTTTGTCATACATTTTTTGGCCAGCGATTGGAATAGGAGTGTTAAAGAACATTCAAAATCTTTTAAAATTGCAATATGTTAAAAATATTTTAGAACAATTTTTGAAAAACCTTCTATATAAATAAAATTGAAATATAGGGAATTAAATATACCGGGTTTCCAGTCTTTGAATTTAATTAGTGAACGCAACCAATTCCTCGAACTGTCATTGTCAATTTGTTCAGTAAACAGAGCATTTTCATCATTGTAAAGTGCACGAACGAGAAGCTTTCGCAAATTATTAAAATTTTCTACTAAAAATGGAGCAGTATGCATGCCGACGGTGGGCATTATTGGACCTTATTTTGTCTTCAGCGATAACGATCGTTACGTTACTGTAAATAGCCAACGTTATGGAGCCATGATTGTTGATATTTTATGGTGCAAAATGGAGGATATGGGCTTGGACGACATGTGATTTCACAAGGATAATGCTATAAGCCGCACAGCACACCTTATTGAATTTTGATGATTGTGTTATCTCAAGAAATGCGCAAGTAGATTTGCCACCTCCTTCGTGCGATTAAAACCCTCTAGACTTATTTCTTTAAAGCGTTAAATCGACGAGCGACGTTGAAAGAGCCTTGAGATAACATTGAATGAATATAGAGTTTGTGTGGTTTCTACGAATCGACAGCTACAAACGTGACCGCAGTGACCAAACAAAAAAGTTGTCAAGTCCTTATTGGAAAACCTCTTTAGCAAATATATTCAGGTCTTTGGTTCTGCTTCAAGTTATTACGAAAATTTTTCAAAATTAGCTCGTACACGGACACACAACGCAATACTTGAAGTGTAAAACATTTCGACTAATAATAACAACTCGGACCCCCAAGGTGAATAATAAACTAATAAGAGAAGACGTGCGGGCAGGTCATGCGTTTTATTTTGTTGTTTCTTCTTAAAATCATAAGTATTCTTTTTTGACAACAAAAAGTCAAATACCAAATGTCAATAGAGCACTTCAAGCCCTCGTTGCGTCGCGTCGCTGTGTCGGTCGGCCTCCTGCCTGCTGGGGTTGATGTAAGCAGGAAGCATATTTTAATTATGCCTCCCACCTTAGGGCAAACACACAAAGCAAAAGCAATAGCAAAACCAAACCCCATGAAAGGTGTAAGTTTAATCCGAAAACAAACTCACTGGCAAATGTACATCTGATCCCAGTTAGTGTATTTTTTGTGCAAACAATTCGATTTGCTGAATTTATCCAAAAGTGTTGATAATCATGGCACACGTAGTTATTCTTGTTTGTATCAATTTGTCAGCACCAGTGTGCTTCATCGTCATCGTAGACGTCGTCGTAGTCGTTTCGTTCCTCACATTCCGATTGGTGGCCCGTGGGATGCTCATTGCTCGCTTGACGCTCGGTTACGTTTACGTTTACGGTGACTGTGAACTGTGACTGTCTGGAAAAATTATTCCTCCCTCACATTAACTCTCTAGAATCCTACATTGAATATTCGTATACACTTCATTATGGATGCGATTTACACGGCAAGGCAAAATAAAAGAAACACACAACAGTCATAGAGGAGACACACGAATGATGAAGAGCTGGAGTAAATAAAACAAAAGCAAAATATTTTGAACCCAGAATGTCAAATAGAATTTCGGAAGAACAAACACCCGAGAGACATCGGGAAAATTCCCACAAATGCACTACAAAATTCATCGAGTGCGATGTTATGGAAAGGGATGACACAGAGCGTTCGATGGAGGCTACAGCTACAGCCAGCAGCGGGGATGATGGAAGGTGGCATTGGCTGGCGGTATTAGAGTGCTCATCGTCGTCATTGTCGAGTCGTCGAAAATAATTGAGAGTGTAGTGATGGGATAGCAAGCAGAACTCAGAAGCATAACAGAAGCAGCAGCTTAACTAAAGAGAGAGTGCTGACGGAAGTACCCTTAAAAAGCTATGCCAAATGCTCGTTCAGCCTTTGAAGTTCCCCGAAGAATTATTCAACCAACACCCGGAGTGTATTATGAGAATATGCATTGTTTTGTTATTCGAATCAGAATGGCAATAAATTATGGCTGAGGGTTTTTTTTTTTGGCAATGAGTGTTGTATGTACTCGTAGTTCTGGATGAAGTAAACAGAGGGCAGTAAGAGTAACAGTGGCAGTATCGAATATTGGAATGCTTTGGTTGTTTTGCTTTTGGTAAACATTTGAAAACCTTGGAGGATTCTAATTGAATTATTCTTAGGAGACTAAGCTTTGTGAATTGTTAATAAAAGGTCAGTTTCTAGGAACAAGAGAGAAATAAAAGTCTACAAAGGAATTGTGCTACATTTTGTTGAGACAAGTAACGTTTTGAATATTACGTCCCGTATGAACTTACATTCCATGGGGATTTATGTCCCTGAAGTATCCGCAGGTAAGCTACTCAATGTACCACAAATTTAAGTGGAACAGCAAAACAGGACAGATTTGTATTGGACTTTCGAAACGTTTTCTAATTAAGCATTTCTAAGTGAATTGACAAGTTCACTGTGAATACACCCTAAAATCTATTACCAAACTGTCAAATTCGAAACGTTCTGTTAAAACAAAATTTTGATCATAATGTAATGGTAATGTTCAATAACGAAGAACGGTTACGAACAACCAATAATAGTTTATAATAACCAAATTTCCCATTCGATGATGGCAACCCTCAGAGCTTTAAGCAACATCAGTTTATTCATAAAAAGGGGTATGAATAATAGTTTGATGTTCATGTTTATATGTCACTGAAATAATAAAAATGACAGGCACATCACGTCGCAGTAAACACGGCACGGCACGATGTGGGAACGTTTCTTTTTCGGTGATGTTTCAAGAAGAATGGTGTCTTAAACCACAGAGCAAATGTAACAACCGACTTATCAAAATCTTAAATATAGATATTTCACAGAAACTATTGTTGTTTCTACCAGCAAATTTATAGTATTGCTAATTTTCTGCACATTTAATTATTAAATACGCCAATAGCGAGCCAGCATAAAAGGACGAGAGCTGCTCATGAGCTCTATGAGCAGAAGAGGCGAGAATAACGCCGACTTCTCAGAAGGAAAAAAAAGAGGGCATGAGAAGCGTGCTGTCGAAGATGTTGAAAGGTAGAAATGAGGTTCGAAAGTTTTATGAACAGGTGAAATGAAATTCACAGGTACATAAACCTAGAACCTAAGGCTGCAACGACGAAAGTGGAAACATCATAGTGAAACCGCAGTCAATGCTGAGGATATGGAAGGACCACTTCTGCAGACTGTATAACGGCGACGACGAACTGAATTCCGCTGTCAGGCAGGATGATCCATTCAACATAGACGACGAAAGCCAACAATCCTGTCCTCCCGACTTAGACGAAGTAAAGATTGCCATATCTAAGCTGAAGTCTAATAAAGCGGATGACTTGAACGCCGAGCTCCTTAAAGCAGCTGGAGATAAGTTGGTTAGTAGCATGCACCAACTTATCTGTAAGATATGGGCGGAAGAAAGCATGCCCGATGAATGGAACCTCATCATTTGCCCGATCCTGAAAAAAGGAGTCTACTTAACATCGCCTGTAAAATCTTCTCTTCCATAATATGTCAACGTCTAAAGCCCATCGTCAACAACCTGATAGGATAAGGATCAGAGTGGTTTTAGACCAGGAAAGTCCACAGTTGAACAAATATTCACATTACGGCAGATCCTGGAAAAAAGCCAAGAACACCAAATCGACACCCACGATCTTTTCATCAATTTCAAGGCCAAACTGGAGAATTCACGCTGCTCCATAAAGGTTGGAAACAACTTACAGAACCTTTCGATGTCAAAAAAGGTTTTAGACAAGGTGATGCGCTGTCATGTGATTTTTTTAACATCGTGCTTGAAAGAATAGTGCAGAGCTCACACGTCAACACTAGAGGCACTATCTTTCAAAAGTCTGTCCAATTATTGGCATATGCTGATAACATTGACATAATCGGAAGAACTCAGCGTGATGTCAATGGGGCTTTTGTGAGTATTGAGGCAGAGGCGGCAAAAATGGGTTTAACGGTTAATGAGGCAAAACAAAGTACATGCTGTCGTCAAGAAAGGACATACAATACTGACGTCTTGGTCAAAACGTCACAATCGACAGACGTAACTTTGAGGTAGTCAAGGACTTCGTCTACCTAGGCTCCACTGCAAACGCAGAAAACAACACCAGCGCTGAGATCAAACGCAGAATAACTCTTGCTAACCGCTGTTTCTTTGGATTAAGAAAGCAATTGAGTGGTAAAGCCCTCTCTCGAGGGACAAAAGTGTTGCTATATAAGACCCTTGTCATCTCCGTCCTTCTATACGGTGCAGAAGCATGGACTATGACAAAAGCGGATGAAAGCACCTTGGGTCGCTTCGAGAGAAAAGTTCTTCGTGTGATCTAAGGTCCCGTCTGCATCCAAGGGGAGTGGAGGAGAAGATGGAACAACAAGCTGTACGGGCTGTACAGCGACGTAGATTTAGCCAGAAGGGTAAAAGTCCAACGACTAAGATGGCTGGGTCACGTAGAGCGCATGGAAACCAATGCTCCGGCCCGAAAAATCTTCGAATCCTCACCCACAGGACAGCGCAGTAGAGGAAGACCACGGATCAGGTGGAGCGCACAAGTGGAAGGTGACCTCACCCAACTTGGAGCGCGAAACTGGGAACATCTAGCTATAGGGACTGAGCTAGATGGAGAAGTTTGATGGGTGAGGCCCTAGTTCACACAGGACTGTAGCGCCACTTTAAGTAAGTAAGTAGGTAATAGCGAGCCAGAGTTTAGTAGTAGTACCCGTGGCGTGATGGGTAGTGCGTAGAAGTGTCATTGCAGAGGTCTTGAGTTCATTCCCTACCTAAACAAACTAAACTTTTCTTCAAATGTACTGCCTCTTGCAAGAATTGGACAATTATTTCAAGAGTAATTTTTGTCATGAAAAGAGTTTTCTTTAATTATCCGTGATATGACGACGGGAATGGTTTAAAGTTTCAAATCAGTAGGCTCTAGTTCTAAACGGACTGGCACCTCATTTATTTATTTATAGCGAGTAAGAAACTGTTTTTGCTAATTACATATTTTGCCTCAAAAATTGAACTTAAATTTTGTATATTTAATATTTTTAATTATTCTATCACGTTAAAAGGTTTTCTTTTGTGCCCTAAACATATCTCAAATCAATCTTGATTAAAATTTCTTAGGTAATATTTTAATTTGTAAAGGATTCTTTTAAAAACATACAATCACGCCCATGTTCCGAATTTCGATCGAAAGTGAAATAAAATCACCTTTAAATTTCACGTGAAATAAAATTGCATGTTCTTTAATTCGATCGATTTCGAAAATTTCGAAATTGCTTCGAACTGTCAGATTATCCATTTTTATTTTGTTTCTGAAGTAAATTAGTTGCTGTTTTGAAGATGGATACAATATTATTGGCAATTTTAAGTGAAAAATGGAAGCAGAATTCAAGGGAAAAATAAGAAGACGAATTTTGCACGACAAATCAAAAATATTTGATTTACCTGACACAATATAAGTGTGTGAAAATTCTGTAGAATTGTTCTGATAAATAAAGAAAATTATTAATTTCCTCTTTTAAGCTGGCATTGACTTGGTACGGAGCATGCACCAACTCATCTGCAAAATATGGTCGGAAGAAAGCATGCCCGATGAGTGGAATCTCAGCATAGTGTGCCCGATACATAAGAAAGGAGACCCTCTAAACTGCGCCAACTACAGACTCATCAGTCTCCTTAACATTGCGTATAAGATCCTCTCTGCCGTATTATGTGAACGTCTGAAGCCATTCGTTAACAACCTGATTGGTCCTTATCAGTGTGGCTTCAGAACAGGAAAGTCCACTATCGAACAGATATTCACACAACGGCAGATCTTGGAAAAAACCCAGGAGCTTCAAATCGATACCCACTATCTCTTTATCGATTTTAAAGCCGCGTATGACAGCATCTATAGGGAAGAGCTCTACCGAGCAATGTCTAGTTTTGGCATCCCTGTCAAACTTATCCATTTGTGCAAAATGACGATGGAGAATGCACGCTGCTCTATCAAGGTCGGAAAAGATCTTACCGATGCATTTGATGTCAAAAGGTTTTAGACAAGGCGATGCACTGTTATGCGACTTATTCAACATCGTTCTGGAAAGAATTGTGCAAAACTCAACCGTCAACACTAGAGGCACAATCTTCCAAAGGTCCATCCAATTACTCGAAAACGCAGATGATATTGATATAATTGAAAGATCAAACCGTGATGTCAGTAGAGCGTTTTTGAGCATTGCGACGGAATCAAGGAATATGGGTTTATTGGTCAATGAGGGCAAGACCGAGTATATGCTGTCATCAAAAAAGGACACTGAACGACGACGTCTTAGACAAAACGTCACCATGGACAGCTATAACTTTGAGGTAGTTAAGGACTTTGTCTACCTAGGCACCGCTATTAACACACACAATGACACCAGCTCTGAAATCAAACGAAGAATAACTCTTGCAAATCGCTGCTTCTTTGGACTTAGAAGGCAATTGAGAATTAAAGTCCTCTCTAGAGCATCTAAAATCACCATCTATAAGACACTCATCATCCCGGTTCTCATTTATGGCGCTGAGGCCTGGACCCTGTCAAAGAAAGATGAGAGCGTCTTAGGCTGCTTCGAGAGAAAAATTCTTAGGGTGATTTTTGGTCCCGTACGCATAGATGAAGAATGGAAGAGAAGATATAACGACGAACTGTACGGGCTGTACAGCGACACTGACCTAGTTAGCAGAATTAAAGTCCAACGGCTTAGATGGCTAGGTCATGTAGAGCGGATGGACATCAACGCTTCAGCCCGGAAGGTCTTCCAATCCAATCCCGAGGGACGGCGGCGCAGTAGAGGAAGACCGCGACTCAGGTGGCGCAACCAGCTGGGAGAGGACCTCAACCAACTTGGCGTGCGAAACTGGAGACTGCTAGCTAGGCACCGAGCTGGCTTGAGGCCCAGGTCCACCCCGGACTGTAGCGCCACCTTAAGTAAGTAGAGTATATATTGTTTTGAATCCATGTTTCCAAAATGAATACAATCTAATTCTTTGGATATTTTTATGAATGGTAATCAATTATTAAAAAATTACGTGCGTCGTACGTATAGTTATAAATTCTATAAACGCTTTTTTATAAATCAACAAGTCTGACTAAAAACATTTGTCATCTCGAATATACTGCGAACAAAATTAGTTTTCATCCAAAATAAAATTGTATGGATAAGAGAAAATAACTTTTACGACATGTGGTAAAATTTTTAGAAAAATCAAAGCAACAGTTTCTTAAGAAAAAAAAACAACTAAAAGTTGGTAAAAATTGGTTTTCGACTCAAATATATTTACATTAATTAAAGATATTGAAGTAGAATTTTAAACTATTTACTAAAATCCTAAAGCCATTTTAAAGGATTTTAACATCCTACTATCTCCTAACAGCTAAAGATAAAATCGCGAAATGGCTACTTTAACTTTTAGCAATTTACTAAATTCATATGACATCAATAATTATTCTTATAAGAGAAGTGGATGCCAACAGTCGAAAATTCCAATTAATAGGTCCGTTTAAGTGTATTTGCTTTGTTTATTTTCACGAACTGTCACTTTTTAGACATGTTTGGATGCTCGTGTTTTAATAAAAGGCACTTAGCAATCTACAAGTTAGCAAAACGAAAAGAAGGAGGAGTTTAAAATGTTGGACTCGCCTAGAAAATTGCTAAATATTTAGGAAATTTCTAACTAGTAACTTTTGAAAGCCTTAACAATAGGTTGTTTAAGATTTTGCCGCACTGTTTTAAATATTTTGTTAAAGTTTTAGAAAAATCGACAGGCGGACACGGATCGGAAGTTATCAGCGCCCCCTTTTAAGTTTTTCCCTAGTTCTTTCTCTATGTTTGTACTTTATCTTTCAAATTGAAGAACTTAAAGTCTCTGGAAACGCTACGAATCCTGAGACATTATGCCTACGAATATTAATCACTTATATGTTAAAACAAATTTTCTTTAACGAAACAAATTTCTGTACATTAACGCCATGATATTTACAAGTACAAATACAAAATCCACCCCATAAAATATGCACACTCGCTTAAATTAAGTACATAACACCCGGCGTAAACAAAATTAATTGCCCTTGGCTGACAGTAAAAGGTTGGGTAAGGTCTCAAGTTAGGTTGCTTTAAATTAAAACACCGCTACTATAGGATAGATATACAAAGGTACATATAATTCGCATATAAAGTTGAACCAGTTCAACTGCTGTCGATCTTACATAAACTAGTTTTGAGTTATTACTTTTTTAAGATCCAGTTTTTTGTTTATTCTTTTGAGCTTAAACTTAAAGCAAATCACACAAAAACAGCACTGGCGAAATCACAAAACTTACAACACTTTACCTACTCGTAGAATCGTAAAGTGTAGTATTTTAAAAGGTTTATAAGTAAAAGACAGGTACTTACCAATTCCTAAAGCAGTATCAACTTTTCCGGATATATTTAAGAATTTTATTTCAAGAAATCCTTTACCAACACTATTATATGGTATAGAACTATCCGGTGTTATTATTGAGGTTTTTGGTAACCCTGAGACTTGTCTGTTATGGTGGGTTGCCGTCGGCGTTGTATCCGTTGTTGTTGCATTCCGAAAAGCCGTCAATTTCTCCATCAAGGCCGAAAAATTAACATTACTAACTATAGATTGGGCTGTTGGACCGGCAGTTGTTGTTGTCGGAGCAGACGTTGACGGCGAATCGGCTGTACATAGCTTACTGATGCTCAAAATAAAAGTGATGTATAGGAAGTTTGATGAGGTAAAACTAAAGCTTATTAACTGCTGCACTTTACTTTGGTAATTAATACTACTGCTAAAAAATTTACTGATTTTCGGTGGCTCCGATGTTAGGGTTGCCATGATTTTAAATTTATTTTGATTATTTTTTTAAAAAATAAATAAACTTCACCAGAAAAACAAAACACTGCAAACAATCTTATTATTTAATTTCCCGTGAGCCGTGACACTTGAGGAATTCCCTCGTTTATATCGTATAGGTATATTAGGTTGAGGTTCACTTAAAATAAACACACAGGTGAGTGGCGACTACGACGAAGACCAGCGACGAAGACAACGACGCGACGTGGTTAGACGAACGAGGGGAAAAGTAAGATATAATATCCACGATTCACGATAAAACATCCGATCCACTGCGGCCAATAAGAACACGAACACGTGCTTGTTGTGTTACCACTTTGACTTAAATCGTTATGTGTTTAGACTATAGTGTGAGAAATATTTGAAACAGAGAGAGTGTGCGCCGATTATATGCTTGTATTGTTTTTGTTTAGTCGGTTTTGAAGCAAAAATATTTACCAAAACCGCACAAACACTCTTAAGACTCTCGAAAGTTCTCTTTTTTCACCAAATACCTAGGGGTATAGCGAATAACGAAACCGATCACTTTGGTGAAATTTCTCTTTGAAATTCCTTTCCTTGCCCAGACAGAAAAACCAAAAACAAACCAAAAACACGATGACGAAGAGGGAACGAAAACGAACAAAATGCTTACGAACACACAACACCTAATCGCTTACTATGTGCGTAATCTTAAATATCTAAGTAAGCGGTTGAAATATACCGCTAATTATATCACAATTAATCACAAAAATACCGATGATATCGCGCCACTCATTCAATTTTGAAGTTTCAAAAAGACAAAATTCCAAACGCTATATTAACCGAAATTTTTCTACAACTCGATTGACTGGCTTTGGCTTCAATAAATTTTAAAATAAAGTCCAATTATTATTATTTTTTTTATTTTCTATTAAACGGTTAAAAGACGTACTGAGAATATTAACAATTATTATTATTCTTTTTATTTACAATCAAGATTTTGTAACAACAGTGACCGGGCCGGGTAAGAATGGTAGTTGTCGTAAAAATTCAGCACAAACTGTATAACGAAACCGTCCAACTCCCTCAACGTTCGTTTCGTATTTGAGTTGAGGCGACGACTACACCGCAGCAGTTCTGTTGATATTTGCACACACTACGTATCTACGTATGTACGTATATGCGGCGCGATGATGACGACTCTACGGAGACGACGACGACAACAACGATGAGGACGGTCGGGTGGTGGTAAGCCGAACCGAAGTATTCGGTAGAAGGGGGAGTTGGACAAACGACAAAATTCTGTTTTGTTATGCTGGTGTGTTTTTTTTTTTGCTTTTGCTTTGTTGTTGTTTGTGATATTATCTTGGTATTTCTTTCTTCCACCCGATTTCGTCGCATCGACAAACCAAGTCAAGTCCATGAAACGGAATAAAATCGAGTGTCTGCCTGTGGGCTCTGCCTAATGTTGAGTTAATGCGGTGAAGTCAATGCGAAGAGGGATAGTGAGTGCGGTGTATATCGGTGATGGAGAACGGTGACGGTGTGTGGTGAAAAGATATTGTAATTGTCATATTACTACTTATATCTAGGAACCTACAATTGAACACCACCGCTGCCGACCAAAGCGTCAGATGACACTAGAAAACTGTCATGTACGTCAGATTAGAGTCGGACTTTATTTATGGATGATAATAATAATTACCTTTTGAATGAGCCGTGACAACAACAACACTTTCATGAATGAGATTTGTATTTGATGGTGGTCAGTTCTCACCTCACTTTTTATCAGAGACATGGTAGGATAGGCAGGTAAACGTATAAGGTATGTTTATGAACGGTACCTACTTCCGAGCCGACACTTTTAGAGGCAGTTTAATAGGTGATGATGAGGTAGAAGTAGAAGTTGTTCTCTCTTTTTTAAGAGAGTTAACAGTCGCTTCGCCCCATTCTCACCTGTCTGTTTATGTGGAGAGAAGCATAAAAGAGCTGAATGGCAAACTAGGGCTAGTTGTAATACAAACAAACAAAATAAAGGTAAAGTAGCAAAAGTGCTGAAAAAAACAATACCTGCTCATAGTTTTAAAGGCTCCTATACACGTCAGAAGCGATATATAGAAATTAGTTTATGATTTTCTTTCATTAAAAGTGACATCGATTTGTAAAGCTTATTTACACCCTCAATTTTAAACTTCATATAAAAATTTATTGCAATCGGTCCGATTTGTCGAATTGAACATTTTGACATTTCTCGACGTTTCAAGATGTCTGTGAATGTGTGTGTACGTACGTTCATACGTCCTTACGTTCGGGATGCCTTTTTCGTCGTCGATATCTCAAGAACCAGTAGTGATATCGACTACAAATAAATTTTGTTATATAGATAATGATGCAGAAATGGCTTTCAAAAAAATTAAGTGGATGGCATAGCAATTTTAAAAAAGAGGCTGGGATGCCACCCACACGGATAACTTCCCATCCCGTCTGTCTATTTGCCTTTCTTAAAAGTTTGTAAGTTTTCGTGTTGGGTTAAAAAAGTTGTTAGGTGAATTATACTTAGATAATTTCATATAAAGAAATAGTCTAATTTGAAAATCTAGTTTTGTTAATTAGATTTTTAGTCGAGAAAAATTTTCCAATTTTAGTAGCATTTCTTAAATTTTTACAAATTGGATGAATGAAATTAATTTCAGAGAATCAGAACTGAACATCAATATTTGCCTACTATTTCTTACAGATTTCATTTTTTTATGAAAAACGGACTGTTGGATTTGTATAAAAAAAACTACTTACTACTTTTTTTGCTTAGGTTTTTATTTTTTGTAAAAAAACTGTCAATTCGATTTTCCTCAAAATTTTACTGAGTTTTAACAACAATATTTTTTTTTAAATAAAAGTAGTTTAAAGCTAATATCTTAAAGTTTTGAAAAGATATTTGAGTCGGAAATCAATTTTTACCAATATTTATTATTCTTTTCGTTCAGGTTTTTATTTTTTGCAATAAAGCTGTCAATTCGATTTTTCTCGAAATTTTTTCAAGTGTTGACAATAATATTTTGTATAAGTTAAAATAGATGGAAGCCATAATCTCAAATTTTTTAAAAGATATTTGAGTCGAAAATCAATTTTTATCAACTTTTGTTTAATTTTCTTTCAGGTTTTTATTTCTTGTAAAAAAACTGTCAATTCGATTTTTCTCAAAATTTTACTAAATGTTGACAACAATATTTTTTAAAAGATTAAAGTAGTTTAAAGTAATTTCTCAAAGGTTTGAAAAGATATTTGAGTCGGCAATCAATTTAGACCAACTTTTATAAATTTTTTTGTTTAGGTTTTTATTTTTTGTAAAACAATTTTCAGTTCGATTTTTCTCAAATTTTTTCCAAGTGTTGACAACAATATTTCTTATAATTTAAAATTATCTGGATCCTATAATCTCAATTTTTTAAAAAGATATTTAAATCGAAAATCAATTTTTACCAACTTCTGTTTAGTTTTCTTCAGGTTTTTATTTTTTTGTAAAAAAATTTTACTTAATGTTGACAACAATATTTTTTAAAAGATTAAAGTAGTTTTTAAAAAGATACTGTCAGTTAGATTTTTCGCAAAATCTTACTGAATATTGACAACAATATTTCTTTTTAAAATAAAAGTAGTTTAAAGCTTATATCTCATAATTTTGAAAATATATTTGAGTCGGAAATCAATTTTAAACAACTTTTGAAAACAATATTTTTTAAAAAATAAAAGTAAATTAAAGCTAATATCTCAAAGTATTGAAAAGATATTTGCGTCGGAAATCAATTTTTACAAACTTTTATTAATTTTTTTGTTTAGATTTTTATTTTTTGCAAAAAAAACTGTCAATTAGATTATTCTCAAAACTTTTCCAAATGTTGAAAAGAATATTTCCTATAAAATAAAATTAATTCGAAGCCATAATCTCAAATATTAAAAAAGAAATTTGAGTCGTAAATCAATTTTTAGCAACTTTTGTTAAACTTTCTTTTAAGTTTTTATTTTTTTGTAAAACAAATTTCAATTCGATTTTTCTCAAAATTTTACTAAATGTTGACAACAATATCTCAAAATCTTACCAGATGTAGAGCCCTTTCTACATCTCTCTGCCTTATTATCTGTATAAAAAATGTATTTGAAGTCGATATCTCTTCTGGTTCTTGAGCTATGGACGACGACGAAAAAAACGTCTCGAACGTACGTACGGCGCGGCCGGCGCGGCGTACGAACGTACATACACACTCACACACAGACATCTTTCTAAAAATCTTTTATTTCGACTCTAGGGACCCTGAAACGTCGAGAAATGTCAAAATTTTCAACTTGAAAAATCGGACCTATTACATTAACTTCCTATGGGAATTAAAAAATGAATAATTTATTATTTGATGCAACGAAGAAAAACGTTGAATTGACAGTTTAAAAAAAAATACTAAAAGTTGGTAAAAATGTATTTTCGACCCAAATATCTTTTTAAAAACTAAAAATATTGTGTTTAGACTGATTTCATCTTATAGAGAAATCTTTGAAATTCCGTAAAATTTGAATTAAAAAAATTAAAAGTGTTAGTTTTTTCATACTTAAATTAAAATCTACAAAAAAATAGTACGAAAAATTGGTAAAAATGTATATTCTAGTCCCGATATTTTATGCATAACTTATAGTGGCATCCCATGTGACGGCCTGTATCTTAAGGAATTTTTAGTATTTTTTGTATGACCAGTAAATAGATACAACTTTATTAAGTTTATTATCATTTATAAACACAGTTTGACAGTATAAATATAAAATTTGAATTAAAAATCTTGTAAAGAACACAAGTTACACCGGTTTGAACAACCCCATCTCGAACAAAAGGGGCTCGCACTTCCTCTACGATAACGGCTGATTGGCGTACTAAAACAAAAAAATTTAACGGCCGGCGTTTTAATCTGTGAGCCTGGAATGCATGGAATGAACTATCATAAAATGAATATACCAAAAATTGGACTTTTGGGAGACATTTGAAGAAAAAGTATCGAATCTTGCCTTTTTTTTGCTATAAAGAAAGCTAAATTTTTGAACTTTTTGCTTGTAGATAGTTCATTCCATGCGTTTACTCGGTCAAGCCGTTTTTGAGATACGATGGAGAAAAGTTTGAAAAACACAGTTTTGAGAGAAACTTGTTTTAAGTTTCAAGTCCTCTTAACTGTGAAAATATCAACTTACCTTTCAATCGGCGATGTCTGGTCCATAGAGTATTCCTTCCTCTTCTTTTGAAACTCTTTCAAAGCAGATTGTTCATTTCTTGAATCAATTCTGGCTTGTTTACTGGCATCACTTACGCGCCGCTCACACCGTGAGATTCGATTTTCTTCACGTTTCTCAACATAATTATGGGCTTCGGCCTATAGGGCATCCCATAACCGACATTACTTTCAAATTACCTTCAAAACCTTCATTAAAGATGATAACTAGGATTCCTTTGTAAGTATTACTGTCACCATCGCCGATATATGTAAGATACTTTACCCCATATTCTTTCATGGACCTGCTATATTTTTAAAACGACTTCGAATTTTGAAAAATCCCTTTACAACCGTATTCTAGACAAATTAAACTAGCAATTTATAAAAAAAAAAAATGTTTGAACCCATCACATGGGATGACCCCTAAAATGATTTCATATTTTTTTTTAGAAAAACCCCATCTCTATTTGTTTATATAAGAAATTGAAACGTTCAAGCAATGCTACTAACATTCGTAAAAAATAGGCTTAAGTATTAGAAAAACAGAGAAAGATATAGACTTCAAATTATTTATCTTACGTAAAATATTGTTGTGGATATTTTGTTAAAGTTTTAAGCAAGACAAATCCACAGACAAAGTGTTATGTTATCAGTGTGGATTGTATCCCAGCCTCTTTTTTTGCATTTAACGAGGTGATAATTTTCAATGTCCATACAAATTTAAGCCCGGTGCATGCCCCCATGAGTGTCATGGTATCAAATAAAAACGGATATTTTGTTGAATATATATAATTAATAGATTTCGAGACATTTGAGTAGTAACAATCAAGAAAATTGTGTATGTCTATTTATTTCATCTACTTTCCCACGTATTTATTAAAAACTATAGGTATTGAAGTTTGTCTTAGGCACGATTTAAAATTTTTTGGAATAGGTTTTTTGTGAGGCCGAGTATTTTGCTAGGTTTCAAATTAAGCTTATCATTGGTATTTAAAAAAGTATATTACATCATTGATTATTTCGAGATATGAGCTTGTAAAAGAATACTGAAATATTTTTAGAGCAAAGTCTAAGCTGGTCAAATAAACATGCACTGAGTATATTTCAAAAATATACATTAGTGACCAATATCGTTTTAATGTGGTCTATTAGTCAAAAATTCTTTCAAGTACATTGTCTTAAGCCTTTTTTGATAGTTCTGTTAAGTTGTTTCTAACCTTTATGGAGCAGCGTGAATTCTCCTTTTCATCCTGCACAAACGGACGGTTTTTTCCAGGATTGGCCGTAATGTGAATATTTGATCGACTGTGGATTTTCCTGGTCTAAGACCACACTGATAAGGACCTTTATCAGGTTGTTGACGATGACGATTATCTCCATCTGCTTTAAAGGGCGCGGCTATGCTTATGTAATTGTGAATTTCGTTTCACCTTAAAAAAAAAATTTCAAACTTCGTTTCTGCTTTTAAACCTCTCAACATCTTAAACCGCAAGCTTTTTCCTTCCTAGAAGTCGGTGTTCCTCTCGCCTTTTCTGTTCATAGAGCTCACGAGCTCCTTCTATGCAGCACCGCTTTGCGTGCCTGTTGTTTGGCTGCATTTGCCTGCCGACATTACTCATCAAACCAGGAATTCCTTGTTGGTGGTTGCTTGAACCCAGCACTTCTGTTATAGAAAAAAACTACGATTTTATTGAATTTTTACTACTTTAAACTTGAATATCTTGAAATTCACCAAAACTGATTTTGATTAATTCTTCAGCTTAAATTTATCTATCGGACAATTATGGTTTGTTTGCATAGTCCTGCGACTTAAAGTAACCCTACTTAAAAAACTTTCGAGGAAACATATCGCATGATATAAGTGGACAATATATAACTTTACTGCAAGATATAACCTTAAGCTTAAGACATTTTATGTCGCCATTATTCGCGGTCTTCGTTAGGTAACGCTTGCCGTTAACGATGATTCCCTTGCCAATATTGTTTTTGTTAAAATTCTGAGCAGTGTTGTCATCTACCGGCCCAAAATCAACACCAGAGGGTAAATTTCGAAAATGCAATATGAACTTGTGAATCTCGCGTGGATTTATGTCGTTCCTTTTACGGCCTCGATATTATTTACTAAAGCATTGTTTAAATAAATATCGATAAAACAATGATGGGCATAAGATCTTGCGGCGGAGTTCAAGAGAACAATCACCTATCATTTTAAGAACTCTTTTTTTCAATTCTGTCCAAAAGCATCCAGTACGTATTTGCGGCACTATGCAAAATATGAGAATTTTACTCGAGTTTCGGAGTAATAAAAGCCTTGTAAATAATAGCCAGATCAGCAGGGGTAAGAAACTTCATGCGTCGTCGGAGAAAACCCAAACACTTGGCGCAATTTTGGCGATGTCAAATATGTGAACACTCCACAAAAGATGGTCTATGATGCGCAAACTGAAAGTTGTTCAGTCAAAGATAGTGCCATTAGGGGAGGGTAAAACGTTTGTGAAAGTAGACAGCATTGAGTTTTCGAAGCATTAAATTGTACATGGTTTTTGATTTCCCATTGGACAAAGCCGTCATGATCAGAATTTATTAAGCTTAGCATATGCCGCGTTGCTAGCCTACATTTGAAGGACAAGGATGAGAATCTTAAAACGAATATGAAAAGCTGGGGATAATATCATCAACGAAACACTAAAATGAAGTGGATTAGAAGTTTCAGACCAAATGTCATGTATAAAAATAAGTCCATTACTTCTTGAATTGAACGATCCAATAGGTAATTCCTAACCTAACAATGAAAATATTCATCAATACCAAATGCAAGCTTTTTCGATAAGGGAGCTGGATGTAAAACTCTATCAAATGCCTTTAAAATATCAAGACCAATAATCTTACTTTTCCAAAACGTTGTACAAATTGTATCCACTGCTCGGTGAGTTAAACCAGTGGACCCATTGCAAATTGCCGGCCAATTAAAAAGCTTTAGTCCTTCAAGATATTTCTTAAGATGAAAATTGATCAGCGTAATTGATCAGGACTTAAGTGTAATTGGACGATAGTCAGATGGGACAGACTGCACAAATGCTGTTTTCCATGTACTAGGAAAAAGACATGTGGAGTAGTTGAAGAATACCTTTTCAGAACAATAGCAAGATCTAAACAAGTACTCTAGCGGAAGAATATTCGTCCCATTATAGAACCGTTCACGCTAACAAGTACAGGAGGAGGTATGTCAACTCATTTGAACCATCGATATAACAGTAAACTGTGCTGCAATGCAAATGGCTTTATCAATTAATCTTACAAAAGGAGTGTCATTGGAAACGAGTATCGGAACTTACGACGAGGACGTAGTGTTACTCTCATTTTTTACAAATAGCTAGAAATTTGTACTACTTTTGAAAATTTTGATAATATTTTTTGCCGTAATTTTTGGACAATATTTTTTAGCCTTATTTTTTTGTATACCTATACATTCATGATCTCTTAAATTCCTCTAGCTACATTCGCTGTAATCCTTGATTTTTTTCGAACTGTTTTGTAGACATTGTTATAAAGGTTTTGCTCATGCCAATCAAATTGTAATTTTACTATACATAGGTTTTGATAGCCTCAATTCAAATCCGATTTCAAAATCATTCTTTCGACTTTAAAAAACCACATAGCTTTTTTCGAATAAGTTCATGATGGTTTTTAAATCTATAATCCTTTTCTTCGACATTCAATTATGGATTTGAAGTAATTTTTGTGCTTGTAATAAATCCGTCGTCTTTTTATATCAAGTTTTTGAAATATGTATAAATATGTACTCAAAATTAATTCCAGAACTATGAAAGTATTAAATTAAAACTCAAAACTTCATATAGAGTCAAATAAAGAGTCATACCTTATGAGAATTTCCAGAAACTAAGTAAGATACTAAAATGAATTAAGCTGCATCTAGGAGACAAGAGATTGACCAGTCGGCATTCAATTTTTTGTTAAGTGATTTGTTGAGTTTTAACTCAGCCAAAAACGCAGTTTTTTGTTGTGGAAAGTAACAACGACTTTTTAATGTAATTTAATTAATGTAATTGTATCAGCTGTTTGTTAAAAGTCAAATATAAAATATCAAATATTGTTTTTGTGCTTACAAAAGGTATGTTCTTTTTTATATGTAAATGAAAGCTAATGCTCAAAGATGCCGAAAAAAATAAGCACCAAAAAAGAAATGTGTTTACTCGTAACTTTATGAACAAATCGCTTTTAATTATTCCTTACTTGTAGAACTCTTCAGAAAAAATATGGTTTGTGCATTTTCTTTAACAAAAGTAAAATTTTTGTAACTTAAAGTCACAATGACGTTTCGTTAAGTTTACCACAAACATTTGAAAAGTTGTATCCACCAATATTCTATGAGAATTTTAACAAATTTAACACATCTTTGAGCAGGTTCAGGCGACATAAGAGACTTGAAAGTAAGGCATGTTTCTTTTATCTGAATGGTCAGTTGCCAAAAAATTGCCATCCAATTAAGGCAACTATAAAACTAAGCAACTTACCGAATCTCACTAAATCGAAAGGAGACCTTGAATCAAAGGTGAAAACCTTTGAAACTTTTAGAGTCTCTTGCACAGTTAAATATAGCCGTAAAACCCTTCCTTCTCGGTGGAATGAAGAACTGTCGAGTCTTAGGAAAATGACGAGTACAATTTTTAATATCTGCCACAAACATAAGCTTTACAACCGTATAAAGACTCTCTTAAAATTTACAAGCAAGCCTTGTCATCAGCCAAAAGACAAGGCTGGAGAGAATACTGTCAATCAATCGAAGACATAAAGAATCCGCAAGGCTCAGCAAAGTTTTATCTAAGGAACATTGTAATCCTTCATTTCTATAAAAGCCTGATGGAACCTAGACAGCCTCTCCAGGCGAATCTCTTGAGCTACTGATGAAGACGCACTTTCCGGGTTGCAAGAGTGATAACCCCGAATCGCTTATAACCAGAGAAAATATTTTGTGGGCCATCAATACATCAATCCCCAGGCATGGATGGCATACTGGCAGTTATGCTTCAAAATTTGCATGATGTCGCAGCTCCATGGCTGGAACAAATTTTCAAAGGATGTCTCCTTCTCAAACATGTGCCCATGTCATGGAGAAAGGTCAAAGTAGTTTTTATCCCGAAAGTGGGTAGGCGAGGTCACGAATCCGCGAAGGATTTCAGTCCAATAAGCCTAACATCTTTTGTGCTTAAAACCTTGGAGCGCATTCTTGATTACCATATTAGAGAAATCCTAGTTGGACGACCTCTCAAAAGCTCTCAGCATGCTTATCTTAAGGGCAAATCTACGGAGACTGCCCTCCATGAGGTAGTGCGTACTGTAGAACAAACAATCCATTATAAAGAATTTACTCTTGCCACCTTCCTAGACATAGAAGGTGCTTTTAACAACGTCCTTACAGAATCCATAGAAGAATCGCTCGTTAAGTTCGGTGTAGAAGACTTCATTCGAGAATGGATTATTTTCATGCTCAGTGGTAGGAAGATTCGAGAAACTCCAGGCAATACAATCGCAACAAAATACGTGAGTAGGGGAACACCCCAGGGTGATGTCCTTTCGTCTCATCTATGGCTTCTGGTCATGGATACAATTCTCATTAAATTAGAGAGATGTGGAGTGAAGGCGGTAGCCTACGCGGATGATTTGGTGCTATTGGTGTCAGGAAAGTACACCTTTGTGATTAGAGAAATCACGGAGTCAGCTTTAAAGAAAGTTAGCAGCTGGGCCACGAGTTGTGGACTAGGAATTAACCAAAGTAAAACTGAACTGTTGCTCTTTACCACCAAAACTAAAGAACCACCCTTCACGCTACCTCGACTCAACGGTCAAATTCTATCATTGTCTTCCAGTGCAAAATATTTGGGAGTTATACTCGACCCTAAACTAAACTGGAAACTAAATATTGAAGTACGTCTTAAGAAGGCCTGTGTTGCCTTCTACGCCTGCAGCAAAACTTTCGGCAAAAAGTGGGGACTTCAGTCGAAGACTTAACATATGGTTCGATTCTGTGGTGGCCTGCTCTTAGCAAAGCCTATAATATTGATAAGCTAAAAAAGGTTCAGAGAACAGCTTGCGAGGGCACCACAGGGGCCATGCGTACTTGACCAACGGACGCCTTAAACGTTATTTTGGATCTTCTACCAATCGACCTTTTTATAAAATACATAGTTTCCTGCAGCGCTTATAGGCTGAAGGAATCAAACAGCTGGTTGTCAAACCTTATGGTCACAGCAACACAACGAAATTAATTCCCTCGGATATTATCTCGGTAGACACTGACTACTGCACTCCTACTTTGAACATTAGTAAGGGTCTTAAGGATGACATCGTGTCGATAGCTTTTGACACAACCATCTTTACTGACGGCTCAAAGATGGAGTGCGGAGTTGGTTTTGGGATCTTTTCTGAGTCCCTAAGTGTAGCCAAATCCTTTAGGCTTCCTGACTTTGCTAGCGTTTTTCAGGCTGAACTACTTTTAATAAGGGAGGCATGTAAGATACTTAAACAAAGCCCAAACAAAAACCGGAACGCGGCTATCCTTACAGACAGTAAGCCAGCTGTCAAAGCCATTAACTCGGCCACATCCTCATCTAAATTGGTCCAGCAATGTCGCGATGAGCTTGCGAGCCTGAATATTAACCTCGGTGTCACCCTGATCTGGGTTCCGGGCCATAGTGGTATCGTGGAAAATGAACGGGCTGACGAGCTAGCCAGGCAAGGATCGGCCCTTCATAGCTCACTTGCGGAAATGGTTAACATTCCTCTTGGCGCTATGAAGGGTAAAATCTTTTCTATCTACCAAACTAATTCAAACCGAAGGTTGAACAATTTACCCAACTGCATTATATCTAGGAAGATATGGCCCACCTATAATAAAACCTGTACAAACGATCTTCTATGCAGGCCAAGGCAAGGCATAGCCAGGATTGTTGCGGTTTGTACCGGACATTGGCCTATAGGAGTTCATGCAGAGAAGTTGGGTATCTCTTACAACACTTTTTGCCGTAGCTGTAGTGACCAAAGAGAAAGTGAAACGATAATCCATTTCCTCTGGAAATGTCCTGCTTTGGCAAACAATAGAATGAAATACTTTGGTAAAGCATTCTTTCACGAACTTGATGAGGTATCTGAGACAAAGATTAGAGACCTAATCATTTTTCTCAATGCGACAAAATGGCTCTAACATAATCGCTTTGAAGCTTCTCCATAAACCTATCCCTTTCAATCAAAGGTCAAACGAGTTTTTGGTATCAAAACGGCGCACTACAGCGCTAATTGGATCTCAGGCCAGGTTGCCTTGAGATCGCCATTTCTACCTACCTACCTACCTAAGGCAACTTTATTGAAAACTTGAGTGTAAAATTAGTATAGAAAAATCTCCCTAACTATCAAGTCGAGTCAAATTATGTCATAATGACATTTGATCATGTTGTTTCCTTCAACTGTAAGCTGAACTTTTTACTCTATGATTTATTTATGTTCTGTACAATTCGGTTTAATCTTTTGAGAAAAAGGTTCCTTGTCACATTCGAAAATAAACAAGTAATATTTCTTTACAATACAAAATGCAAATCGTGATGGACTTGTGGGATGCCTGAAGAGTGAGGGTAGAGGTTAGTCAAGTAAACTTCCAAGTATGAAATTTGTGACACTTGAAAAACTAACTAGCTGCCTTAGTCAAACCTTACGTTCAAATAATGTAGTTGATTGTAGTTGAAGTCCCTTATGTTGTCTGCCTGCCTGCCCATTGCTTATACAAAATTTAACGGTTCATATAATTAGAAATGAACATTTGGCAACCCACTTGCACGTTTTTATCATCACTTCCAAAGAGATCTAAGAGGTCTATGGATTAAGTTACGTTATTATTGCTAACCTCATGAATTACTATCACTAAGTTCTGGGTAACGAATAAATAATGCATCATCTATAATCCATTTTCTTTTTTTCTTGTAAACATATTAATAATTGTTTTCTTTGTAAAATAAAACGTTTAATAATAAATTTGCATAGAATTATAGCCTGCAAAATGAATACAATACAAAGTTATAGTAAAATTATTCTGTAGTAAATGTTATTCTACAGAAATAACGTAACATAGAAAGTTGTACCATGGAAATTCGTGTACACAGTATTTATATATTGAAATGATTCAAACAAGTTGAGTAATTCATTATTATTAAGCTTTTAATGATAGATAAAGTACACTTACGTATATCAAGTTTCGAGTTAATGAAATTGTTGTTCGATGAATTAAGAATTCGGTTTTCCACAAATTCTGCTACATATAAAGTTTTGACTTTGACTATTCATTGGGTATTCAATAAATATTCACATGTGTACACTTATGTAGATGTTTCTGATAAACTCATATTAATATTTTCAATAATTATAGAACACCATAGCAATGAGGAAGTTATTTTATTCTGATAAGTAATGTAAATTCACATAAATATATACTACGTTATTTATTATCTGATGTTAGATCAAAATAAAATTTCTGTAAAAAAAAATTTAATATAAAATATATTTTTAATAAACGAGTAGATCATTTTTAATAAAAGGTTTTCATAGATACTCTTTCCACTTTTTGCTTGCGACATACAAGGTGTTTCTTAAACAATGGTTCGCACTCAATATGATGATATCCCAGATCATAACTTTTCAAAATATGATACAAAAAATAATTATGTAAATTTAACTCATTTTTGCACTTCAGTACTTAGGGATAAGGCACGAATACGATAACTTGGGCAACAAGATATAAAAACGGTTTTTGGAAGAGGAGCTTAATACAATTCTTTTTACTTGTTAACTTCCCAAAGGAAGTTATTGTAATGGGTCCGATTTGTCAAATTGAAAATATTGACATTTCTCGACGTTTAAAGGTCCCTCGAGTCGAAATAAAACATTTTTAGAAAGATGTCTGTGCATGCGTGTGTACGTACGTTCGTACGTTTGCAACGTTTTTTTCGTCGTCCATAGCTCAAGAACCAGAAGAGATATCGATTTCAAATAAATTTTGTTATACAGATAATAAGGCAGAAAGACGCAGAAAGGGATCTCAAGCAAATTGCGTGGGTGGTTTTTTTACCATAGCAGTTTGAAAAAAAGGTAAACATTTTGGTTAACCCTAAATATCTTACGAACCAAAAACGCTAGAGACTTGAATTAAATTTTATATTTTTTGAAAAAAATCCATTTAACGGTTTTTTTATAAATCAAAAAAACTGAAAAAAAAACTTGTCACCTCCAAAATTTTACGACTTATACATGATTTCATCTCCAAAACAATTTTGTGTAACGAAGAATCATGTTTTTGACATCTGAAAAAATTTTGAGAACAATCGAATTAACAGTTTTTTTTTATAAAAAATACAAATCTAAAAAAAACAACAAACAAAATTGAATATCGATTCAAATATCTTTTCAAAAACTTGAGGTTTAGGCTTTAAACTTATTTTATCTTATAAGAAATATTGTTTTCAACATTCGATTAAATTTTGAAAAAAATCCAATTGACATTTTTTTACAAAAAATAAAACTCTAAAAAAAAAATACTAAGACTTGGTAAAAATATAATTTCGACTCAAATATCTTTTCAAAAATTAAAAATATTGGCTTCAAACTTATTTTATTTAACAGAAAATATTGTTTTCGATATTCAGTAATTTTTATATAAAAATTCGTTTTTTCATAAAAAATAAAATCTACAAAAAATAGTACGCAAATTTAGTAAAAATTGATACGAGTACATATAGACAAACTTTTAAGCAAGACAAACCGACAGACGGGATTTGAACTTATCAGTGTGGGTCGCATCCCAGCCTCTTTTACTTTTACTAGGAACTATATAGCAAGTTTTGTATTCGTGCATAATTTCGAACTCGTAATTTGAATCAAACATGATATTACGATGGTAGAGAAGTCGCGATTCCGTCCGGTTGGTTTTGTCTGTCTGTCCACTCTCCTACAGCCTAAACCATTGGGTCGATTGAGTTCAAACATGGAAGTAAAGGTTTTGAGCAGATTCGCGTTAGGCGTTCTTTCACTTTTTTCTTAAGATCAAAACTAACAGTGGCCCCAATACAATTTGTTTGGTAAAAAAACGAAAATTCGAATTTTCTCAAAAACAACCCGATAGATTTTTTTAAATTTTTTTCAAAAATTTAATTTTTTAACTTGGTTTCTTTTAATAGGTTAGGTTAGGTTGGAGTGGCTGTCCAGATGTCATTGACGCACGTAGACCTCAAGGGTTTATTGTGATACCACTAATGAGGTTACTCATGGGAGAGTAATGAACTTAAGCAAACCATTTCGTACTTTTAATAAAGTTATAGAGACGTTTTGTGTCAATCGTTGCCAGTTCACTGGTGTTATCGAAGAAGGGATTACCGAGAAAGTTATTCCTTCTAATGGAGAGTGCTGGACATGTACATAGAAGGTGTTGGACTGTTTCCTCTTCCTCCTCGTCCATGCAGCTTCTACAGAAGTCATTTGTGTAGACCCCTAGCCTCAGAGCATGTCTTCCTATGAGGCAGTGTCACGTTATTACTCCAATTGTAGAGCTTATACTTTGTCTGCTCAGTTATATCAGGCCTTTTGACCGTTTTAAGTCAATACTTGGCCATATTTGCTTGGTTGCTAGGCAGGTGGTACTTTGTGACCATCTAGCATTTGTTGTTTCTAGAGCATATTGCTTGAGAAGATATTTGCATGTAGCAAGTGGTGTTCCTATGTTATGTTTTTGTCTAACATGAGGCAGAAGTGTTCCGTTTTTGGCGAGCTCATCGGCTTTGCAATTTCCCGGAATGTCTCTGTGGCCCGGCACCCAAATGAGGTGAATATTAAACTGTTCCGTCATCTCATTGAGAGATGATCGACAATTGTGGACTGTTTGAGAGTTTGTGGAGACAGTCGCGAGAGATTTAAGAGCTGCTTGGCTATCTGAGAAGATTCCTATATCCTTACAAGATATAACGTTTTCTTTGAGCCAGGATAGTGCTTTTTTAATCGCCATTACTTCGGCCTGGAAGACACTACATTGATTGGGAAGTCTATAGGATAGACTGAGATTCAGTTGTTCTGAATAGATACCACTTCCAACTCCGTAATCGGTCTTTGAACCGTCAGTATAGAAGTGTACCGCATACCGTGGTATAGTCTAAGCGATCTGGGATAGATCTGAAACTGTCTAGAATAGTAGTATGTCCAGTATTGTTACTGGTCCATTGATAGGTGGCTCTAAGCCTTACACATGAGTTGGCAGCCACCTTTTTGGAGAAGATGTCAAGTGGTGTTAGATTTAAAAGCACTGCAGTGCTGCGGTTGGTGTTGAGCGAAGTGCTCCTGTGATGCACATACCTGCTGACTGCTAGACTTTGATGAGCTTATTTAGATTTACCATCTTGTCCAGTGCGGTCCACCATACGACGGCTCCATAAATGAGTATCGGACTGATTACCGAAGTGTTTAGCCAGTGGGTTATTTTTGGAGAGAAGCCCCATTTTGATCCTATGGCCTTTTTACAAGTAAAAAGCGCTACAGTAGCCTTTTTGACTCTTTCATCAATATTTGTCTTCCAATTCAGTTTTTTGTCTAAAATGAGGCCCAAATATTTAGCTTGATCGGAAAAGCTTAATGGTATTCCTCTAATCTTGGGTGGGCTAATCTGAGAAATTTTATATCTTCTCGAAAAGAGTATTAATTCTGTTTTGTGTGGGTTGACGTCCAATCCACATTGCTTAGCCCATTTAGTTAGCCTGTTTAGGGCATTTTGTAAGAGTTCCGAGAGAACTTGGGGGTGCTTCCCAGACACGGATATTGCAACGTCGTCAGCATAGGCAATCATCTTGAAACCCTCAGCTTCCAATGATGTAAGTAGGTCGTTTACTACCATGTTCCATAAAAGTGGCGAAAGGACTCCACCTTGGGGAGTGCCTCGATTCACCGACCTGGTGGTAGTAAAACTTCTCATGTTAGAAATTATTGTCCTGCTTTTGAGCATGATAATATATAAGATCTATGAATGATTTGTGTTGCTGTTGTGATCGCCTGGTAACTGACGTTGTTGAAAGCTCCTTCAATATCTAGGAACGCTAACAGGTTATATTCTTTGTATTCGAGGGAATGTTCAATAGTACGTACCAGTGAGTGAAGTGCTGATTTTACTGATTTACCCTTAGAGTAAGCATGTTGAGCTGTGCAAATGAGACATGGTTTTAAATTATGTTTGATGTAAATTTCAATCAATCTTTCCAAGGTTTTAAGAAGGAAAAATGATAGGCTGATTATTCGTAGATCTTTATGGTTAACGTGTGGGGGTTTCCCTGCTTTAGGAATGAAGACTACTTTTGCCATTCTCTCAACCTTACACAGTTTGTCAGAATGATTTCCAATGGTGGAATAACCATGTCTGAGCATTTTTGTAGTTCGGCCGGAATGATTCCGTCTGGTCCCGGAGATTTATATGGATCAACGCTGTCTGTGGCCCATTGTAGTTTTTCCCGCGTTATTAGATCAACTAAATCGCTTGTAGAAGCTAGAGACTCTGATGTTAAGTCGTTGGGTATGTTAGAGCTACCTAGAAAGTGGGTGTCTAATAACAGATTAAGAGATTTTTCATCTGTGATAGTCCACGTGCCTGCTTAAATTTAATTCAAGTCTCTATTATTATTAGTTCGTGACAAAACTAAAACTGCTAACACAATAAACCATCTTGAAAATCGGAGAAAGCTTATAAAAAAATATTTAATGCCCTAAAACAAAGCTCCAAATCCAACAATATGACACTTTTCTGTACTAGAAAAAAAACTTCGGATCCCAAAATTGACAAACAAAAATTGTTTTATTAACCATCGTGGTCATCGTCTGAAAATTGACTGTTTAATAGTTAATTTGACAACGAAAATAATATGACTTTTTTCGTTCAATGT
The DNA here is from genome assembly GCF_945859685.1 of Eupeodes corollae. Lineage (NCBI taxonomy): Eukaryota > Metazoa > Arthropoda > Insecta > Diptera > Syrphidae > Eupeodes > Eupeodes corollae. The sequence continues at coordinate 155,329,097 of NC_079147.1, forward strand.
AAAATGTGTAGAAAGTGTGGGTTTGCAACTAAAGGATTGTTATGCCATCTCCATAAGGGAAGATCGACAGTTATGGGCTGTTTCAAAGTCTGTAGAGACAAATTTCAGAGACTCAAAAGTGGCCTGACTATCTGATAAAATAGGGATATCAGATATTGATCCTTGAGAATAGGACTAATTCGGTTTTTTTGTGTGTTGACACCAATTCCACACCGATAAGCCCAAGGTATAAGTTTTTCTATGCTATTTTGATAGAGTTCTTTTAGGGTGCTAAGTTGCTTTCCTAAAATAGCTATATCAAAGTCATCAGACCAGTTACGATTTCATTTACTACTAGGAAATAATCTTCACCGTTTTGCCTTTACAGTAGGTATGTTAAGAGAAAGAACGAAGACTTGTATCAATACTTGCCTCTAAATGGATATTAATCAATCTTTCTAAGCTCTAAGAAGGAATGATGGTGATTTATAGATCTTTGGGATCATCTTGTGAGCATTTTCTTGCTTTCGGGATAAAAGCAACTTTCACTTCTCTTCATGCCAAGGAAATATGGACCAGATAAAAACAGCTGTTTAAAATTGCCTCAAGGATTGGTTCCATTACGTTTGAAGCTTTATGTAGTTTGAAGATTTACTCTTCGAGGATTTGTCAATTCTTCGCAAGAAACAGTACCCATGAAAAAACTTCAGATGGCAGAGAAAGGGATTGAACCCAATACCCCTGCCATGACAGTCCAACGCACTAACCATAATGCCACGGGTTAAGAAAATAGTCTTGTGTTAAAGACTACATAAATAGTTTTAAATCTAAAATTGGATATAGTCATGATGTGTATTAACATAAGAATAGAAACGAAAACACAGACAGACTTCCATCCAAATTAGGTCTTTCTAACCCTTTTTAAGTAATTTTCCTTTTAGCATCACATCACAATCATAATCATGATGGTTGATATACAAAGAAGTCAACATGCATCAACCATGCAAAAGAAAAAAACAATGAACCTAGCATGAAAACGACAGCATCATGTAGTACGAAATTTAAAAATTCATCCCCAAGTTTCTGTCTGCCGTTGTTCACTTTATCGTCAGCATCAATTTCGTCGACTGTCAGAGCTTTACCAGTATTTACCGTTGTCAACGTATAAACAAAGCCGAAATGTGGTAAATCATGAGTGAAAAATGCTGATGTACATAACACATTGTTGACTTCTAAAAGCAGCTATGTTTAAAAGAGAGCTATTTTCTTGTTAAAGGTGCTCAATGATTCTTCGGATTTTAATTTTTATTCCGTATTAGAATTAAGAATTTATCATATGCAATTGACAATCTTTTAAAACTAATAAACTAATAAAAATTATAAAATAAAAAGGTATATTTTGCGAATTTTAGTAATTACGAGTATTTTTGTATACGTGTGATTTTCAATGTGGCAAACCCTTTTTTCGGAGTTGCTCTTTTTGACAGCTGTAATTTTATTTGTGCTCAGTTTGTCAGTTAATAATCAATAGACTTACTCTTGAACAATTTTTACAAATCGAAGAAATTTATTACTTAAAGTTTCCCTGAAGCAATATATTGAAATAAATGGTGAGCGCATTATCGTGTGATTTAACGCCACTGCACTACTTTTTGTATGTGAATTTGCTTGTCTACGGCCCCAATTGCTGCCAGAAGTGGTCACAAATTTGGAATGTCTGCTGGAATGTATTCAAATCAGCTGCGGCAGAATGTGGAAACGGAATAAAAGAACCGGAGTTAGTTTTAAGGATAAGGAAGGACAACTTCTGCAGACTGTATAACGCGATAAATAGCCGAATTTCGCTGTCAAGCAGGATGAATCATTTAATATAGACGACAAATTTTTCAAGAACGCTCCTTCGAGCTTCATCAACCAACTGAGTATCCTTTTCAATTAAGCGTTTTAGAATGAGGACATCCCCAGTTCATTTAAAAAGTCAGTGATCTTCCCGATTCACAAAAAAGGAGCACTGGACCTGGTTGAAAATTATCGAGGAATCTCTTTTATGAATGTCCTGGCGAAATTGTTTTGTGGAGTTCTTGCAGGCAGATTGGAATCATGGGTTGACGTTAAGAATATCCTTTCCGAATTTCAAGCTGGTTTTAGGAAAAACTATTCAACCACCGACCACATTTTCTCAATTACTTCGATTGTCAAAGCTTTCCAAGCCAGGAACAAGAAGGTCTACGCATTCTTTATAGATTTTAAATCAGTCTCTTCTATAAGCTCTCGCAAATAGGTATTTCAACTAAATTTATCCATGTTATAAAAGAAATGTATTTTGATTCTCAAGCATCTGTCTGGGATGGGTCAGTTTATTCAAAATGGTTTAAAACAGACAATGGTGTCAAACAAGGATGTCTCCTCAGTGCCCTTTTGTTTTCACTTTTCATTAATGACATAGTGAATTTAATTCCTGGTGGAATTCGGATCGCTGGCATGTCAATAAATGTACTGTTGTATGCCGACGATTTGGTTTTACTTTCAGAGTCACCCGATGTTTTACAACTGATGATAAATCGTCTATCAGAATATGGTTGCAAATGGGATCTTCTTATAAACACTGATAAATCCAAGATCATGGTATTTTCAAGATTCTAGGAGTCAGATTCGTTATAATTGGTACTTCAATGGTAACCTCCTGGAAGTGTTTAACGAGCATAAATACTTAGGAGTGAAACTTAATACGAAGATGGACTTTAACTAACATTTAGTTGAGAAAACCAATAGTTGTCAAAGTATGCTAAATATATCATGGAAAAATGTTTTCTCAAACAAACGAGTCCCACTCTCTGCGAAATACAAAATTTTTGACGCTATTGTGAAGACTACACTTTGCTATGCTGCTCAAGTATGGGGTATGGAAGAATACGAAGCAATTGAAGAATTCCACCGAAATTAAAAAAAAAAAACTTTTTAACCTGCCTCTAAAAACTCCAAGCTATGTTTTATACATAGAAACAGGTCTTTCTAAACTGTTTACCAGTACATTAAAGACTTAGGCGGATTATATCGTACAAATTTTAAATCAACCAGATGAGCCCCTATCCCCCAAGGGAGTCATTTGGGACCGCTCTTATTTCTCCTGTTTGTCAATGATATTCCCACTTTCTTTAAAAACTCATCCTGTCTTCTTTTCGCAGATGATCTTAAACTTTACAGAAGGATTTCCTGCAATTCGGACTGTTATCTTTTGTTATCTGACTTGCATAGTTTGGCAACTTGGTGTCAAGCAAATTACCTGGATCTTAATGTTGCTAAATGTCAAGTTTTGTCTTGTTACAGGAACTTTAATAAGATAATGTTTGATTATAGCATTAACAACATAAACCTAGAAGGTTAGGTTAGGTTAGAGTGGCTGTCCAGATATCATTGACACACGTAGACCTCAAGGGTCCATTGTGATACCACTAATGAGGTTACTCATGGGAGAGTAATGAATTTAAACAAACCATTTTGTGCTTTTAATAAAGTTAGAGAGACGTTTTGTGTCAATATTTGCTAGTTCACTGGTATTATCGAAGAAGGGATTACCGAGAAAGTAATTCCTTCTAATGGAGAGTGCTGGACATGTACATAGAAGGTGTTGGACTGTTTCCTCTTCCTCCTCGTCCATGCAGCTTCTACAGAAGTCATTTGTGTAGACCCCTAGCCTCAGAGCATGTCTACCTATGAGGCAGTGTCCTGTTATTACTCCAATTGTAGAGCTTATACTTTGTCTGCTCAGTGATATCAAGCCTTTTGACCGTTTTAAGTCAATACTTGGCCATATTTGCTTGGTTGCTAGGCAGGTGGTACTTTGTGACCATCTAGCATTTGTTGTTTCTAGAGCATATTGCTTGAGAAGATATTTGCATGTAGCAAGTGGTGTTCCTATGTTATGTTTTTGTCTAACATAAGGCAGAAGTGTTCCGTTTTTGGCGAGCTCATCGGCTTTGCAATTTCCCGGAATGTCTCTGTGGCCCGGCACCCAAATGAGGTGAATGTTAAACTGTTCCGTCATCTCCTTCAGAGATGATTGACAATCGTGGACTGTTCGAGAGTTTGTGGAGACAGTCGCGAGAGATTTAAGAGCTGTCTGAGAAGATTCGTATATCCTTACAAGATATAACGTTTTCTTTGAGCCAGGATAGTGCTTCTTTAATCGCCATTACTTCTGCCTGGAATACACAACATCGATTGGGAAGTCTATAGGATAGACTGAGATTCAGTTGTTCTGAAAAGATACCACTTCCAACTCCGTGATCGGTCTTTGAACCGTCGGTATAGAAGTGTACCGCATACCGTGGTATAGTCTAAGCGATCTGGGATAGATCTGAAACTGTCTAGAATAGTAGTTATCCAGTATTTATACTGGTCCATTGAGTGGTGGCTCTAAGCCTTACACATGAGTTGGCAGCCACCTTTTTGGAGAAGATGTCAAGTGGTGTTAGGTTTAAAAGCACTTCCAGTGCTGCGGTTGGTGTTGAGCGAAGTGCTCCTGTGATGCACATACCTGCTGACCACTGGACTTTGATGAGCTTATTTAGATTTACCATCTTGTCCAGTGCGGTCCACCATACCGACGGCTCCATAAATGAGTATCGGCCTGATTACCGAAGTGTATAGCCAGTGGGTTATTTTTGGGGAGAAGCCCCATTTTGATCCTATGGCCTTTTTACAAGTAAAAAGCGCTACAGTAGCCTTTTTGACTCTTTCATCAATATTTGCCTTCCAATTTAGTTTTTTGTCTAAAATGAGGCCCAAATATTTAGCTTGGTCGGAAAAGCTTAATGGTATTCCTTTAATCTTTGGTGGGCTAATCTGAGGAATTTTATATCTTCTCGAGAAGAGTATTAATTCTGTTTTGTGTGGGTTGACGTCCAATCCACATTGATTAGCCCATTTAGTTAGCCTGTTTAGGGCATTTTGTAGGAGTTCCGAGAGAACTTGGGGGTGCTTCCCAGATACGGATATCGCAACGTCATCAGCATAGGCAATCACCTTGAAACCTTCTGTTTCCAATGTTGTAAGTAAGTCGTTTACTACCATGTTCCATAAAAGAGGCGAAAGGACTCCACCTTGGGGAGTGCCTCGATTCACCGATCTGGTGGTAGTAAAACTTCTCATGTTAGAAATTATTGTCCTGCTTTTGAGCATGAGACTTATAAGATCTATGAATGACTTCTCTAATTTCAGCTTATCCATTGCTGTTGTGATCGCCTGGTAACTGACGATGTTGAAAGCTCCTTCAATATCTAGGAACGCTACCAGGTTATATTCTTTGTATTCGAGGGAATGTTCAATAGTACGTACCAGTGAGTGAAGTGCTGATTCTACTGATTTACCCTTAGAGTAAGCATGTTGAGCTGTGCAAATGAGACATGGTTTTAAATTATGTTTGATATAAATTTCAATCAATCTTTCCAAGGTTTTAAGAAGGAAGGATGATAGGCTGATTGGTCGTAGATCTTTAGGGTTAACGTGTGAGGGTTTCCCTGCTTTGGGAATGAAGACTACTTTTGCCATTCTCCAGGCTTTGGGAATATATCTCAACCTTACACAGCTTGTCAGAATGATTTCCAATGGTGGAATAATCATGTCTGAGCATTTTTGTAGTTCGCCCGGAATGATTCCATCTGGTCCTGGAGATTTATATGGATCAAAGCTGTCTATGGCCCATTGCAGTTTTTCCCGCGTTATTAGATCAACTAAATCGCTTGTAGAAGCTTGAGACTCTGATGTTAAGTCGTTGAGTATGTTAGAACTACCTGGAAAGTGGGTGTCTAATAACAGGTTAAGAGATTCTTCATCTGTGATAGTCCATGTGCCTGTTTCTGTCTTTAAAGCACTAGGTATTGTTGGACTTTTTGAGAGAATTTTTCTGAGTCTTGAGGCTTCTGAAGTATTTTCTATTTTACCACAAAAATTTCTCCAAGAAGACCTCTTACTCTTTCTTAATTCTTTTTTATATTGCTTTAGAGCTTGTTTGTATAAGTCCCAGTCAGAAGGAGATCTAGTGTACTTAGATCTGTTGAAGAGTTTACGACAGCTCTTTCTGAATGGTTCTAATTCTTTATGCCACCAATGAGGTTTCTTTTTACCCTTTAAAATGGTTACAGGGCATGAAGATCTCATTGATTCATTTAAGGCTTCGGTGAGATGATTTACAGAAAGGTCTAGTTCATCTTTACTGGAGGAGCTTTTAAGAAGGTTATGATTAAGCAGTTGTGCTAGTACCTCCCTATAACGCTCCCAGTTGGTATTCCGGTGATTTCGAAATCCCGTAGATGTATTTGCTACATCTTTGAGCTCAAACTGAATGTATTTGTGGTCAGAGAAGGAATTCTCTTTTGAGACATGCCAGTTTGAAATCATATTGTGGATCGAGTCAGAGGTAAGTGTAATATCAAGTACCTCTTTCCTATTCTTGGTTACAAATGTGGGTTCATTACCAATATTACTTATGAGTAGGTTAGTGCTTAGTAAATAATCAAATAAGTACTCACCTCTCTCATTTATATCAGAGCTACCCCATACCGTGTGATGGGCGTTAGCGTCTGAACCAATTAGGAGACCAACTTTTTTCGATTGCGCGTCCGCAATTGCCTTCCTCAAGGTGTTTCCTGGAATTGGGCTGTCGTGGCCAAGGTAGGAGGATATGAGCCAGTAGGTGGCTTTATCTGTTGTTAGGACAGCGATGGTGGTGTCCTTGTCGCTGTAATTGGGGAGTAAAAATATGTTTAAGTCATTTTTTACTAACATGCATGACCTTGGTTCACCTTTCTCCGATGCATATAATATTTTATAGCCAGGAGTCCTGAGACCTCTGATGATGGAGTTTGAGACCCACGGCTCCTGTATTAAGACGATGTCTTCCTTGTTCATATGCAGTCGGAGTATCAGGTTGTTTGTGGCCATGATGGCGTGATGGAGATTAATCTGTACTAATCGCAGCATTGCTACTATTAGTCAGATCAACCTCCACCACTGTTTTGTCGGCGTTTTCCTCGTCTGAGGAGGACCTAAGCAGGTCTTCCTCACTCTGGGTGATGCCTAAGGTGGCGTCTTCAGTCTCCATGTCGGAGTTACTGTCGACTTTAGTTTTAGCCTCCACGTCGGATGGCTTATTTGGGGCAGTGGATGTCGATGGTTCCACTTTTGGTGTTGCATCGACCTCCATTTTCGTTGCCAATGAATCGCTTCCCTCCGCTGAAGAGGCTTCTGTGGGGGGCGTGTTTAGCGTATCTTCATCTTTTTTATAAATACGCATCATGATTTCATCGAAACCATACCTAATCACACCTTTGGTCGCGGCCAGTGGAGCCAGTGATTCCCTATTGATCAGCACGAGAGCCGATCTATAGTGACCCACTGTCTCCTTCTCAACCTTTGGTACTTTCCAGTCGTGAGTAGGCAGGTCCGGATTACTTGTTTTGATCAGTTTCATGATAATGTCTGGACAGTTGTGAAGAGCCGGGACCATTACACGTGCTCTTGGCCGGCAAGGAATATTCTCCCTTGCAACAACCTCGAGCTTGGCACCCGGCCAGACTTCTGGCAAGCCATTGACAGCAGCCCTGTATAGATAGAAAGATCTCTGATCATCACAGGCGATGAGTTTGATGCGATTTTGGTACCATCCTGCATCGGCTGTGTCTGGGAGAGGCCCCGGATTTTCCTCGATAACAGATAAAAATCTGAAACCGAGGTGAGCCTTGACCTCTGCCCAATGATCATGAGAGATGTTACCATCCACATGACTCCTGTCAATGACCGCGGCAATGATCTTACCTTTGAGCGCGTCGCTGAAGGAGAGATCTTTGTTGACGGCTGATGTGCTGTTGGAAAGCACCTTCTGCCTTTTTGGTTCGGGCTTGTCACCCTCGAAAGACCTATCTCGCTTTGACGTTGAGTCGCCGCAGGTCGGTTTAGCTTTTTTGCTAAACCTAGAAAGAGTAATACAAAAAAAAGATCTGGGAGTTATTCTTGATGTCAACTTGTCATTCCACGCACATTTTGATTATATGATCAACAAAGCAAATCAGATGCTGGGGTTTCTTAAAAGAAATACAAGAGTTTAATGATTCATATACTCTTATATCATTATATAACTCATTGGTTAGATCTGTGCTGGAATACTGCTGTACAGTTTGGAATCCATATTATTCAAATTCATCAAAAAGGATAGAAAATGTTCAAAGAAACTTTACAAGATATGCTTTTTTTAAATTGAGATGGAGAATTATAAGACCTTCCTACGAAACCAGATGCTTATTATTTGGAATGAAATCTCTAGAAACTCGGCGGAAATATTTTTCGATAATGTTCGTCAGGGATATAATAACTAGGCATATAAAATGTCCTCCGCTTATAGATTTGTTCTATGAGGGAAATACTCCGTCAAGAGTTACGCGCGAAAGATTTTTGATTTAAGAACCATTCCATCAGAGAAACTATGGGCGCAATGAGCCTATCACCCGTTGCATCAGAGAAGCTAATGCATTATGCGAAAGAATTGATTTTATGTTAAATTGTACAAGAGATGCTTTTAAATCTATTATTCTTAGCCAAATTTAAATTTGATTAAAGATGTTTTCGAATTATGTTTTTATGCTGTTATGTTCTATTATTAACTTATTATTTATCTTGTAACACCTATGCGTGGTTTCACTGTTTCACTGTTAAGTTATTTATTTATTTATTGTATAATACATATGAATTTTTAATCTATTTATTTTATATATTATATACCCACCTACAAACATGTGAATATTATATTTGTATTTAATAAGTCTGTAAGAGATGAAAATTCTCTAATTGATGAAATAAATTAAAACTAAAACTATCCAAAAAATGCTGCGTTACGAAATAAGGAATGAGGATTGGTGGATGAGGAGATAGAAAAATATGACATTCAGTTTTGATGAATAAGTTTTGATGGAAGAAAGAAACTTGGTTGATTTGAAGGAGCAGCTTTATCGCATAATTGGAATGCACGAAAACTCTGTTCAGGATGGTTTTAAAGATACTGCTGCTAAATCAAGCAATTTACTTCCAAGGTTCCAAGATTCACTGCGCTTCAACGAAATCTCCTTAATTTTTAAAGCAAGATGCAAACTCTTAGGACTTAACGGAGGACCCTACAATGGAAGTTTCAACCAATTTTGTTCCTTATGCAATCTTAAATCCAAAGAAACTGCTTTCATTTTATCAGTATATGTCCCATTTTTGCATCTCAACGGATATCGTATTGCGGACAAAGAACATTAACAATGCAAGAAACAATACAACTTTTGAACGAAACGAACTGGAAACTCCTCGCATCATTCTTGAAAGATATTTCCAAATATAGGATGTTGCTAATATATGAATTTGAATAGTAATACTTATTATTTTGTAATGAAAAGAACTTTTTATATAAATTTATATCAAATTGCTAACCGAGATGACGGCTAAGAAATGTATCAAAACAACGAATCAATAAGAGAATACTTACTACTTACTTCCTACTATAGACGAATGCCCGATAAAAGCAAACAAACTTCTCCCTTTGTGCAAGACAATCATGGAGAATTCGTGCTGCTCCATAATGGTTGGAAAAAACCTAACCAAACCTTTTGATGTTAAAAAAAAGCTTTAAACAAGGTTATGCGCTTGTTTTAACATCGTTTTTAAAAGCATAATTCCGAGCTCCCACGACAACACTAGAGGCACTATCTTTCAAAAGTTTGTCCAATTACTAGCATGTGCTGATGTCATTGGCATAAACAGAAGAACTCAGAGTGATGTCAACGGGACTTTTGTTAGTATTGCGGAAGAGGCAGCAAAAAAAAGACGGTTAATGAGGGCGAAACAAAGTACATACATGTTGTTGCCCAAGATAAAATAAAGTACCAGAAGGTTGTTGATGAATACAACAATCTTCTGGCCAGCCTTTTCTCGGAAGAAGACATAAAAGGACTCCGCAAGTCTCAGCAAAGTTTTATCGAAGGAACATTGTAATCCTTCATTTCGAAAAAACCCTGATGGAACCTGGACAGCCTCTCCAGCCGAATCTCTTGAGCTACTGATGAAGATGCACTTTCCGGGTCGCGGGAGTGATAACCCCGAATCGCTTGAAACCACAGAGCTTAACGTAGCTCATGTGGAGCAAGTCAATTCCGTTATAACCAGAGAAAATATTTTGTAGGCCATCAATACCTTTTCTCCATATAAATCCCCAGGCATGGATGGCATACTGCCAATTATGCTTTAAAAGTTGCATGATGTGGCAGCTCCATGGCTGGAACAAATTTTCAAAGGATGTCTCGTTCTCAAACATGTGCCCATGTCATGGAGACAGGTCAAAGTAGTTTTTATTTAGTGGGTAGGCGAGGTCACGAATCCGTGAAGGATTTAAGACCAATAAGCTTAACATCTTTTCTGCTTAAAACCTTGGAGCGCATTCTTGATTACCATATAAGAGAAATTCTAGTTGGACGCCCTCTCGAAAGCTCTCAGCATCCTTATCTTAAGGGCAAATCTACGAAGACTGCCCTCCATGAGGTAGTGCGTACTGTAGAACAAACAATCCATTATAAAGAAATATATTCTTGCCACCTTCCTAGACATAGAAGGTGCTTTTAACAACGTCCTTACCGAGTCCATAGAAGAATCGCTCGTTAAGTTCGGTGTAGAAAACTTCATTCGAGAACGGCTTATTTCCATGCTCAGTGGTAGAAAGATTCGAGCCACTCTAGGCAATACAATCGAAACAAAACACGTGAATAGGGAAACACCCCAGAGTAGTGTCCTTTCGCCTCTTCTATGGCTTCTGGTCATGGATACAATTCTCATTAAATTAGAAAGATGTGGAGTGAAGGCGGTAGCCTATGCGGATGATTTGATGCCATTGGTGTCAGGAAAGTACACCTCTGTGATTAGACAAGTCACGGAGTCAGCTTTGAAGAAAGTTAGCAGCTGGGCCACGAGTTGTGGACTAGGAGTTAACCAAAGTAAAACTGAACTGTTGCTCTTTACCACCAAATCTAAAGTTCCGCCCTGCACGCTACCTCGACTCAACGGTCAAATTCTATCATTGTCTTCCAGTGCAGATATTTGGGAGTTATACTCGACCCTAAATTAAACTGGAAACTAAATATTGAAGTACGTCTTAAGAAGGCCTGTGTTGCCTTCTACGCCTGCAGCAAAACTTTCGGCAAAAAGTGGGGACTTCAGTCGAAGATGATTTTATGGACGTACACAGCCGTAGTACGTCCAGTCTTAACATATGGTTCGATTGTGTGGTGGCCTGCTCTTAGCAAAACCTTTAATATTGGTAAGATAAAGAAGGTTCAGAGAACAGCTTGCGGGGGCACCACAGGGGCCATGCGTACTTGCCCAACGGACGCCTTAAACGTTATTTTGGATCTTCTACCAATCGACCTTTTTATTGAATACATAGTTTCCTGCCGCGCTATTAGGTTGAAGGAATCAAACAGCTGGTTGCCAAAACCTTATAGTCACAGCAACACAACGAAATTGATTCCCTCAGATATTATCTCGGTAGACAATGACTACTGCACTCCTACTTTGAGCCTTAGTAAGGGTTTTAAGGTTATTTTCCCATCCAGAGAAGATTGGGAGTATGACATCGTGTCGATAGGTTTCGACAGAACCATCTTTACTGACGGCTAAAAGATGGAGTGCGGAGTTGGTTCTGGGATCTTTTCTGAGTCCCTAAATGTAGCCAAATCCTTTAGGTTTTCTGACTTTGCTAGCGATTTTCAGGCTGAACTTCTGGCAATAAGGGAGGCATGTAAGATACTTAAACAAAGCCCAAACCAAAACCGAAATGCGGCTATATTTACAGACATTCAGGCAGCTGTCAAAGCCATTAACTCGGCCATATCCTCATCTAAATTGGTCCAGCAATGTCGCGATGAGCTTGCGAGCCTGAATATTAACCTCGGTTTCACCCTGATATGGGTTCCGGGCCATAGTGGTATTTTGGGAATTGAACGGGCTGAATAGTTAGCCAGGCAATGATCGGCCCTTCATAGCTCACTTGCGGAAATGGTTAACATTCCTCTTGGTGCTATGAAGTGTAAAATCTTTTCTATCTACCAAACTGAATCAAACCGAAGGTGCAGCAATTTACCCAACTGCATTATATCTAGGAAGATATGGCCCACCTATAACAAAACCCGTACAAACGATCTTCTATGCAGGCCAAGGCAAGACATAGCCAGGATTGCTGCGGTTTGTACTAGACAATGGCCTATAGGAGTTCATGCAGAGAAGTTGGGTATCTCTTACAACACCTTTTGCCGTAGCTGTAGTGACCAAAGAGAAAGTGAAACGATAATCCATTTCCTCTGCAAATTGTCCTGCTTTGGCAAACACTAGAATGAAATACTTTGGAAAAGCATTCTTTCACGAGCTTGATGAGCTATCTGAGACAAAGATTAGAGACCTAATCTTTTTTCTCAATGCAACAAAATGGCTCTAACATAATCGCTATTTGTACCTATACCTACATACATACATGTTGTCATAAAAATCTACACCACAGAAGTCTCGGTCAAAACGTCACCATCGACAGACGTGACTTTAAGGAAGTTAAGGACTTTGCCTGTCTGGGCTCCGCTATAAACGCAAAAAACAACACCAGCGCAGCGCTGAGATCAACGAAGAATTACTCTTGCTTACCGCTGTTTCTTTGAGTAGCAAAGCCATCTCTCGAGCGACCAAAGTGTCGCTATATAAGACCCTTATCATCCCCTGTCCTGCTATATAGTGCAAAAGCGGATGAAATCACCTTAGGTCGTTGCGAGAGAAAAGTTCTTCGTATGATCTACGGTTCCGTATGCATACATAGAAGATAAGTAGAGGATAAGATCGAACGAAGAGTTGTACGAGCTGTACAGTGACGAAGACTTAGCCAAATGGATAAAAGGTAGAGCGCATAGAAACCATTGCTCGGCCCCGGAGCGTCTTCAAAACCACGTCACAGGACACGGCGAAGTAATGGAAGTCAAACCCGTAACTCTGCCTCTAGTAACATAAATTGGATTTATCTTAAAAAAAAACCTTTCCACCCAAAGACCTACATATGTCCAGAAACAAAAAAAGATGTACCATTTCGTCATAAAGTTAACCAACGCATGAGTATTTAAATTTTCTTAGAATTTCAATCATACTCGTATGGGCGATCCTAGTTTAATTTTAAATTCAAACCCAAAATAGAAAGTGAAAAATGAAATCATCCTTTTCCAACGCGGCGGCTCTTCAACATAATGACTTTAGTACATCCCCCTTACATCCTTCATAGTATTTTGTTTTTGTATATAGACCTGAAGCATGTCCTTAGGAATGTCCTGTCTGAACGAAAAATTGATAAATGAATTTCCAATGATTAATAGCGGTTTCATATTGAGTTGAGTTTATTTTGCTATCTGATTTTTTATTGGTTATTTCAACAACTGACAATTATTATAACTATTGGTAGCTCTGTATATAAAACACAGTACCCTTAAAGTGGAGGGAGTATTTGGGTGATTTTTAGATTGTGTTGAAGGGCAGTTTTGTTTTATTGTTTTTACTTGTCTAGTTGATTAGGTGTCTGAGGGTTTGGTGTTGACGTTTGGTGTCATTAATAATAATTCAAACACCCAGAAAAGTCCTGGATTTATTTAGAAAAGCACAAAAGGAGATTTATCTCCTCGTTCAATACAACATTTTTGTATTCTTTTGCTATCGAATTTAAGTCTTATGACAAGAAAAAGGTAGGACCTAGTAATTAACAATTTAATATACTCGTTTCCATAGAAAGTATTGCCAAATACCTGAATGTGTCGATTTCTCGTCATTCGCAGGAATTATGACTGTATTACGGCACATTATAGCGTATTTTGCACATAAGGTCCAGCTTACACAACAACTGAAGCCAGCTGACCAATTACAACTTCGCAGATACGTCGAACAACAGGTGCCACATGCACATGCCACACAACTAAAGCGAATATAGCTTTATTGCCAAGAGACATTTTTCGGTAGCGTTATTTCTCGTCCTTGCGATATTTACTGGCCACCAATTTCAGGCGATTTAACAGCACTGGACTTTTTTCTGTGTCTGTGTTTATGCAGATAAACCTTGAACCAACATTCGCGAAGTTCTGGTTGAGATACCGCCGAATATGTGTCAAAAAGTGGTCGACAATTACTTCAAAATAATCGATGCTTGTTACCATTCGCTTGGTGGTCATTTAAATGATGTAATGTTTCACACATAATTTTAAAGTTCAAGCCTTGCAATAGAAAAGAATCGTTCGATAAGTCTTCTTCCGAGTATCAGCAAAGTTTTCGGAATGATCATCAATAGGGTTCTGACTAAGTAGGCTGCGGACAACAAATTAATTCCGGATAACAAGTTCGGGTTCAAGGCGGGTCATGACACAATTCATGCTGCGTCTAAGCTCGTGTCTGATATCCAATGGAATAAATTAAAACAACAATGCACAGGTGCTGTTCTGGTTGATTTGTAAAAGGCATTTGACACCTTATGTTTAGAGGGTCTTTACCTAAAACTGAGCTGGCTTGGCTTAAGCAAGCCATTGTTGTATATACTTTATGATGTGCTTAATGGTAGAAAGTTTGTTGTCAAAAGTGGCAAAGTAACTTCTACCACAACATTCTCAATTAAAAATGGTGTTTAACAGCGAGCGGTGAATTCTCAGATTCTCTTCAGCATTTACACCAGCGATCTGATAGGTAGTCTTACAAAGGCAATTGCGTATGCCGACGATCTAATTGCGTACAGAACAGCCTGAAAGGTTGAGTTATTAGAATTCTGTTGCAGCGTGATTTCGACAAGATTCAGCGATATTGCGACGACTGGAAACTGAAAATAAATGTCGAGAAGTCGGAGATAATTCTGTTATGGACTCCGTTGGCTAGGGCCACGAGGGATACGTGCAAGAATTGGCGCAAGATGTAGTGAAGTACCTCGGTATCTGGTTAAATCAATATCTATATTTCGACAGATATAAAAATGATGCTCTGACAGTAGTCACCTTGACTCCAGAGTGAAGGTAATTTGCTACATGGCTCTAATATGATAATCGGTTATGGTTGTCCTGTGTGGTTTAACGTTGCCACTTCCCAGATGAAGCAGCTTCGGGGGTTTGAGCGGCAGTGTTTACGACGCTGTACCGGCTTATATCCAACAGCCGAATCTTCCTACGTGCATTATTATTCCAACGAGGTCCTATACAACGGGGCTCGAATCAACAGAATTGACAATTTCGTGATAAAACTCGTTCGAGTTCACATTTCAAGAGCTATGTCTTCGACCAACAATTTAATTTTCGGGGCGTTCTATCCGAACGACGAGTATTTTGAAAGTGCACGCTTGAGCGGGTTCATTCCACCAGAGGCATTCCTCTTTTTAGACAGATGCGGTCTGATACAGGATAGATTGACAGTTCCGCTAATCTACCACGTCAGACGAAGAACCGTGGATAGGCGACTCCTGTACAATCAGGACGTAATGGCACAAGGCGGAGCAGAGCTCCTTCGGTTCAGTACGGTTTTGTCCGAACGGGACCGCACTGATAGGGTGAAACAGGAGAACCAGTTTTGGTTGCTTTAATCGGCACTTGATAGTAAGTAGTCGGGATGGGGGTTTAAGCCTTGGCCGGCTTGCATACTTGTTTTATAGTTTTAGGGTTTAATTTTAAGTAGAATAGGCATGGTGGCACATAAAAATTAATTACAAAAAAAATATAAAAAATTAAAAAAAAATGTATAATAATTGAAAAAAAAACATGGAATAAGAAAAGAGACACCAAAATATGAAAAACAAAAAAAGTTATAAAGTTGGATTTGATGCTGTGGTTGTTCTAGTTTAAAGTTGTTCTAAGGTGGAATAGGTAGTTTAAGTTAGTTTTAAGTTTTATTTAAGGACATAATTTTAAGTAGTTTTTAATTAAAAATAAAAAAGGATATTGATATTAGTTTTATTTTCAAATTTTTTAATAAATACAACAATAAATGAAATGAATTACAGTAAAAAAGATCTTAAGGCCGAAAGGCATTAGTATTAAGTGTTATATTTTAACTTAAAGTGTTCTTATGGGACCAGTAAGTTAGTTGTAAGTTATGGATAACTAGGCTAGTTTTATGAATTTTTGTCTAGCTTTAAGATTGGTTTAAGATTGAATTAATAAAAATGAATTAAAAAAAAGTGCGTTTGAATGTCATGCAAGGGGTCTTGGGTTCAATCCCTGCCTGTGCCACCTAACTTTTTTCATGGGTACTGCCTATTGCTAGGAATTGACAAATCCTCCAAGAGTAATTCTTGTCATGAAAAGTGCTTTCTCAAATAAGCCGTTAACATTACTCGCACACAGGAATGGTTGAGAGTTGTAAGTCACTAGGCCCTGGTTCTTGATGGACTGTTGCGCCACCTAATTAATTAAAATTAATTAAACTGCAAGCTCCAATTACAAACTTAAAGTCGAATAGTTGAAAGTATAAAAAGTTGAATACTTGAAAAGTCAAAAGTTTGAAAAGTTTTAAACTTTCAACTATTCGACTTTTCAAACTTCCGATTTTCAATCTTCTAAAACTTTCAACTATACAACTTTGGACTTTTCAAACTTTCGAACATTTAACTTTTCAAACTTACAGCTTCAGACTATTTGACCTTTTAAACTATTCGGATAGTTGAAAGTTTAAAAAGTTGAATGGTTTAGACTGTCTTTGCAACCTCTCAACTTTTCAAAGTCTTACCTGCTTTTATATTTTTTTATTTTAAGTATTATACAGTTCAAATTCAAAAATAATATTTGATAATACCGATTTTAAAATGTACAACACCATTCACATTGATAATGATTTTTTTCAGTAGTGAGCACCACCTCAGACCGCTTTGAGGTGTAGCAATTATTTTTTTAAGTTCGCTGTAGCCACAACGTAGTATTAAAAGCTGAAGCAAGAAAACTGCACGAGCTAATGAAAGTAAATACTATAAGAGAAAGCAAATCGCTTTGCTAGGCAGTTTGCTGGCTTTTGTAGCAATAGGTCCACGGGTAATCTCATGGTTCATCTCACCGAACAGTGGAACAAATCATTACGTAATTTTGGAGAAAGTAAGATTATTGCACTAGATATTTTAAAAGCATTTTATAGGGTTTGGCATCAGGCTTTCTTATCGAAAATGCGTGTTTTCGGTTTTCATGAATCCCTCCTTCATTGGATTAGTAATTATCTTTCGAATCGTTCAATACAAGTTGTATTGGATGGATTCAAGTCTGAAAACCACAAAATAAATGCTGGTTTTCCCCTTAGGGCTCTGTTCTATCTCCAACACTCTTTCTCATTTTTATTAATGATCTGCTGTCTGCAACTTCTTATCCAATATATTGTTTCGCTGAAGATTGGCTTTTCATATTTTTTTTCACATTCACATTCCTCTTCTTCGGATGTTGAACTGCAACGAAAACAATAAATTGATAAGCTTATTAAATTCCGACTTAAACAGCATTGTAAAATGTGGAATAAAATATACCCCCTTGCCATTATCCACAGATGGCACTTGCATCGAGGAAACTGAACATCTCGATATTCTTGGTATGTGTTTCACCAACCCCCTTTTGTGGAACGATCACATACGCGATGTCGCCAAAATTGCCGCAAGATGTTTGGGTTTTCTAAGGCGATGCAAGAAGTTTTTCTCCCCCTCTGATCTGGCTGTTATTTACAAGACTTATATAAGTCCGAAGCTTGAGTATAACTCCCATATCTGGGATCGATCAAATCTGCGTAAAGCATAGCTATTTGTCCGTTGTAAGAATTATCACTTTCGTAAATTTGTCGCACTTGTTTTTTTTTTAATTATACCTAGTATTGCTAGCTTAAGAGTGAAGTTAGCACTACCACCCATCAAAAAAGTTTGTAAAGTCGAATTGTTGAAAGTTCGAAAAGTCGAAAAGTCAAATACAGGGTCCAGCTAAAAAACCTTCCATATTTTTAGACGTTTATATTTAAAGCTACTTATAGTAAAATGGTATTCCGGGTATAGATAGAGAGAGGTCTACGTGCCGTTTTTAGTTATCATAATGGCGTGGCTCGGTGAGCATCGCGCTTTTGTCGTAGAGAAATATATCCGTAATGGTGGTTCTGCGATTACTACTCAGCGAGTATTTCGCATTCGATTTCAACTTGGACGACATGATAATGTTCCGGATAGAAAAACAACTCTCGATTTATCACCTTATGATTTTCTTCTTTGAGGATATATAAAGGCCCAAGTCTACACTCATCGCCCAACATCTTTGGAAGCACTTAAGAAGGCAATCACTCAGTAAGTGGCAGCCATTACACCACAAATGAAGCGACGAACAATGGAAAACTTACGGGAAAGGCTTCGTAAATGTATTAAAAATAGAGGACAATATTTAACGGATATAATGTTTAAAACTAAGTAATTATTTTATTTAATGGAAAATGGCATAGTATTTAATTTAAAAATTCAATAAAATTTGTCTGTTAAATTTATTTGTAATTTCCTTTTAAAATGTATGAGATCTTTTGACGGACCCTGTACTTAAAATTTAAAGACTTAAACTTAAAACAAAAAACCACAAACAACAACCTACAAAGTCGGATAGTTTAATAGTTGAAAATTTGAAAAGTCGAATAGCTGAATGTTTGAAAAGTCAAAAAATTTACAAAAGTGGTAATTCTTACTTGGCGGACATCTTTTGAGATGCATTTTGACATGTCAAATTAGGTATTCAAAAGAGTCAAAAAGTTATGCTTTACGCAGATTTGATCGATCCCAATTTGACATCTTGACATCTTTATACAATTAAATCTATTCTATTTACTCTCATTAGCTCGTGCATTCTTTTTTTCTTCACCTTTTAACATCACATTGTGGCTACAGCGAACTTAAAAAATAAATACACCTCAAAGCGACCTGAGGTGGTGTTCACAATTAAATTAAATGCACGACTGGGTCGCACGAACTAGCTCCTGTATGCAAAAAGTCTGTTTAAAAAAGTACTTATATAAGATTTTAAAATATACCTGTAAAATAAGTTTGTCTTCAAAGATATAAATGTCATTTGATTTGTCAAAAAAAACCTCAATTATCCTAGGAAATTTCATCCCGCAAGTGAAATATACTTGTAAGCGTACTTAACAAAACAATTTTTTATGTATTCAACTATTTCGTTCAATTGGATAGCCTTATTTCAATTTCATATTAGAAGAACCAGGATGGAAAGTAAATTATCTGAAGATAAGAAAGAGGCAGAACATGAATGTTTAAATTCTAAAGTGATCGCTTATTAGTTGTGTAGATGACTAAAACGAACATAGAATAGTTTACTTGGCGTGCTCAGTTTATGGATAAAGATAGATAATGACATGTTTATGATAATAGTGAAGGAATTTTATTGGTAGGTAGAAGGTACCTACAACAATCCAATCACATTCCTTCTTTCCTACGAGTTTTCAGAGCAAAAATTGAGTTATTGCAGTTCAGTTTTTTTTTTGTTAAAGTACAAGAAATTGCTATTCATGTGTTGGTTACAGTCAGGCTCTTGTGCGTTTTGGATTTTAGTTATGAAGTGACACGAAAGCAGTAGTTGTAAAGGTTGTACGTTTCTTTAACTAGTACTAAGTATTTATTCTTTTATATAGGCGAAGGCAAGTAAAATATGTGTTAAACAACCTTATACTTAAAGAATAAAATTTTAAAATCATATATGTATACAAAAGTCCGTACGTCCGTACGTTCGCGACGTCTTTTCGTCGTCCATAGCTCAAGAACCAGAAGAGATATTGTCTTCAAATAAATTTTGTTACACAGATAATCAGAAAGATGCAGAAAGGGCTCTCCAAAATTTTACGACTGTAATATGATTTCATCTCCAAAACAATTGTGTGCAACAAAGAATAATGTATTTGACATCTGATAAAATTTTGAGAAAAATCGAATTGACAGTTTTTTTATAAGAAATAAAAATCTAAAAAAAACATTACTCAAAGTTGGTTAAATTGAATATCGATTCAAATATCTTTTCATAAACTTAAGATAAAGGCCTTAAACTTATTTTATCTTATAAGAAATATTGTTTTCAACGTTCTGAAAAATGTTGAGAAAAATCGAATTGACAGGTTTTGTAAAAAAAATTAAAAACCAAAAAAAAAATTTAACAAAAGTTGGTAAAAATTGATTTTCCACTCAAATATCTTTTCAAAAATTTGAAATACTAACTTCAAACTAATTTGATCTTATAAGAAATATTGTTTTCAACATTCGATAAAATTTTGAAAAAAAAAACAAATTGGCAGTTATTTTACAAAATATAAAACTCTAAAAAAAAACAATACTAAAACTTGGTAAAAATTTACTTTCGACTCAAATAGCTTTTCAAAAATTAAAAATATTGGCTTAAAACTTATTTTATTTCACAGAAAATATTCTTACTTTATAATCTTCATAAAATTGTACGCAAATTTGGTAAAAATTGATACGAATACACTTTTTAGCAAGACAAATCGACAGACGGGATGGGAAGTTATCAGTGTGGGTCGCATCCCTCTTTTTGAATTTGAAATAGATAATACTTAAAATAAATAATATAGAAGCAGGTTAAACTTAATAAAGTCAAAATTAAATATCAATTGGGATTCCGGATCGCAGATAGCTTCAAGATTGTCAAATAAAAACTACATTAAAGTTCCAGATGATGTAAAAAGTTGTAGAACATGTAAATAGTCTATTTCGTCCTCTTTCGAAAGTAAAAAGCTCCATGGTGCAGACGTTACTCAAGTGTTTACGGTAAATAGTTAATAAAGATGAATATTTTATTTTATTATATAAATAAAACATCTAAAAACAAAGTAAATAAACGAATCTAACAGTTAAATCATCTACAAGCATTTCAATTTGAATAA
Organism: Eupeodes corollae; assembly: GCF_945859685.1. NCBI lineage: Eukaryota > Metazoa > Arthropoda > Insecta > Diptera > Syrphidae > Eupeodes > Eupeodes corollae. Next base: position 155,350,052 of record NC_079147.1, read on the forward strand.
CAATTACAGAGTTGTTTTTTTATCGTATAAGCTTTTTGTACGGCTGATAGCTACCTTCGTCCTTTTTTTGAAATCCAGTAGGTCTTTCTATAACATTCTATATGTACATACCCTTTATATGAAAAGATATTTTCTAAAATCTGTACTACTTCCTGTGCATGTGTGCTTGGGAAAAAAGGCAAAAACCATGCAGGCCCAACACGTTTATTCTCACTCTTTATTCGTTCTTCACATAGTAGTTACAATAAAACAATTTGCCATTGTAAACGAACAAACTGTGGACCTGCAAAAGTCCCATATGAAATATGTTCGAGAATTTGGATGAGATCCCAAAATTCACGGCCCAACACAAGGAATCAACAGCAGCTCATACTATCCTAGAATACTTACTCGGTGAGTCGGAGACAGAGACACAAAAAGGTCTATAGCAAGTAAACAAATAAGCAATTTATGCCCCTGAAAAAAAGGACTACGATACTGCATTGCCGGGCTAAGGCTTGGGTTCGGGTTCGGGCTCGAGCTCGTATTGGTCCGGTAGCTTCTGCTGCTGCTACTGCTACTGCCTCTGCCTGTAGACGTATATTTTTGTCTTTGAAAAATTTTTAATCAAACAAAACGGAAAGAAATCGTCCTCTAAAGTTCGTTCTGTTACAACGGACCTGCCATAAAGTGCACGCCGCGCGCTCTGTCGGATCGGATCGACTACAAAAATATTGAGGTGATGGTGATGTGCACCACCAAAGAACGACCATCTCTATTTCAAAATGTGTAACCCTTTTGGTATAGGAAAAGGAATTCAGCTCCAATGCTTTCAAGGATATTTGGGAGTGCTTTTTTTTGGAGAATTGAAATTTTCGGCATGGTTTTTCTTCATTCTTTTTTATCTTTCGTTTTCGGTTCGTTGATTTCCTTTATGTAGGTATATATGGTGCTACAATATACCCCCACAATCCACATAAGGCTGGCTGGTATGCATAAGTTATTCAAGCAGGGAAAAGCAGCAATGCCTGCGTTTTTTGTTTTTGTGTCCCAATCCCAATCTCAACCCAAGCTCAATAATCCAAATAAGAAAGCGAGTATGTTTAGCAGGGCACAAAAGGAGTAGCAGTTGAAATGTAACGAAAATAATACATAATCGCATCACATTTTTGTCCCAGTGCGTGTGGTGGATGGCGTACGTAAATAGAGTTCCTATTCCTACCCCATAGCAATTTATGTGTTCGGATTCGGAGGGAAAAATAAAAGACCATTAAAGGAATATTATAATAATGACTGACAATCGAAGGGTTCATTGTGGTCTGTGGACGATAAAACAGTGCGGAAACACTTTATGACTTACCCATAGTTGAGTGCATTGAAATTCAATAAAATTATTTGTTTGTTTGAATTTTTGAATGTTGCATTTCGAGCTATTACATACAAAGATGTAAACATCAATATTTTTAACTAATATCAAAAAAAAAAATCAAATGGGGTGGCGCAACAGTCCGTTGTGAACCAGGGCCTAGTGACTTACAACTCTCATCCATTCCTGTGTGCGAGTACTGTTGTCAGGAATGGAAGGGACCTACAATTTAAGGCCGAATCCGAACGGCTAGTTTGAGAAAGCACTTTTTCATGACAAGAATTACTCTTGAAGGATTTGTCAATTCCTCGCAAGAGGCAGTACCCGCGAAAATTATTTTTTTTAAATTAAGGTGGCGAAGGCAGGGATTGAACCCTAGAACCCTTGCATGACAGTCCAACGCACTAATCATCATGCCTCGGGTACTACCCGTATATTTTTAGCAGTTTTCTAAAGTGCCTTTCACGTAAAATATGAATCTAATAGCTAAATCACAATTACGCTTTCGGTCGTGTCGACTTTTGGCACATTAAAAAGAAAAGCTTTAGATCGTCAATATCGTTCTCGAGCTCAACGTCCGAATAAATATATTTTCTACTTTGTCTTGCTTTGACAGCTAACAACTCTATTGCCATTGTAATTACGTTACGTTTTGCAAATTCTTAGGTAGCGATTTATGACACATAATATCGTAAAATATCTTAAACCCGGTAAGAAGCCTTATCAAAAGCCCGATCGAACCATAGCGTGGTTGTGGTTTTGCCATAAATAGTCAGGAATTTTGACTTTTAACCATTTGTGTTTGGTGATACCTGCGAGTGAATGGTGTGTAATTTTCAAACGTCAAACTATCATCTAGAGGCGTTAAAATAATTTATATTAACCTATATTTATCTTTATCATTGAAAGCAGAGGGTTTGAAAGTGATTGCCTATGCTGACGACGTTGCGATATCTGTATCTGGGAAGCACCCCCAAGTTCTCTCGGAACTCCTACAAAATGCCCTAAACAGGCTATCTAAATGGGCTTAGCAATGTGGATTGGACGTGAACCCACACAAAACAGGATTAATACTCTTTTCGAGAAGATATAAAATTTCTCAGATTAGCCCACCCAAGATTAGAGGAATACCATTAAGCTTTTCCGATCAAGCTAAATATTTGGGCCTCATTTTAGACAAAAAACTAAATTGGAAGGCAAATATTGATGAAAGAGTCAAAAAGGCTACTGTAGCGCTTTTTACTTGTTTACTTGTAAAAAGGCCATATGATCAAAATGGGGCTTCTCTCCAAAAATAACCCACTGGCTATACACTTCGGTAATCAGGCCGATACTCATTTATGGAGCCGTCGTATGGTGGACCGCACTGGACAAGATGGTAAATCTAAATAAGCTCATCAAAGTCCAGCGGTCAGCAGGTATGTGCATCACAGGAGCACTTCGCTCAACACCAACCGCAGCACTGGAAGTGCTTTTAAACCTAACACCACTTGACATCTTCTCTAAAAAGGTGGCTGCCAACTCATGTGTAAGGCTTAGAGCCACCTCTCAAGGGACCAGTAACAATACTGGACATACAACTATTCTAGACCATTTCAGATCTATCCCAGATCGCTTAGACCACCCCAAAAATGGTATTTGGTAAAAGATTCCATGTGTCCATCCCTTCAAGATCCTCCTGGGAAGAAGAGGGACCCCTGGAAGACGATGCGGTACACTTCTATACTGACGATTCAAAGACCGATTACGGAGTTGGAAGTGGTATCTTTTCAGAACAACTGAATCTCAGTCTATCCTATAGACTTCCCAATCAATGTAGTGTATTCCAGGCAGAAGTAATGGCGATTAAAGAAGCACTATCCTGCATCAAAGAAAACGTTATATCTTGTAAGGATATACGAATCTTCTCAGACAGCTAATATTTGGTATCACGTTTATTTATTTATTTAGCTTAATACAAGCTATCATAACTTAACTTAACTTAAAACTAGCTTAACATTTTTTTTTTTTTTTTTTTTTTTTTTTTTTTTTTTTTTTTTTTTTGCAATTCTTGTTATCAGTTTTCAACATTAATTCATGTGGGCCCTAAGGCCCACATCAAAGCTCTTTAATGTACAAGAACTAACAATTTTGATTTTACTTAACTTAAAATTACAGGGGACAGGGGATTCGGACTCAAAAAGGGAAAAAGTAAAGGGTATCTTTCAGATGGGATTTGGAAATGTTGAAATCGAAAACTACCATAGCAGCGTTGCAGTGACGAAGAATTCTGGACATTGGTTCAAAGTGCCCGTAATTAGTGCGGTGATGAGGGATATAGAAAAGGGAAACAGATCGCAGATTTCGAGGGTTAGTGTTAAGATGAATATCACTCAGGAGTGCCGGGGAATCTATATTGCCCATTAACAATTGGTGAGCAAACAATATATCAGCGTTTTTGCGTCTAATATATAACGGCTGCAAGCCTATCAGTTTTAGTCGATCAGCATAAGGAGGCAAGTTGGATGTATCATCCCAGGGGAGGCCACGTAAGGCAAATCGAACGAAACGTCTTTGAACATTTTCAATTCTGAGTGAATGGTTTTCATAAAAGGGAGACCATACTTGGCATGCATATTCAAGATGAGGACGGACTAGGGAAATGTAAAGCGATTTAGTAACATAGGGGTTGGAAAATTCTTTTGACCATCTCTTAATAAAACCGAGAGATCTATTAGCTTTATTAATAATTTGGTCAAAATGGGAATGGAAATTCAGGTGTTTGTCACACATAATACCAAGATCTCTAATAGAATCGACTACGTTGACGGCGTCATTAAGGAAGTAGTATACTCTATGAGATGGAATTTGTTTGCGCGAAAAGGTCATTTGTTTACATTTACCTACATTTAACTCTAGGAAATTATGCATGCACCAAACAAAAAAGATATTAAGATCATTTTGTAAAAGTAAGGAATCAGATGGAGTAGAGATAATCTTAAAAATTTTCTTATCATCCGCAAACATTAGGATATCTGAGTTTTTTAATTTAAGACAGACATCGTTAACAGATAAGACGAAGAGAAGGGGGCCAAGGTGACTACCTTGTGGGACTCCAGAAGTTGCATGTATAGGACTGGAGACTGAGTTACGGAAAAGGACTCTATAAGTTCTATTCGCAAGATAGGAGCTTATCCAGTTTATAAATATAGATGGAAAGCCTAGAGCTCTTAGTTTGAGATAAATTATGTTATGGGATATTTTATCAAAGGCTTTGCTGTAATCAGTGTATACGACATCAACTTCTTTGCCATTCTCAAGGGCTGACAAAACTTTGGATATAAATTCAATTAAGTTAGTCGTAGTGGATCTACCTTTAAGAAAACCATGTTGAGCGGGGGAGAATAAAGGCTTGCAATGGAAATAAACGGAATCATAAACTAAGCTTTCAAAAAGTTTTGGAATACATGAAAGTTTAGCAATAGGTCTATAATTGTTAATTTCAGTTTTATTGCCTTGTTTATGAATGGGAAATATAAATGAATCTTTCCATATATGAGGAAACACACCTTGGGAAAGAGAGAGTTCAAAGAGTGCAGTAAGAGGCTTTGACAGAGAATGCATACATTTTTTTAGAACAACTGATGGGACGCCATCAGGACCAGGGCTAAAGTTTTCTTTGAGGCTTACGATTTTGGCAAGTACCATTTCTTCAGTTATTGTAAACGATGAAAGGGAGGTTTGAGTGCAACCATCTAAATAACTAAAGTAGTGTGGATCAGGATCATGCAGATGTTCAGTATACGATTTGCTAAAGTAATTAGCAAATAGATTTGATATGGTTGTTGGATCAGAGGAGATTATGTTGGAGAAACTCATTGAAGGTGGAAACCCATCAGATTTTCGTTTGACATTTATAAACTTGAAAAATTTCCTTGCATCAGAAAGAAGGTTATTTTCCATTTGGTTAAGATATTGGTTATAAAGGGATTCCCTTAATTCAGAGAAAGAATTATAGGCGAGAAGATAGTTGTTGTGATCAGTATCAGATTTGGACTGTAAAAAGATCTTCCAAAGCTTGTTACGGGTATTTCTTAGGCTACGGAGCTCTCTGTTGTACCAAGGGGGAGCAGAGGTGAAATCTTTTCTACGAGAGAACGGTACTGATTCTTCAATACAGTACGAAAGAATCAAATAAAACCAATTTGTAAGGGACTCAACTGTTAATTGGAGGGATCTTAATTCAAAATCGGCTGAGCTAAGAAGATTGTTAAGTTTGGAGAAATCAGCCCTACGAAAATCATAACAGTAATTTTCCATTTCAAAAAAGTTGTCTTCAAATTCAATGGGGAAGGAGAGATTAAGGGGTGGATGATAGCGATCCAAGGTTGAGAGAAGATGAGGGCTCGGGGAGACAACACAGTTATCGCAATCAGATGAGAATATGAGATCGAGGTGTCTCCCCATAAAGTTTCCTACTCCATTTAGTTGAAAAAGACCACAATCAGACAGACGATCAATGAACAGCGATTCAGATTCAGAAGAGATGTTAGTTGGAAAGAAGGATGTCTGATCATCTGAGGTGGACCAATTGAGATGGGGAAGATTAAAGTCACCTAGAACGATGATTAAATCATTAGGTTGCACTAGTTCAAGCAGATAATCAATGGCATTAACAGCGGCTTGGTATGCTTTAATTTGTTGGGCTGGCCGAATGTAACAACAAAGGACAAAAAGACAAAACTTAGGGAGGGTAACCTTAGCTGATACACCTTCAAATTCGATTGAAGTGGGAATACAGAGTAATGAACTTTCAAAATTATTAGCGATAGCTAAAAGCACACCACGACCGTGTGTATTACTCGCACATTCCACGACATCCATTCGATAGATGGAAAAGTCGTTAGTGAAGAGTTCAGTACTAAGGATATCAGGTGTGAGGTTGGTTTCGGTAAGGGCAAAGATGTCATAAGGAAGGTTTTGGGAGTTGTTAAAGACGGCAGAAGTTTTAGACCTTAACCCTCTTACATTTTGATAGTAAAGGCTAAGACATTTAGGTTTAGTGGTCTTTAGGTTAGGAGCGATAGTATTTCTTCATATCTGCACGGGATTTTTGGATATGAGATAGTCGTTTTGAAGAGATAAAAGACGCAAAAGAGGTAAGGTCTTCTCTCACTTTTTGAGGAGAAATTTCAAGGCCATCATGAAATTTCAAGAAAATTTCCATAAGTGCATCACGTTTGGTAGGGAGGCCTTCTTGGGAGATTAAAACCTTAATGTTTGTATTTGTTTTACCTTCAAAGCAAACAGAATCTGGTTTGTCGTGCAGGAAAGCTAGGTAAAGACGAACATTATTGTAGATTTTGTGGTCTCTAAGACGGGACATAACATACCGATCATTAATATTGGCCTCAGATAAATGTTTAGTTAATTTAACATTTGGAGGGATCATTGGGTTAAGGAATCCTTGAGGTTCTTGGGAAACTGATGAAGAAGAAGTAGGGTTAATGGTGTGAGAATGAATGAAATTTGTATAAGCGGGTATTTTAGCAGGAGCATCAACCATCGGAGAGCAAAAACCAAGACCCGGATGAGAGGTTTTAAAAGAAACTCGTTTGGGTGGAGGCTTTACAGATGTGGGAGAAGTTTTTCGTTTAAGGGACGAAAGTTGGTTGGAGAGAGAAAAGTTTGGAAAGATTTGTGTTTTAAGGGTCCAGTGAGTTTCAATATTTTTTTTGGGATAAGGTTTGATATTAGGTTGGTGATTAGGTTGGGGATTAGGTTTAGGACTAGGTTTAAGATTAGGTTTGGGATTAGGTTTGGGATTAGGTTTGGGATTAGGTTTGGGATTAGGTTTGGGAATAGGTTTGGAATTAGGTTTGGATTTGTTAGACTTAATTAGATTATTATTGCTACTTATACTGGAAAGCCGCATTTGTCCAATTTGTAAGTATCCTTTTTGGTGATGAAACATCCAGTTATATTTGGAGGGAATCAGGAACTTGAATCTTCTTCCAGACAATTGAAGACATTCGCAGATATTGACACAGTATTCTCTTTTGAAATAGGAGCGAACCCATGTAGCATCAGCATATCCGGGACAATTATTAAGCACGAACCATGTATTATTTGCAGATTCAAGCCTGCTTAGTCTCAAATTCCAGTCCGATAACTTCCAGGAATGGCCACATTTGTTAATTATTTCGTCCTCTGCAATAGTATTCGCTGAGGTGGTTTGTTGCAGAGAATCAGCAGCCGGGTTTGCCGCAAGAATTTCATCACGAATGGATACGTTCGTGATATCACATGACGGTATGCCGGGTTGTTTAATGATGTCGTAGAGAAGCGATTCAATTTTTTGAGTTTTAACATTAAGGCTTTCAAGCTCGCGGTACACACTCGTATATTTCTGTTCTTGATTGCTTATATCGTAAGCAATAGATATGAGTGCCGTTGAAACCCGAGTAAGCATACAATTAATGTTTTCAAATTCGTTAACGAGTCTGAGGTTTGTCACTTCACTCATTTGATTGGAGGAGGGGGAGAGCCGTGATGACGAACTTTGCAAACAGCAATCAATATCAGATTTTAGTAGGTTTAACTGGTCAGACAAGTTTTTTTTTAGATCGTTTGCCGACCAAGTTAGCACCTTTAACTTATCGTCAATGTCTACACGAAGAGAATTCAACCCACCTATGACGTCACAATATTGTTTTTCCAAAGAACGTATCATGGAAAGGCACTCCGTAGACGATTGTTGACATTGGATGTTTGAGTCCTCAACACTGTTACAAACATGATCAAATTTCTTGGAGAGATTAGAAATTTGATCTTGGCAAACCGAATGTTCGTTAGATAGGGATTCTTTTAAACATTGAATTGCAATCATAATATCCGACACAGATATTTTATTGCATTCATCGCAATAAAACGCAAAATTGCGTAGATAGTCTTTTAGGTAAACACTCGCCTTTCTGGCCAAGCCAGCACAAGAGGGGTGTAAGTATTTCCCACAAAGGCCACTGCACTTTAATAGTTCCGCGTTTGAGTCAACGATGACACACATTTTATTGGCGCACGACATAATTAATCAAAAAATAAATAATATGTTTTTTTGTTAAAGTTATTGTTTAGTTGCTTTTAATTTTTTCTATGCTTGTTAGTACACAAGAAGAAAAAAATGCTGGTGTAATGGGAAACGGCGATGGGCAGTAAAGTAGGTCGGGTAAGAATTATCACACGCGCTGCGAGTATATTGATATAAATATTTTTTTTTTTTTTGATTTGTAATTGATTAATTGGGGTCGGTAAAAAGGTGGCAAAGGGCAACTGAGGAGCGAAAAGAAAATGCGACTGCACTTGACGAAGGTTAGGTAGCTCTTAAATCTCTCGCGACTGTCTCCACAAACTCTCAAACAGTCCACAATTGTCGATCATCTCTCAATGAGATGACGGAACAGTTTAACATTCACCTCATTTGGGTGCCGGGCCACAGAGACATTCCGGGAAATTGCAAAGCCGATGAGCTCGCCAAAAACGGAACACCTTCTGCCTAATGTTAGACAAAAACATAACATAGGAACTAGGAACACCACTTGCTACATGCAAATATCTTCTCAAGCAATATGCTCTAGAAACAACAAATGCTAGATGGTCACAGAGTACCACCTGCCTATTAACCAAGCAAATATGACCAAGCATTGACTTAAAACGGTCAAAAGGCTTGATATCACTGAGCAGACAAAGTATAAGTTCTACAATTGGAGTAATAACGGAACACTGCTTCATAGGAAGACATGCTCTGCGGCTAGGGCACTACACAAATGACTTCTGTAGAAGCTGCATGGACGAGGAGGAAGAGAAAACGGTCCAACACCTTCTATGTACATGTCCAGCACTCTCCATTAGAAGGAATTACTTTCTCGGTAATCCCTTCTTCGATAACACCAGTGAACTGGCAACGATTGACACAAAACGTCTCTCTAACTTTATTAAAAGTACAAAATGGTTTGTTTAAATTCATTACTCTCCCATGAGTAACCTCATTAGTGGTATTTCAATGGACCCTTGAGGTCTACGTGCGTCAATGACATCTGGACAGCCACTCCAACCTAACCTAACCTAACTTTGTCTTGCTTTGACAGCTAACTACTGTATAGCCATTGTAATTACGTTACGTTTTGCAAATTCATGGGTCGCGATTAATATCGTAAAATATCTTAAACCGGGTAAGGAGCCTTATCAAAAGCCCGATCGACCCATAGCGTAGATGTGGTTTTGCCATTAATATAGTCAGGAATTTTGACTTTTAAACATTTGTGTTGAGTAAATGGTGTGTAATTTTCAAACGTCAAACTATCATCTAGAGGCGTTAAAATAATTTATATTAACCTACATATATTTATCTAAACTATCTTAAAGTCAAGAATAATTTGGTGGAAGTGTTTTTTTTAAATAAACTTAACAGAAATGGTTCAGAAACGGTCCGAATGCGACGCTGCCATCCTCGTTTTTAAAAGTCAAACAGCACGGAGTCAGCTTTCGCCCAGTTAACCCAGTTCTAAAAGTGAAAACGACTATTATTTCTTCATCGTTTACTATTTTCTTCTTTAATTTTGAAGGCTGTACTTGACTACAATCAACAATGCCCACTCCTCCTCTTTATTTGCACTAAGTTCTTCTGTTATGAAATCCTCTATATTGGAAAATTTGGCTCGATGAGTTCAATCAAAAATGAGCGAATCATACAAACATTCGAAATGAATATTTCATGGCTAGTTTTTGTATTTTGTTGCTGAGCCCGTTCCTTTCTGCTTCTTTAAATATTTATTATAAAAGTCTCTCAAATTTTTCAATTCTGTTTATACAAAATCATCTATAAAATATAAAAAAAGCTACTAGTCAAATATTTAAGGTTTTCTGCCTTGAACTTAAAATTATAATTTTACTAACCTTCCATAAGAAGTTATTGTAATCGGTCCAAATTTTCGAATTGAAAATTTCAAAAGAAATTAAAATTTTACTGAACAGCCAACTGCAGAATGTCAACGAAATTCCATTTCGTTTTACTGATGACGTTCCAATTTTGTACTGTACCGATAACATCATTATACAAAATTACTGATGAAATCAATAGTAAAAAGTACGTGCCAAACCCCTTTAGTATCGTTAATGTATTGACTGCTGTAGACGAAGGAAGGTCTGGAGATTTCATGGGAGGTCTAGAAATTTCAAGGGAGGTCTGGAAATATCAAGGAAGGTCTGGAGATTTCAAGGGAGGTCTGGAGATTTCAAGAGAGATCTAGAAATATCAAGGGAGGTCTGGTGATTTCAAGGGAGGTCTAAAGTTTGCAAGGGAGGTTTAAAAATATCGAGGGAGGTCTGGAGATTTCAAGGGAGGTCTTTAAATATCAAGGGAGATCTGGAGATTTCAAGGGAGGCCTGGGGATTTCAAGGGAGGTCTGGAGATTTCAAGGGAGGTTCAAAAATATCGAGGGAGGTCTGGAGATTTCAAGGGAGGTCTGGAAATATCAAGGGAGGTCTGAAAATATCAAGGGAGGTCTGGAGATTTCAAGGGAGGTCTATAAATATCAAGGGAGGTCTGAAAATATCAAGGGAGGTCTGAAAATATCAAGGAAGGTCTGGAGATTTCAAGGGAGGTCTAAAAATATCAAGGGAGGTCTGGAGATTTCAAGGGAGGTCTGGAAATATCAAGGGAGGTCTGGAGACTTTAGGGGGGGTTGGAGATTTCAAGGGAGGTCTGGAGATTTTAAGGGAGGTCTGAAGATTTCAAGGGAGGTCTGGAGTTTTCAAGGGAGGTCTGGAGATTTCAAGGGAGGTCTAAAAATATCAAGGGAGGTCTGGAGATTTCAATGGAGGTCTGGAGATCTCAAGGGAGGTCTAGAAATGTCAAGGGAGGTCCGGAAATTTCAAGGGAGGTCTAGAAATATCAAGGGAGGTCTGAAAATATCAAGGGAGGTCTGGAGATTTCAAGGGAGGTCTATAAATATCAAGGGAGGTCTGAAAATATCAAGGGAGGTCTGGAGATTTCAACGGAGGTCTGGAGATTTCAAGGGAGGTCTGGAGATTTCAAGGGAGGTCTGCAGATTTTAAGGGAGGTCTGGTTATATCAATGGAGGTCTGGAGATTTCAAGGAAGGGTTGGAGATTTCAAGAGAAGTCTGGAGAATTCAAGGAAGGTCTGGTAATATTAAGGGACGTCTGGAGATTTCAAGGGATGTCTGGAAATATTAAGGCAAATATAAACACTGCCAAACTTGCATAATTTACAATACTTTTGTTTACCAAATATGCATTTGTATAAATAACGGGCAGTTACCTCTTTCTAAAATTGCTGTATTTTTTTTTATCTCTCGTATGATCATGTTATTTTGTATTGTTGTCAACAATTTTGCATTGAATTCGATCTTTTTCGATGATCAACCACCGAGGTTACAACATCTGGTAATACTTACTTACTCAAGGTGGCGTTACAGTCCGGGGCGGACCTGGTCCTCAACCAACATGCGTCTCCAGCTCGGTCCCAAGCTAGCTGTGTCCAGTTTTGCACGCCAAGTTGGTTGAAGTCCTCTCCCACCTGGGTGCGCCACCTGAGTCACGGTCTTCCTCTACTGCGCCGTCCCTCCGGATTGGATTCGAAGACGTTCCGGGCGGGAGAGTTGATGTCCATCCGCTCTACATGACCTAGCCATCTAAGCCGTTGGACTTTAATTCTGCTAACTAGGTCAGTGTCGCTGTACAGCCCGTACAGTTCGTCGTTATATCTTCTCCTCCATTCTCCATCTATGCGTACGGGACCAAAAATCACCCGAAGAATTTTTCTCTCGAAGCTAATCCTAAGACTCTCTCATCTTTCTTTGACAGGGTCCAAGCCTCAGCACCATAAATGAGAACCGGGATGATGAGTGTCTTATAGATGGTAATTTTAGATGCTCGAGAGAGGACTTTACTTCTCAATTGCCTTCTAAGTCCAAAGAAGCAGCGATTTGCAAGAGTTATTTTTCGTTTGGTTTCAGCCAAAGTCCTCAACTACCTCAAAGTTATAGCTGTCCGTGATGAAGTTTTGTCCAAGACGTCGTTGTTCAATGTCCTTTTTTGATGACAGCATATACTTGGTCTTGCCCTCATTGACCACTAAACCCATCTTCTTCGATTCCGTCGCAATGCTCAAAAACGCTCCACTGACATCACGCTTTGATCTTCCAATTATGTCAATATCATCTGCGTATCCGAGTAATTGGATATACCTTTGGAAGATTGTGCCTCTAGTGTTGACGGTTGAGTTTTGCACAATTCTTTCCAGAACGATGTTGAAGAAGTCGCATCGCCTTGTCTAAAACCTTTCTTGTTATCAAATGCATCGGTAACATCTTTTCCGACCTTGATAGAGCAGCGTGCATTCTCCATCGTCATTCTGCACAAACGGATAAGTTTGACAGGGATGCCAAAACTAGACATTGCTCTGTAGAGCTCTTCCCTTTAGATGCTATCATACGCGGCTTTAAAAGCGATAAAGAGATGGTGGGTATTGATTTGAAGTTCCTGGGTTTTTCCAAGATGTGCCGTAATGTGAATATTGGTCGATAGTGGACTTTCCTGGTCTGAAGCCACACTGATAAGGACCAACCAAGTCATCGCCTGCTGCTTTGAATAGTTCGGCAGCGATGCCGTCAGTTCCAGCAGCTTTGTTTGACTTACGTTTAGATATAGCTATCTTCACTTCGTCAAGGTCGGGTAGGCGAAATTGTTGATCTGCATCGCCGAGGTTGAGTGGTTCTATCTCCTACGCGTTGACTATTTACGTTGAGAGTTTACTTCAAGCTTAAGTCATGGCTCAACTGCATTCACGACAAGACTTAAGTCCTCACAATTCTGCTTAATACACACCAACCTACCTTTCACAAAAATAAAAAATACAATTTTCTAAAAACAAATCATTCATTAGGTATGAAAAAACAAATCTCAGGTAACGTTCGCAACGACTGATTTTTGTTTACATTTGAGTAATATATTTCAATTATTTATTTCAATATTTTTATACTTCCAGTCGCTCTTAGATTCCACACTTAATTTTCGTACAGGCAGCGCTACCTCGGTCCGCCTTCCGTAACAAAATTTTGTGTTTCATGATAGGACTATTCAGAATATATAAAAAGGAATCAGTGAAAAGATTCGTTTCACTTTTGAACAATCAGGAAATTTCAATGACAGAAATTTTAAATGATGGTTATAGACTACCTGTCAAAAATTCCAATGTTTGTTTTCAATGATAAAAACCAATGGCTCATGACCAAAGACAACACTGGGACGACACCAACCCACATGGGACTCTCCAGGTGATAATGCTTCCTTAAATGTTAAAGTTTGGTCCAGCGATGTAATTTGTCCGTACTTTTTGAAAACGACATAAGTGAGGCGGTCAACGTCAACAGTGAGCGCTACATAACAATGGTATCTTATTTCTTGTTACCCAAATTGAATCATATAGACCTAGGCGACATGTGGTTCAAGCAGGATGGGGATACGTGCCACACAGCAAATTGACATTTTCATCATCTACCCGCAATTTTTGAAAAACCCTATATATTTACGAACTGTCATTTTCATATTCTCAGAAGTATAAGCTAAGTTTCTCATACAAATTTCTCAAAATTTTTGTATTCAAATTAATAGGATATAATTTTTTTGATTTAATTTATCAAGAATGCTCTATCTCACTTCATAAAGGAAGAAGAGATATTCGAAGCTAATTTGCTAGGTAAAAACAAATAGTGGTTTATGTTCATCATAGACACACCATATTTCGTTCTCTTGTTTATCAATCCGCCCGAGAAACTTTTCAGAAATATAAACTGTCCAAAGAGTCTCTACCCGTCAGTGTCAAACACAAATGCATGTGGTGTCATCAATCAAATCAAACAGGTCTGAAATCGAAAAATTGAATTCTGTTTCTATCTGAAGTTTCAGTTCTTTTTATTTAATATTTAGGCGGTCAAATTATAATTTTTCTAAATTTTAACGTGTAATATAAAGATACAAATAAATGTCTGGATTTAATGTTCCCGGTTCAGCTCCAGCAGGAAGCGCATTCAGCTTCGGAACCACACCAAATACTCAACAACAGAATACCTCAGCCGTTGCAAACCAAACTCCTGCATTCGGAGCTATTTCTTTAGGACAAAGTGCTCCAGCGGCTGGAGCATTCAGTTTTGGAGCCCCAGCTGTTTCTTCTGCACCAGCTCAAGCTCAGGGAACCACATCGTTTTCATTCGGTGCGCCTGCCGCATCGACAGCTCTTGCTGCTCCGGCAGCAACATCAAGTTTTGGCTTTGGTGCTGCTCCAACCTCACAGCCAGCTCAAGCGGCAGCCGCACCAACATTTAGTTTTGGAAATCCCAGCACGAATGCTGCAACTTCAGTAAGTCTTGCCCAACCCTTAGCATCAACAAATGCTACTCAAGCCGGCGGCACATCGTTTTCGTTTGCTGCAAAACCAGCTACAACATCTGCCAGTCTTAATTTTGGAACAACTACAACTGCAGCCACCCCATTCACTGGATTTAACACAGCCGGAAAAGGTTTGGGCACCACCAACGTTGGTGTTTTTGGAACTAAACCCACATTCAATACCCTTAACACTTCTCTACCAGCCACATCAACAGCAACAGCTGCAGCACCATTTGTCGGCCTCGGTGGCTTAGATGTTGCTTCGTCTCAGCCTAAATCAGGGGAATCGAAACAGGACAACGTCAAAGTAAAGGAAACATTAGTTCCGGAGGAAATCGCCAAGACCGTTGAAGTCCTCAAAGCCCACATAAAAAACCAGAAAAGCCTCAGCTCCGACATCGGCCGTGCCTCCACCAGTAAGCTCTCGAACGTCTCCAGTGAGATTCTGTCCTTTCAATGGTCACTTCAAGAAATCTCCAATACCGTCGAGACAAACTACAGCCAAATTAAGCTCTTGCGCAAAGAAACCTCCCGTGTTATGCAAACTGCAGAAATGGCTCAACGTACCCAAGACACCCCAGCTGGCCTGCAGTTCGAGAACTCCGCGCCCTTTCAACTTTTCCAAAACCTCGTCCAGAAATACGAAACTGATTTGATTAATTTTCGCCACCAAATTGCTCTCACAGAAAAGCACATGCGTTCGTTGACCACTCCACAAGCTGTTTGTCCCGACGACATAAAACGAGGATTCAAACAAATAAACGAAAGTTTCGTCTCCCTCGCTGGCCGGCTCAACGAACTCCATCAAAAAGTCGAAGCACACAAGGAACAATTCCTCAATTTAAGAAAGTACCGCCTTCGTGACTCGTCGAATGTATTCGCAAAGCTTGATACCGTCGACGCCGATATGAATACCTCAAAAATCACATCTGGACCGACACCGTTTTCGAACATGGGTGGCATTAGTGCTCTGGGCAAGACCATGTCTAGCATGGGAGCATCAGCAGCTGGCCAAACTGGTAAAACTTAATACACCAACAACAACAACAAAACTATCAACTAGTTTTTTAAAATTTATTTTGAAACATAATAAAAAGATCCATTGTTTTTCAGTAATTGGTTTCGTTTTATTTATTATTCTATATTTTCTGGGCCAATAACATAATCTTCGAACAATCTTTAAATTTAAAAATAATTAAACAAAACCACATCTAAGCTATGCGATGAAGAAAATGGTTTATATAAAAGAGGAAAGTACAAACAACACGGTGACATTTTTGTAATAGCTTGTATCGAAGAAGACTGGCATTTTCGAATTCGTAATCCAGCTTTGTTCTTTATTTCTTTACAACTTGAATGACATCTTCGTCTTGCATTATATGACTGATGCCTACTCTTTGTGGTGAGTATTTTGTGGAAGTTCCCCAAACTAATGCATATTTAAATTGAGCAGCGAGCGTCCGATGAATCGAATGGCAGACGTGTTCAACACTAACACCCTGAAAATAAAATAAAAACGTAAGTAAATAAGTTAAGGCACATTAACTACATTAAGAAGCATTTAATATAATCTATGTTCAGACAGTTAAACTTGTCTTTCTATAAATACTTTCTTTGAAACATAGTTGTGATGGTTAATTCGGACAAATCCTGGAATATGTTCTTCCATTACAAAAATACTTAAAAGCTATTTTTAAATTAGACAAATAATTTTAACTTATTTAAAATGAACCACAAATAATTTATTCTGATGCTTAGGATATGGAAGGATCTCTTCTGCAAACAGATCTAACGTCGACGAAGAACATAACTGCCAAAAACCAAAAATTCCTTCTTTCCGACTTAGACGAAGTAAAATTGCCATATCTAAGCAGAAGTTTAGCAAAGCCGCTGGAGCAGATAACTTAAAAACCTAGATTTTCAAAGTAGCCAGAGATAATTTGGTTAGGAGTGTGCACACAATTGTCTGTAAAATATGGTCGGGAGAAAGCATACGCGATGAATAGACCTCAGTACTGTTTTCACTTCTGTAAAAAATACTACCGAACTTTTTGATAGCAAAATACGCTTTAGACAAGATAATGGTGCCCCCATGTGAATTCTTTAACATCGTTCTTGGAAGGTGAACGAAGAGCACCCATGACAACACAAGGGGCAGTAGCTTAAACAAAATCTGACCAATTACCCTCATATGCTGCTGACAGACATTGACATAATAAGAACTCAGCGCGATTTCAATGAGGCTTTTGTGAGTATTGAGACAGAAGCTACAAAAATTGTCTTAATTTTATCATCACCGACCTGCTACGCGCTGCAGAAGCACAGGCTTTGACTAACAGAAACCATACATAATGGTGATCGGTGACATGAATGCACGTACTGGAGACAAACAAATTAATGCATCGAACAATGTCATATCATCTTACAAAGTAAAAGAACACAGAAACTCGAAAGATGCTATTTGTAACGCTAATGGATACTCTTTTGCCGAGCTCTGTCAAGATAATGATTTGTTTGTCTTAAACGGTTGCTTTGAGGGTGATGTAGATGGGGACTTCAGCTACATCAGTGGACAAGGAAAATCGGTAATAGACTACTGCGCTATTTCTGGCAAATGACTAGATTACGTCCTGATCAAACAACCGTCAACCAGATTGACCACATTTCGATCGACGCACGACACTTCTCCAGTATCCAGGATGTCCGAACATTCCGAAAGGCCAACATTGACTCAGACCACTACCTCGTTGTAGCCAAGGTACGGCTACGGATATCCCGATCCAAGCCAAAACAAGGAAGTACTGTGAGAAGATTCGACGTTAGACGGCTACAATCGGAAGAGACTGCCATGTCCTTTTCCGATCGAGTCTCTAATAACCTCTTAAGGAGTCCTATGCTTCCTGCATTAAGCATTGAAAACCAGTGGCAACATTGCCTTGCAGCCATCAGAGATGCCGCCTCTGAAGTGCTATGTTTCACACGGCCACCACAGAGAAACCCCTGGTTTGACGACGAATGCCGGCAAGCGTACGCAGCGAAACAAGAGGCATACAAAACGACGCTGCACAAAAGGACTAGAGCTGCTCGCGAACTCTACGAGCAGAAGAGGAGAGAGGAACACCGGCTTCTTAGATGGAAAAAAAGAGAGCATGAGAAGCGCGCGATCGAGGAGATAGAGGGATGTCAAAACAGGAATGAGGTTTGTAAATTTTACCAAACGGTAAAAAAACCTCTCAAGGTTACCAGCCACGAACCGAAGCCTTTAAAGACGATCAGGGGAACATCGTAGTAGAACCGCAGTCGATGCTGAAAATATGGAAAGATCACTTCTCCAAATTGTATAACGGCAATGACGAACCGAATTCCGCTGTAAGGGAGATAGAACCACTCAACCTCGGCGACGCAGATCAACAATTCCGCCCACCCGACCTTGACGAAGTGAAGATAGCTATATCTAAACTTAAGTCAAACAAAGCTGCTGGAGCTGACGGCATCACCGCCGAACTATTCAAAGCAGCAGGCGATGACTTGGTAGGGAGCATGCACCAACTCATCTGCAAAATTTGGTCGGAAGAAAGCATGCCCGATGAGTGGAATCTCAGCATAGTGTGCCCGATACATAAGAAAGGAGACCATCTAAACTGCGCCAACTACAGAGGCATCAGTCTCCTTAACATTGCGTATAAGATCCTCTCTGCCGTATTATGTGAACGTCTGAAGCCATTCGTCAACAACCTGATTGGTCCTTATCAGTGTGGCTTCAGACCAGGAAAGTCCACTATCGACCAAATATTCACACAACGGCAGATCTTGGAAAAAACCCAGGAGCTTCAAATCGATACCCACCATCTTTTTATCGATTTCAAAGCTGCGTATGACAGCATCTATAGGGAAGAGCTCTACCGAGCAATGTCTAGTTTTGGCATCCCTGTCAAACTTATCCGTTTGTGCAGAATGACGATGGAGAATGCACGCTGCTCTATCAAGGTCGGAAAAGATCTTACCGATGCATTTGATGTCAAAAAAGGTTTTAGACAAGGCGATGCACTGTCATGCGACTTCTTCAACATCGTTCTGGAAAGAATTGTGCAAAACTCAACCGTCAACACTAGAGGCACAATCTTCCAAAGATCCATCCAATTACTCGGATACGCAGATGATATTGACATAATTGGAAGATCAAAGCGTGATGTCAGTGGAGCATTTTTGAGCATTGCGACGGAAGCGAAGAAGATGGGTTTAGTGGTCAATGAGGGCAAGACCAAGTATATGCTGTCATCAAAAAAGGACACTGAACGACGACGTCTTGGACAAAACGTCACCATGGGCAGCTATAACTTTGAGGTAGTTAAGGACTTTGTCTACCTAGGCACCGCTTTTAATGCAGACAGCGACAATAGGGCTGAAATCAAGCGAAGAATAACTCTTACAAATCGTTGCTTCTTTGGACTTAGAAGGCAGTTGAGAAGTAAAGTCCTCTCTCGAGCATTTAAAATCACCATCTATAAGACACTCATCATCCCGGTTTTCATTTATGGCGCTGAGGCCTGGACCCTGTCAAAGAAAGATGAGAGCGTTTTAGGATGCTTCGAGAGAAAAATTCTTCGGGTGATTTTTGGTCTCGTACGCATAGTTGGAGAATGGAGGAGAAGATATAACGACGAACTGTACGGACTGTACAGCGACACTGACCTAGTTAGCAGAATTAAAGTCCAACGGCTTAGATGGCTAGGTCATGTAGAGCGGATGGTAATCAACGCTCCAGCCCGGAAGGTCTTCGAATCCAATCTCGAGGGACGGCGCAGTAGAGGAAGACCGCGACTCAAGTGGCGCACCCAGGTGGGAGAGGACCTCAACCAACTTGGCGTGCGAAACTGGAGACAGCTAGCTAGGGACTGAACTGGCTGGAGACGCATGTTGGTTGAGGCCCAGGTCCACCCGGACTGTAGCGCCACCTTAAGTAAGTAAGGATAGATTACGTTAATCATTTCAAAGTTGAACCAAACATATGGTCAGACCATATGCCAATTAAAGTGACATTTTCAAAAACAGATACAAATAAAACAAAATCAATTCATCTTCCATGAAAACTCAAATAGAAAGAGAGTAATAAAAGCAGTTTTGAGAACAGACTTGACCAAAACCTTGCTAAGATAAAAACCCAAACAGACCACGAATCGTTGGAAAAACTTATAAAATGCATCATAAAATGTTATCTAACTCCTTGCAAAAACGCTAAACAAGTAGGGAAACAAAAATGGTTCGATACTGAATGCAGAGAGGCGAGAAAACTATCTTTCAATGTATTCAACAAAATAAGGGATTCAGCTAATGTTGCCAAGCAAAGGCTAGTTGAAATTCAAAGGAGTATTGAGGCAATTACAAATCCTGAAAGGACAAAAGGACCGTACTGAGAGACCACTTCAGGGGGGTTATTATGCAAAACGAAACTCGTTCAAAATAACGCTTATTCGTTAAATTGCGATTAGAAAAAACGATTGTAGTGGCACTAAATCGTCAAATTGCGATTAAGAAAAACGAGAATCGTAAAAATGACGATACTCGTATTTTTATTTACGAGTGCCTTCAGCTCTCGTTCAGCTTTCGTTTTGGGGGTAGATGTCAAATGTCATTTATTTTTTTGTTTTTGTTTGGTTGGTTTTTGTTTTGTTAAGTGCGCAAAAAATGTAAGTAAATAATAAATAAAATTGTCAAAAAAATACAAATAAGTTATTTCTAACCTTCTAGGCCTACAATTAATGCTAAGCAGTTGGATTTGCTGGTAGTTTTTATGAAAACCAATCCAAACATAGCAAAAAATTACTTGCCGACGAACCAAGCCAAAGCCAAATCCAAAATTCTTTGGAAGGCTTTGACTGATAAGCTAAATGCATGCGGTCCTCCAGAGAAACCAATGGATGGTTGGAAAAGTGTAGGTTTCCTTAAAACAAAATATATTTAAGGAGTTTTTTTTTAATACTAGATGGAAAGGATTTCACTTTACTTACGTTGAACTTGAAAGGCTCATTGGGTTCTCTGAATCTCTTAAAACTCTTCTTTTATACGCATTTCCTCTTCTTCGTTAGTTTGGGATTCATCTTCGCTTTCAAGGAAATAGTCGCAGTGAAAAAACATTTTATAGAATTTATGCAAATTACATTTATTTTTGAAACTTCCTCGACTTTATTTATATTTTGACATTTGTTAATAGGAGTGAAGTTAGTTGCTCCTTTAAAAAATTATCATTTTTCGTTTTTGCCTGGCAACTTTTTTTTCTTTCTATTTTCGTATCTTATAATCGCTCTTCACCATGACTTTCGTTTCTTCTAGTTTCGTTTTTTCTGCCGTTCGTTTCGTAATTCATAATAAGGGCCCAGAAAATTGCTCAACCAAAAAACATTAAACATGTCTATACAATATGCAGAACCATTTGTAGAAAACGAAATTCTTGATGAAGATATATCGCAAGATGAGATAATTATAATAGTTCAACAAGCAAAAACAGGTAAAGCTGCGGGACTAGATCGCGTCCCAAGAGAATTTTACAAAAACGCAACAAACCAAATTCTTCCAAAAATATGCGAAAGTTTTAACTTTATTTTTAACACGGGCCAAGTACCCGACTCTTTCAAAGAAGCTTTAATATTTCCCATACATAAGTAAGGAGACTTAAATGATCCAACAAATTATAGAAGTATTTCGTTTACAAACGCAATAGCAAAAATGTTTACACCAGTGTTACTTTCACGTATAACAAAATGGGTAGACGGAAATAACCTCCTCAGTAAATACCAATCGGGTTTTCGCTCAGGTTTCTCGACAACAGATAATATCTTCATGATAAATACAACTATCCAGGACTTCCGACTACGTCAACGCAAATTAAACATTTTCTTCATTGATTTCAAGGCCGCTTTCGATACTATAGATAGAAAAGCTCTTTACTTCAAATTAAACCAACTGGGAATCTCGACCAAAAATGTTAAGAATAATTAAAGAACTTTACAACGTATCTAAGTCAGCAACATGGGATGGAACAAAAGCATCAGAATGGTTTGAAACTAAAACTGGATTTAAACAAGGATGTTTGTTGAGCGCCATGTTGTTTGTCCTTTTCATAGATGATGTGACATCTTATTTGCCGGAATCAACATAGCTAGTACAGTAATAAAATCTCTTCTTTATGCTAATGATTTGATACTACTTGCCGAATCACCTGAAAGCTTATAGTTGATGATTAGTAAGTTAAAGGAATATTGTAGTCTTTGGAATGTTACTATCAACATAGATAAATCTAAAGTTATGATAGCGGGATATACGAGAGGAAGTTCTTCACAAAGAGAGAAATGGTATTACGGTAGAGAAAATATTGAAGTCGTCAAAAGTTAAAAATACCTTGGAATAGTTGTAACTCCATCCTTCAATATGAAACAACATCTTGCATCAAAACTTATCACAACAAAAAAATGCAATTAATGTTAGTTGGAATCTACTATTAAAAAAGAAAGAGGTATCGAATTCAATCAAATACAAAGTTTATGAGGTGGTACTAAGTTCAATGATGTGCTATTGAGCCCAGGTCTGGGGTTTTCAAGAATACCAGGAAGTCGAAAAGCTTCAAAGATTCTTCATTAAAAAGATATGTCAGCTACCTAAAAATACACCAAATTACATAATTCATCTTGAAACTGGATTGGCCTCTACATATACACACTAAAACTCCATGTTGACTACATTATAAAAGTTATCTCAACCTATAGTCAAGAAAGATTACAACACATTCTAGGACTTTACGTTATTGGAAGAAACCACTCCTTTATACAAGTAGTACCCGTGGCATGATGGTTTGTGCGTTGGACTGTCATGCAAGGGGTCTTGGGTTCAATCCCTGCCTGTGCCACCTTAATTTAAAAAAATTAATTTTCGCGGGTACTGCCTCTTGCGAGGAATTGACAAATCCTTCAAGAGTAATTCTTGTCATGAAAAAGTGCTTTCTCAAACTAGCCGTTCGGATTCGGCATAAAATTGTAGGTCCCCTCCATTCCTGACAACATTACTCGCACACAGGAATGGTTGAGAGTTGTAAGTCACTAGGCCCTGGTTCACAACGGACTGTTGCGCCACCCCATTTTTTTTTTTCACTCCTTTATACAAAAATAGCGGAGTCAGTTGGTATAGCCAAAGACCTTTAGAACTAAAAATACAAATGTATGCAATAATAAGAGAAATAGATATAAAACGCAGAGAAAACTAAAGGGTGATTTTTTAAGGTTAGGATTTTCATGCATTAGTATTTGACAGATCACGCGGGATTTCAGACGAGCAACGCTTGCAAATCATTGAATTTTATTACCAAAATCAGTGTTCGGTTCGAAATGTGTTTCGCGCTTTACGTCCGATTTATGGTCTACATAATCGACCAAGTGAGCAAACAATTAATGCGATTGTGACCAAGTTTCGCACTCAGTTTACTTTATTGGACATTAAACCAACCAAACGAATGCGTACAGTGCGTACAGAAGAGAATATTGCGTCTGTTTCTGAGAGTGTTGCTGAAGACCGTGAAATGTCGATTCGTCGCCGTTCGCAGCAATTGGGTTTGTGTTATTCGACCACATGGAAGATTTTACGCAAAGATCTTGGTGTAAAACCGTATAAAATACAGCTCGTGCAAGAACTGAAGCCGAACGATCTACCACAACGTCGAATTTTCAGTGAATGGGCCCTAGAAAAGTTGGCAGAAAATCCGCTTTTTTATCGACAAATTTTGTTCAGCGATGAGGCTCATTTCTGGTTGAATGGCTACGTAAATAAGCAAAATTGCCGCATTTGGAGTGAAGAGCAACCAGAAGCCGTTCAAGAACTGCCCATGCATCCCGAAAAATGCACTGTTTGGTGTGGTTTGTACGCTGGTGGAATCATTGGACCGTATTTTTTCAAAGATGCTGTTGGACGCAACGTTACGGTGAATGGCGATCGCTATCGTTCAATGCTAACAAACTTTTTGTTGCCAAAAATGGAAGAAGTGAACTTGGTTGACATGTGGTTTCAACAAGATGTCGCTACATGCCACACAGTTCGCGATTCTATGGCCATTTTGAGGGAAAACTTCGGAGAACAATTCATCTCAAGGAATGGACCGGTAAGTTGGCCACCAAGATCATGCGATTTGACGCCTTTAGACTATTTTTTGTGGGGCTACGTCAAGTCTAAAGTCTACACAAATAAGCCAGCAACTATTCCAGCTTTGGAAGACAACATTTCCGAAGAAATTCGGGCTATTCCGGCCAAAATGCTCGAAAAAGTTACCCAAAATTGGACTTTCCGAATGGACCACCTAAGACGCAGCCGCGGTCAACATTTAAATGAAATTATCTTCAAAAAGTAAATGTCATGGA
This sequence comes from Eupeodes corollae, assembly GCF_945859685.1. Lineage (NCBI taxonomy): Eukaryota > Metazoa > Arthropoda > Insecta > Diptera > Syrphidae > Eupeodes > Eupeodes corollae. Next base: position 155,374,240 of record NC_079147.1, read on the forward strand.
CCAATCTAACGTTTCAAACAAAGAATCGATGAGATTTTGCAAATTTTATACGTTTTTAAAAAAAAAAGTTCTCAAGCTCTTAAAAAATCACCGTTTATATGATGAATCAGAAAATCGCCTTATATACCCGACATTGGTCTATAATCTCAACGAAAATAATTACTTCACCGATACAAATAGTTGCAGAAAAATATCTTTGTTATTTCAATCTTTGCTTCACACTTTGTAACCAACATGCTAGAGAGGACACGTTTCATTTCATAGGTATTTGCCCAATATTGAGAAACTGGAGGATCCAGTATTTTGAAAAACCAACATTAACCTTAGAAGAACTTAAAAAATTACTTAATGGTTCGATTTGGGACGTTATTTATAAATACTGCGAAGCAGCTTTGCACTACCGAAAACTAATTATTTCAGAATTTAATTAAATCACTTAAAATATTATAAGTATATGTTACTCACTCTGACAGACGGCTACTTTGGCCATTGTAAACTCTTTTTCATTTAAAGCATTGTAACACGATCATGTAAAATATTTAAAAACTGTTTAATAAATGAATCTATCTATTATTGGCTTTGACAAAAGCGGATGAAATCAACTTGGTTCGTTTCAAGAAAAAAAAAGATCTTCTCGTAAACTGCTGTCCCTATACATAGAAGGTGAGAGGAGGAGAAGATGAAACGACAAGCTGTTCAGCGACATAGATTTAGCCAGAAGGATAAAACACCAACTTTTGAGATGGCTGGGTTACGTAAAGCGCATGGAACCCGCGTCACCGGACAGCGCAGTAGCGAATGGCCACGGATTAGTTGGCGCGCACAAGTGGAAAGTGACCACACCCAACTTGGAGTGTGCAACTAAAAGCATTTCGCTAGAGACCCAGTAGTTTGAAGAAGTTTGTTGGGTGAGGCCCTCGTTCACACGGGCTGTAGCGCCACGTTAAGTAACAAAAAAATGTATCTAACCCAAATTGTACTCAAAAGGAGGTGGACGATTGAGAAGGTTTATTTAACTTGACCATTTGAATTACTCAACATTGGTTTTAAAATCTTGAGCATTGCAAAGATAGAGCGTGGTAAGGAATTACAAATTCGCGTAGAACGGTTGTAAAAACAATCTCTTTTTCTCAGTGGGACAGAAATTGAACTCTAGTGTAAATATTTCTTGCATCATCTCAGAAACCCAACATACATAAACTGTAACCATTGGGAAACTGATTTTGCGAAACTTGAAGAATTTGTGGCACAACAGAGCTCTTCAAATCTGATGGTGGTGTGAGATTTGAATGCCAGAATAGCCAATAAAGCTGGAAACGAAAACCGAATTAGAGGGATAGAGCGGAAGTCTAAAGATACAGTCTGTAACGCTAAGGGAGCAAAATTATTGGATGTTTGTAACTCTTACGGTCTTCGAATTACCAATTGAACGAGCTGAGCGGATAAGGAAGGCGAAATTACTTTTGTCGGCAATCAGGGTAGTTCGATAATTGATTACAGCCTTATTAGTGGTAATTGGAACGACCGAATAATTGAGTTCAAATTTGAAAATGTGCCCTTTTCCGACCACTTTCCATTAGTTGTAACTTGTGGACTTTCGATGGCAACTGAGGACTCAAACCCTATTAGACTCATACCAAAACTTAGGTGGAACCAAAAAAATAGAGTTCAATACCAAATAAATCTTAACACTTCCCTCCAAAGTTATCAGCAATATAATCTAAATCAGTTAGAAGAGGCCATGAAAGCATCATATCCGAGAACGTTGTGCAGTATTAGGAAAGCACACGAAAGCTTTATAACGCCCTGGTTTGATCAAGAGCGTAAAAGGGCCAGAAAATTATCATTTGGATGGTTAAGAGCTTATCGTCGCTCAAGCCATGAGCACTTTAAAAGACAATAAAGAAAACAAAATACTTTGAGACAGAAGCTAGACGGTTATCAAATTGTATGAACTCGAAGGACTTTTGGAAGTTGGTGAACAATTTGAATGGTAAAACCTTTAAAATCCATCCCAAGTTGAGCCCCTTGCTCAACCAATACGACCTCTTTTATAAAACCGCAGATTAAGACCAAGGTAATCCCAGAATGGCATACTGCCAGTTATGCTTCAAAAGTTGCATGATGTGGCACTTCCATGGCTGGAACAAATTTTCAAAGGATGCCTCCTTCTAAAACATGTGCCCATGTCGTGGAGACAGGTCAAAGTAGTTTTTATCCCGAAAGTGGGTAGGCGAGGTCACGAATCCGCGTACTGTACAACAAACAATCCATTATAAAGAATTTACTCTTGCCACCTTCCTAGACATAGAAGGTCCTTACCGAATCCATAGAAGAATCGCTCGTTAAGTTCGGTGTAGAAGACTTCATTCGAGAATGGATTATTTCCATGCTTAGTGGTAGAAAGATTCGAGCCACTCTAGGCAATACAATCGCAACAAAACACGTGAATAGGGAACACCCCAGTGTGGTGTTCTTTCGCCTTTTCTATGGCTTCTGGTCATGGATACAATTCTCGTTGAATTAGAGAGATGTGGAGTGAAGGCGGTAGCCTATGCGGATGATTTGGTGCTATTGGTGTCAGGAAAGTACACCTCTGTGATTAGTGAAATCACGGAGTCAGCTTTGAAGAAAGTTAGCAGCTGGGCCACTAGTTGTGGACTAGGAGTTAACCAAAGTAAAACTCAACTGTTGCTCTTTACCACCAAAACTAAAGTACCGCCCTTCACGCCACCTCGACTCAACGGTCAAATCCTATTATTGTCTTCCAGTGCAAAATATTTGGGAGTTATACTCGACCCCAAACTAAACTGGAAACTAAATATTGAAGTACGGGTTAAGAAGGCCTGTGTTGCCTTCTACGCCCGCAGCAAAACTTTCGGCAAAAAGTGGGGACTTCAGTCGAAGATGATTTTATGGACGTACACAGCCGTAGTACGTCCAATCTTAACATATGGTTCGATTGTGTGGTGGCCTGCTCTTAGCAAAGCCTATAATATTGATAGGCTAAAGAAGGTTCAGAGAACAGCTTGCGCGGGCACCACAGGGGCCATGCGTACTTGCCCAACCGACGCCTTAAACGTTATTTTGGATCTTCTACCAATCGACCTTTTTATTAAAAACATAGTTTCCTGCAGCGCTATTAGGCTGAAGGAATCAAACAGCTGGTTGTCAAAACCTTATGGTCACAGCGGCCATAGTGGTATCGTGGGAAATGAACGGGCTGATGAGCTAGCCAGGCAAGGATCGGCCCTTCATAGCTCACTTGCGGAAATGGTTAACATTTCTCTTGGTGATATGAAGGATAAAATCTTTTCTATCTACCAATCTGAATCAAACCGAAGATGGAGCAATTTACTCAACCTATGATAAAACCCGTTCAAACGATCTTCTATGCAGGCCAAGGCAAGACATAGCCAGGATTGTTGCGGTTTGTACCGGACATTGGCCTATAGGAGTTCATGCAGAGAAACTGGGTATCTCTTACAACACCTTTTGCCGTAGTTGTAGTGACCAAAGAGAAAGTGAAACGATAATCTATTTCCTCTGCAAATGTCCTGCTTTGGCAAACACTAGAATAAAATACTTTGGAAAAGCATTCTTTCACGAACTTGACGAGATATTTGAGACAAAGATTAGAGACCTAATCTTTTTTCTCAATGCGACAAAATGGCTCTAACATAATCGCTATAAAGCTTCTCTATAAATCTGTCCCTTTCAATCACAGGTCAAACGAGTGTTTGGTATCAAAACGGCGCACTACAGCGCTAATTGGATCTCAGGCTAGGTTGGATCGCCGTTTCTACCTACCTACCTGATCCCCTTGATTTTGGCAGACCATTTTAAAAATTTGCTAAACCCAATTCATAAGGGAAACAACTTTCATTTTGCACATCAGGGTATTTATAATGAAGTTTTGCACACAAATATAACCAACGAATAAGTAAATGCAGGAATGAAAAAAATGAAGGATGAAAAAGCGTCAGGCTCCAATGGGATACCAGTGGAATTTTTTAAGTATGGAACCGTTGAGTTAATAAGTAAGCTTAATGCAGTTTACAACGAGGTGTTGGAAACAGGTATGGTTCCTCAAGAATTTAGGGAATCAATCATTTTTCCGATCCACAAAAAAAGGAAGTTGGTCTGAGATGTCGAACTATCGAGGAATATCCTTTTTATATTCGTGTATAAAATATAACGGTCATCTAAAGAAGCAAAAAAAGTTGTTTCAAGGGTTCAGCGTGGACACCACCCCGCTTAACTAATGGTTTGGTGGGGGGTTTCCCATAAAGGTGAGTGAAAACCGAAGCAAAAGTATATCAGCAGATTGTTCTCGAGGGTGTTGTTAAGAGATTAACAAATACACTCTTCAACGGGAAAAGATGGGTCTTCCAACAAGAGTCTGCTCCAGCATACAAGGCCAAAACCACACAAGGCTTAGAACAAATATTCCTGATTTTATTGCAGCTTCACATTGGCCGTCGGGGAGTCCAGATTTGAATCCATTGGATAGCCTAAAAGCTGCTTTGTTAACAGCAGCGTCATCGACACAGAGCGTGTGGCTATAGACCAATGGCCACATCGTCCTGTAAACTAAAACAGATCATTGGTAATGCGATAATACAAGAGTCCAATGAAATATGCAAAAGGCTCAAAACCTGTGCCACAGTCAGGAAATTATGGGGGTCAAAATTCGACAAAAGTAAATCTCGTTCGATTATGCGCCTAGACAAAAAATCTCTACGAATGCTTGAAAGTATAATAACAGAAGAAGACACTGCTCACTTCCTATAAATAAAGTCTTAGGCAGACACTTTTTTAATAATCTTGCATATTTCGCAAACATTCTAGATAACAGCCTATTAGGTTTAATCAAAGCCTCTAAAAGACTAGAACAAGACAATCCGTAGTCGTCAAAGGCTTTAATTATTTCTTTTTCTTTAAGGGAAGATCAATATTTCGGGGTATTACAACAGATTAACCACGATCTAAGCGACAGCGTATTCCATCGTCAGCCCATCAACCTAAAGAGAATAAATATATCAGAATCATTGCAATGGACAGGCCTTCAAAACATCTTTACGAATTTCTGGCACTATTTTCAACCATTATAAGGGTAGTCATTAAAAAAAATAAGCGAATCCTATTTTTAAAAGAATACGTAATATATTATAGCTTCGCACAATATCTATCTCCTGAAACAGCTTTAGTTTAGTTACAAAATTGTATTCAAATCTTTTACTAGTAACATTTAAGTTAAAGCGAAGAACTGATAACGATTTACTTTAAACATAAAAAAAATCTTACCTTTCTTAAAATAAGGCCATCGTCAAAATCTGGAGGTGCACCGGGTTTCTTAGTGTACACTCGAATCAGCTGCAATGCCTCCCAAAGGGACTCTAGCAAATAATCAAGATTTAATTGCATATTACAACTGACCACAATTGAATTGTCTTCTCGCGCCAGCCGATCGACTTCTTCAATTGAAATCTGATCGATCTTGTTGTAGACATACAAACAAGGCAAGTAGACACGATTAGCAGTTACCACATCGATGAACTCATCTTCGGTGCAGTCTTCGCGAAAGAGCACTTCGGCGTTGAAAATTTTAAAGGAATGCAAAATAGTTTGCACCATTTTCTCATTGCAACGTGTTAGGGCACATGTTGCATTAAAGCTCAAACCACCACCTTTTTTTACTTTATAGTAAATATTGGGTTTACGTTTGTTCAATCGGATTCCGACTGATTCCAATTCGCGTTCTAGAAGATCACGATGGACATTTGGCTTAGTTGCGTCCAACATCATAACAACTAAATCCGCTGTACGTGCTACAGCTATAACTTGTCTTCCTCGACCTTTGCCCTAAGATTTAAAGGATTTTAAATAAATTTAAGAAAAAAACATGAGATTGTAACCTGGGCGGCTCCTTCAATGATTCCAGGCAAATCCAAAAGTTGAATATTTGCTCCTTTGTATTCAATTACCCCGGGAATACATGTGAGTGTTGTGAACTCATAGTTGGCCGCTTCGGACTCGGTTTTGGTAAGTGTCGATAGTAGAGTGGATTTACCAACTGACGGGAAACCGATAAGAGCCACGCGAGCATCTCCACTTTTTAGCACATCAAATCCATCACCTTTCTCGCCCTTCTTGGATGGTTCCAATAATTGGGAGCGATATTTTGCTAGTTTCGCCTTTAACAAACCCAAATGGTATTCAGTAGCTGTTGGGTATTGTAAGACAAATAAAGTTTTTTATATGAAACAAGTTAACCTATGTATTGAAAGAAGATCGGAGAAGCACAAGGAAAGGAAAACTTCCAACTTGCCTTTATTCTTTTGAGTTCTTGCGATTTCTTTTTCGATTTCGGAAATCTTTTCTAAAATGCCCATTGTTGTGGTTTTTTGAGTAATTTATTTTTGTATCAGTAAATTGGAATATTCATGAAGAATAAATGTTTTCCTTTTATATTTGCAATTAATTCGTTCGATTACTTTTTTAAGGCGAAGAAAACGCCGTATGCTGACCAAAAATACTCCATTACCAAGATCGGAATCTCAGACTGACATTTCGGTTTGCCTACAAGCTAAGTACACATTAAATGTGAGAAAGTGTGCGTGAAATGATGCAAAAACCAAACACATTCTCACATTTAGTGTTCCGGCCCATCAAAATGCTTCATTATAATCTGCAAGCACATCTAAATGCTTTATTTAGAATGTTTTGTGGCCTCGTTCAAAAACTAAACAATCCTAACCAGCAGAATGTGAAGTTCTGACATGGTTTTAAATTGGAAGATTTGTTTAGTTTTTTAATTTCATTTAAAATAAATGTTATGTTAATGGATATGAAATGAGATTGACCAAATACATATTTAATGATTTATTAGTGCTGGTTTTTATTTACTTAAATTATTTGCGAACGCAATATGAGCTGCAACTGGTTAAGTATAGTTGGAAATGGACAAAAGTATAACACAATGCTTTGTAAAACGACAAAACAGAAAATTCGTTCAGGTGTAGTTGGCTTAGAACATTGTTTTGGTGACGTTAGAAGTTCAGGTGGAAACAATAGGCGAATGCCTCAAAATTTTTTTTGTACAGACAATGCTACTTGTGAAGTTCCATTTCCAACTTTAGCTAGTTTAGATTCCTCAATTAAATTAGTATTTTCATCATTTAAACAGTTCGATAATTGCATGAGCAAATTTTTGTTGCAGGAATATTTCTGAAAATTTCTTTTTGAGGGACTATGTTAGAGTTAGAATTTTGTTTGTAGTTAGATTTTGGAATACAAGTTTGAGGGAACCATGTTTTAAAAAATAAGTTGCTTTGTGTAAAGCATTTTTAAGGACAAAATTAGTTAATATGGTTAAACACAATACCAAATAAATGAGTGCAATAAATACCTTAAATATTTTTATATTAAATACCTTAAATATTATTGGCTTTCTCAAAAATATTTTTCTAAGCTAACCTCTGCTTTATATCTGAAAACCATTATTTACTTACACTTTCTTCTTTGTTCTGCATTTTATAAAAAGTAATCTACAATAGTATTTATTATATTTAGAAAAACAAAAACATATACATAAAACTCATTAATTTGTTTTCATTATTAACAGCATTTTTACTAAACATACCCTTCAAACAATAATAAGTAAACTTGAACTTTGGTAACTTAACATTTTTAAGGAATGAATGAAAATAGTATTTTGCGTTAAACTTTGGGAATTCACTAAAAGAAAGTTCTGTACGTTAACAATAAACATTCATGTCGATTACATGATCTATTGAATCAATTGTGCATAGATTCAGAACGATTTTTTGACGTTTTCGTTTTGTAATAAACGTCAAAATTTGCAATTTATTTGCTATGCATTTATTCAACAAGTTCGTTATAATCGTTCTGATTATTTTTTTTAAATTTTGGTGTTTCTTTTAAGCATAATTTTTTTGATAACAAATACATGTATGCTTCCATCAATCAAGATTATTATGGATGAGATATTTTTCGATTATAACTCTTTTTTTTAAATTAATATTTATTAATCAAAATGGAAGTGAAAAATAGTTGCAAGCTTAAATCATCAAAAACAAACTAGAAATATACTTGGATTAATTAAATTGATACAGATTTTAATTACTTGCAAAAAAATTTTTTAAATTCAATAAATTGCGCTCGCACCCTTAACTTGATGGTTCTTCGAACGCATTTTTGATACAATAATCCGAAATTAGTTATGAAATTTAAACAATTCCGTAGTGATTGCTGTAAATGAGTGAATAAATTATATTTAACTGGTGTTGAACATGCTTTTTTCAAGAAAAAATTTACATTGGTTCCCTATCAACAAAATGACTGCAAAACTAAAGCTTAAAACTGAGTTTTTCATCGAAAAAAGTAAAAAGGAAAATCTGAAAACAAACTTAATAAACACCCCATTTTGTTTTTGCTTTGCAAAGTGCCGCTAGCCCACGGCATCGTTTTTTTTTTGTTTGTTTTCACATCTATTCATGGACTAATTGTCAAAATTACAAATACAACAATGTAAACAAACGGGTTCGGGAGAGTGAAACGTACGAAAGATTCCGATCTTGGTAAATGGAGTATTTTTGATGCTGACGCTGACAACAGACACCACACAGATCGTGGTGACAGCTGGAAAGTATTTGACAGAAAGTGACAAATAGATATATTAGGGTTGTTCATGTTCATGTTCATGTTCATCTTCTTTCTGGGTTCATTTTTAAGGCGAATACCTACTTGAAGGAACAAATCGGAAATAGAACTTCACACAAATTTGATGAACCGACCCGTTACACAAACTGGAGGTCACGATTTAAAAATCAATTCAATTAATAACCTATTCGCATTGAAGATACTCAATTCTGCACTATAGAAAATTCGAGAAATCCACAAGCCAAGATTATAGTGAAGACAAACGTGTTTATATTTTTTATAGTATCACCAAGGCACCAAAATCCTTACAATTCTATTTGTTTTTAAAATCTTGTTACTGTTGAAGAAACATTCTATATTAACTTGAATGTTTTTATACTTTGTTTTTTATAATTAAGTTTTCTGAAATTTCAATAAAGAACTTTATAAATTCTTTATAAAGACTACCGATTTATTACTGAGAACCATAAAGTTTTTCAATTGGTTATGGGCCCAGACACCCAAACCATTGGAAAATAAGAAAAATACGGCAAATTTAAAGAAATAATTCAAGATACAGAAAATTTAAAGATAAAGTTAAAGAACAATTCAAGATATACTTACTTACTTACTTAAGGTGGCGCTACAGTCCTGTGTGAACTAGGTCCTCACCCAACAAACTTCTCCATCTAGCGCAGTCCCTAGCTAGATGTCTCCAGTTTCGCGTTCCAAGTCGGGTGAGGTCACTTGTGTGCGCCACCTGAACCGCGGTCTTCCTCTACTAAGCCGTCCTATAGGTGTGGATTCAAAGACTTTCTGGGCCGGAGCATTGGTTTCCATGCGCTCTACTTGACCCAGCCATCTTAGTCGTTGGTCTTTTACCCTTCTGGCTAAGTCTACGTCGCTGTACAGCCCGTACAGTTCGTCGTTCCATCTTCTCCTCCACTCCCCTTCGATGCATACGGGACCGTAGATCACAAGAAGAACTTTTCTCTCGAACCAACCCAAAGTGCTTTCATTCGCTTTTGTCATGGTTCATGCTTCTGCACTGTATACCAAGACGGGGATGACAAGGGTCTTATATACCAACACTTTGGTCCCTCGAGAGAGGACTTTACCACTCAATTGCTTTCTTAGTCCAAAGAAACAGCGGATAGCAAGAGTTATTCTGCGTTTGATCTCAGCACTGGTGTTGTTTTCTGCGTTTACAGCGGAGCCTAGGTAGACGAAGTCCTTGACTACCTCAAAGTTACGTCTGTCGATAGTGACGTTTTGACCAAGATGTCGGTGTTGTATGTCCTTTCTAGACGACAGCATGTACTTTGTTTTGCCCCCATTAACCGTTAAACCCATTTTTGCCGCCTCTGCCTCAATACTCACAAAAGCCCCATTGACATCACGCTGAGTTCTTCCGATTATGTCAATGTCATCAGCATATGCCAGTAATTGGAGAGACTTTTGAAAGATAGTGGATCTAGTGTTGACGTGTGAGCTCTGCACTATTCTTTCAAGCACTATGTTAAAAAAATCACATGACAGCGAATCACCTTATCTAAAACCTTTTTTAACATCGAAAGGTTCTGTTGAGTTGTTTCAAACCTTTATGGAGCAGCGTGAATCCTCCATGGTCATCCTGCACAAACGGACGAGTTTGGCAGGGATGCCAAAACTAGACATGGCTCTATACAGCTCATCCCTGTAGATGCTGTCATATGCGGCCTTGAAATCGATGAAAAGATGGTGGGTGTCGATTTGGTGATCTTAGGTTTTATCCAGGATCTGCCGTAATGTGAATATATGATCAACTGTGGACTCTCCTGGTCTAAAACCACACTGATAAGGACCTATCAGGTTGTTGACGATGGGCTTTAGACGTTCACATATTACGGCAGAGAAGATTTTATAGGCGATGTTAAGTAGACTTATTCCTCTATAGTTGGTGCAGTTTAGAGGGTCTCCTTTTTTTAGGATCGGGCAAACAATACTGAGGTTTCATTCATCGGGCATGCTTTCTTCCGACCATATCTTACAGATAAGTTGGTGCATGCTCCTAACCAACTTATCTCCAGCTGCTATAAAGAGCTCGGCATTCAAGCCATCCGCTCCAGCGGCATTATTAGACTTCAACTTAGATATGGCAATCTTTACTTTGTCTAAGTCGGGAGGACGGGATTGTTGGCTTTCGTCGTCTATATTGAATGGATCATCCTGCCTGACAGCGGAATTCAGTTCGTCGTCGCCGTTATACAGTCTTCAGAAGTAGTCCTTCCATATTCTCAGCATTGACTGGTTCCACTTTCGTCTTTGCAGCCTTCTAGGTTTATGTACCTATGAATTTCGTTTCACCTGTTCATAAAACTTTCGGACCTCATTCCTGCTCTTAAACATCTTCGACCGCACGCTTCTCATGCCTTCTCTTTTTCCTTCTGAGAAGTCGGCGTTCGTCTCGCCTTTTCTGCTCATAGAGCTCACGAGCAGCTCCCGTCCTTTTATGCAGCGCCGCTTTGCGTGCCTGCTGTTTGGCTGCATTTGCCTGCCGATATTCCTCATCAAACCAGGGGTTCCTTATTGGTGGCTGTTTGAAACCCAGCACATCAGAGGCGGCTTCTCTGATTGCATCTTGGCACTATTGCCACTGGTTTTCGATACATTGTGTTGGCGGCAGAGAACTTCGAGAGAGGTTACTTGTAACTGTTAGCTCTTCGGAAAGTTCGTACATCCATAATGCTGGAAGCGTGTCTGGCGTCGATCGTAATATGGTCAATATGGTTGACGGTAGATTGATCTGGAGAAGTCCAAGTTCCTTTGTGGATGTTGAGGTGTGGAAAACGCTTACAGGCTACCATGACGTTTCGCCCCGCAGCAAAATCTATGAGCCTGATTCCATTGTCGGAATTGTTGCCGTGCAGGCTGTTCTTCCCGATTATTTCACCAAAGATGTCTTGGCATTAAAATCGTCCATGGCTATTTTAATATCGTAGCTAGGGCACTGCTCATGTGTTTGATCTAGGAGCTCAAAGAACATATCTTTGGTGTTGTCGTCTTTCTCTTCTGTGGGGGCGTGCACGCATATCAGGCTAATATTGCCGAATTTAGCCTTGATGCGTATGGTCTTGAGACGCTCATTGATGCACCTATAGCTTAAGACTTCTTGTCTAAGTCTGGCTCCAATGAAGAAGCCGCATCCAAATAAGCGCTGTTAGTTTTCGTGGTAGCAGCCATCATAGTAAATATCGCAGTTTTTCATCCTCTTTTTGCCCAGCCCATCCCATCGTATTTCCTGGATGATATCTGCTTTATAGCGGTCTAGGGCCTCCGCTAATTCTTCGGCCACACGTGGTCTGTTAAGGGACCATTCCACGTGCATATCCGAAGTTGATTGTCCTTTATTCGTTTGCGTTGATTGTCAACAGTAAATCCGTCCGTATCCGAGGCTTGTTGCTGCTTCGCAACTTTGAAAGCTTTTAATACAAATTATTTTATATGGAAATATTAAATTGAAATGCTACTGATGAGGGAAGGACTATGGGCAACAATTTCTGAAGAAAGACCGGAGAACGAACAAGATGCCTGGAAGACTAAAGATAACATTGCAAGAGCAACAATATGTTTATCTTTGGAAGATGATCAATTACAAATGTCCGAAGATGTACAACAGCTAAGGAAGTTTGGACAACATTACAAACTTAGCACGAAAAATGCACACTAAGCAATAAATTGAGCATAATGCGTGATATTTGTAATCTTCATCTGGAAGAAAGTGGGAATGTGGAAAGTCACATTGGTACGATGCGGGACCTGTTCACAAAATTGAAAAATGTAGGAGAATCATCGTTCACCGAAAGCTGGAATGTCGCTATGCTTCTGAGCAGTTTACTTAGTAGTTTTGATACATTGATAACTGCATTGGAATAAAGACCGGAAGCGGATCTAACGATTAGTTTTGTGGAATCAAAATTAATTGAAGAATACAGGATGCGTCATCCAATTGAAGAAAAAGAATCCCAAAATGCCTTATTATCCATTAAGAAGAGAACACATTTCAAGAAAAACTATTTTGAGGTAGAGTGCTATTTCTGTCATTCCAAAGGACATCTGAAACGAGATTGAGTAAGGCATATTGAATGGAAGAAAAAGCAGCCAAAACAAAAAGTCAATATACTCGTAGTCTTAACAGAACAGGTGAGTGAAGATTTTTGTTCAATTGTTTCTGACAGTACTTCTGGGAAGTGGTTTGTGGATCCCGGAGCTTCATGTCACATTTGTAAAGATAGAGATCTGTTTTGCAAATTTAATCCAAACGTCAAAATCAATGTTATTCTAGCTAATGGAACACAAATTCAGTCTGAAGGACAGGGAGAAATTCGTGTCAATCTTTTAAATGAATTTCGCAAGGAAACTACTGTATTTTTTTAACAAGTACTTTAATCTCAGTAAAGAATTTAACGGCTAAGGATGTGAAGTTAATTTTAAAGATGACACTTGCTATATTTATAAGAATGGACTGTCAGTTGCCGTTGCAAGAATTCAAGAAAATCTATATTAATTGTCACAGCATGAAAATATTTTTGTAACGAAAGTAAAATGTGCAGGAAAATGTACACATTATTGCAACAAACTACTTTGTCATCGATCAAGTGACGCAATTTAAGAAATGAAATCGAAGGGACTTGCTTTAGGTATGAATATTGAAACTCAAAAGTCGTATGCTTCAAAAGAATAATCGCATACATATATCAAGAGACGTTACTTTCATCAAACAAGGATGTATAGAAAACAGGTCAGATACAGAAGAGAATTCAATAGATAAGGAATCTAAAGAAAAATCAAGAGAATTGTTACAGAAAGATCAAGAAAAATATATGTTTATTGAATTCTCACAGCCAAAAATAAAACAACAAGATACTGACTATTTAAGTTCATCTTTTCACAGCCTTATAGATGAAAATGTTTATGATGAAGAAACAAACCAGCAACGACAAGAACCAGAAACAGACCAGCCAGGACAAGAGCTCAGAAGAATTGAAAGGATGCAAAAGGCATACCACCGGTCACGTACATTAATCAAATTCAAGATGGAGATCCAGTCACATATGAAGAAGCTATTTGTGGACCAGATCGAGTATTCTGGTTGAAAGCTATGGAAACTGAAATGAAATCACTGGAAGATAACAATACCTGGAGCTTGTTAGATATGCCAATGGATCGAAAACCTGTAGGTTGTAAGTGGGGTTTTAAGCGCAAAGAAGAACCGAATGGTATAAGATTTAAGGCACGTTTAGCAGCGCAAGGATTCACTCAACGTTATGGTATCGATTACGAAGAGGTATTTGCACCAGTTGTTTCTCATACAACTTTAAGAACATTATTTGCAATAGCGGGACAACGGAAACTTTTGATTCATCATATTGATTGCAAGACAGCATTTCTTAATAGTGATTTGAAGGAGGTAGTATACATGGAACAACCAAAAGGTTTTAAGGTTTCAAATCAAGATAAGAAAGTTTGTTTGCTCAATAAAGAGATATATAGATTTAAACAATCAGCTCGTTCATGAAACAAGAACATTCACAATGCACTTGTCGAAATGGGTTTTACACAAAGTAAAGCAGACCCGTGCTTTTATATTCAAGAAAAGAAGAATGCATTTGTTCTCATTTATGTTGATGATGTTCTTATAGCAGCAAATGATGAAGAAGATATAATTAAATTTAAAGAAGATCTTAAGAAACATTTTTGTATAAGTAATTTGGGATCAATTCAAAATTATTTAGGACTGGATGTTGAAAGATAAGGAAGAGGTTTAATTTCAATTTCGCAGTCGAGTTACATTGATAACGTTGTAGAAAAAAACCGGACTTTCAGCAGCAAAACCATCAACTATACCAATTGATCCATCCTATGGAAAATCAAACAAAACACAGAAGGGACTTAAAAACAATAAAAGATATCAAAAATTGATTGCCAGCTTATTATATATGTATTGCACTTAATACAAGACCTGACATATCCGTAGCAATTTACATTCTAAGTCAAAAGACATGTGAACCAACAGAAGAAGATTGGATTGAATTAAAAAGAGTAGTTCGTTATTTAAAAGGTATACATCAAAATTTCAACCATCATCCAGTGAAGTCAACAATGAACAACTTGTTGTTTCCATTGATGCGGGAAAATGCCAGTGGTAATAATTGTATTTATTACATGTATAAAGTGAGGTAGAAGCAATGGAAGAATAGCTTTAATGAAAATTGGATTCAAATCATCAGCACCAGTAGCATTGGACTTTACACTTATGCAACTTTCAAGTATGTATCAATCAATCCTTCCTTTTTCCCATTCCTTGGCCTGATTTATGTTTTTGTCTGCAGGCGAGGTTGAGTTTCGGGGGCAAGATCCCCCCGTCCGACGAGCTTACGCCGTGCACCGCAAGCAGGCCGCGTCCCCCGGAGCTCAACAATCCCACCTAACCTATTCCAAATCTTCCTATCTCTTTTTCCTACCTCATCCTTATCCTACCCTTCCACTTCCTCCACCTCCACACCTCCTCTTGCCTCGCAACAATCCGATGCTCCAAATTTTCGCTGACGTTGAGGCATAATTAAGGTTCTATGCCATTACGGTTCCTTATTGAACTTGTCCCGTAAAAGAGCCACTGTTTTGTTAGCTGAGTGGCAAATACATATCATCCACATCCAAATCTTCCCATTCGAGCCATAAAAAGATCCTTATCATATCACGATAGTGAACACCATTCGCACTAACTGCCTGGTTAGGTTAGGTTATAGTGGCTGTCGTTTTCGAGCTAGAGCAGGGCATGTGCAGAGAAGATGAAGAACCGTTTCTTCCTCTTCCTCGTCCATACAGCTTCTGCAAAAGTCATTTGAGAATACGCCTAGTCTCGTGGCGTGCTTTCCTATTAGACAGTGTCCGGTTATGACACCTATTATCGAGCTTATATGCGATCTGCTTAGAGAGAGCAGGCACCTTGAACGTTTTAAATCCAGTGTTGGAGAGATGTTTTTTGTGGCTTGACACGTAGTGATGTTGTTCCCCCTGGTACCTGCCCTCCTCGCAGCGTCTTGCATTAGCAACAGTTTACAAGTAGCGATTGGTATGCCAGTACTTGCCAAACGTGGTAGGATGGGCTGTACTGTACCGTTCCTGGCGAGTTCATCTGCCTTACAGTTACCTGGAATATCTCTATGGCCCGGCACCCAGCAAAGGTGAATATTAAACTGTTGCACCATCCCCATTAGAGATGATCGACAGTTATGGACTGTTATAGAGTTTGTAGAGACAGAGAATAAATAAAATACGGATATCAGATGTTGATATCACGTTTTCTTTGAGCCAAGACAAGACTTCTTTTATCGCCAAAAGTTCCGCCTGGAACACGCTCTCTAAAGCAGTCCACTTTACTGCCACACGGTACGTTAAAATCGGTCTTATTACCGATGTGTATAGCCAATGCGTGATTCTGGGTTGTAAACTCAATTTTTTACCAATAGCTTTTTTGCAAGAAAAGAGAGCTACAGTAGCTTTTTTGACTCTTTCCTGTACGTTGCGTTTCCAATTTAGGTTTTTGTCTAAGACAAGACCTATGTATTTAGCCTCGTCTGAGAATTTTAATTGGATTCTTTTAATATAAGTAGGGTTGACAAATGGAATTTTGTATCTCCTCGAAAATAAGACCAGATCGGTTTTGTGTGGGTTAACACCCAGTCCACACCGACCAGCCCAAAGTATTAGTCTGTCCAAGGCATTTTGTAAGAGTTCTTTTAGGATGTTAAGATACTTTCCTGAAACTGCTATAGCAACGTCGTCCACATAGGCTATCACTCTGAAACCCTCCGCATCCAGACTAGTTAGGATTTCATTCACCACTTGGTTCCAAAGGAGAGAGGATAGAACACCACCCTGCGGTGTAACTCTACTAACGAATCGTCTACTAGAAGAGTTGCCCAGTTTTGAGTTAATTATTCTGCTAGTTTTGAATTAACTTCTGAAGCGAACTCTCTACATTTAGAGATGTTAGTGCAGATGTGATTGCAGATGTGTCCACGTTGTTAAAGGCACCTTTGATGTCAAGGAAAGCAACCATAGTGAACTCTTTATGATTAAGGGATTATTTGATGGTGCGTACTAAAGTGTGTAACGCTGTTTCCACCAATTTATGTATCGATACGTGCCCTTAAATGGATATCAATCAATCTTTCCCGGGTCTTAAGAAGGAATGACTTATAGGTCGTAGATCTTTAGGATTGACTTGGGAGCATTTACCTGCTTTTGGTATAAAAACAACTTTAACTTCTCTCCATGCCGAGGGAACATGGACCAGGTAAAGACAGCTGGTAAAAATTGCCCCAAGGATTGGTGCAATTATATCAGAAGTCTTTTGTAATTCGGCTGGTTTTATTCCATCTGGTCCTGCAGCTTTAAATAGTTTGAAGCTGTTGAGAGCCCATTGTAGCTTATCCTTTGTGATCAGACCTTGTGGATAAGTTGTATTTAAACTTGAACGTATATTACTGTTGCAAGTTTCGGTAAGAGAACTACCAGGAAAGTGAGTGTCCAATAGTAAGTTCAGCAATTCATTACTTGAATTTGTCCAGTAGCCGTCTGTATTTTTCAAGCAGCTTGGCATAGCTGGATTAGTTGAAAGAATTTTCCGTAACCTAGAGACTTCAGAAGTTTCTTCTACATGCCACAGAAGGATCACCAAGAAGACCGTTTAGATTTCCTTAGTGCCTTCTTGTAGATTCTTAGGGATTCTTTGTAGGAGTCATAATGAGAAGCTAGTCTTGCAGCTTTGGCCTGGTTGAAAAGTTTCCTGCATTCCTTGCTGAGCGAGTCAAGCTCTGAGGCCCACCATTGTGGTTTCCTCTTTCCTCTTATGTGTATAAGTAGACAAGCAATTTCTAGCGATCTGTTCATAGCTGAGGTAGGGTCATTGACTTTGTTGTCAAGTTCATTAGCGTTAGAGGAAGGACTAGATAGTCCAGGTTCTAGTAAACTCTGTAATGAGTTCCTGTATGAAGCCCAGTCAGTTTTCCGATAGTTTCGAAAAGTTAATGGACTCAGGTTATCATCCACATTTATGTTGAACTGGATATATCTATGATCAGAGAACGAGTGTTCTTTGGATACTTTCCAGTCCAAGATCATATATTGTATACTATCTGAGACAAGAGTTATGTCTAAGACTTCTTGTCGAGTTTTAGTTATGAAGGTTGGTTCATTTCCAACATTACTTACTAAGAGGTTAGTACCAAGAATATAATCAAAAAGAGACTCATCTCTGTCGTTGATATTCGTACTGCCCCATACAGTATGATGAGCGTTAGCATCGCTCCCAATAATTAGGCGGATCCTTTGCCTTTCCGCTTGAGCGACGACTTTCTCCATTGTTTTTCCAGGGAGAGGGCCAAGGTAGTCATGCCCAAGATACTAACTGCCTGAACTCATTAAAAAATCAAAGCATGATGTCAGTAGTGCGTTTTTGAACATTGCGAAGGAAACGGAGAAGATGAGTTTTTAGAGGTCAATGAGGGCAATACTAAGTATATGCTGTCATTTGAAAAGGACATTCAACTACGACTTCTTGGACAAAACTTCACCATGCACAGCTATAACTTTGAGGTTGTTAAGAACTTTGTGCATTTAGGCACATTTAAATTCAGGTAACGACACCATCGCTGAAATCGAACGTAGAATAACTCTTGCAAATCGCTGCTTCTTTCGATTTAGAAGGCAATTGAGTAGTAAAGCCCTTTCTCTTGAGGAACTAAAATCACCATCTGTAAGACGCTTATCATCCCGGTTCTCGTTTGGCAGGTTCAGACGACATACGGGACATGAAAGTAAGGCAAGTTTCTAGTATTTGATTGGTCAGCTGCCAAAAATTACTTTTAACAAAGAGAGACGTCTCCACTTAGGTTTTGTTAGATTTGTTTGTCTAATTTATAATTTGTTTTCCTATTTTTTTTTCGTGTCGGTCAATAAGAGACAGAATACGCGTCTACAAATGTCCTCGAAGTCGAAAAAAAAGTTTATTGGCAAACATTTTTGCGCTAAATGTGTATTTTCCTATTTTCCGCATGGAAACTCAATTTCCTGAACTTCATTTTATGTCCAAAGTGAAACAAATCGTTCTATTGATTTATGTTTTAATTTTAGAAAATTCTAATGACAGGTTTCTTTCAGAAACAATTTTATGGTAGATTTCAATGGCAGAAATAGTGGCTAAAAAACAGCTGTCAAAATAATTCAAATGATTGGTTTCATTTTTATTCCTTTTAACCAATTTTAACTCTTTTTTATTAAAACTAAATTCCTCAGTCGACCAGAAAAAATTATAAAATATCCCGGATTGCTCTTTACTTATGATCATAATTGTTATAAAAATTATAGCTATAAAATTTAAAAGACGGTAAATGTCAGTTCTACTTTGACATCGACGTGAATCGATATACTTTTCAAGTCTTGTGCGAGTGGTGCGGTGGTGACAACTTTATCAACGTTTAATTGTTGCTTTTAATCTTAAATTCATAGAGTACCCGGATACCTTTTTTGTTAATGTTTTACGTGTAAAAGAACAGCTGATCCAAAATTTCTGGTATAAATCGGTATCTGACAGAACAGCTGATTCAACATATGTTTGAATTTCAAGAAGCCTGGAAATTGATTTAAAATATATAAGTTTTTGGTAAATATCCGGTGGATTATTAAAACTATCCATTGAACATTTTATTTTATAATTATTTCGGACCTCAATTTAAAAATATTTGTCTGCATATCAAACTTCTTTAGACACAGTTCCTTAGGAACACATATATTTTTCTAGATCTATGTTAATCTTTAGTAGCAAAAGTTTGGACCAGCTATTACCCGTGTTTTGTTGGGAAATCTATCCATAGTAAAGTAGGATTTTACACGAATAACAAAAACAATATCCATAGTGAGAATAACACCGAAAAAAGTTAGAGTAGAATCTCACTATGGATAGGTTTTTGATATTTATACGAGCCTCGAATTGATCTTATGTGATTTCGTTCTCAAATGTTGGTACGATTGATGTTGCATTTGTATATCGATGGCTGTGTTCGTTGAGTAGTTCAGCATTTGGAATCATGTGTGTTTTCCATTGCGGAAAAAACGAATCTATTACTGTTGATATTATTTAGTTTTGTTAGTGAAAATGGACTAACTGGGCTTATTTTGCAAGAAAAAACAATAGAAAAGATATTTATGTTTTGCTATGTTTCCAAAAAAGGTTTATCTCAGTTTAGAATAGATAAATCTCAACTCGATTCAGATATATAAAGAATTGAGGCGAGCTTCAAGCTCGCTTCAACACCACATGTTAACGTTCATGTCTACGAACAAACTTTCTTCTTATTTGTGTGTTTTTTTTATTATTATTTTGACAGATCTTCTTTCAGTTGTACCAATTTTAAATACAAAAATCTGGCCACTGCGGATCGTTTTGTTGGGAATTTCTCACTTTACTATATATGAAATGCAAACAAAACGTACGTAATGATAATTTTCTAATTTACTCTAATTTTGCAAATTAGGGACCGGAATAATTACATAAGTAAAGCAATTTTATTGCCACCGGAAATAGACCCTCTATGACACTTTGACACTCTTTTCAAAAACTAGGGCTGGAGCCTTAAGAATTCAAAAGAACATTTCATCAGGAAAGTCCCTTGAATGATCAAAGTAATATGGGGTATAAATCAACTTTAACAGTCAACGTCTAGATATTTAGTTTCCAATTGCGTTGATAAAATTTACTAAATTTAATTTAATTATTTTTTGTTACTTATGTACATTTTTACATTTTACTTATTTTGTTTTTTTTTTTTTATGAAAATAAACTTTATTTAAAATTCAAATTTTGTCTTTTGGTTATTTTTGTGCTAGATCGAAAAAAAAATCATAATTTATTACTAATTTTTATAAGACCCATCACCATTATTCCCCATAAATTCAGTCCATCTTTGTCTTTTGATATCGTCGAGTTCTGAACAAACTTCACCTTTTTCTAAAGACCGACAAGTGCACGTTAAAGTTATCCGTGAGATTACCATTTGCGACTCATATCTAGGTACAGTTGGTGTAAGGCTATTAATACTTCTGCCACTCAAGCATTGTTTTAGAAATTGTTTTTCTAAAACACTTAAGTTTTCTGCTGTGTAACCTTTAATAGAGCATAGATTTAAAATTAGTCCCAGAAAGATCCATACATATATCAAATATCATACTCACTTCGATAAGCACTGATTTTTTCCTCCATGCAATTCCAATCTTGAGGTAGGAATAATGGTGGATAAGTCTCCGATTCTCTGATATTCAGTAAAAAAGCATAATCTATTGAAGTTGGTGAGTTATCTAATGATTTCAAAAGGACACCACTTGAAGATATTGAAGCTAAATACTGAGCATCATCATCCTTCTCTATTTGGCTATCATCGTCACGTTGCTTTCGTTGTGAATTATCATTGTTGGGTGGATACTCGTATTTGTTTCTTTCTTTCAAAACATCTTGTTCCTCTTTTTCAACTTCTAAATCCCACAGACTTAGTGGTTCCTCTTTTTCGAGGCTATTTTGAGCAATATTTGGAACTGTATCGTTTGGTGATACTTCAAGGCTTATAAATTCACTTCGTACATCTCTATTTCCAGGATATTTGGATCTTAATCGAATAGGACGATCATTAGGTATGCCCTCATCAACATAAACCTCTTGGTATTCTTCTTGACTTCTAGATGGATCAGCTTCATAGTCTTTCTAAAATAGTATTAAGAAATTAATTTACAAGTCCAAAGCTAAAGTTTAGAGTTTCTAGCAAATTGGAAAAGGACACTTACAAAATCTCTTGGATTATTACTCTGATACGGTAAATATTGGTAATTTCTTCTGCTTCCAAAGATTGGAATAGATTCCGCTTTATCCTCTAGTGGTTTCAAGGTGTTTAATATTGGTTTGATAACAGTTGCGCTGTTTATTAATTTTTCTTCAGGTTTCAGTTGTTGTCCTTCTACAAATGGCTGGTCATTGTTTTTCATTAATTTGTTTAACATTTTTGGATGCTTGAGAGGCGACTTAGATTTGTCTTTTTTGATTGTTTGAGAGCTTTGTGTTCGATTAAGTTTAAGTTCCAAATCATCTTTAATTAAATCAAAAATCAAAAAACCATGTCAATGAATATTGAATTTATAAAAAAATACCTGTACTGAAGATTACAGCCCCTGGTGGTTCTATATGACGGGCAATCGCATATAACTTAAGAACAGTAGATTCATTATAACGCAGAACGCACGTATCTGCTCTAGCTTGCAAAATTATATCGCTTCCTGTTTAAAAGATAAAAAGCATACATATAAAAAAAACCTGTTCAAAATCAAACTATAAACTTTATAGACCTGGAATAAATTCATAAGCATCCTTTGCACCGTATTTGTTTCGGCACTGAGTCTGCCAGTGAAGAAAGAAGTCTCCACCAAATGTCTGTGATATCGACATTCCACCAAGCAAACTACTAGCTCCTCCCGAATCAGTCATCATTGCATCTAACAATGGTTTTCCAGTAATTCCATCCAAAATAGTAGTTTGTGAATAATAATAAACTGGAAATCCCGGTCCAGTGTTATATTTAATCATAAAATCCGTAACATTGTCATGATTGAAATGTCCTGGAACAATTGCACTTACACTTTCACTAGCTGGGAAAGTAAAGTTCCATAGCATCTTAAAAGTTTTTCCATCAAATGCATATATTGTCGAATTGAATGATGAGACAATTATATCATTTATTAGATCACCCGTTAGATCTGTCAAAATTGCTGGAGCCATAAAACCTGAAGAATTTGTCCGATACAACGATATAAACTCTTTTTCACTTGTGTACTGCATAAGATTTAAAAGTCTTATAGAATAAACACCTCCTGGTGTATTTTGCCCGCCAGTGATTATCATTAAAACTTCAGTACCATCTTGTTGGGTTACTATTTGTATCGGAACAAAAGCTTCTTCACGATATGGCGTTGGAATGACACGGATGACTTTTCCAGTTCTACCGGAAATAAGTTTTATATGACCGGATCGGGAAGTTGCTCGTTCTTCTACGTGGACAGCTAAAACTTCTGGTGTCTCATCGCCATCTAAATCACGAACTGAATTAATTGTGTACAAGTCAATTACAACTGGAGAATTCGTTTCGATTTGTGTTTCTTTGAAATCCCATAATTTGTTTCCATTTCGACCATTTATGGCAAAAATCATCTACGTTTAAAACGATAAAAAAATATAAATGAAACATTTTTGTTTACAGTGTAAAGTTAACAATCCTTACCCCTAAACGTCCAGATGCTATGCAATCTATGAAACCGTCCTTATCGATGTCCACGGTACAATATAAAGAGAAGACGTTTCCTATACTCCAGGTTTGCCATAATAAATTTCCATTTGCACCATCGAGAGCTATTACTCCTCCTTCACAAGGAACATCTTCTATGTCACCTTGTTGAACCGATTTACACTTTGGTAAAGATATTTCATCGTACTGAATGTTATCATCTGCAAAAGATTAATATTTTTAAAATTTTAAGAATTATATATGAAATATCAAGTAAAAAAAGTTTTTCATATATTATTTCTCTAATATTTCGGGAATTTTTAAGTCGTGTGGTTTTATATTTTGCTATATTTTTTTCGGAGTTCGTCTTATTGATAGCTGTCACTTGATTTATTCCCAATGGTGATTTTTTTGATATTTTCTTTTGGGAACAATGTTTTGACAGCTCACGCAAGTTAAGTGATTTGTGTCACTGTCAAACATATTCTGTCCATACTTTAACCATAAATCGTATTACAAACAAAAAACGCTCACAAATGTTTGAATTTTATTTATTGTCACGCTCTTTTTAACTTCCCCCAGGAAGTTATTGCAATGGGTCCAAATTGTCAAATTAAAAATTTTGACATTTCTCGACGTTTCAAGGTCCCTAGAGCCGAAATAAAAGATTTTTAAAAAGATGTTTGTGCGTGCGTCCTTACGTTCGCGACGTTTTTTTCGCCGTCCATAGCTCAAGAACCAGAAGAGATATCGATTTCAAATGAATTTTGTTATACAGATAATAAGGCAGAAAGATGTAGAAAGGGCTCTCAAGGAAATTGCGTGGGTGGTTTTTTACCATAGCAGTTTGAAAAAAAAGGTGAAAATTTTGGTTAACCCTAAATATCTTACGAACCAAAACCGATTGAGACTTGAAATACATTTTATATAATATATTATAACGTATTATCAAAGAAGTATATTTTCTGAAAAAAATTGAAAAAAATATATTTAACGATTTTCGATATAAATCAAAAAAACTGAAAAACAAAAGTTGTCACCTCCGAAATCTTACGACTAAAATATGATTTCATCTCCAAAACAATTTTGTGCAACGAAGAATAATGTTTTTGATATCTGATAAAATTTTGAGAAAAATCGAATTGAGTTTTTTTTATAAAAAATAAAAATCTAAAAAAAAACATTACACAAAGTTTATAAAAAATGTATATCGATTCAAAAATCTTTTCAAGAACTTGAAATTTAGGCTTCAAACTTATTTTATCTTATAAGAAATGTAGTTTTCAACATTCTGAAAAATGTTGAGAAAAATCGAATTGACAGTTTTTTTACAAAAAATAAAAACCTAAAAAAAAAATTAATAAAAGTTGGTAAAAATTGATTTTCGACTCAAATATCTTTTTAAAACTTTAAGATGTTGGCTTTAATTTGCTTTTATCTTTCGAAAAAAAATTGTTGTTAACATTTAGTCAAATTTTGAAAATAATGAATTGACAGTTTTTTTACAAAAAATAAAACTCTAAAAAAAGCAAGACTAAAATTTGGTAAGAATTTACTTTCGACTCAAATAGCTTTTCAAAAATTAAAAATATTGGCTTTAAACTTATTTTATTTCAAAGAAAATATTGTTTTCGATATTTAGTAGTTTTTATATTAAAATCCAACAGTCCGTTTTTTTTATAAAAATTAAATCTTCAAAAAAAAATAGTACGCAAATTTGGTAAAAATTGATACGAGTATCTTTATCGATTTTAAAGCCGCGTATGACAGCATCTATAGGGAAGAGCTCTACCGAGCAATGTCTAGTTTTGGCATCCCTGTCAAACTTATCCGTTTGTGCAGAATGACGATGGAGTATGCACGCTGCTCTATCAAGGTCGGAAAAGATCTTACCGATGCATTTGATGTCAAAAAAGGTTTTAGACAAGGCGATGCACTGTCATGTGACTTCTTCAACATCCTTCTGGAAAGAATTGTGCAAAACTCAACCGTCAACACTAGAGGCACAATCTTCCCAAGGTCTATCCAATTACTCGGAAACGCAGATGATATTGACATAATTAGAAGATCAAAGCGTGATGTCAGTGGAGCGTTTTTGAGCATTGCGACGGAAGCGAAGAAGATGGGTTTAGTGGTCAATGAGGTCAAGACCAAATATATGCTGTCATCAAAAAAGGACACTGAACGACGACGTCTTGGACATAACGTCACCATGGACAGCTATAACTTTGAGGTAGTTAAGGACTTTGTCTACCTAGGCACCGCTATTAATGCAGACAACGACACCAGCGCTGAAATCAAACGAAGAATAACTCTTGCAAATCGCTGTTTGTTTAGACTTAGAAGGCAATTGAGAAGTAGAGTCCTCTCTCGAGCATGTAAAATCACCATCTATAAGACACTTATCATCCCGGTTCTCATTTATGGCGCTGAGGCCTGGACCCTGTCAAAGAAAGATGAGACCGTCTTAGGATGCTTCGAGAGAAAAATTCTTCGGGTGATTTTTGGTCCCGTACGCATAGATGGAGAATGGAGGAACCCCGTACGAACTGTATGGGCTGTACAGCGACACTGACCTAGTTAGCAGAATTAAAGTCCAACGGCTTAGATGGCTAGGTCATGTAGAGCGGATGGACATCAACGCTCCAGCCCGGAAGGTCTTCGAATCCAATCCCGAGGGACGGCGCAGTAGAGGAAGACCACGACTCAGGTGGCGCACCCAGGTGGGAGAGGACCTCAACCAACTTGGCGTGCGAAACTGGAGACAGCTAGCTAGGGACCGAGCTGGCTGGAGACGCTTGTTAGTTGAGGCCCAGGTCCGCCCTGGACTGTAGCGCCACCTTAAGAAGTAAGAAGTTGCAGCCAGTATGCATTGCAACTGCTATCAATGCATCTTAGATGATACGAATCTTAATGTTACTGTAAATGGAGAAATCTACAGTACAATGATAACATAATTTTTTTTGCTGAAAAAGGAAGAGCTTAACAAATGATTTACCTCGTGAACACTGTGGGTGGTGAAGCTTGAAGCTAAAAAAAAAACGATCTTAGACAACTTGTTGTAGGGCTATGTTAATCTTTAAAAATTGGTGTTAATCCATTGATAATGGCAAGGGGGTATATCTCGTTTTAACGATGCAAGACAGCATTGAGTTTTCGTAGCATTAAATTCTACGGGGTTTTTTATTCCCCACTGTACAACGCTGTTTAATTCGGAATTAAATAAGCTTATACTATTCTGTAGTTGCAGTTCCACATTCGAAGAAGCAGGATGAAAGTATGAAAACGAATTTGAAAAGCTAAGAGTTCTATCGTCAGGATTAGAAGTTGCAGAAAGGAGGTCATGAAATAAAAATGAGAAAAAGTGTTGGAGATAAAACAGAGCCCTGGGGTACGCCAACATTTATTTTGTGGTTTTCATACTTGTAACCAAGCAATACTACTTGTATTGAGCGATCCGAGAGGTTTATCAAATTGTATCCATCTTACTATTAATTAAAATAAAGATTATATTCTTATATGTTATTTAATTTTTTTTAATTTTCAATAGCTCTTAAAAATAAGTCCCTATAAGCGTATTATTTTGCGTCATTGTGGCCTGTGGCGTGACCTGCAATACCGTGCGGTTCAACACCGAAAGTCACTGTTTTTGTAGTGTAGTTTGAGTCGTTTGTCTTCGCTGGCAAGTCCGAGACGATTGACGCCTTGAAAGAGTAAATTTGGTGCATTATTGCTGTCATACGGACCCAATTGCTGTAAAAAGTCGTCAAAAGTTAGGCCTATCTGCTTGAATTTATTCGAGCTAGTCGTGGCGACCACTAGCCCGAAACCAACATAATGGCAAACCGATATTTTTATTCTAGGCTAAAATATTCAATTATTTGCATTTCTTCTTGAATACAACACGCCTGAAAAAAACACCCTTAATAATTCTTCCAAAGCTACGTATGGTTTTATAAACTGTTTAAAATAAAAATCTAATCAAATAAAAAAGTTTAAAATAATTATTATATACAATATTATTATGCTCACCAACTCCATAGCCAAATATAATATCCTTTATATCATCCCCATTTAAGTCGGCTTTTCTCATGGGACTTTCGCTATTTATACGAGGGAATGTACGACTCCATATCTTATGCACACTTATTTGAGTGCAAGGTACAAATTCTGTACCCATACTATCGCCATACAAAACCGGAGATGGCAAACTAAAATTTGGTTCTTTTTTCAGCCATATTTTGATTTTTTGCAATGGAACAGGAAACATTGTGAGAACAAATGCGGCCAACATAATAAATCCAATAAAAATACTCAAGGCAGCTAGGCCATAACAAAAGGGTTTACAGCACTTCCAGCATCTACGATGTTTTTTCATTATAGGCGGGAGTGAACTGTGCGGTTTGCCACCATTTTTTCGACGTGGTGCCATCAATGGTCGTTTCAGACCTTTTTCTTCACTGATCTGCAATTTTACAAGAAGAAGAAATACATAATTCACATTTGAAGAATCTGCTGAGGCCGCTGTTAGTAAAGGTTTATTGTTCTTCTATACCTTGGCGGTGCGAGCATCCTTTATAAAAACGTCGTCTTCAACTTCATCACTTATGTCTTCTTCGATGCTATCACGAATAGCAATTCGATCTGATGGAACATATGGTCGCATTTTTATCATTTTTTCTCCTAATATTTGAGCTTTTTCTAAATTAAGTTATTAAGATAAATTAAATTATAAATTTTTGTAATTTTTTTAAATAAACTTTTATACTATTTTGTGCAATGGAACTAATATTAAAAAATTTCTAGATGCACTCGATGTGAAAAACAAAACAATATGTCACTTTCTATTTCGAGAATTGCTAAAACCCAAACGAAAAATCAATATTTAATTCATAACGATTATTTCAAAGTGAGGGCATGCGCGAAAATAATACATCGCACGTGGTATTTGTTTTTGTTTTGTTTATAACTTCTTTTTGCGGTTTTGAAATTCTAAGGACGGGAAGTGAACTTGTTACGCTTCTTTCATAAAAATTGTTTATGCATTTGGCAATGAGGACTGTATATAATAGTGATTGTTGAATGGTGACCAAGAAGGAGGAAGTCCTTTTTTATAAGAGTTATGTTGTTCGAGTTAGTTTTTCTTAGGTTTTAGTAATTGAAAGCTCACTCAAATATAAGTTTTTGTATTAGCTGTGAACTTGATGTTTTTTGTTTTTAATTAAAAAGGAATGTTATACATTTGTGAAAAGAAACTAGAGAATATTGCATTGGGGCGATGTCGAATGTGAACCAAAATGCAACGTCAATTTCGTTCGACATTATTCAATTTCAGACTTAGTCAATTTAAACCATGAAAAGTTACACAATCGAGCCCCGCGTTAAAGTTATTCAGGCTTATTATGAAAATGGACGTTCAAATCAAAATGAATATAGTGAATTCGTGGTTTGTTCGGTCAATTTATCTTCAAAGTTGGTTCAATTTAAGGGCTGGCGGCATCATCAGGCTGTATTTTTTTGTTTCCAAAATTAGGCAGGTTAGTTAGTTCCTGTGAATGGTGTTTTGCTATCCTGAGATAATAATGGTCTTTTTATGACCCGAATTGGAAGGTATGGATGTGGACGATATGTGGTTTTAACAGGACGTTGCCACTTGCCACACAGCTAACGTAACAATGGATCTTTTGCGCCACAATTTCAATGGCCGTGTTATCTCACATGGTTTCGATTTGACACCGTTGGACTTCTTTGTTTGGGGTTATTTGAAAGAAAAGGTGTATCTACGTTAATAATCCAGCAACAATTCAAGAGCTCAAGGGTAAGATAATTCGGCACATTAAAACTTCAATTATACCTCAGCGTGATGGAAAATTTTGACCATCGGCCATTTGACCG
The DNA here is from genome assembly GCF_945859685.1 of Eupeodes corollae. Lineage (NCBI taxonomy): Eukaryota > Metazoa > Arthropoda > Insecta > Diptera > Syrphidae > Eupeodes > Eupeodes corollae. Next base: position 155,403,165 of record NC_079147.1, read on the forward strand.
CAATACTAGCAATATTATCGTAATAAAAAGTAAAAATAATAATTTTTTAAATAATTTCTGTTTTATTCAAAGTCAACATTGGTCTTAAAATGTAACTACAAGTTAGAAAGGTTTATAATTAGGAACCAATGTAATTGCTTTCACAAAAACTTGTTCCAGTTGACCAAAGGGTTATTATTTCTAGTCATGAATTAATTAGAATACTTTACAGTAGACCGTGATTTTAAGCTCTGTGACCTAGAACATATTAAAAAAGAGGCTGGGATGCGACCCACACTGATAACTTCCCATCCCGTCTGTCGATGTGTCTTGCTTAAAAGTTTGTCTATATGTACTCGTATCAATTTTTACCAAATTTGCGTACTTTTTCTTGTAAATTTTATTTTTTATGAAAAAACGGACTGTTGGATTTTGATATAAAAATTACTGAATATCGAAAACAATATTTTCTGTGAAATAAAATAAGGTAAAAGCCAATATTTTTAATTTTTGAAAAGCTATTTGAGTCGAAAGTAAATTTGTACCAAGTTTTAATTGTTTTTTTCTTAGAGTTTTATTTTTTGTAAAAAACTGTCAATTTGATTTTTTTGAAAATTTTACCGAATGTTGAAAACAATATTTCTTATAAGATAAAATTAGTTTGAAGCCTAAACTTTAAGTTTTTGAAAAGATATTTGAATCGATATTCAATTTTTACCAACTTTGAGTAATGTTTTTTTTAGATTTTTATTATATATGTATGTCAAAATTTAATCAGCTGTCAATGAAATCATATTTTAGTCTTAAAATTTTGGAGGTGACACATTTTTCGTTCATTTTTTTATTTATAAAAAAATCGTTAAATGCATTTTTTTCAAAAAATATACTTCTTTGATATCACGTTACATTATATTACATATACACAATTTAATTCAAGTCTCTAGCGTTTTTGGTTCGTAAGATATTTAGGGTTAACCAAAATTTTCAATTTTTTTTCAAACTGGTATGGTAAAAAAACCACACACGCAATTTTCTTGAGAGCCCTTTCTGCCTTACTATCTGTATTTTTTTTTATATAATAAACACACACTCAAGGGGATATTACTACCCTTATTATGCAGAGCAACAGTGTGAGCACTAGGAAGAGGAGAGAGGGTTTAAAAGGAGATGTCGGTGCACATTGCTTTTGAATTCCTGAATATTGCAATGACTAGGAAAGACAGAGTGTGGTAAGGCATTCCACATTCGCGTAGTACGGCTAAAGAACGAATCTCTGTATTTGACAGTACGGCCGAAGTTGGGCTCGAGGGTATACTGATGAGCATTCCTAGAAGTGCGGTTGAACTGTTTAAGGGGAGGAATGCGTCTGGCTATTTCACTAGAGCATAAGCCGTTAAAATAACGCCTTTCGGCGATGTTCAAGCGAAGTAAATGAACTTATGATGATATTATCATCTATCGATTTAAATGCTCTACGTTCAATACTATCCAAGAGGCTAAGTAAGTTGCATGAGCACCAGCCCAGAGATGGGAGTTATACTCAAGCTTTGGACGTATGTAAGTCTTGTAGATAATAGGCAGATCAGAAGGGGTGAAATATTTCTTGCATCGCCTAAGGAAACCCAAACACCTTGGGGCATTTTAGGCGACATCGCGTATGTGATCATTCCACAAGAGGTGGTTGGATACACACTTGGGGGTATATCTCGCTTTAACGATACAAGACAGAATTTGGTTTTCGAAGCATTAAATTCCACGCGGCTTTTTAATCCCCATTGAACAATGCTGTTTAGGTCGGAATTTAATGAGCTAATCCTATTTTGTCGTTGCAGTTCCACATCCGAATAAGAGGGATGTGAGTCTAAAAACGAATATGAAAAGCTAAGAGTACCATCTTCAGAGAAACAATGTATTGGATTAGATGTTGCAGACAGGAGATCATTAATAAAAATGGGAAAGAGAGTTGGAGATAAAATAGAGCCCTGGGGCACACCAGCATTTATTTTACGGTTTTCAGACTTGAATCCATCCAATACTACTTGTATTGAACGATCCGAAAGGTAATTACAAATCCAATTAAGCAGGGATTCATGAAAACCGAAATCACGAATTTTCGATAAGAGAGCCTGATGCCAAACCCTATCAAATGCTTTTAAAATATCAAGTGCGATAATCTTACTTTCTCCAAAACAATATAAAGATTTGCTCCACTGTTCGGTGAGATGAACCATGAGATCACCAGTGGACCTATTGCTACGAAAGCCGTATTGCCGGTCATTAAGAAGCTTTCGATCTTCAAGATATTTCTTGAGCTGATAATTAATCAGCGTTTACATGACCTTGGAAAGAATGGACGTAAGTGCAATCTGTCATTGGTTATAGGGTGAGGAAGATTCGCCTTTTGTGGGAATAGACTGGACAAATGCGGTTTTCCATCCGCTCGGAACGAGACCTGAGGAGAAGGACAAATGAAAAGGCTTACGCAGTGGTTTTGCCAGCGTTGAAGAACACCTCTTCAGAGTTCAGAACAATAGCGGGGATACCATCCAGACCAGCGGATTTATGTGTGTTTAGATCTCTTAGGACTCTTGCCACTACGAGTGCGAAAAAATATTGGTCCCATAGAATCACTTACTCTCTCAAGTACATGCGTAGTCATGACACTCACTGGCAGCGTAGAATTGGCGGCGAACTGCCTAGCAAAGAGATTAGCTTTCTCTAAAGAGCTAACAAAAGGACAACGAGCGTAAGAACCGAAGAAGAGGAAGAATTCCTCATGTTTTTTACAAATGACCAAAAATTTGTACTGCCTTTGGGACATTGAAGTATTTTTTGCCGTAACTTTTGGTCATGTAAAAATTTGGTCCGTCAAATATGAGCGTTGCAGGCCTTCCTGGCTTGTTTGAACTTTTTCCGGCTTTCCTCAGTACGGTTGGCTTTATAGCAACGGAAAACTTACCTCTTTGGCCCTAATAACCTCTTTACAGCTCGCATCGAACCATGCGTTTTCCTAGGGTCACGAGAAGTTGATACTCTGTCTAAATTTGGGCTTCGATAAAGTAAGCAGTAGTGAATGATTGGCTTATTTACGGAGAATTTAAATCACATATAATTAAAAAAGGAATTGGTGCAAAGACCATATTGAGGTAAGAGCTGATAAGCAACATCATTCCCAATGTAAAGGGTGATTTTTTTGAGGTTAGGATTTTCATGCATTAGTATTTGACAGATCACGCGGGATTTCAGACATGGTGTCAAGAGAAAGATGCTCAGCATGCTTTGACTTTTCATCATGAATAGACTTACTAACGAGCAACGCTTGCAAATCATTGAATTTTATTACCAAAATCAGTGTTCGGTTCGAAATGTGTTTCGCGCTTTACGTCCGATTTATGGTCTACATAATCGACCAAGTGAGCAAACAATTAATGCGATTGTGACCAAGTTTCGCACTCAGTTTACTTTATTGGACATTAAACCAACCACACGAATGCGTACAGTGCGTACAGAAGAGAATATTGCGTCTGTTTCTGAGAGTGTTGCTGAAGACCGTGAAATGTCGATTCGTCGCCGTTCGCAGCAATTGGGTTTGTGTTATTCGACCACATGGAAGATTTTACGCAAAGATCTTGGTGTAAAACCGTATAAAATACAGCTCGTGCAAGAACTGAAGCCGAACGATCTGTCACAACGTCGAATTTTCAGTGAATGGGCCCTAGAAAAGTTGGCAGAAAATCCGCTTTTTTATCGACAAATTTTGTTCAGCGATGAGGCTCATTTCTGGTTGAATGGCTACGTAAATAAGCAAAATTGCCGCATTTGGAGTGGAGAGCAACCAGAAGCCGTTCAAGAACTGCCCATGCATCCCGAAAAATGCACTGTTTGGTGTGGTTTGTACGCTGGTGGAATCATTGGACCGTATTTTTTCAAAGATGCTGTTGGACGCAACGTTACGGTGAATGGCGATCGCTTTCGTTCAATGCTAACAAACTTTTTGTTGCCAAAAATGGAAGAACTGAACTTGGTTGACATGTGACAGCTCGCGATTCTATGGCCATTTTGAGGGAAAACTTCGGAGAACAATTCATCTCAAGGAATGGACCGGTAAGTTGGCCACCAAGATCATGCGATTTGACGCCTTTAGACTATTTTTTGTGGGGCTACGTCAAGTCTAAAGTCTACACAAATAAGCCAGCAACTATTCCAGCTTTGGAAGACAACATTTCCGAAGAAATTCTGGCTATTCCGGCCGAAATGCTCGAAAAAGTTACCCAAAATTGGACTTTCCGAATGGACCACCTAAGACGCAGCCGCGTCAACATTTAAATGAAATTATCCTTAAAAAGTACATGTCATGGACCAATCTAACGTTTCAAATAAAGAATCGATGAGATTTTGCAAATTTTATGCGTTTTTTTTAAAAGTTCTCAAGCTCTTAAAAAATCACTGTTTATATGGCGAGGCCATGGTCGGAAAGGAATAAAGAATTTTGTATAACAAAATTGTAATAAATAAGAATTTTGTGTAACAAAATTTATTTGAAATCGATATCTCTTCTGGTTCTTGAGCAATGGACGACGAAAAAAACGTCGCGAACGTACGAACGTACGTACACACGCACAGACATCTTTCTAAAAATCTTTTATTTCGACTCTAGGGACCTTGAAACGTCGAGAAATGTCAAAATTTTCAATTTGACAAATCGGACCCATTACAATAACTTCCTATGGAAAGTTAAAAATAAATTCAGTTAATTTATTTAAAAAATTGAAAAAAAAACTTTTAGACGCAAATTTGAAAACTTTCTTGTTTTAAAAACCATTGGAAACAGCATTAATGTTTAGAAATCGGATTCCTTGCCAGTTCGATATTTTTTTTAAGATGACTGTCCAAAAAGGAGTCTTCCGCGCGTTTCCCAGAGTTGTATGCTTCGGATATATTTACTAGATCCATTTCAATTCTTTTTTGAGACTATTTACACGAGAGAAGCTATCGACACCTCGACTCTAAGAAGTTATTGTGCAAGTAATCAAAGGGCTTTTAATGTGGCACGCGAGGATTAAGCATGAAATTGGTCTTCCGCGATTTTTAGGAACGAATGTGAAAACAGTTGTTAAGTTGTAACCTAGAAATGTGATTGGTAGAAGGTTTAAAATATATCCTTTTCAATGGAGATACAAAATGGGTTCTTTGAAAGTCAAACAGAGCGGAAATAACACAAAAATAGCATATGGTCAATACTATAGGTCTAACAGGAGCTTAATCCTAATAAGATTGTATTTTGTGGTCGAAATCGGAGAGTGTGTCTTAATCCTTACGGAAATTTTCAAATTCTTAAAGTAGAGTTAACTGAAGCAGTGTCAAAAAATGTCAGTAGAAACAGGGTATCTTCCACACTAGGTCGATGGCGACAACCAACGTTTAAGGACAACGTTTATAGCTGAAGTCGGTAGCTTTGTGTTAAACTACTTTTTGATATAAAGTCTAGGTGATTTAAGGCTTTATTATGGCCAAATAAATGAAACAACAATGAGTACATAATATTATAAAGAACTTATCTTATGGTGTTTATGCTTATAATAGAACTTATAATAAGGTTAATCTCGATTCTGAGTAATTTACTTTAAATGATAGAAATACCTTTAAAATGTTCGAATATTGATTGGTAAAGAACAAAACATAGTTTATCATTTTAATAATCTTTAATTTTGATATCTTTTTATTCAAAGTGGCTTGAGTTTTTATAAAAAAAAGTCAATAGACGAAATATAGTTGTCACTGACCATAAATTTAAAATAACGTTTATTCAATTAACCATTCTCATTAAAAACCTAGGTCAAATGTTGTTTTAGTTTCATATTTTAAATCATATCTTCTGGCTCTGGATAATCTGAAAAAATAATATTTGAACAATAAAAAAAATAGTAAGAAATTTTAATACTACCTGTAGGTAAAAATTCTCTAACGATGATGATAGTTTTTGACCTGGAAACGGTCAAAAATTACTTGAAGTATTTAAGTTATTGGTTTTACCCGTGGCATGATGGTTAGTGCAATGGACTGTCATGCCAGAGGTCTTGGGTTCGATCTCTGCCTATGCCATCTTAAGTCTTTTCACGGCGAGGAATTGACAAATTCTTCAAGAGTAACTCTTGTCATGAAAAAGAGCTTTCTCAAATTAGTTCGGATTCGGCATATAAACTGTAAATCCTCTCCATTTCTGACAACATTACTCGCACACAGAAATGGTTAAGAGTTGTAAGTCACTAGGCCCTAGTTCTCAACGGACTATTGCTCCACAGAAATTAATATAAAATTAATTAAGTTATTGTTCTGGGAAGGTATGATAGAAGAAACTTCTGGTATGGTATGGTATAATACCAGTCGAATTACAAAAAGCTTCTGATATAATTGCACCAATCCTCGAGGCAAGTTTTACCAGCTGTCTTTACCTGGTCCATGTTCCCTCGGCATGGAGAGAAGTTAAAATTGTTTTTATACCTAAAGCAGGTAAATGCTCCCAAGTCAATCCTAAAGATCTACGACCTATAATCTATCATCATTCCTTCTTAAGACCCTGGAAAGATTGATTGATATCCATTTAAGGGCACGTATCGATACAAGACTTCTGTCTTCGTCTCAACATGCCTACTGTAAAGGTAAATCGGTGGAAACAGTGTTACACACTTTAGTACGCACCATCGAATATTCCCTCCATCATAAAGAGTTCACTATGGTTGCTTTCCTTGACATAGAAGGTGCCTTTAACAACGTGGAAACATCTGCAATCACATCTGCACTGACATCTCTAAATGTAGAGAGTTCGCTTCGGGAGGTAATTCATTTAATGCTTACTAGCAGAATAATTAACTCAAAACTGGGCAACTCTTCTAGCAGACGATTCGTTATTAGCGGGGCACCGCAAGGTGGTGTTCTATCCCCTCTCCTGTGGAACCTAGTGGTGAATGAAATCCTAACTAGTCTGGATGCGGAGGGTTTCAGAGTGATAGCCTATGCGGACGACATTGCTATAGCAGTTCTAGGAAAGCATCTTAATATCCTAAAAGAACTCTTACAAAATGCCTTAGACAGACTAATACTTTGGGCTGATCGGTGTGGGCTGGGTGTTAACCCACACAAAACCGATCTGGTCTTATTTTCGAGGAGAAACAAAATTCTATTTGTCAACCCTCCTTATATTAAAGGAATCCAATTAAAATTCTCAGACGAGGCTAAATACCTAGGTCTTTTCTTAGACAAAAAACTAAATTGGAAACGCAACGTACAGGAAAGAGTCATAAAAGCTACTGTAACTCTCTTTTCTTGCAAAAAAGCTATTGGTAATAAATGGGGTTTACAACCCAGAATTACGCATTGGCTATACACATCGGTAGTCAGACCGATTTTAACGTACCGTGTGGCAGTATGGTGGACTGCTTTAGAGAAAGGTATAAACAGGGATAAGTTAAATAAAGTCCAACGTTCAGCCTGCCTATGTTTAAGCGGATCGCTTCGCACGACCCCGTCTGCAGCACTGGACACCTTGCTCTACCATACACCTCTTGACATATTTAGCAAAAAAATAGCTGCAAGCTCTGCTATTCGCCTCAATGCTTCGTCGCAGTGGACTAACAACAACATTGGTCACTCCGTAATTCTAAGGTACTTAGAATCAATTCCAAAGCACACAGACTACACCATCCCCCAACTACAATTCGACAGAAACTTCTAGATTTCTGGACAGAAAATTCCAGATTTCTATACCTACCAGATCTTTTTGGGAGGATAGGACATTCTTGGAGGATGAGTCAATCCATTTTTACACAGATGGCTCAAAAACCGAAGAAGGAGTTGGTGGAGGTGTGTAATCTGAACGACTGAAATTAAGTCTCTCATTCCGCCTTCCTAATCATTGTAGCGTGTTCCAGGCGGAACTTTTGGCGATAAAAGAAATCTTGTCTTGGCTCAAAGAAAACGTGATATCAACATCTGATATCCGAATTTTCTCTGACAGCCAGGCCGCTATCAAATAATCTGGACTCTGTCTCTACAAACTCTATAACAGTCCATAACTGTCGATCATCTATAATGGAGATGGCGCAACAGTTTAATATTCACCTTTGCTGGGTGGCGGGCCATAGAGACATTCCAGGTAACTGTAAGGCAGATGAACTCGTCAGGAACGGTACAGTACAGCCCACCCTACCACGTTTGGCAAGTACTGGCATACCAATCGCTACTTTTAAACTGCTGCTAATGCAAGACGCTGCGAGGAGGGCAGGCACCAGGTGGAAGAACATCACCACGTGTCAAGCCACAAAAAACATCTCGCCAACACTGGCTATAAAACGTTCAAGGTGCTTGCTCTCTCTAAGCAGATCGCATATAAACTCGATAATAGGTGTCATAACCGGACACTGTCTAATAGGAAAGCACGCCACGAGACTAGGCGTATTCTCAAATGGCTTTTGCAGAAGCTGTATGGACGGGGAAGAGGAAGAAACGGTTCTTCATCTTCTCTGCACATGCCCTGCTCTAGCTCGAAAACGCAAGAATTACCTAGGAGAATTCTTCTTTAACGATCTAAACGATCTAATTCATATCGGTATAATCAGCCTCTCACGTTTCGTAAGGGACTCAAGCTGGTTCCATTGACATTAGGAGGAAGCCTCAAGATTCATGTGGTATCACAATGGGCCATTAAACTGGCCTATGTGTGTCCGTTTCCATCTTGGACAGCCACTATAACCTAACCTAACCTAACCTCTGGGAAGGCACAAATCACCTGGAAAATTGAATTGCTTAGAATTATTAAGCCAAGCGCTTCTAAAAGAACTGCTTCTTAATACTTTTAATTCGGCATTGCTTCCATATACTCCAATGTCAACCATTAAAAAAACCAAATGATTCGTCCACGACGGCCATTAAGTTGTTCGAGAGTGATATTTTGTAGTTGAAGTAGAAACTTCCACTATTTGAAGGAAATGTAAGAACGTTTTATTTCAATTGCAACACCCATACAAATTGGAAAGTTCCACAGTTGTTGCGCTGTAAGAAGTCAAGAGAAATTTGTTTCTAATCTTCTTTTGAAAAACAGTTTGGTATAGCAATTTTCAGGCAATTGCAATTTATAGCCTCAATAGGCGAATCAAGTGCTTTTTTACTGTTCAAAATCCTTACAAATATGACAAGAAACAAAGCAGCAATAAATTAAAAATTTGACGGTAGCGTTATAACAAACGTTTGCTTGAAAATAATAACATCTTTCCATTTAATAAGCTTGAAGCTTATGGATCCAAGTTTTGTTTAAATAGCCTGAAAATGATGTCGAACATATCTTTGCCATCTAACTTGAAAAATTTAGTTGGATATTTTCCAGTTGTCTTATCAAAAAATATATTCTCCTTCCGATTTTAGTCAAATATGAACTTCGTCGATTATGATTAAACTCACCATCTTGACCCAGTTGGAAAACATACGTCACATCTTCAATTCTTTACTTAGCTTGATATTGTTTGGGCTTTAACCAAGATCCTTACGCAAAATATGGCGTAATAGGGTCTAAACGATGTCCAATTCTTAAGAATACCTTAGAATTGAATGATTTGGATGGTTTGCTGCGGATTCCTGAAAGGTATCGGTATTTTCGACACTTCGACCAATCGGTTGTCCCACTGACATGTCAACATCACAAAACGAGTGTGTAGATTACAAATGTTGGTTGTCGTTTGGTGAGAATTACGATTGAAAATTGAAGCTAACGCTTTTAAAGTGCTACCACCGACTCCGAATTCCGGAAGAGAAATGTTTATAATTTACAGACGTTAACTCGGCCGTTTACTTAACTATGGTGAAAAGGTTGAGTTTAGTAAATAATTTGACAATAACAATTCAATGATTGGTGAAAGTTTGCATTTACAAATTAAATTCAAAGTTGTCAAGTCCTTATTGGAAAAACCTTTATTAAGAATATTTCTTATAGTTTAACATAACTACTAGACCGAGAAACGCCGTCATTCCTAAAACCTAGAAGTAACCCAGTAAGTAAGTAGAGTACTTGTACTACCGATTTAACAGGACTAGAGCTTGGTTATTCTTTGAAGAAATCACTTGGTACTTGGTACATTTGAGTACTTACAACTGGTATAATAATCCTGTTCTTCCTGAAATGGAGAAGCTAGTCAGAACCGAATCTTATTCTCGTTTCTAAAGTGATAGGATTGGGGCTTAGTACTTTTAAGAAGTAATAAGTTGATATATTGATTTGAATAGAAACTTTATCACAATTTCCGGTCATGTCCTAATGTAAAAAGTAATGTGAAAGAAAATTGACTGTTGGAGTTTTCAAAAATTTAGCAAAAAATATTTTTGGTTTCCAGATAAAAACATATCAAAACATAAAAAATGTATTTTAAACAGTCGATTTTGAAAATTAAAATAACCTACAAAAGTCAAATTCAATACCAGACTTTTAGATACATGTATGCTAACAAATGGATAGGAATTATTAATGGCGAAGTACCAATGTTTTTCCTGATTCATATTATCCACTGCGTTTATCCCTCCAACCCTTCCACTAAGTCACTAATGTCTTACTTTTAAATTCTTAACCATGACTCTGATGTGTTTTCTAGACTCAAGGTAGTTAAACTTACTATTAGATTCTATAGAGGCATTTTGTTTCGTTGTACATATAAATTTCTAAAATATTTCGCCCTATGCATTTCTTTGAATACATTTATGCAACCTTCTTTACTCTTCTTTGCTGTATCTTATCTACGTCATTCAAGTCTTTTCACCTTTCATAACTAGTTTAAGTAAATTACATAGAGTAACATCCTTAAAAGAAGAAACTAAATCAACAAACAACCTCAACCGCAACTAGATACAAAAAAAATAAAAAAATAAAACGAAAACAACAAAGACAAAAATATTTAAACAAAAAAATTACATTTTTTCAACAACCACTTGTAATATAATGCAACCGCAAACCGCGTCTTTCATCCTTGCGCCAGGCTTAAGCAAATATACAAATAAGACAAAAAATACCTATAGAAAGCTATAGTTATGCCTATGCCTTTTTCCTACACACATGTACACTCTTTTCCATACAAAATGCTGCATTTTTCAGTAGGACCTTGAATTTTTTAGTAGTAAGGTTAGGTTAGGCTGGGGCCTGTGCTTGGGCTTGTGCTTGGGCGGTGCTCTGCGCTGGGGTAGTTAAGAAATAAAACAACCACAGTACAACGCCTATTGAAAAGTTTACACTTTCCTCAAGATACTTATCTTCATCATCGCCGTCATCATTTTATCGTTTCTCTCTTTAGTTTTATAGAAGTATCACTTAACCTCATCTTTTGATTCTATTGATAGTGAATCAAATGCTTTTGGGTTCTTTCATTTTTAGTGAAGATAATTTTTTAATTTAATGTTAAAAAAGTTTGTCGTGCTGCGATGGAAAATTGAAATTGAAATTGAAATACTGAAATGAAATGTTGGTTTTGAAAGGATTTTTATGCATCAAGGTAGACATTAAGTGTAGTTTTTCATCATCAGGGATAGACTAAGAGCTCCTTTTTTTTATTCGAGATTTTTAGTCGTGAATCTATTGCGCTATTCACGGAAGAAGGGCATCTATCTACCTATGTTTCTATTTATATCTAAGGTTGGTAGGTGGGTGTATTTAAAATTATGCAATGAAAACAAAATACGAATTGACTTGTGTTTTAAAAAACACTGCCTACAGAAACTTGAAAGTTCTTTAGGATGTACGTTACGTCTACTATAAGTAGTGTCTGTGTCTATACTCTACACAAATTGAAATAATTCTCAAACATTTCAAAAACCTTGGTCTTGAAGAGTAGGAATAATAATTATGTTCAAAATGAATAGGAGACATTTGTACATTAGTTTGTGGATATAGTGAAAATTAAAAAAAAAACGCACGCGACGCAAAATTTTATGATGTAACTTGACTTGTAAGGATGCCAACACACATTCAAAAAAAAAGAAAATTATAGTTCAGAGATAGTTTTCAAACATTGGTTTATCCAGACGTTTATTTAGACAGCACTTACAGAAGCAATATTTTCGACTAAGAGTGTATTACAATGATAAACAGGCCTTTGTGTATTCGATAGATTGTATTGAACTATTCATCGCATAATTCTTGAAAAGAAGCTTTATTTATTGCAGCACTTTCGTAAAGAGAATATTTTAAATTTCAAGCATTCAGTTAATATTATGACACTTTAAATAACAGCTGAGTTTGACAGGTGTCAGGTGCGTAGTTCTAAAACATAAAATGAACGACCCTGCATTAAGAAACACTAAAACAAAAACTTTACTTACCCCTTTCAGGCAGAAGAACCGCAGAAGACCAGCGCCTCTTACCTTCTGAGGATTAGCGAGGAAAGTCCAGGAGCTCTCGAAAAGGCCAAGAAACACTAAAACAAAAAACTTGACTTACCACTGTCAGGCAGAAGACCAGCGCCAAAATTAAAATTCTGCAGAATCGGGGAACAGACACCGACAAAGCTGATGACAATGTCGAGGTTGACGATGTTGTTAGCGGAGTCGAGGTCCCCAACGAGTTGCCGGGCCCCAGCTCTGCAGCTAAAAATAATTAAAAACGCGCTGAAGGTCATCCAGATTAATCTGAAGCACTCTAAGTGTGCTTCAGATAATCTGAGAGTTTTCCTTATGGAGGAAAACTTCGACATTGGCGTTATTCAAGAACCGTGGATAAACGGCCTCAAGGTGCGAGGCCTCCAAGTAAACAATCGTAATTTATTCGTAGAAAATTGGAGAGTTTCCACTTTAAATTCGTTTTCGGATCACAAGTGGATTCTTTTACAAATTAACTTCGAGTTGAAAAACACTCCGCCTTATAGAAATCCCAGAAGAACTGACTGGAAGAAATTCAGTCAAATAGCTAATTCCAAACTAAGCAACTTACCGAATCTTGGCCAGTTAAATATAGCCGTAAAACTCTTCCTTCTTGGTGGAATAAAGAACTGTCCAGTCTTAGGAAAATGACGAGGACAATTTTCAATATCTGCAACAAACATAAGTTTTACCAACCGTATAAAGACTCTCTTAAAATTTACAAGCAAGCCTGTCATCAGCCAAAAGACAAGGCTGGAGAGAATACTGTCAATCAATCGAAGACATAAAGGACTCCGCAAGGCTCAGCAAAGTTTTATCGAAGGAACATTGTTATCCTTCATTTCTAAAAAAATCTGGTGGAATCTGGACAGCCACTCCAGCTGAATCTCTTGAGCTACTGATGAAGACGCACTTTCCGGGTTGCGAGAGTGATAACCCCGAACCGCTTGGAACCACAGAGCTAAACGTAATCGACCTTTTTATTAAATACATAGTTTCCTGCAGCGCTATTAGGCGCTATCTTCCAGAGAAGATTGAGAGGATGACATCGCGTCAATAGGTTTTGACACACCCATCTTAATTGACGGTTCAAAGATGGAGTGCGGAGTTGGTTCTGGGATCTTTTCTGAGTCCCTAAATGTAGCTAAATCCTTTAGGCTTCCTGACTTAGCTAGAGTTTTTCAGGCTGAACTGATGGCAATAAGGGAGGCATGTAAGATACTTAAACAAAGCCCAAACCAAAACCGAAATGCGGCTATCTTCACAAACAGTCAGGCAGCTGTCCAAGCCATGTCCTCAACTAAATTGGTCCAGCAATGTCGCGATGAGCTTGCGAGCCTGAATATTAACCTCGGTGTCACCCTGATCTGGGTTCTTGGCCATAGTGGTATCGTGGGAAATGAACGCGCTGACGAGCTAGCCAGGCAAGGATCGGCCCTTCATAACTCACTTCCGGAAATGGTTAACATTCCTCTTGGCGCTATGAAGGGTAAAATCTTTTCTATCCACCAAACTGAATCAAACCGAAGGTGGAGCAATTTACCCAACTGAATTATATCTAGGAAAATATGGCCCACCTATAATAAAACCCGTAAAAACGATCTTCTATGCAGCCCAAATCAAGACATAGCCAGGATTGTTGCGGTTTGTACCGGACATTGGCCTATAGGAGTTCATGCAGAGAAGTTGGGTATATCTTACAACACCTTTTGCCGTAGTTGTAGCGACCAAATGTCTGCAAATGTCCTGCTTTGGCAAACACTAGAATGAAATACTTTGGAAAAGCATTCTTTCACGAACTTGATGAGCTATCTGAGACAAAGATTAGAGACCTAATCTTTTTTCTCAATGCGACAAAATGGCTCTGACATAGTCGCTATGAAGCTTCTCTATAAATCTTTCCCTTTGTATCACAGGTGAAACGAGTTTTTGGTATCAAAACGGCGCACTAGAGCGCTAATTGGATCTCAGGCTAGGTTGCCTTGAGATCGCCATTTCTACCTACCTACCCCTGTCATGATGGTTTGTGCGCTGGACTATTAAAAAAGGTTATTGATATTAGTTTTTTCAAAATTTTCTAATAAAAACAAAACAAATAAAATTTAAATTGAAGTAAAATAGATCTTAAGGCCGAAAGGCATTAGTAATTAGTGTTATAGTTTAGCTTAGAGTGTCCGTATGGGACCATTAAGTTAGTTGTAAGTTATGGATAATTAGGCTAGTTTTATGAATTTTTGTCTAGCTTTAAGATAGGTTAAGGATTGAATAAATAAAAATGAATTTGGAAAAAATATGTGCGTTGGACTGTCATGCAAGAGGCCTTAGGTTCGATCCCCGCCTATGCCATCTATAGTTTTTTTTTTTCACGGAACTGCCTTTTGTGAGGAGTTGACAAGTTCTCCAAGAGTAGTTCTTGTCATGAAAAGTGCTTCCTCAAACTAGCCGTTAAGATTTGGCTTAAGAAAGTAGGTTCCCTCCATCCCTGACAACAATACTCGCACACAGGAATGTTTGCTAGTTACTAGGCTCTAGTTCTCAACGGACTGTTGCGCCAAACATTTTTTTTATTATTTAAAACAAAAAAACTTTGCTCTAAGGAATTTAATTTAAAACACTATTAAAGTTTTCAGTCGTTACGCTACCGGGAATTTTTTAATCAAAACTACCATTTCAATTAAGTTTTTACAGAATGTTAAAAAAGAATGCAAGTGGTTTCATTATGATTAGCCAAAACCTGGCCAACACATTTGATGCAAGAACAAGGTTAAGGTTGTTATGGATCATGTATTTTTATACAACAAATTTGATTAAAAAGAAAGGGGAAGGTAGGGAACGTATAGTAAACTGGTCTGATTTACTATTTTCCTCGAATGGAAGTTTCAAATGCCTATAAGAATAAGTAATGAATGAAAACAAATTATACGATTATAAACGTACATACATGACTTAGTTGTAACCACTTTTGAAAATATAGGAACACTTCAGGGGCTTAATCGTAAGCTGTTGGCTGTTAAAGTAAAGGAGCGCGTTGCTGATTCCGAATTTATTAAGTTTAATATCATTTTTATCTTAAGTTTGCTTAGAGTTAAAAGACTTAGACTATGTGTGGAGGAAAATTTTGAAACTTGTTTTTGAGTTATCACTTACTTATTGCCTTTTTTCCTCTTTACAGAAATAGCACTGGCTCAAATCAGTTTACAAAAACAAAGATCTAATAATAAATCTGGCATTTCTGAATTGAAGACAAAACTGACACTAGGAAGGAAAATTGTAAGCTATTTCGATTTTTACCAAAAGAATCTTTTCTGGAGACCAAAAACATAGAGCAATATTTATTACATAAAATTAATGTTTTTTTAGACGTGTGTTTTTCAATCTGGCAGTACTTTTTTTCGGAGATGGTCTTTCTTTTTGACAGCTGTCACTCGATTTATACTCAGTTTGGTTTACTTTATTATAATTAGAAAATCTTGGAATATTACAATTTTTAAAGACACCGCCCGGCCGGCCGTACGGTGCGCACTAAAGATGCTGTTAGTCGTCAAATGAGTTCATCCGGCATTGCACGTAGAATTGGATCTGTGCCCATCCACTTATTATGGAAGATTTTGCGGAAGGATTTTGGTTTGCGGGCATACAAAATCAAAATCCAAAAAAGCAAAATTGTCGTATTTGGAGTGTTCATAATCCAAAAGCTATTTTTGACAAACCGTAACGTCCCCAAAAAGTTAGTGTTTAAGGACATCTATGTTCAACGGAAATCATTGGTCCATATTTCTTTAAATATAAAGCCAGCCATAATGCACAGTAAATTAGGAAAGCTGTAGAACCACGATTAATGAGTTGTTCGTGCATAAAATATACTATGTTAATGTGGACTACTATTGACTACACCCAACTAAACGACCAGTTTTCTTTTATATTGTGAGCGTAATAAAGGGGTTATGAATACCCTTATAATGATTAAACATAGCGGGAGCAATTAGGAAAGCAGAATAGAATAAGAAAGGGGAAACAGATGCGCATTGGTTTTGAATGTCTGCACATTGCAATGAGTGGGAAATATTGAGCCTGGTAAAGCATTCAACATTCGTTTAGTGCGGCTAAAGAAAAAATCTCTGTACTTAACTGTACATTCGAAATTGGGCTCAAGGGTAAACTGTTGGGCATTCCTAGCAGTACGGCTATTAAGGTTGAATTGTTTAATGGAGGAATGCAACTGGCTTGTTTAAAAAAAATAATGTTAGGCATGAGACCTTGCGGCGGTCTTCAAGAGAAGCATCAATATTTTTTAGAGCTCTTTTTAACTTCCCATAGGAAGTTATTGTAATGGGTCCGATTTGTCAAATTGAAAATGTTGGCATTTCTCCGTACGTCCGTACGTTCGCGACGTTTTTTTCGTCGTCCATAGCTCAAGAGCCAGAAGAGATATCGATTTTAAATAAATTTTGTAATCCAGATAATAAGGCAGAAAGATACAGAAAGGCGCTTTAAAAAAAATTGGGTGGGTGGTTTTTTTACCATAGCAGTTTAAAAAAAAGGTGAAAATTTTGGTTAACCCTAAATATCTTACGAACCAAAAACGCTAGAGACTTGAATTAAATTTTATATAATATATTGTAACGTAATATCAAAGAAGTACATTTTTTGAAAAAATGCCTTTAACGTTTTTTTTTATAAATCAAAAACACTGAAAAAACTTGTCACCTCCAAAATTTTACGACTAAAATATGATTTCATCTCCAAAACAATTTTGTGCAACGAAGAATAATGTTTTTGACATTTGATAAAAATCGAATTGACCATTTTTTTTATAAAAAATAAAAATCTAAAAAAAAAACATTATTCAAAGTTGGTAAAAATTGAATATCGATTCAAATATCTTTTCAAAAACTTGAAATTTAAGCTTCAAACTTATTTTATCTTATAAAAAATATTGTTTTCAAGATTAGAAATAATTAAATAAATAAAAATAGAAATAAATTAATAAAAGTTTGTTAAAATTGATTTTCGACTCAAATATCTTTTCAACACTTTATGATATTGGTTTTAATTTACGTTTATCTTTCAAAAAATATTGTTGTTAACATTCAGTAAAATTTTGAAAAAAAAATCGAATTTACAGTTTTTGTACAAAAAATTGAAAAAAAATTAACAAAAAATGGTAAAAATTTATTTACGACTCAAATAGCTTTTCAAAAATTAAAAAATTTGTTTTCAAACTTATTTTATTTCAGAGAAAACATTGTTTTCGATATTCAGTATTTTTTATATTAAAATTCAACAGTCCGTTTTTTCATAAAAATAAAATCAAATAAAAAATAGTACGTAAATTTGGTAAAAATTGATACTTATAAGAAAGACAAATCGACAGCCTCTTTTTTCAATTATATCCAGAAGACTCAAGTACGTTTTTGGAGCACCAGCCCAAATATAGATTTATATTCAAGTTTTGGAAGAATAAAAGCTATTTAAATTATTGCCAGATCAGAATGGGGTAGAAAACTTCTTGCATCGTCGGAGAAAACCTAAACACTTTGCAGCATTTTTGGCGATGTAATCGCTCCACAACAAGTGGTTTGCCATGCATATACCTAGGACTGATAGTTGTTCAGTCTCTTCAATGCAAGTACCACTCATGGAAAGTGGCATTGGGGGAGGGTTACGCTTTTGTGACATCAGACAGCATTGAGTTAGATGACCAATTTGCTAGGTGTTACTTCCAATCTAGTGTCCAGGCATTCTAAAGTTGAAGAACCTTATCCTGTTCCAGAGGTAGAACAAAAAATATTTAAATATTTGGTAATCGTGGAAATAAATCTAATTTTTTTGTTTTTATGTATTAAAGCAGACAGAGGCGGGAAGCTTGTGGAGCTACAAGCAAATAAGGTCGTGAAAGGAAAGGTAAGTTTTTCTTTCCCCAAAGAAAAACTACTTTATTCCCTTTCTTTAAGGTTGGGAACATACATAAATCCATTCTGCTCTTCTTGGAGGAGTGCAGAAAGCGATAGGACCAGCTCCGAGATCCAAAAACCCAGCCAAAAACAATTTTTCAAGAAATTGAAAAAGTTCTTGAAGAACATGGGTCAATTTTTGATGAGAAGGAATAAGATATTTAAATGATTCGCTGCTTTTTGTGAACACCAGAAAGTTGTTTTTATTTTTTGACAGCTATCTCAATACAGCTATCTAACTCGTTCAACAAGGTATCTAAAAATCCACCTATCCAAGATACCCTATCCAACACGGGATTGAACGCAGCCAATGTAATAGATGGCTGATTAGTAAAAAGATTTGTTAACTTCCCATAGGAAGTTATCGTAATCGGGCCGATTTGTCTAATTGAAAACTTAACATTTCTCGACGAATTATTTTCCCTAGAGTCGAAATAAAAGATTATTAGAGAGATGTATGTGCGTGCATGTGTAAATACGTTCGTACGTCTGTACGTCCGTACGTTTGCTTCATTTTTTTCGTCGTCCATAGAACAAGAACCAGTAGAGATATCGATTTCAAATAAATTTTGTTATACAGATAATAATGCAGAAAGATGCAGAAAGTACTCTCAACCACCATAGCAATTTAAAATAAAGGTGAATCCTAAATATCTCACGAACCAATAACTCTGGAGACTTGAATTAAATTTGTTATTATATAATGTAACTTGATACCAAACAAATATATTTTTGTAAAAAATTAGAATTAAATTGTTTCTTTATAAATGAAAAAAACTGAACATTTTATGAACAAATCTCCAAAAGTATTTTGTGCAAAGAAGAATAATGGTAAAATTTTGAGAAAAATCGAATTAACAGTTGTTTTTTTTTATAAAAAAATACATTTCTCAAAGTTGGTAAAATTGATTTTCGACTCAAATATCTTTTCAAAAATTTGAGATTATGGCTTCTAATTAATTTCATCTTATAAGAAATATTGGTTTTAACATTTGTTTTTTTACAAAAAAAAAATAAAACACCTTACGAACAATTAATAAAACATGGAAAAAATAGATTTTCTACTCAAATATCTTTTCAAAACTGTAAGATATTGGCTTTAAACTAATTTTATCTTTTAAAAAATATTGTTATTAACATTCTGTAATATTTTGGGAAAAATCGAATTGACAGATATTTAAAAAAAAAATTAAAAACCTAAAAAGACAATACTAAAACTTGATAACAATTTACTTTTGACTCAAATATCTTTCAAAAGTTAAAAATATTTGCTTCAAACTAATTTTATCTCACAGTAAATATTGTTTTCAATATTCAGTAAATTTTTCATAAAAATTCAACAATCTTTACTTACTTACTAAAGGTGGCGCTACAGTCCGGGTGGACCTGGGCCTCAACCAACAAGCGTTTCCAGCCAGCTCGGTCCCTAGCTAGCTGTCTCCAGTTTCGCACGCCAAGTTGGTTGACGTCCTCTCCCACCTGGGTGCGCCGCCTGAGTCGCGGTCTTCCACTACTGCACCGTCCCTCGGGATTGGATTCGAAGACCTTCCGGGCTGGAGCGTTTATGTCCATCCGCTCTACATGACCTAGCCATCTAAGCCGTTGGACTTTAATTCTGTTAACTAGGTCAGTGTCGCTGTACAGCCCGTACAGTTCGTCGTTATATCTTCTCCTCCATTCTCCATCTATGCGTACGGGACCAAAAATCACCCGAAGAATTTTTCTCTCGAAGCATCCTAAGACGCTCTCATCTTTCTTTGACAGAGTCCAGGCCTCAGCGCCATAGATGAGAACCGGGATGATGAGTGTCTTATAGATGGTGATTTTACATGCTCGAGAGAGGACTTTACTTCTCAATTGCCTTCTAAGTCCAAAGAAGCAGCGATTTGCAAGAGTTATTCTTCGTTTGATTTCAGCGCTGGTGTCGTTGTCTGCATTAATAGCGGTGCCTAGGTACACAAAGTCCTTAACTACCTCAAAGCTATAGCTCTCCATTGTAACGTTTTGTATAAGACGTCGTTGTTCAGTGTCCTTTTTTGATGACAGCATACACTTGGTCTTGCCCTCATTGACCACTAAACCCATCTTCTTCGCTTCCGTCGAAATGCTCAAAAACGCTCCACTGACATGACGCTTTAATCTTCCAATTATGTCAATATCACCTGCGTATCCGAGTAATTGGATGGACCTTTGGAAGATTGTGCCTCTAGAGTTGACGGTTGAGTTTTGCACAATTCTTTCCAGAACGATGTTGAAGAAGTCGCATGACAGTGCATCGCCTTGTCTAAAACCTTTTTTGACATCAAATGCATCGGTAAGATCCGACCCGACCTTGATAGAGCAGCGTGCATTCTCCATCGTCATTCTGCAAAACGGATAAGTTTGACAGGGATGCCAAAAGTAGACATTAATCGGTAGAGCTCTTCCCTATAGATGCTGTCATACGTGGCTTTAAAATCGAGTTGGTTTTTTCCAAGATCTGCCGTAGTGTGAATTTTTGGTCGATAGTGGACTTTCCTGGTCTGAAGCCACACTGATAAGGACCAATCAGGTTGTTGACGAATGGCTTCAGACGTTCACATAATACGGTAGAGAGGATCTTATACGCAATGTTAAGGAGACTGATGCCTCTGTAGTTGGCGCAGTTTAGAGGGTCTCCTTTCTTGTGTATTGGGCACACTATGCTGAGATTCCACTCATCGGGCATGCTTTCTTCCGACCATATTTTGTAGATGAGTTGGTGCATGCTCCGTACCAAGTCATCGCCTGCTGCTTGGAATAGTTCGGCAGCGATGCCGTCAGCTCCAGCAGCTTTGTTTGACTTAAGTTTAGATATAGCTATCTTCACTTCGACAAGGTCGGGTAGGCGGAATTGTTGATCTGCGTCGCCGAGGTTGAGTGGTTCTATCACCCTTACAGCGGAATTCGGTTCGTCATCGCCGTTATATAATTTAGAGAAGTGATCTTTCCATATTCTCAGCATCGACTGCGGTTCTACTACGATGTTCCGGTGCTCCTCTCTCCTCTTCTGCTCGTAGAGCTCGCGAGCAGCTCTAGTCCTTTTGTGCAGCGCCGTTTTGTATGCCTCTTGTTTCGTTGCGTGCGCTTCCCGGCATTCGTCGTCAAACCAGGGGTTTCTCTGTGGTGGCCGTGTGAAACATAGCACTTCAGAGGCGGCATCTCTGATGGCTGCAAGGCAATGTTGCCACTGGCTTTCAATGCTTAATGCAGGAAGCATAGGACTCCTTAAGAGGTTATTAGAGACTCGATCGGAAAAGGACATGGCAGTCTCTTCCGATTGTAGCCGTCTAACGTCGAATCTTCTCACAGTACTTCCTTGTTTTGGCTTGGATCGGGATATCCGTAGCCGTACCTTGGCTACAACGAGGTAGTGGTCCGAGTCAATGTTGGCCTCTCGGAATGTTTGGATATCCTGGAGAAGTGTCGTGCGTCGATCGCAATGTGGTCAATCTGGTTGACGGTTGATTGATCAGGAGATTTCCATGTCCCCTTGTGGATATTAAGATGCGAGAACTGCGTACTAGCTACCCGAACGTCTCGCCCCGCAGCGAAATCAACCAGCCTGAATCCGTTGTCGTAGGTGGTGTCGTGCAGGCTGTATGTCCCGATTATCCCACCAAAGATGTCTTCTCTTCCTAGCTTGGCATTAAAATCTCCTAAGACAATTTTAATGTCATAGCCAGGGCACTGCTCATATGTCTTGTCCAAGAGCTCGAAGAATATGAATATGTCTTTGGTGTCTTCATCTTTCTCCTCTGTTGGGGCATGCGCGCATATTAGGCTTATGTTGGCGAATTTAGCCTTGATGCGGATTGTCGTGATGCGCTCGCTCACACTGTTTGAAACTCAAGGCTTTTTGCCTGAGTCTAGTTCCAACAACAAATCCAAAATAGACGCTGTCTTTGTTATCGGTAGCAGTCGCCGTAGTAGATATCGCAGTCTTTTAGTTTGCGTTCGCCCGGTCCATCCCATCGCACTTCTTGGATGGCTGTTATATCTGCCTTGCAGCAATTTAGGTTAGGTTAGGTTAACGTGTCTGCGGATTTAGAATCCACACACTTAGGCCAAGAGAAAGGCCCATTGTGATACCACATGAATCTAGAGAATTACTTCTAACTAGTAGAACCATTTTGAGCTTTTTATAAAGCGAAGAAGATATTTAATATCCTTTTTAGCTAGTTTGCTGGGATTATCAAAAGAGTAGTCCCCCAGATGAAGTTTGCGTTTGAGTGAAAGAGCAGGGCAGGTGCATAAGAGATGAGAGATTGTTTCCTCTTCTTCTTCGTCCAAGCAGCTCCTACAGAAGTCATTTGAGGCTACGCCAAGTCGTATTGCGTGTCTGCCTATAAGACAGTGTCCTGTAAGGACACCTATTAGGGAGCTAATATGAAGTCTGCTTTGAGATAACAAGTCTTTAGAGCGCTTTAGGTCCAGTGAAGGCCATATGAGTTTTGTGGCTGCGCATGTTGGTAAGTTGTGCCACCTAGAATTTGCTATCGCAAAACCTGTTTCTTTTAGCATAAGTTTACAAGTAGCTATCGGTATAAATATCTTCTCCCTTTCAGATGAAATAGGTTTGACGGTTCCATTTTTAGCGAGTTCATCGGCTCTACAATTACTGTACTGTGATGTCTCTGTGGCCCGGCACCCAACAGAATTGAATGTTAAATTGCTGCGCCATCTCCATAAGAGACGATCGACAATCGAGGGCCGTCAAAGATTTGGTCGAGACACCGTCAAGGGATTTGATAGCAGCTTGACTGTCAGAGAAGATGCGGATATCAGAAGTTGATATCACGTTTTCTCTTAGCCAGGAGAGAACCTCTTTGATCGCCAAAATTTTCGCTTGAAAAACGCTACAATGATTAGGGAGGCGGAATGAGATGCTTAGATTAAGCTTTTCTGAGTACACACCACCACCAACTCCCTCATTTGTCTTAGATCCATCTGTATAAAAATGAATACTTTTGTTATCCAGGAGTTTTTTGTCCTCCCATTCATCTCTGGATGGAATGGATACCTGGAAGTTTTTTTCAAATAGGGGTTTAGGTATAGTGTAGTCTATGTACTTTGGTATAGAACCAAAGAGGTTCAAAATGATGGAGTGTCCCACATTGTTGTTGGTCCATTGAGATGAGGCGTCGAGTCTTATCGCAGTTTAGGGCTTCCGCTAATTGTGTGTTCACTAAGCTGTTCACTAGGTAGTTTAACCTTACTGGAACTGTAGACGCCACCGTTGATTCCATCTCGAGAATTCGTCCGCTGCCGCCTGGATAAGGAGAGGTGCCTAGTGGAAACACCTCTCCCCCCCTCTCTCGTTTGCTGCCCCCAACAACTTTCCACTGGGGTTGGAACCCAATCTCCAGTTGAGGTACTAGGCACCCGATGTTCACCGCGGTGAGGTGAGAGTAGGAGTTGATAGACAGAAGTGGGTTTTGAGAAAAACCTGTGGACGCTTGTGTCCTGCACATGTCTACCATTTGAACATAAATTCAACAATCCGTTTTTTATAAAAAAAATAAAATCTACAAAAATTGTACGAAAATTTGTTAAAAGTTGGTGTTTGGTTCTCGATATCTCTTGAACAATAGAAGGTATTTACTTCAAATTCATTTCATTCATCCAATTTGCATTTGTTTATATTGGTAATAAAATTTTCGACTAAAAATCCCGGTAACAGTAGATTTCGAAATCAAACTATTTCATCATATGCAAAATATTGTTTGCAATTTTTAAATTTTAAGAATAATTCAACTGACAAGTTTTTCAGCAAAACAAGAGAACCTAAAAGCTTTTAAGCAACACAAATCGACAGACGGGATGGGAAGTTATCAGTGTGGGTCGCAATCCCAGCCTCTTTTTTATTTTGGTTATTAGAATACACGTAAACTAACTGGCAGTTCAATTTTAACCCTACGATGCCTTAGCGATGTTTTTATTATAAATAAGGACATTTAATTGTTTCAGAACATGCATTGGTGCAAATCCGAAATTTAGCTATTTTCGTAATCAACTGAAAGAAAGGGTGTTCACTCCCTTGTGCGAATATTAATTTTGTTGCTACTAATTATTAACACCTTTACCTATGCTCCGTATATTAGATTTTAAAAAATATACATACATTTTAAATCAAATATAGTATAAGGTCTGTGTTCAGTTCATAATGCTCTTATAAAAATATACCACGTCTAAACTTACACATCATTACACACACACCCATAAAGAAATTGACATATCTCTTAGCATAAATTATATTCCTTGTATCAAACTAGGCACTTAACTATGCCAACTAACACAGCCAGCAGTTCATGAGATTTTTCTCAAGGACTTTAATTTTCAATCGTTTGTCTTTAGAGACTTTAGAGAGATGATTTTCATTCATTCTTTTTCTCTCTTGATGTGATATTCTGTACTAAGACTCAAGAGTCAAAGTGTCTATACAAGCACTGCAAGGATTTGCATATATAGAAGAAAGATTGAAACGATAGGGATGACATGTAATGTAAAGGCAGAGTGTAAGGATTTTTTTTTAAATAAAACCCGTGTTTGGAAGAGAATCGTCTAGAATTTATTAGGGGAACATAAAATACAAATATTATCAACTTTAATAAGTAGGCATTGCAAAAGTTTATGCTAAAGTTAAAAATAAATATCCTTTTTGGTGCATATACATATTTTTATTACTATTTTTTTACAAATTAAAATACTTATACTAGGAGGGGCTATAGTACATAATGTAATTTCTCTTTTGACTCAAAACATAGTAAGGCATCACTTTGAAGATGAAAGGTATTGATTTTGAATACTCGTATATGGGTAAAATGAAGACTTTATAAAAGGGAAAGTTTTAAAACAACCAAGGTTACAAAAAATTCACTGCTAAAACTATGTTGCAAAAGTTTGTTAGGCATAAATACACTAATTACTTAACCAACATTAATTTCAAGGTTATTTTATGGTATAAAGAATATTAGTATTTCAGTTTTAAATATTTATCGCAGTTATAGCTATCATTGGTCTTCATCATTGAAAATGTTGGTTCTAGATTAAAAAGCGATGTTAAGCTTGGTGACAAAATGAAGTTGAAAAGTAGTAGATTTCTCCTTCTAAAAAAATACATTATGTGAGCCAGGACTTTGCTTTTAGTTAGTATTCAAATTTTCAATGATACAATTATTTTCAATGAACAACAGAATGTTGACTTCACATTTCGGAACAAAATCGTTCCAATAAAAGCGGTCAATTTTCTCTATCAATCAGTTTTACTTTCAATGATAAACCCTAACCTCGAATGATTGATACCAATCAGGAAATTTGTGTTCCATCACAAAAAAGTATACAACATTTAAACAAAATTACAATGATTGGTTTCAATGATGAAAGCCAATGATAGCTCTAACTGGCGCCTTAATATGGAACGATACATTCTTCAACAAATTTTTCAAATTTCTGCTGAAACTTAAATTGTTGCTAATGTAGTCCGTATAGTGTTAACGAAAATCCAGGTTTTGTCGATTTCTCGTCGAACTTGGAATTCCGTATTCTAAAAACGACCTTACACCGTATATTGCACAAAAACTTAGGTTGTAAGGATTTTAAAGTTTACAGTCTTAGTCGTTTATTCACCGGTGGAATTTTTTCTAGGTCGGTAACGTCGGTAATACTTTCTATGAAATGTATTTATTATACGGATTTTTCTTTTAATGAATCGTTTGTCTTGTTGATTGCTTAACTTACAACTAACTTAATGGTCCCATACGGACACTCTAAGTTAAACTATAACACTAACTACTAATGCCTTTCGGCCCTAAGATCTATTTTACTTCAATTTAAATTTTATTTATTTTGTATTTATTAGAAAATTATGAGAAAAAACTAATATCAAGGTCCTTTTTTATTTTTACTTAAAAAATACTTAAAATAAGGTCCTTAATATAAAACTTAAAGCTAACTTAAACTACCTATTCTACCTACAAACTACTTAAAACTAGAACAACCACAGCAGCAAATCTAACTATCTAACATTTTTGTTTTTCATGTTTTGTTGTCTTTTTTTTTCTTTTTTTAATTTATTTATTTATATATTTTTTTTAAATATTTTTTTAATTTTTTTTTTTAATTTTTGTTTTTTGTATTTTTTAATTTTTTAATTTTTTTTTCTTGTGCCACCATGCCTATTCTACGTAAAACTAAACCCTAAAACTATAAAACAAGTATGTACGCACTAACCATCATGCCACGGGTACTACAAAGGGTGATATGCACGAAGGATTTATATCTTCATATAGAGTGTTTTTGGGATGTTTATTGGCAAAAGGTAGATGTTAGGAAAAGTAAAATAAAAGTCTATTTTCCTAAACACAAAAATTTTCCAGGTTTAAGCGAATACAAATCCCAATTGAAGAAAAAATTAGTTAATAAACAGGACAAGGGCCGATTGTTGGTGGACCAAACAAAATGCATAACTATTTAGAAGAAAGAATGAAGAAGTTATTGCATTCTTATTTTTTGAAAAAAAAAATCACTTCGCTACGGAAAATCCAATGGTCTTTTATTTAACAGAAAGTTTTTGGTAAGACTATGATTTTAAAATAATTTGTATATTACCTATTTAAAAAAAAACTTACGTTTCATCCTGCAATTCCATAACATTTTTTATATTTTCTAATATTTTATAAAAATTATTTAATTTAATTTTTTTTTTTTTTTTGACATTCAGATCGAAATTGCCCTCCGATCATTCCGTTCAACGGTGCACTTTATGTTCTATTCTAATTTCCAAAATACTTTTTTGTTTCGTTTAACATTTCCATAATTTTATCGATACATACAAAATAAATAAATAATAAGCTTTTTGGCTAAGTATTAAAAAATATTTTCCAGATAAATAAAAATGCAAGTGTGGAAACACTGCAAACCTTAAAAGACAAACTTTCAGCTGGTGTGAAATAGAAAAACTAATTTTTGGATCAAAGACAGAGACAAGCATAAAGCACGATTTCGCTTTGTTGTTGTAAAGCATTTAAAAAGATGATATGATTCAGATCACGGGTAAAATACAATACGACTAAAGACGTTTTTCTGAAGCTCAGAGCAGAGCACGGAGCAGAACCTAAGAACATTATGGCTGAATCACAAACACGCTTCAGCTTCGGCTTCACCTGACGTTTAAAAGTTCATCCACAGGAATTCAATGCATGCTATCACAATGAAGCTTCGACTTTCGTTTGACAATCGTAAGGAAAAGAACGTAATGTTACGTAATGTGATTCCAAACGGAAGCTCTAGTTTAATTATCTACACATTTGCTTTGTCTGACAGCTCAACAGCTGTAAAAAAATTTCAACAAACAAAATATTTGCTCTTTGTAGGGGAAATATTAGAAATGTCATTCAAAGCAACCTCGAAGCAGGCCCACCTTAACGCAGATGAAGCCGAATCTGAAGCGTGTTTGTGATTCAGCCATTGAAGTTTGCTTAGAGCTTTTTTTTTAAATTTATGAAATATTGGAGAAATTTTCTATGTTTCTTTCATACCACACAATGCTCGGTCATTTTATTCAGAGCCCATAGAACGCGCTCGGAGCTAGCTCTGATTGAAAAAAGAAACAGAAACCGAGAGTTCTGATATTTCTGAGCAAAAAGAAACACATATCTTTTTTGACAGCTCAGTTCTCTGCCTTAATTCTATATGCCACACCAGCAATTGGCGTTTCATGATAAATAGGTTTACTCTTAAAGTTTGTTTGAAAATCGTTTTCCAAAATAATGGATCTGTTTACCGTGCGCTACTTCCAATTTTGGCACCAAGTTTACTCTAGTGAATAATGCACATTCTTAGAGATGCCGAACATTGTTCACCAAAGATGCTATTGCTTCTGTGGGGTGGAGTATTAAAGAAGATTCGAATGAGTTTATCCATCATCATGCGCGGAACTATGCTATCTACGAGTACTATCTACTTTATAGAGCCATAATTAATACCCATGTTTTGTTGGGAAATCTATCCATAGTAAAGTAGGATTTTACACGAATAACAAAAACAATATCCATAGTGAGAATAACACCGATAAAAGTTAGAGTAGAATCTCACTATGGATAGGTTGTTGACATTTATACGAGTCATGAATGGATCTGATGTGATTTCGTTCTCAAATGTTGCTACGATTGATATTGCATTTTTATTTCGATAGCTGTGTTAGTTGAGTAGTTCTGCATTTGGAATCATGTGTGTTTTCCATTGCGGAAAAAACGAATCCATTAGTGTTGATTTTATTTAGTTTTGTTAGTGAAAATGGACTAACTGGGCTTATTTTGCAAGAAAAAACAATAGAAAAGATATTTATGTTTTGCTTTGTTTCCAAAAAAGGTTTATCTCAGTTTAAAATAGAGAAATCTCAACTCGATTCAGGTATATAAAGAATTTAGGCGAGCTTCAAGCTCGTTAATGTAGTAGTCTACGAACAAACCGCCTTTTTGACAGATCTTCTTTCAGTTGTACCAATTTTTAAATATAAAAATCTGGCCACTACGGATCGTTTTGTTGGGAATTTCTCACTTTACTATATATGAAATGCGAACAAAACGCACGTAATGACGTTTTTTTGTCTGAACTGGAGCATGTTTTGGTTGCCTTCAGAATCGTGCTATTTAACGCCGGTGGACTTTAATTTGTGGGATTATGTAAAGTTGCTCGCTTCTTGCAAGAGAATATATACGGCCCATTTGTTGCAAAAAGTGGTCTGAAATAAGGTCTCTTGGCTGGAATTTATCAAAGGCAGCCGAAACCACACACGCGGCCCGGTATCAGTATTGTAACAAAATGGCAAACACTTATTTTTATAATTCATCTTGATATTAAATTAAATGTGCCTTATTTCTTCTTCAAAACTGCACCCGTCTAAAAACACCCTTTAGCTTAAGTTTTTTAGGTTAAACCTAATACTTTTTACATTGTTCGTTAATTTTTGTTCTTAATTTTTAACAGAAATTTGAAAAAAAGGTTTTACTCTTAGTTTATGGATATCATATTTTTAAAGTTCTGAATAATATAAAATTCATTCATTTACTTGCAGAAAATATATTTATTTAATAACCTCGTTTCCTTAAAAGATTTAATGAATTGTAATTTTTTTCTTTATATAATACATATTCGCCCTTTTATAACCATATTTTTACTATACTTTTATAGTATAAAATGCATCATCAGATTATTATTTGCACAAAGTCACAAGATCACCGCATTGAAAGTCAATTTCTGTATTGTTTGACCCTGTAAAAGCCGACAAGGTCACATTGCATGTATAGCCATAGTGTTAATATAATATTCTATAGTATATGTACATTGTACAACATCTTTAAGCAGGTAGGAAGGTCCTTCGCGGCTGTACAACAATGAAATCTTAAATAAGGGCTTGCGCTATATATGGCTTGTCATATTCTACTCGAAATTTAATCGATGCTTGATAAGAACTCGATAATAATATTATGCATCCTTTACGTTGCAAAATTTCCAGCTATTAGTATAGTTGTTCCCCCAAAAGATTTAAATAATAAAATATAACAAAAAAAAAAAGATCGACGATGACGTTCTTGGATCTAATTTTATAGATTCTTTTCCTATGTTCGACAAGGACCACTCCAAATTCCAATCAATAGTGCTGAGAATTGTTAAACAAGGTGCCTTCTTGGCTTGGTTTGGCTTGTGCAATTCGTCTATGTATGTATGTGTATAGTATATACATGCGCTAAATAATATGGTCTTCCCCAGAGATAATAAACTCGTCATCACATCGTTAGTTATATTTTCCTCACAATTACCCATATATACTTACATACATACATACATCTTTACACAGACAGATTATATCGACATACATTTATAGTAGCTACATATACAATATTTGCCGCTTTATATTCTGCTGCAAAATGTGTAACTTTTTTCGTGTTCTAGTCCCAAAGTCCTTTGCTCAAGTACCAATAATAAGGAGGTTATTTTGAAAAGAAATGTCAGGGTACCTAGAGACTGCAATGTCATGTGTGCATTATGTGACACAATTAGGATACAATAGTACGATAGGAATGCGCTAAAAAATATTAAAATAGCTTTTTTAACTATACATAGTACATTATGTATAGTTATCTACTTTTGTGTCCTTTTAAAAGAGAAAGTTTCAGACATAAGATCTTGTTTTGTTTCCAGCCACTGTTGCTATAATTTTCCTCAATAATCGAATTAATATTACTTTCGTATTCATTTGCAATTCAATATATTTTTTGATTGTTTAATTTGTTCGCTGTTAATTCAAGGTGAATCTGATATTACAAGTGTTTTTTCGGGATTCCATATATGAAGAGTTTTCCCTTGAAGGCGCGTCGATTTTAAAGTTGAATAAAACAAGTTGTATATAAAATATCGATAAGGTTTTATAACACCGTTTAAATAGGCGCCTGGCTTCATTAGGTGGCGCACATTGGTAGCAATGTAAGTAGTCTAATTTTAGGGGTTATTTATAGGCCAAATAGGAACATAGACTTTTCACCTCTTTTGTCAGTTATAGAAGAAGTCTCGTTGGGTTTCCCTAATATTGTATTATTCGGAGACTTCAATTGCAACTTATTGAATACCAATACTTTGACTGATAGCATGGGATCGCTCAGTTTAAGACCAGTTAACACCACGAATCCAACTCATTTTTTTTTAATAGTGGGGCAACTCTGCTTGACTTGTTTTTTGTAAGTGACATAGACGATGTAGCCTTGTATGATAAACTTTCCGTACCTGCCTTTTCAAAACATGACTCAATTTTTTTAACAATCAAATTTAATCTCGGATATTCTGACAAAAAAATATCATAACGTGACTTCAAAAAAATTAACTTTCAGTATCTTGAAGATCATACTAGACTCATCAATTGGGAGAGTATATTTTCTATGCCCTCCACTAACGAACAATGGCAATTCTTAACAAATAATATCCAAACCCTTTTTGATACGCATGTTCCTTTGAAAACAAAAACTCTAAATTCTAATGATAAACCATGGTTCACGCAAAATATTAGACTGTTGATGCAACAACGAGATAATGCATATAACAACTGGAAGCGATATCGGTTGACCGAATTGCGATGCTTGTTTTGTTCACTACGAAACAAAGTCGCAGCTGAAATCCGTTTAGCCAAATCTCAAATTTTGTCTAATCAACTGAGTCCTTCAATAAAAAGACGTAAATTGTGGAGGAACTTGCGAAACGTTGGTATTGATAAGGCAAGAAATATGCCTACTAACGATGTTGATGTAAACTCACTTAATAAAACTTTCATCTCAGTTCCATCAACCGGGGCGACTTTCTCTGATAACATTTCATTTAGGGAACATTTAGATCACTCTTGTTTCAGTTTTTGTTCGGTGGATGCTGCCGATGTTGTTGAAAGTCTGCTTTCAGTAAAGCCAAGTGCTGTCGGCCTGGACAATATTAACCCCAAATTTTTAAAAATAATCTTGCCAATTTTGTTGCCTTAGATTACATACACATTTAATACTATTTTGATGTCTGTAGTTTTTCCGGACATTTGGAAGTCAGCAAAATTCATAACACTTCCTAAAAATGCTAAGGGATCTGAATATAGACCTATCTCAATTCTACCCTATTTGTATAAAGTCTTTGAGAGAATTGTACAGCGACAAATCAACGCTTACCTTACAGCAAAATCTTTGCTCACTCCAAAACAATCTGGTTTTCGGAAGCAGCATACCTGTACAACAGCACTACTTTGCGTGACCGAAGAAATAAGACAAGCGCTGCATAAGGGTGATGTAACTTTCTTAGTCTTGCTCGACTTTTCTAAGGCTTTTGACACTGTCAACCACGTAATTCTGTGTAAAAAACTTATGCAGCCGTTTAATTTTCGGTAAGCTCTGCTAAGCTCGTTTATTCTTACTTGTCTAACAGAAAACAAGCAGTTCAAATTGGTGACTGTCTGTCTGATTTTTTACCTATTTCGTCCGGTGTTCTTTAAGGGTCGATTTTGGGTCCTCTACTATTCTGTATCTATGTAAATGAACTTCCAGGTCTAATCAAAAATTGTTCCTGTCATCTGTACGCCGACGACTTTTAACTTTATTTCAGTTGTCCCCTGGGACTTATTGAGCATGGCGCCACTAATATCAATGAGGACCTTGATACTATTTCAAACTGGTCTCACTTAAATGGTCTTTTTTTTAACCCTAACAAATCTAAATGCATAGTAATCTCCAAAAAAACATTCTTGATCTCTCTTACTTTCCTTTGATTTTGTTAAGTAATGCCCCATTGAATATGTTGAAACTGCCAAAAATCTTGGTGTTACTCGTAACTTTAATCGCTCTTTAACTTGGGACAACCATATAAATGGAATTATAGGCAAAGTTTATGGTGCCCTACGTACTTTACGGCATCGATTGTGGCTTATTCGCAAAGACCTGCAACTTAAAAAGGGTGTTTTTAGTTCAATAAAACTACTGGAACGATTTTTATGAAATTTTACATACATGTAGATGTAGAGGATAGCATACAGAACAACCAGTGAAAAATTCAACCAACATGTAAAAAAACCATTTTAACCCATGTTATTGGGGGAAAAACCGGAAGAATGTTCCATTTTTTTCTACTTCATTTTATTTTCATGTTATTATATTTTTTTTTTTGATTTGATTTTATTCTATAATAAAATTTACAACTTAAGTAAAGTGTTTTAAATCAATTTAGTTAGATTTAATTTTAATTTAACCTAGTTCAATTCAATTAAACATAATATTAATTCAATTTAAATAAATTTAATTCTGAAAAGTAAAAAGGTGTAAGAGTACCTGTTTTAAATTTACTTTAATTCAATAATACTTTTTATTTATGTATACAGAGGTAGTCAAAAGTATCTACACAAAAAGAGGCTGGGATGCGACCCACACTGATAACTTCCCATCCCGTCTGTCGATTTGTCTTGCTTAAAAGTTTGTCTATATCTATATGTACTCGTATCAATTTTTACCAAATTTGCGTACTATTTTTTGTAGATTTTATTTTTTATGAAAAAACGGACTGTTGGATTTTCATATAAAAATTACTGAATATCGAAAACAATATTTTCTATGAAATAAAATAAGTTTCAAGCCAATATTTTTAAGTTTTGAAAAGCTATTTGAGTCGAAAGGTAAATTTTTACGAAGTTTTAGTATTGTTTTTTTTTTTAGAGTTTTATTTTTTGTAAAAAAATCAATGTCAATTCGATTTTTCTCAACATTTTTCAGAATGTTGAGAACAATATTTCTTATGAGATAAAATTACTTTGAAGCCAATATTTAAAATTTTTAAAGAGCTGTTTGAGTCGAAAATCAATTTTTACCAACTTTTATACGTTTTTTTTTTTTAGGTTTTTATTTTTTGTAAAAAAACTGTCAATTCGATTTTTTTCAAAGTTTAACTGAATGTTGACAACAAGATTTTTTGAAAGATAAAAGTAAATTAAAGCCAATATCTTAAAGTTTTAAAAAGATATTTGAGTCGAAAATCAATTTTTACCAACTTCTATAAATTTTTTTTAGGTTTTTATTTTTTGTAAAAAAAATTGTCAATTCGATTTTTCTCAACATTTTATCAGATGTCAAAAACATTATTCTTCGTTGCACAAAATTGTTTTGGAGATGAAATCATATACAAGTCGTAAAATTATGGAGGTGACAAATTTTTTTTTTCAGTTTTATCGATTTTTACAAAAAACCGTTACATTGATTTTTTTTTCAAAAAATATTCCTGTTTGGTATTACGTTACAATCTTTTATATAAAATTTAATTCAAGTCTCTAGCGTTTTTGGTTCGTAAGATATTTAGGGTTAACCAAAATTTTCACCTTTTTTTCAAACTGCTATGGAAAAAAGAAACCACCCACGCAATTTTCTTGAGAGCCCTTTCTGCATCTTTCTGCCTTATTATCTGTATAACAAAATTTATTTGAAGCCGTTATCTCTTCTGGTTCTTGAGCTATGGACGACGTACATACGCACGCACAGACATCTTTCTAAAAATCTTTTATTTCGACTGTAGGGACCTTGAAACTTCGAGAAATGTCAAAATTTTCAATTTGATAAATCGGACCCATTACAATAACTTCCTATGGGAAGTTAACAAGCTTTTTTGTGCACATTCAATTGAAAAACCTTTTTCTTGTTGTTGTTTTTGCAGTCCAACAAAATGCTATTTTCTTTTAAGCCTTGTATATGCCTTAGCGACCGAAGTCTATTTGGTAAGGATAACGGTACATTTTACAGAAAATAAAGCAAATGAACTTATGATTAGCGGTAGTCAAAAGTATTTACACACATTTTTATTGCGTCAAAAGTATTTAGGCAAAACTTTAAATTAATTATTATGCTCCAGATTAATGATAATTCTTAAATTTTTAAGTTTAGCTTAACGAATTATTTTTAGATATGAAATTAATAATTGGTTACATCTCGTTTGTCATCAATAACTGCCTTCTATCTGGCTGGAATTGATCCAACCAAATTGCGCGCAAATTCAACTGTTAATTTGGACCAAATTTCGGTTATTTCAGCAATTGTGTCATTTCGTTTTCGGTTCTTATCAATTTTCCTCTGACCTTTGACGAAAGCCCAAACATTTTCAATAATGTTTAGAAAAACAACTAGATTTACTGCACTTAAGAGTCTTGTAGGCAACCATCCTTTATAACATGGAGCATTGCCGTGTTGTAAAATCAAAATCTTGGGGCTCCTCCGAAAGCATTT
Organism: Eupeodes corollae; assembly: GCF_945859685.1. Taxonomy (NCBI): domain Eukaryota; kingdom Metazoa; phylum Arthropoda; class Insecta; order Diptera; family Syrphidae; genus Eupeodes; species Eupeodes corollae. Next base: position 155,438,287 of record NC_079147.1, read on the forward strand.
CTATTGGCAATACTGCTGTTTCTACAATCTCGGCTCCATGCATTAATATCTTATGGACTGTGGAAGGCAAGTAGTACCAATTTTGTTTGTTGTTGTTGAAGGTGTTGAATATAGCAACTACATATACTCTTTTCTTCATTGTTTTTGGAACATTGACCTTACAAGTTTTAAATGCAACAACAAAAACATGGTGGTCTACCACAAATTATACTTTATTTGTAATTGACCACCAAATTGTTGTTTTGAAGTTTAAAACTTTCAATGTTTATATAACGGTGAGAAAGCAGTGCAGACTGCTATTTAATTTTTGAATAGAGGAGTGACTTTTCAAAAGATATTTTCCTTACAATTTCAGTTTTTCGCTTGTTTTCAAAGTCCGATTTCCAGGCTTCAGTTTTGTTTTAAGTTAACTTTAACCACCTTTATTTTGCATTAGAATGTGTAGAACAAAACTTCATACTTAGTTTTAAAAAAAGTAAAAAATTATTTTATAGCCTTTTGAAAAGTCGCTGCTCAACTCTTATTTTTATAACTTTGTTCGGTAGTTGTCTGTAGTTGTCGATAAAATTTATAGGAATATTAGGTAATAGTATAAGCTTCAAGAAAATTACAATTTTAGACCGGAGCTCAGCGAAGCTTTTTTTGTAGGCTTACAAAAGTTCACATTATCTGGTTATTTTTTCTCACTCGCTCGATTATTTTTATTAATGTTATATTTTGAAAATGTGGGCTATTTTATATTTTTGTATTTTTTTGTACTATATGAACTACAAATGTATACTTGTATCTTTACAAATAAAAGCACAGTAAGCGAAATTGTTCAGCAGTTAAAACATATGACTTTTGCGTAAAATAATATTCCTGAACTTCCTAAGTCTCTCAGAGCCACACACGAAAATGAAATAAAGAAAATGAATAAGACCTGTTTTCTCTGATTATTAATGAAAACAATAGCATATCAAATACCGCAATAAATAAATACAAAAAAAAGAGGTTGGGATGCGACCCACACTGATAACTTCCCATCCCGTCTGTCGATTTGTCTTGCTTAAAAGTTTGTCTATATGTATTTTTACCAAATTTGCACACTATTTTTTGTAGATTTTATTTTTTATGACAAAAAACGGACTGTTGGATTTTTATATAAAAATTACTGAATATTGAAAACAATATTTTCTCTGCAATAAAATAAGTTTGAAGCCAATATTTTTAATTTTTGAAAAGCTATTTGAGCCGAAAGTAAATTTTTACCAAGTTTTAGTAGGTATTGTTTTTTTTTAGAGTTTTATCTTTTGTAAAAAAACTGTCAATTCGATTTTTTTCAAAATTTGTCCTAATGTTAAAAACAATATTTCTTATAAGAAAAAATTAGTTAGAACCTATTATCTCAAAGTCGAAAATCATTTTTTACGAACTTTTGTTAATTTTTTTTGCGGTTTTTAATTTTTTGTACAAAAACTGTCAAATTGATTTTTGTCAAACTGTAACTGAATGTTGACAACAAGATGTTTTGAAAGATAAAAGTAAATTAAAGCCAATATCTCAAAGTTTCGAAAAGATATTTGTGTCGAAAATCAATTTTTACCAACTTTTATACATTTTTTTTTTTTAGGTTTTTATTTTTTGTAAAAAAACTGTCAATTCGATTTTCTCAAAATTTTATCAGATGTCAAAAACATTATTCTTCGTTGCACAAAATTGTTTTAGAGATGAAATCATTTTTCAGTCGTAAAATTTTGGAGGTGACAAATTTTTTTTTCATTTTTATTGATTTATAAAAAAAAAACCGTTATATTGATTTTTTTCAAAAAATATACCTGTTTGGTATCACGTTACAATATATTATATAAAATTTAATTCAAGTCTCTAGCGTTTTTGGTTCGTAAGATATTTAAGGTTAACCAAAATTTTTACCTTTTTTTCAAACTGTTATGGTAAAAAAACCACCCACGCAATTTTCTTGAGAGCCCTTTCTGCATCTTTCTGCCTTATTATCTGTATAACAAAATTTATATGAAGTCGATATCTCTTCTGGTTCTTGAGCTATGGACGACGAAAAAAACGTCGCGAACGTACGGACGTACAAACGTACGTACACACGCACGCACAGACATCTTTCTAAAAATCTTTTATTTCGACTCTAGGGACCTTAAAAAGTCGAGAAATGTCAAAATTTTCAATTTGAAAAATCGGACCCATTCCAATAACTTCCTATGGGAAGTTAAAAATGGAATTTTTCCCTGCCTGCCGCCTCCAGCTCAGAATGGATGCATTGGCAGCTTATGAATCTCGAGTGGATTTGTGTCGTCTCAAATCCTGTAATATTTCTAATTCACGTAAACATTTATCGAAAAATGGATTTTATCTCTAAGGATGATACTATAATCGGGATGAACTTCCAACAGCTTCAAAATACAACAAACGAGCGTACGACGCGACGCTGCGTTTGGTCGTTTGGTTTCAGTTCCTGTGTCATTTGAATTTTTGGGTGGCCGACATGTTGCGGTCGGCGAACGGGCCAAGTTCTTGTGAGTAACGCGGAATTAAATACCAGCGGCGATGAGTTCAGCAGATCTCCTGTTTTCGTACACAGGTTTGCTGATTGTTCACTCAGCCGTTGAACTCTGTAACCGAATGGGCTGTGTTTAGACAGTTAAAAATTATTAAATGCAAATAAAAGAAATTCAAAATAAAAGTAAACAAAACAAACGAAAAAAAAACACCACCAACTAGGACAAGACCGACGACGACGACTCAACTGCTACTGCAGTTGTTTATATTACGAAAAAGTACAGCAATGCTAACTCGCTCCCCCTCTACAGGGGTAAGCTGAGTGACAAACGATTCTCCTTCTGGGCAGTAAGAGTTATGGCTGACATACGAATCACAATTGAGTGATTGTCAGCAAGTTCCCATAATGTGAGAATGTTTAAAGGGAATGTTGCGAAGGTGGAGAAACTCACCTCTGTTGCGTGACACAATTAGGATGCGATCGGTGTCATGACATATATGAATCCGACTCGCATCCAAAAGACGTTTGCAACAAGTGCGTAAATCACACCCACCAATGTTCACACCCACATAAAAAGATTAATAATGGCGTTATAACATTAATGTAATAATGCGTAATCTAGTGGGTGTAAAACGAGACAAAGGCTGGAAAATCCTGGTTAGGTAGTGTTAGTGAGATAGGTAGAGCTAGGGTTCTTGAGCAAATGCCGTCGGCAAGTACCTTCTTTTCAAAATTATCTACCCTTGAATAAGGAAGCTTAGAAGAATTTGAAGAAGGTACCGCCAACCGACCGCTCAAGGAACCTAGTTCGAGAATTATCTCAATTCATATAACCGCCAGCGCTGATTTTGGTCACATCGAGATAGGATGTACCTTCTTATAATATAAAACTTTAAAGAAAGATATATTTTTATATGTATATACATATATATATATATATATACGTCTACAAATTGGTTACTGAGGCCGTAAAAAAATTCTCTTTTCACGGCCTCAAATCTGTGTTTTTAAAGGAAACAGAAACAGGAAATTAATGTGCGGGAAATCCCAAAAAAAACCCTAAAATCGTCTCGCCAATTAACGCCAAACAAAGGAAAACCAAAGAGTCATCATACATACATATATACAATTATAAAAGTGCTTTTTTTTTTACTTTTTTTAAATTCAAAAATTTAAACAACTTTAATCTTTTTATTGTTCAATTTAAGATTTTTTTTGTACAGTGAAACCTTAAATTTTTTTTTTAACATTCAAATTGAAAGATTAATTTTTATAAAATAAGAAAGTGGTGTATATACATACCTACATTATACATATATATATATATATTCATATACATATATATATATATAAGTGTTGAATTACCATAGTGCAAATTATATTTCTTTTGGGTGAAGTGGTAATATTTATATATGATTTCAAATAAAAATTCAAAAAAACAAGGCGTACTAAAGATCGCCACATCGAACCACGATTCATCGAGGGAGTGGCCACTACATCGATATTTTGGGGTGAGTGATATTTTTGTTAACTAGTCCTATTGAGACAATTTCAAATATAAATACTGCCCAGTACATCCGTAGAGTATAATAGTGCTAATCTATAAATATACCCTACATTTTCTTTACTCAAGCTTTCAAATTTTACTTAAATTTTTTTACTTTCAAATTTTAATTATTTTAAAAAGTTAATTTCAATGTGAGATATTTTTTTTATAAAAATGAAATTGTTAATAAAATTTGTCGTCCAGTAGAGAAAAAATTATGAATCTCTAGATTTTTAATTAGAAAGGGGAAGATGAGGTGATGAGGAAACCGAGGTAGAAGGGCGGAGGAAGAGGAACGTTGTTTTTAAAGGGGTTGTTTAGCGAGGAAACAACCAGGTAGGGTGGGTAAAGATTATCTCGCGCATCATTGACAGCTAGATGCAAAGCCTGGCATATTTTTTTGATAACGAGGAGGTCAAAGGATCCACTCCTGAGCTAGCGAGGGATATTTTGTGTGCCAGCAATGACCTCAACAGAGAATAAACTCGTTACAAAAATGGCGCCCAACGTGTCGGTTTCACTATCGGAAGATGGTGAGACTAACACTTTTTAGTTTTGATTTATGAGTCGAAAATTAATTTTTTTTGTCAAAACATTTTAATTTTTTTATTTTTTTTATATATTTTTTACTTAACAAAATTTGATTTCAACATCTTTGTGAGTCCCGGTTACTAAGGTCAGTTACCCGGTACCGCGTTGCAACAAAGAGGTTGAAATTGATATAAAAGTATTCATTTGTACAAAGGAATCATAAAAGCCTAGTCTTTGGGCGTCTGAAGAAAAGATACCCAAATTGCAGGTGGATATGGTATACCCTTTTTTTATATAACCACAAATTAAAGAGATCCCTTGATGCCAGCGGTGTCTTGGATGGTCCTTTAAACATTTAAAATTTTCAATTTTTAGTTTTCTGAGAATCTCCAGAGTCCTCATTGATGATGCTCGTCATGTAGTGTCCTGGAAACTTAGAAGACGATATATTAATCTTCATACAAAAAAAAAAAAAAACAATAGCAAACACTAGTTTATTTTATTTTATTTATATACATACACATATTTTTGTCGACTCAAATAACGTTCCTTTTCAATCCTCGGTAATTGTATCTCGTTTCCGGATTCATACCTCGTCTTCCCTTTTTGACTTTTATGAAAATTTACAATCCAAACTAATTTTTCTTTGAGATACTAAGGATTTGAATACTCCGATTATTTTTTTAAAAAAAAAAAACATTATTTTATGAAATAAAGTTTCAATTAGATATCTATACGCTTTTATTTTCTTTATAATTTTTTTTATTGAATTATATTTTTTTTAACAGTTTGTTTTACAAACATTTTCTTTTATTTTATTAAAACGTTTTTTTTATTACATTTTTTTTAACCTAATTTTGAATTGCAGTTTTAAATTTGTATATATTATTTGATTTGGTTTTTTTTTGGTTTTGTTCTTCAAGCTTTGGTTTTGGTTTTTCAAATTGGCAAATCCCAATTTTTTTTAGTGGCACAGAAAATAATTTGTTGTTTTCCTATCGAAATTTTTCTTTTGAAGCTTACGGATAGGTGATAGAAATTAGTAGGTTGGTTCACTCGAACCAAGTATGAGCAGGAGTCGCCGAGTTTCTATTTACGACGACATAGAGGTTATAAACGCTCACAACGAAGCAACATTTGAAGAATTTTTCCAAAGGTTTCGTAACACGGTAGATAGGTTTAACTTGGACCATTCTTTTAGTTTTTCAGAAGAATTAGAATCAGTTATTTCCAATTCAACATCCAACATGGCGGATCAAGAAGATCTCCAAGGTGTGGAAAATGACCCAAGCTATATAGTTGAGGGCGGTGATAGAGAGCCAGCAGATCGCGCTGATAATGATGTTGGTCGAAAAGAAGATTTACTTGCTAGAATAGAGAGAAGCATGGTTCAGAACCAAGTTAGGATTTTCCAGCAAATGGACATTTTTATGGGAAATGTGCTGCAAAAATTGGAAGATTTGCGTTTGCCTTCGCAACAAACAATCGACCCTCCTCAAGTCGAAAGACATAGCTCTTCCATGACCCAAGCTATTCCACCAAGAAGCTCAAGTGCTTCCACTACCTTCAGTGCTTCAGGTCCATGTAGATTGGATCGTTGGAACATCAAATATGATGGTTCCGAAAATGTATCTGACTTTCTTTTGAAGATAGGAAGAATGCAGTCATGTTCACCTTATAGCGAAGAACAAATCGCAGCAAACTTCCATATTTTGCTTGACGGTAGGGCAAATAAGTGGTTTTGGCGTTTTGTGAAGAAAACTCCGAACGCGGACTTATCTTTAATAAAGGAAGCAATGAAAAAGGAATTCGGCAAATTGGAGTCAGAAATTGATATTTATATGAGACTCATGTGTCGAAAGCAGGGACCGAAAGAATCTTTTGATGATTTTTATGTTTCGGTTTCAAGCTTAAACGATCGTCTAAAAGAACCATTTAGCGATAAAAAGTTGATTGAAATCATTAGGGGTAATACAAAGGAGAAGCTAGGAGAGATTTTGTTGTCGGCTGATGTGAAGAACTTAGAGCAGCTTCGACAAAAAGCTCGCGAGGCTGAACGATTTTTGAATAAAAGAGCCGTCGGTCATCGAAACGTTAGTGAGATCGCGGTCGAAAACGATACTTCCGATACAGAATTGGAAACACATGAAGTCGCAGCCATGTATTCTACCAGAAAGCCAGTTTCAACCGCAAATTATATATGTTGGAATTGTGATCAGAAGGGACATGCCTATCACTTTTGCCCATCGGCAATCAGAAATTTATTTTGTTTCCTTTGTGGTGCTAAGGGTGTCACCACGGTTCAATGTGGTAAACATCAAGCGGGAAACTTCCAGAGGGACGAAACGAGGAGTGGGGAGGTTCGTTCCTCAAGGAATCTGACGAACCACTCTCAAAACTAAACACTAAAAACCTAACGTATTCCTCCGATGAAGCTGATAACAGTTCAATCCCAAAACGAATTTTAAAAAGGGAAAAGTCCAACGTTGATGTTGATCAGTTTCATCCGATAGAATCACACAATCTTAAGTCTCTTCACGAGCGAAAACTTAATTACGAAAAAGTTCGATCTCGAATTTTCGGCAATAACAATAGAAAAACCAGTTTAAAAATTCAAAAAGCTCGTTGTCGTTTTCGAAATCGAAAAAAGTTTCGAAAACAAATAATCGAAACGATAATATCTTCGGATACGGATGGTCGTATGTATGCCAATATTTTTTTGAATAATGAGTCAGTGTTTGGACTGCTTGATAGTGGAGCATCTATTTCAGTCTTAGGTGACGGGTGTTGGGAGTTAGTCCGAAAACTAGGGGTTGAAATACTACCCTACAAAAATATAGTACGTACGGCTGATGGTAAATCTCATGATATATTGGGATATTGCGAGATAGACACAAAATATAACGGCATTTCGAAAAAAATTACATTTTATATCATACCAAACTTGACACAAAAAGTATATCTTGGCATGAATTTTTGGCGTAGCTTCCAATTGTTACCACAGATAAGTGAGTTAAAAGTAGATTTTGATAAAGAAGAAGATTTTAAAGATGACACTGAATTATTGAAACTTTCATCTGAAGAGTCTTGTCAGTTAGAAAGTGTTAAAAGACAGTTTCCAAATTTTGTTGTCCTTGGATTAGGGAAAACGGAGCTCGGTTGTCACATCGTCGATACAGGAAACGCCACCCCGATAAAATCTAGGCATTACCCGTTATCTCCGGTTCGTCAAGGAGAGGTATATAAAGAGTTAGATCGCATGTTGGAGCTGGGAGTTATAGAAGTCAGTAACTCTCCATGGAGTTGTCCCGTTGTGCTGGTGAGAAAACCAGGTAAAGTCCGTCTTTGTTTAGACTTCCGAAAAGTCAACTCGGTCACGGTTAAAGATGCGTATCCGTTGCCTCATGTTGAAGGTCTGTTAAGTCGGATAAAGGACACTCACTTTATCTCGGGGATAGACTTAAAGGACGCGTATTGGCAAATTCCCTTGCACGAAGAATCACGAGAGAAAACAGCCTTCACTGTACCTGGTAGACCACTCTATCAGTTCAAGGTAATGCCATTCGGTTTGAGTAATGCTGGACAAACGCTGTGTAGAGTAATGGATCAAGTCATTCCTAGTCATCTTCGAGATAACGTGTTTGTCTATTTAGATGACTTACTGATTTGCACTTCGGATTTCGAGTCACATTTACGAATCCTTAAAGAAGTGGCAGCCTGCCTTCGTCGAGCAAATTTAACAATTAATCTCGAGAAAAGCAAATTCTGCATGAAGGAAATAAAATTCCTAGGTTTTATTGTAGGCCAGGGAAACCTGAAAACCAATCCGGATAAAATAGAAGCAATGGTTGATTTTCCGATTCCAACCACCGTTAGGCAAGTAAGAAGGTTTCTAGGCATGACAGGTTGGTACAGGAGATTTATTCGTAACTATGCCGACGTAGCTGCTCCTTTAACCAACTGCCTTCAAAAGAAGGCTAAATTCGAATTCACCCCCGAAGCACTCGAAGCTTTTGAGAGACTTAAATCAGCCCTTTCTTCAGCTCCAGTATTAGCTGAACCTAACTTTTCAAAACCTTTTATCATTCAATGCGATGCTTCGTCTGAAGGAGTAGGCGGTGTTCTCTTTCAAGTGGATGAGAACGGTAATGAGAAGCCTATTGCATTTATGTCGAAGAAACTCAACAAATCGCAGAAAAATTATACGGTCACGGAACAAGAATGCCTCGCAGCCGTACTAAGTGTGCGAAAATTTCGGCCTTATGTCGACGGATTGCCCTTTACAATCATTACAGACCATTCGAGCCTTAAGTGGCTCATGTCAATGAAGGAGTTATCAGGTAGACTAGCCAGATGGAGCCTAGAACTCCAAGGGTACGACTTCTCGATTGAACATCGAAAAGGATCCTTGAACGTAGTACCAGATTGTCTGTCGAGGATGAACATGGAGGAAATCGCGACAGGTGATATTGATGTAGATAATGCGATTTGTGGAGGTTCTTCGATAACGATATGCGATGATATCGATTTAAATTCGACTGAGTTTGATTCGGAACAATATACTCGCTTGAGAGAGAACATTGTCCAAAACCAAGCAAATCTCCCAGACCTTGTCGTTTCCGAAAAATATATATACCGAAGAGTTAGATTCAGAACCGGAAGCGTAGACGAGGAAGATTCCCTTTGGCGCTTATGGCTTCCCGATAGTCTAACACAAAAGTGTATCGAAATGTGTCACAATACCAAACTAAGTTGCCATAGTGGCTTTGACAAGACGTATGCCCGCGTACGATCCAGATATTACTGGCCAAAAATGATTAACGACATTAAGACTTACGTGAAAAACTGTGAAATTTGTAAAATGGTTAAAGCGCCAAACAAAATTCTTCGCCCACCGATAGTCAACCAAACAAAAACAGAAAGGCCCATGCAACGACTCTACGTTGATTTCCTTGGCCCGTATCCGCGTACAAAGCGAGGAAACATTTACGTTTTCATTGTGGTTGACCATTTTACAAAGTTCATGTTTTTCAAAGCCTTACCAAAAGCTACGTCAAACCGTGTGATTCAATATCTTGAATCAGAGATTTTCCATACTTTCGGGACCCCTGAACAAATCCACTCCGACAACGGTCGTCAATTTGTTTCCAAAGATTTCAAAATCTTTTTGGATAAGTACGGCGTTAAGCATGTGCGAACGGCAGTATATTCGCCTCAAGCCAACATTTCGGAGCGGGTCAATCGCAGTTTTCTTAGCAAGTTGAGAATTTTAATTTCAAAGCAGCAAAATGACTGGGACCTTCATTTGTCCAGTATAGCATGTGCGTTGCGATCCGACATGCACGACTCGCTAAATTGTCAACCATATTTCGCCATGTTTGGACAAAACATGGTAAACCACGGTTCAACTTATGCTTTACTAAGAAAACTAAACGCATTGCACGACCCCGAAATGTTATTCAAACCGCGCACACTTAATTTGACACTCGCAAGACAGACGTTGTCGGAGAATTTGGACAGGGCATACGTTAAGTCGAGAAACACTTATAATAAAAGATCTAAAAATGTCACTTACCGTGAAGGTCAAGAGGTATTCCATAGGAACTTCGCCCAGAGTAATTTCGCTCAAGGAATCAATGCCAAATTGCTTCCAAAATTTTTAAAATCCCGTGTAAAAAAGGTGGTGGGCAACTGCATGTATGAGCTAGAATCCCGATCTGGTAAAACTCTAGGCATTTTCCATGCCAAAGACATTCGTCAATAACCAGACAACTGAAGCAAAAAGAAAAAAAAGAACACAAAGTATCGTTTCAAAAAAATAAATCCAATTTTTTTAACTTATCTGACGTCATCCTATTGTTTTGATAAGTGGGTTCGCGCCCCACGTTTAACACAGCAGCTGACACACAAAAAAGCTCGAACATTTTAAAAAATTAATCCGAATTAATTTGTAAAATTAATTAACTTTGACACGATTTTTTTTTCTTAAGAAACTCTGAAGAAAATTTTAATTTTAAAACCCCGTCGGCAAAACAACACGCATCGCGATTAACAACAAGAATATTTTTTTTGCCACAAATAGCAACAGATGTTTGAGGTGAACGACCTCTGTTTTTCTTGGATTTTAGCAACATGTTTATGTTTACCTAATGTAGCGGATGTTTTTTTTTGGCATCTCACTCGCGGCTAGTATGGTTGTCTTCGTCGCACAATATTAAAAACAACCGACAAGCAAATTGCGAATTCCTGATTTTTTTACCGTTAACACTTTTTTTATTTTGTTCACACTATTTATTTATTTTGGATTTTTTTCCTTGACAAAGGCTTTTTATCACAAAAAAACACTTACAATAAAAAAGCTTCGCCTGAGCTGAACTTATTCCGGCAATTTTGAATTTCACTTCAATCACTTGTCACAATGCACTACCCGGCCGCGCGAAAAAGAATGGTGGGTTCAGTTCGCATATTCCATATAAGTTTTATATGGAAAACGCGAAGCCCTGTAACCGAATGGGCTGTGTTTAGACAGTTAAAAATTATTAAATGCAAATAAAAGAAATTCAAAATAAAAGTAAACAAAACAAACGAAAAAAAAACACCACCAACTAGGACAAGACCGACGACGACGACTCAACTGCTACTGCAGTTGTTTATATTACGAAAAAGTACAGCAATGCTAACTCGCTCCCCCTCTACAGGGGTAAGCTGAGTGACAAACGATTCTCCTTCTGGGCAGTAAGAGTTATGGCTGACATACGAATCACAATTGAGTGATTGTCAGCAAGTTCCCATAATGTGAGAATGTTTAAAGGGAATGTTGCGAAGGTGGAGAAACTCACCTCTGTTGCGTGACACAATTAGGATGCGATCGGTGTCATGACATATATGAATCCGACTCGCATCCAAAAGACGTTTGCAACAAGTGCGTAAATCACACCCACCAATGTTCACACCCACATAAAAAGATTAATAATGGCGTTATAACATTAATGTAATAATGCGTAATCTAGTGGGTGTAAAACGAGACAAAGGCTGGAAAATCCTGGTTAGGTAGTGTTAGTGAGATAGGTAGAGCTAGGGTTCTTGAGCAAATGCCGTCGGCAAGTACCTTCTTTTCAAAATTATCTACCCTTGAATAAGGAAGCTTAGAAGAATTTGAAGAAGGTACCGCCAACCGACCGCTCAAGGAACCTAGTTCGAGAATTATCTCAATTCATATAACCGCCAGCGCTGATTTTGGTCACATCGAGATAGGATGTACCTTCTTATAATATAAAACTTTAAAGAAAGATATATTTTTATATGTATATACATATATATATATATATATACGTCTACAAATTGGTTACTGAGGCCGTAAAAAAATTCTCTTTTCACGGCCTCAAATCTGTGTTTTTAAAGGAAACAGAAACAGGAAATTAATGTGCGGGAAATCCCAAAAAAAACCCTAAAATCGTCTCGCCAATTAACGCCAAACAAAGGAAAACCAAAGAGTCATCATACATACATATATACAATTATAAAAGTGCTTTTTTTTTTACTTTTTTTAAATTCAAAAATTTAAACAACTTTAATCTTTTTATTGTTCAATTTAAGATTTTTTTTGTACAGTGAAACCTTAAATTTTTTTTTTAACATTCAAATTGAAAGATTAATTTTTATAAAATAAGAAAGTGGTGTATATACATACCTACATTATACATATATATATATATATTCATATACATATATATATATATAAGTGTTGAATTACCATAGTGCAAATTATATTTCTTTTGGGTGAAGTGGTAATATTTATATATGATTTCAAATAAAAATTCAAAAAAACAAGGCGTACTAAAGATCGCCACATCGAACCACGATTCATCGAGGGAGTGGCCACTACATCGATATTTTGGGGTGAGTGATATTTTTGTTAACTAGTCCTATTGAGACAATTTCAAATATAAATACTGCCCAGTACATCCGTAGAGTATAATAGTGCTAATCTATAAATATACCCTACATTTTCTTTACTCAAGCTTTCAAATTTTACTTAAATTTTTTTACTTTCAAATTTTAATTATTTTAAAAAGTTAATTTCAATGTGAGATATTTTTTTTATAAAAATGAAATTGTTAATAAAATTTGTCGTCCAGTAGAGAAAAAATTATGAATCTCTAGATTTTTAATTAGAAAGGGGAAGATGAGGTGATGAGGAAACCGAGGTAGAAGGGCGGAGGAAGAGGAACGTTGTTTTTAAAGGGGTTGTTTAGCGAGGAAACAACCAGGTAGGGTGGGTAAAGATTATCTCGCGCATCATTGACAGCTAGATGCAAAGCCTGGCATATTTTTTTGATAACGAGGAGGTCAAAGGATCCACTCCTGAGCTAGCGAGGGATATTTTGTGTGCCAGCAATGACCTCAACAGAGAATAAACTCGTTACAACTCGAACTAGGCCACCAAACGTTTTATAGTCGACTTGAAAGGACGTCTATGTACCCCTTAAAAAGGCCACAAGTTTTATTATTTATGCACGTGTACGTGTTGTTTGACGATGTAATTTTGTCTTTAGTTACTTTTTAAAGAAGATATTTTGACAGAAAGCAAAAGAAACAATATGGCCGCCAAGAGTTGTCAAAATCAATCTGTATCTATTTAAAAACTCTTTGAGTTTATTGAGAAACTGCCAAAACGGAACGATCCGCAGTAGTACAATTTTATATTTGAAAGTTGTTACAACTTAAGTTGAGTACCTACAATGAAACTACGATGTATGATTTAAATTTTGTATCAGTATCTTTTTCGCAGGTCTAAACAAGATACTTTATAGATTGGATTCTGATAAGTAGTGGTGCAACAATCCATACGGAATCAACAATCCATACAAAATTTTGTAGGAATCGAGAATACAAAAAATATTAATGATACGTTCATAAATCAGATGATTGGAAAAAACACACACAAATAGAAAAGTAATTATTAAATTAATAATTATAAAAGTAAAACAAAATGATTAAAAGTTATTTAAAATTAATTAAAATAAATTAAATTATTAAATTGAAAATAAGTTTTTTCCAAAATATTAAAGTTCATATTTTAGTTTAGACATCTAGTGTTTTGTTTGTTGTACACTGCTCTATGTCTAAAATCCAAGTCATCAAGTGGCAAAAGAACCAACGAAATAAATGAAAACCTCGATATTCGAATAAATCTCTATCCGAAGAAGGATTTAAATTAAATCTTTTACCGGCAGTGATTCAACTTCAGATATTGTATGTTTTTTATTTAAATGTTAACTTCATTACCGATTGATTTTCCGAAAAAAACAGGGGTATTGATAAATATAAGGATTCAAATCTGACTACTTTACTAACACATAAAATACTTCTGTCTTTAAACTTTAAGATTTCAGAATCGTCTTAAATATGATTGCAACAAATTTCACTTTACAAAATAATCTCATTTCCTAAGACAACATATACCGCATACTGCCTGCCTTAAAAAATAATACATAGTAGCTCCCGAAGTAGCTGGGTCAACCCCTTTAATTTAACAATAAGTCTTAAAACACCCATGGAAGTTAATGGAGTCGTCCATTTTAAAATTAAAAACTTTGAAATTGTTATTAAATCCAAAATAATTAACATCGCAAAATAACGTTTTTGACGTCTGGTAAATAATGTTGACATTTCTCGACGTTCCGAGGTCCCTATAGTCGAAATAAAAGATTTCTAGAAAGATGTCTGTGCGTGCGTGTGTACGTACGTTCATACGTCCGTTCGTCAGTACTTTCGCGACGTTTTTTTCGTTGTCTATAGCTCAAGAACCAGAAGAGATATCGACTTCAAATGAATTTTATTATACAAAAATGCAGAAAGGGCTCTCAAAAAAATTGCGTGGATGGTTTTTTAACATAGCAATTTAAAAAAGAGGCTGGGGTGCGACCCACACTGATAATTTCCCATCCCGTCTGTCGATTTGTTTTGCTTAAAAGTTTGTAGGTTTTAGTGTTGGGTTAAAAAAGTTATCAGTTGAATTATTCTTAAAAATTTTAAAATTACCAACAATATTTTTCATATAAATAAATAGTTTAGTTTGAGAATCTAGTTTTGTTAATTAGATTTTTAGTCGAACACATTTTTTTACCAATTTCAGTAGCACTTCTTAAATTCTTACAAATTGGATGAATGAAATTAATTTAAGAGATATCAAGAACCGAACATCAATTTTTACCAAGTACTATTTCTTGTCGATTTTATTTTTGTATGAACAAACGGACTGTTGGATTTTTATAAAAAAAAAACTAATCATATCGAAAACAATATTGTATATGAAACAAAAAGAGTTAGAACACAATATTGTTCATTTCTGAAAGCTTTTTGAGTAGTAAGTAAATTTTTTACTAAGTTTTAGTATTGTTTTTTTTTTGTTAGGTTTTTATTTTTTGTAAAAAAAATAGATTTTCCTCAAAATTTGACTGAGTGTTGTCAAAATTTTCAATTTGACAAATCGGACCCATTACAGTAACTTCCTATAGGATGCTAAAAAAAATGCAAATTTTGCTTTACCCAAAATATCTCACGAACCAATAACGCTAAAGACTTGAATTAAGTATTACATTTTTTATTGTAATGTGATACCAAACAAAAAAATCCAATTAACGATATTTTTTATAAATCAAAACATCTGAAATATTTTTCGAACAAAAAGTTTTTTATCTAAAAAAAATGTGTGCAACAAAGAAAAACGTTTTCGACATCTTGTTAAATTTTGAGATAAATCGATTGGACCATTTTTTTATAAAAAATAAAAACCTAAAAAAACATAACTAAAAGTAGTTGTTAAAAATGGAAAATATTGTTTTCAACGTTCAGTAAGATTTAAAAAAAAAATTGAATTAATACTTTTCTTCCAAAAATAAAAACCTAAAAAAAACAGTACTAAAAGTTTGTAAACATTGATTTTCGACTCAATTTTTTGAGTCAAATTAATTTTTTCTTTTATATATTTTATATCGAATTGACAGTTTTTTTTTACAAAAAATAAAAACTCTTTACTTTCGATCCAAATATCTTTTCAAAAATTAAAAATATTGGCTTCAAACTAATTTTATCTCACGCGTTGGACTGTCATGCAAAAGGTCTAGGGTTCAATCCCTGCCTGTGCCACCTTAATTTAAAAAAAAAAAAAAAAAAAATTAATTTTCGGGGGTACTGCCTCTTGCGAGGAATTGACAAATCCTTCAAGAGTAATTCTTGTCATGAAAAAGTGCTTTCTCAAACTAGCCGTTCGGATTCGGCCTTAAATTGTAGGTCCCTTCCATTCCTGACAACAGTACTCGCACACAGGAATGGTTGAGAGTTGTAAGTCACTAGGCCCTGGTTCACAACGGACTGTTGCGCCACCCCATTAAAAAAAAAAAATTCAGTAATTAACCAGTAGTTAGTTTTTTTATAAAACACATTAAATCTACAAAAAATATTACGCAAATGGATAGAAAAATTGCTAAAAATTGGTTTTGTGATCAAACTATTTCATCATATGAAAAATATTTTTGGTAATTGTTAGTTAGATAGATAGATTTATTGTTTATTTTCTAAATTTAAGTTTAAAAAAAAAGTATTATTCTTTAATTTTAAGACATGATTATAAAAGCCGTTTGCCCGAGTTTAACAAAATGTACATAATAAAGTATTCAAAGAGGTATGTTAAAAATTTACTTCAATTATAGCTCTTCTATATTTCGATGCTTGTTGACAATAGTTGTGCAATTTTTTCTGGTCAGCGCCATTTAAAATCATTTTCATTACTGGTTCCACCAATAATGAGTTTCCCAAAAAAAATGAATTTTGAACTTCCTTATGACAGGACATCTTCCCAGGAAATGATAAATGTATTACCTTTCACGCATATTACAAATAGTGCAGAAAATTTGCAAATCTTCTCTGTGGATTATAAAGTTAAGGTCCATAATTTCTCGTTTGGCCTTAAAAACAGTAGATATTGTGTCAGTTGAGTATTTTTCATTAAAATAGTTGTTTTCGCAAAGATTATGGTTTAAGCTGGTATATATTTCACGATGGGTTGAAGTTAGTGCTTTATCAATGCTTTTCGCTCGCATTTTTTCATCCACCGCTTTAATTAGATTATCGAACTCTTCTTCCATTGACGGATATTATCCATAGTAATCCTTAAAGTCTGACCCGCGAACTCTGCGAGTGCTTTCCAATGTTCATAAAACAATATTCTCTTCTCTACCACGTAACTTGCTATTCGTTTGGTCAACCTTTCCCCGTCCAGTACCATAGTTTTTGCAATGAAGTCGCAATGTTTCTATGAATAGTGGTGAGATTCCTTTTTGGTGAGGATTGTGGGAGCTTAAAAATTCGCTTTAAGAAAAATCGGAGCAGTTTTTCAACTGTATCGTATTATTTGTATTTGAGCTTCATATAGCATTATTGATTTGGAAACTGCCTCGAATAATTGGTATTTGATTCTCATCGATATATGTTTATCTTCCAGACAGTTTTCCATGCGGCACTTATAGCTGATTTAGAAGATAGCTTCTCCTAAAAGTGTTGTTCCATGTTCATGTTGCAGCAGATATTTATTCCAAAGTATTTATATGACTTTACTGTTTCTAATTCCTGTCCATCAAAAAACCACTTCTCATTCCTAGTGTAGAACCCACCTCCTCTAAACACCATCGTTTTGGATTTATTAACTTCCCATAGGAAGTTATTGCAATGGGTCCGATTTGTCAAATTGAAAATTTTGACATTTCTCGACGTTTCAAGGTCCCTAGAGTCGAAATAAAATATTTTTAGAAAGATGTCTGTACGTGCGTGTGTACGTTCGCGACGTTTTTTTCGTCTTCCATACCTCAAGAACCAGAAGAGATACCGATTTCGAATAAATTTTGTTATACAGATAATAAGGCAGAAAGATGCAGAAAGGGCTCTCAAAAAAATTGCGTGGGTGGTTTTTTTTAACAAAGCAGTTTGAAAAAAGGTGAAAATTTTGGTTAACCCTAAATATCTTACGAACCAAAAACGCTAGAGACTTGAATTAAATTTTATATAATATATTGTAACGTGATATCAAAGAATTTTATTTTTTGAAAAAAAAATCAATTTAACGTTTTTTATTATAAATTAAAAAAAATGTGTCACCTCCACAATTTTACGACTAAAATATGATTTCATCTCCAAAACAATTTTGTGCAACGAAAAATAATGTTTTTGACACCTGATAAAATTTTGAGAAAAATCGAGTTGACAGTTTTCTTTATTTAAAATAAAAATCTAAAAAAAAAACATTATTCAAAGTTGGTAAAAATTGAATATCAATTCAAATATCTTTTCAAAAACTTGAAATTTAGGCTTCAAACTTATTTTATCTTATAAGAAATATTGTTTTCAACATTCTGAAAAATGTTGAGAAAAATCGAATTTCAGTAAAAATAAAAACCTAAACAAAAATTAATACAAGTTGGTAAAAATTGATTTTCGACTCAAATATCTTTTCAAAACTTTGAGATATTGGGTTTAACTTAATTTTATCTTTCAAAAAATGTTGTTGTCAACATTCAGTAAAAGTTTGAAAAAAATCGAATAGACATTTTTTTTACAAAAAAATAAAAACCGAAAAAAAAATTAACACAAGTTGGTTAAAAAATGATTTTCGACTCAAATAACTTTTAAAAAATTTTAGATAATAGCTTCTAACTAATTTTAACTTATAAGAAATATTGTTTTCAACATTAGGACAAATTTTAAGAAAAATCGAATTGACAATTTTTTTACAAAAAATATAAACCTAAAAAAAAATGTATAAAAATTGGTAAAAATTGATTTTCGACTCAAATATCTTTCCAAAAATTGTAGATATAGGTTTAAATTACTTTTATCTTTCAAAAAATATTTTTGTTAACATTCAGTAAAATTTTGAAAAAATCGAATTGACAGTTTTTGTGCAAAAAATTAAAAACCTAAAAAAAATTACCAAAAGTTGTTGAAAATTTATTTTTGACTCAAATATATTTTCAAAAATTTGAAATATTTTCTTCAAACTAATTTTATCTTATAAGAAATATTGTTTTCAATATTCGATAAAATTTTGAAAAAAATCGAATTGACAGTTTTTTTTACAAAAAATAAAACTCTAAAAAAAAACAGTACTAAAACTTGGTAAAAATTTACTTTCGACTCAAATAACTTTTCAAAAATTAAAAATATTGGCTTCAAACTTATTTTATTTCACAGAAAATATTGTTTTCGATATTCAGTAATTTTTATATAAAAATCCAACTGTCCGTTTTATCATAAAAATAAAATCTACAAAAAATAGTACGCAAATTTGGTAAAAATTGATAGGAGTACATATAGACAAACTTTTAAGCAAGAAAAATTGACAGACGGGATGGGAAGTTAGCAGTGTGGCTCGCATCCCAACCTTTTTTTTTAATTAAAAGTGTAAAAAATAAAGTGTAATAATGAATTATTTCAGTATTCGGAAATTGTTAATTCGTTAATTGATTAAAATGTTTGTTTGTTTCTAGGTAAAATTTCTTAGATAAGGTATGTACAATGTACATTATAGGTTGATAATAAATTATAATCCCTAAACTCAAGCATTAAGGGTAGTTTACCTATATCACATGTGTAATAACGGGTATATGTAAACAATTTTCCCTTATATCAATAGAAAGCAGTACCAAATACTACACTCCGAAATTCTCAAAAAAATGTCATGCTAAGCCCCGAAGACATCATAAATAGTTCTTTTTGAAACAATAAGGTGAAATATTTTTTTTGACATTTTGTTTTCCAAAATCTGATTGCTCCAATGTCACTATCACCACTATACTGTCACCTACCCTTCACTGGTTGATTTTGAAATGCTGATAAACGCTTAAGAAGGATTCTACAAATTATGGGTTATGATATAACATCTGTATTGAACTTTCACCACCGACAACTACAAGCTTTAAGGAAACCACAAAGTAAACCAGAGACAGAATCAAAACAGAATTTTTTGTAGCTGCGCGTTAGTTACAACTAAAAGTTACAATGTCAAAACTGCATCACTCATCCATCCGTCATCCAACAGCCTACAACCAACAATATAACAATAAACTTATGTCTCTTCAGTATTTAATAAAAAAGCACAACTAAAAGCTTTCAAATTCACACCGAAACCACCCTCACATAGACTCTTATAAAAATTGTACTACTCGTGCATCGAACATTGCATCTCTATTTAAGATCACAACGAACTTACATCCGTTGCAGTTTAAAATTTATGTTCACTTGGATTAGTTCGTTGGAATATGTCACCGCGGCTACACGGATACCGTCATCATCACCGTTATATGTTAGAGGATTGTGAAAAGGATTAATTCAAATTAAGCTGATTTGGTTTTTCTTTTTTTTTTGTTAATATTAAAAAATATAAATGTAAATAATTTTAACTTATGAATAAAAGAATTAAGTGTTATCATATGAAACAAATTCAAAATCTTAAGTGCACCTATAATAATCAAAAGTGAATTCAAAAGAAAATTTGAAAATTGTAGTAATAATAATAATAATTCTTAAACAAATTTAAATGATAGTGAGTGTAAAAATATCTATGCTGTTTAATGAGCTAACACATATTGGATTAAAAATTAGATAAACAGAATATCGTTTGAATGAATTCGGTGAGCTTGTATTTCAATATATTTAAATAAATTAAATATTAGTTTAGTTAATGCACTTGTAAATTTTAGGGATTACGATTTAATTTAAATGGACAAATTTAGCTTTAAAAAACAAATTCTCTAATATTTGGAAACAAATTAAAATTTATGTTTTTTAAACATATATAATTTATGTTTCATAAAAAAAAGGAAATTCAAGACAATTTCTGTGTTATAATACGAATAATAATATAGGACAATCCAAAATTAATAAAACTAGTGAACAAGGTCGACAAAAAAAATATAATTTTACTAAGGTTTTTGATGGCTTCAGTTCGAATCTGACTTTAAAATCAATCTAACACGTCAAGTTTTAGAGAACCAATCTTTTATAAGCCTTAATATTAGGCGCTTTAAGGTTACGTAAATTCATGGCAAATCTTTGTTAATAAAATTTTGAGATAATTTTCCAAATTTACACTTTACTTCAAAAACTCCTCATTAGCTGTAAGTCTATAAGTCTTCTTTTGCCATACATACCCCTTAAAAAACCCTAAGATTTGAACTAAAATGATATCAAAGCAATTTTTGAGCTGATTATGAATTCCGAGTCTAAAAGTTACAATACCAAGTTTTTGGACTATACTTAAAAATTTATAAAAAATAGTGTTGAAAACGGGATTTTTTTAGTTTGACCACATGTATTAAAATTAATTAAAAAATTAATTCTAAAACGAATTATTCAAAAACATAGAGGAATTACATTCAAAAACTTTAGAAAGATTTAAATGATGACCCATTAGACATCTGAAAACGAATGAGAAATTACGAAAACTAAGTTAGATACTTAAATTATTTAAACTGTAGAAAATAAATATTTCTCTTCTTGGCAAAATTATCAATACAATTTTTGGTTGTCTTTTTAAGACAGGTGTAACTAATTGATTACGAAAACAACTATTTTTTGGCTTGTATATTTAAAAAGTTTAAAGAAACTTAAGACTACTCGTATTTTTACATCTTTATTAAATATTAAGATTTCAATATTTGTTTGCTGTTTCAATTCGACTGTTCTGTCAAATACTATTCATTTATTAAATCAATAAATATTATAATTGCATTGCAATGTCAGCAAAATATAAATTGAATCGTTTTGGAATTTTTGTCAATAAGACTGTGTTCTATCTAAATTACGAAAAAAGAACTAAAAATATGAAAATGGTACTTTCATAGATTCTGTTCTGTGTAAAAGCCTTTGAAACACATTTTTTAATAAATAATACTGGTCAACAAAATAATGTATGGCGGTTAACACAATAATTTTTCAAGTTTCGTTTTTTCAACTCGTTTTCCTGAAAATGCGTGTATTAGATCACGTTTTTTACTTGCGACATTTAGAAACTCGTAAGTTTTGTATTCGTAAAAAAATTCGAACTCGACATTTTAATCAAACATGATATTACGCTGGTTGAGATTCCGTACGTCTGCTGTCCTGACCCCTAAAACTCAAAGCATTAGGGTAATTGACTTTAAATTTGGGTATTAAGGTTTTTAGCCAATTCACCTAAGATTTTTTTTTTAATTTTTTGTAAGACTAAGAATAACAGCAGTCTTCGTAAAAATTTTTGGTCAAAAACCGAAAATTCGAATTTTCTCAAAAAGAAATCAATAGATTTTTAAAATTTTGTATATATTTTTTTCTTAATTTGATTTCTTTCAATATAAAAAATATGTTTGTATTGCTCCAGTAGTTCTCAAGAACTAATCAACCGATTTCAATAAATTTTCTGCACAAGCTCTTATAATGTCTCCATAATATTTTATAATTAAAAATGTCCTTGCTTTTATTTTAGATATTATTTTTTTTTTAAATTCGATATCTTGAAAATACGTCATTCTTTTTTTATGAAATTGAAATTTATAACGTTAATTAAAAAGAGACTGGTATGCGACCCACACTGATAACTTCCAATCCCGTACCAATTTTTATTGTAAAAAAAAAACTTTCAATTCGATTTTTTTCAAAATTTTATCGAATGTTGAAAACAATATTTTTAATAAGCTAAAATTAGTAAGTAAAAATATTTGAGTCGAAATTAATTTTTACCAAATTTTGTTACATTTTTTTTAGGTTTTCAATTTTTTGTACAAAAGCTGGCAATTCGATTTTTTTTTTTAAATTTGACTGAATGTTGACAACAATCTTTTTTGAAACATTAAAGTAGTTTTAAGCCAATATCTCAAAGTTTTGAAAGATATTTGAGTTGAAAATCAATTTTTACCAACTTTTGTTAGTTTTTATTCGGTTTTTAATTTTTTGTAAAAAAAACTGTCAATTCGATTTTCTTCAAAATTTTACTGAATGCTGACAACAATATTTTTTGAAAGAAAAAAGTATTTTAAAGCCAATATCTGAAAGTTTTGAAAAGATATTTGAGTCGAAATTCAATTTTACCAACTTTGAGTAATTTTTAGTTTTTATACAAAAATTGTCAATTATATTTTTCTTAAAATTTTATCAGATGACAAAAACATCAATCTTCGTTGCACAAAATTGTTTTGGAGATAAAATAATATTTAGTCGTAAAATTTTTGAGGTGACAATTTTTTTTCTTCAGTTTTTTGATTAAAAAAAAAAACGTTAATTGAATTTTTGTCTAAAAATGTACTTGTTTTGTATCACGCTACAAGATATAATATACAATTTTATTCAAGTCTTAACCAAAATGTTCACCTTTTTTTTAAACTGCTATGGTAAAAAAACCGTCCACGCAATTTTCTTGAGAGCGCTTTATGCATCTTTCTGTCTTATTATCTGTATAACAAAATTTATTTGAAGTCGATATCTCTTCTGGTTCTTGAGCTATCTATGGACAACGAAAAACGTCGCCAACGTACGGACTTACGAACTTACGTACACACGCGTCCACAGACTTCTTTCTAAAAATCTTTTATTTCGACCCTAGGGACTTTGAAACGTCGAGAAATGTAAAAATTTGCATTTTGACAAATCGGACCCATCACAATAACTTCCTATGGAAAGTTAAAAATATGTTTGTATTGCTCTCATAGAACCGTTATTTTGTTCTTAAACTTTATCAAGAACTAATCAACAAGCTCTAATAATGTCTCCATAATATTTTATAATAAAAAATGTAAGTGCTTTTATTTTTGACTAAAAAATATATATATTTTTTTCTGAAATTAGCTATCTTAAAAATAGGTCATAATTTTTTTTATGAAATTGAAATTTAAAACGTTAATTCTTAAGTTCTTAATAACTGCATTTGAACAATATTTTTTAAACTTAGATTGAAGAATTATTATTGTATATACATACATATACAAAATTAATTTAAAAAAATTGAAAATTTGAAAAATTTAAGTTTTTTTGCGGGTAAATTTTTAGATCTTAAAATACTAAAAACATTTATAAACAGACTTTTTGGATACATGAGCAAGTTCGTGTGACCCATTCATGCATTTTATTTTATTTACATTGTGTTGATGCATATGGCGGCCAGCTTTATT
This sequence comes from Eupeodes corollae, assembly GCF_945859685.1. Classification (NCBI taxonomy): domain Eukaryota; kingdom Metazoa; phylum Arthropoda; class Insecta; order Diptera; family Syrphidae; genus Eupeodes; species Eupeodes corollae. The sequence goes on from NC_079147.1 coordinate 155,462,072, forward strand.
ACAAAAAAGAGGCTGGGATGCGACCCACACTGATAACTTCAAATCACGTCTGTCGATTTGTCTTCCTTAAAAGTTTGTCTATATGTATTTTTACCAAATTTGCGCACTATTTTTTGTAGATTTTATTTTTTATGAAAAAAACATACTGTTGGATTTTTATATAAAAATTACTGAATATTAAAAACAATATTTTCTCTGAAATAAAATAAGTTTGAAGCCAATATTTAAAATTTTTAAAGAGATATTTGAGTCGAAAATCAATTTTTACCAACTTTTATAAATTTTTTTTTAGGTTTTTATTTTTTGTAAAAAAATTGTCAATTCGATTTTTTTAAAACTTTAACTGAATGTTGACAATAAGATGTTTTGAAAGATAAAAGTAAATTAAAGCCAATTTGTCCTAATGTTAAAAACAATATTTCTAATAAGAAAAAATTAGTAAGAACCTATTATCTCAAAGTTTTTAAAAGATATTTGAGTCGAAAATCATTTTTTACGAACTTTTGCTAATTTTTTTTCGGTTTTTAATTTTTTGTACAAAAACTGTCAAATCAATTTTTTTAAAACTTTAACTGAATGTTGACAATAAGATGTTTTGAAAGATAAAAGTAAATTAAAGCCAATATCTCAAAGTTTTGAAAAGATATTTGAGTCGAAAATCAATTTTTATCAACTTTTATACATTTTTTTTTAGGTTTTTATTTATTGTAAAAAAAACTGTCAATAAGATTTTTCTCAAAATTTTATCAGATGTCAAAAACATTATTCTTCGTTGCACAAAATTGTTTTGGAGATGAAATCATATTTCAGTTGTAAAATTTTGGAGGTGACAAATTTTTTTTTCAGTTTTATTGATTTAAAAAAAAAACTGTTATATTGATTTTTTTCAAAAAATATACTTGTTTGGTATCACGTTACAATATATTATATACAATTTAATTCAAGTCTCTATCGTTTTTGGTTCGTAAGATATTTAAGGTTAACCAAAATTTTCAACTTTTTTTCAAACTGCTATGGTAAAAAAACCACCCACGCAATTTTCTTGAGAGCCCTTTCTGCATCTTTCTGTCTTATTATCTGTATAACAAAATTTATTTGAAGTCGATATCTCTTCTGGTTCTTGAGCTATGGACGACGAAAAAAACGTCGCGAACGTACGGACGTACGGACGTACAAACGTACGTACACACGCACCCACAGACATCTTTCTAAAAATCTTTTATTTCGACTCTAGGGACCTTGAAACGTCGAGAAATGTCAAAATTTTCAATTTGACAAATCGGACCCATTACAATAACTTCCTATGGGAAGTTAATAAATATGGGTTTAGAAAGAATCTTGTGTCGAAGCATAGTTTTTGAATGTATCTCGAAATTTTTTGAAAGGACATTGTCTTAACAGAAATTTTATGGAGAAGACATTTGGCGTGCTGCAAAACACTCCAAATAGGAACGAATCAAGTGCATTACTTAAATCGAAATGTAGTTCACTTCGTTTTTAGTTCGAAAAAAATTAAATTGGATTTGATCAAAGTGAATTTCTTAACCTACATTTTTATTTTGAATCAATTTTAAACTTGCTGATATTGAAATTAAAAAATCATATTCGAATTAAGGACATAAAAACCTTTTTCAAGTGTATTTATTTTTCCATTTTTGAAACAAAAAAAAAACAAAAACTTAATTTCTTCACATTTCAATTAGATATACTCGAAGTATCAAGTTCTCAATTTGAATTTTTTTTCAACTTAAAAAAAATTGTTGGTTTGCAAAAAACATTCTTAAAACTTCTTAGCGCAATTCAAAAATAACACTGGTTGAAAAAAATTACGTTTTTCGTCGGTCACACAAGAAAAAAAATAATACTTTTTTATAAGATTAAGTTGTCCTGAATTTAAATCTCTCTGTAAAATATATAGGTAACTTTAAAAATATTAAAGACAACCAAACACGAGGCTTTTAAGGCTAAACACAACCTAAAAAAAATGTATGACGATTTAAAAGAATACAAATCTTTATCTTATAGATAAATGATTTTAGTATTTTACGTAAATATATACTTTCGATTTCCCTGAACTTCAAATTGTTAAACTGCAATATTTGCTGATGACACTTGGGTTTATTCATCAGATTCAACTGGTTTTTGCATTGAAACCTACTTGCAATCTGCTCTGAATACTATTCAGATTTATTTCAATAATTGGAAAATAAAAATAAATGCATCAAAGACATAGGCTCTTTTTTTTCGAAAAAAAGGAAACCTTGTTTACTGCCATACAATAACCTTCAATTGGACGGAGAGCAAATTGAGTGGAAGTCAAGTGCTAAGTATCTTGGGGTACACCTGGATAAAACATTGACGTTTAACTTGCACATTCAGCAAACATTAAATAAGCTGAATATTGTGGTAAAAACACTTTATCCTTTTATAAATCGCAAGTCTAAAATGAGTGCAGAAAACAAGCTAATGATATGTAAGTCTATTTTTTAAAGTATAATTTTCTATGGTTCCCCTGTCTGGGGAAAATGTGCCAAAACTCATGTACAAAAATTACAAATAATGCAAAATAAAATATTAAAAATTATGCTTAATCTGCACTGGTACTCTTCTACAAAATATCTTCATAGAACAGCAAATATTGATGAGGTTCCTGTAAGAATTTCGAAGTTACAAGACCGTTATATGTTATCGTGTAATTGTTCGGATAACAATTTAATCTAAAACTTAGCTGCTTACGGTGTTAGTAAATTTTTGTTTTCTCTTCATTTATTTATTAATAAATGAATGTTACATTTATCTAATTAATTATTATTTATTTATATACTGATTTTGTTTTCTCTATTTGTTTCTTGTTATTTATTTATTTGTGTAGGTAATTTATTTAATGGTTTTTAATTTATTAAAATATTTATTTATTAATCTCTGCATTTATTTGTTCACTTGTTCATTATTTATTAAAATTGTTTATTCGTGTTTAATTATTTCTTATTTATTTATTTATTAATTCATTACTTATTGTCCATTTTTTCATTAATTTATTTATTTTCTCGTTTGTATTTAATTATTTGTTATTCTCTTGATGATTTATTTACTTATTTTTTTGTATTTATTTATGTATTTATTTATTTATGTATTTATTTATTTATTCTTTAATTTATTCATTCTTATTTATTAATATACTTTTTTTTGTGATACATAAATGTAAACAACATCTTAAGACAGTTTTCTGCTCCCCACTTCTCTCTTCCTATGAAAAAATTCTAATATCTAATGAAGGTTTTTTTAGTAACTTTTCCTTCAAAATGTAATAAATCTATGATATAAATTGAATGCTTGTTATAGTATTTTCAGTAGTAAGGTAGAATGTAAGACACCATACATCTGTAAATTGTGCAATCTAGGTTTAAATTATAAGAATTTCAGTTATAATAAAGACCTATCTATCTATATACATATATATAAATTTCAATCTAAATCAAGAAAAACGAACTATAAATATCAAAATGGTATTTTCGTAGGTTTTTTTTATAATTTATTTTTATTAATTCATTCTTAAAGCTAGACAAAAATTCATAAAACTAGCCTAATTATCCATAACTTACAACTAACTTTATGGTCCCATACGGACACTCTAAGTTAAACTATAACAATTAAAACTAATGCCTTTCGGGCCTAAGATCAATATTTTCGTAGGTATATACTGTTCTGTGTAAAATTCTTTGAAACACATTTTTTTTCTGCATCGCGGTTAACACAATATTTTTTTAAGGGAACTCCTGAATTAGAATATAACCTCAAAATGTGTGATCACGTTTTTTACTTGCTAAATGTATGAACTATTCGTAGAAAAATTCGAACTTGACATCTTAATCTCAACATTTCACGATGGTTAAGATTCCGTACGTCTGTTTGTCTGGCTGTCCTGACCGCTACAACCCAAAGCATTGGGGCGATTGACTTTAAATTTGGATATTCGCGTTAAGGCGTTTTTTTTTTAATTGTTGGTCAAAAACCGAAAATTCGAATTTTCTCAAAAACAGATCGATAGATTTTTAAAATGTTGTATACATTTTTTTCTTAATTTGGTTTCTTTGAATATAAAAAAAGAGGCTGGGATGCGACCCACACTGATAACTTCCCATTCCGTCTGTCAATTTGTCTGGCTTAAAAGTTTGTCTATATGTACTAGTATCAATTTTTTCCAAATTTGCGTACTATTTTTTGTAGATTTTATTTTAAATAATATTTTCTGTGAAATAAAATGAGTTTGAAGCCAAAACTTTTAATTTTTGAAAAGCTATTTTGAGTCGAAAATCAATTTTTACAAACTTTTATTAATTTTTTGTTAAAAAATGTCAATTCGATTTTTTTCAAAATTGAATGTTGACAACAATATTTTTTGAAAGATAAAAGTAGTTTTAAGCCAATATCTCAAAGTTTTGAAAAGATATTTGTGTCAAAAGTCAATTTTTACCAAGTTTTAGTAATTTTTTTCTTAGGTTTCTATTTTTTGTAAAAAAACTGTCAATTCGATTTTTCTCAAAATTTTTCCGAATGTTGAAAAGAATATTTCTAATTAGATAAAACAAGTTTGAAGCCATAATCTCAAGTTTTTGAAAAGAAATTTTTATTATATATTTTTGTATTACATTTTAGTCGTAAAATTTTCGAAGTGACAAATTTTGTTTTCAGTTTTTTGATGTATAAAAAAACCGTTAATTGTATTTTTCCCAAAAATGTACTTGTTTTGCATGAAATATACAAGTTTATTCAAGTCTCTAGCATCATTGGTTTATGAGATATTAAGGGTTAACCAAATATTAACGATTTTTCTATAAATCAAAAAATCTGAAAAAAAATTGTTAGTTTGAAAATTTTACAAATACAAAATGATTTTTTCTCCAAAACAATTTTGTGCAAGGAAAAAAAAATTTTTTAACACCTGATAAAAATTTGTGAAAAATCGAATAGACAGTTTTTTTATATACATAAATAAAAACCTAAAAAAAAATATTACTCAAAGTTGGTAAAAATTTAATTTCGACTCAAACATCTTTTCAAGAATTTAAGCTTATGGTTTTCAACTGATTTCACTTATAAGAAATATTGTTTTCAACATTTGGAAAAATTTTTAGAAAAATTAAATTGACAGTTTTTTTACAAAAAAAATAATAAAAGCTGGTAAAAATTGATTTTCGTCTCAAATATCTTTTCAAAACTTTGAGATATTGGCTTTAAGCTACTTTTATCTTTTAAAAAATATTTTTTTTCAATATTCAGTTAAATGTTGAGAAAATAAAAACCTAAACAAAAAAATTAATAAAAGCTGGTAAAAATTGATTTTCGGCTCAAATATCTTTTCAAAACTTTGAGATCTTGACTTCCAGCTAATTTTAACTCACAAATTTAGAAAAAATTGATGTTCGGTTCTTGATATCTCTCAAATTAATTTAATTCATCCAATTCGTAAAAATTAAAAAAAATGCTACTAAAATTGGTAAAAATTTGTTTTCTACTAGAAATCTATTTAACAAAACTTAATTTTGAAACTAAACTATTTCTTTATATGAAAAATATTGATTTAATTTTCAAATTTTTAAGAACTTACAAACTTGTATGTAAGACAAATCGAAAGACGGGTGGGAAGTTATCATTGTGGATCACATCCCAGCCTCTTTTTTAACAGAAATGTTACGGAGAAGACATTTGGCTTGCTGCAAAACACTCCAAATAGGAACCCATCAAGTGCATTACATACAAAAATTAAGGGTCATTTCCCTAAATCGAAACATAGAACATGTAAGTTCACTTCGTTTTGAGTTCGAAAAAAATTAAATCGCATTTGATTAAAGTGAATTTCGGAACATATATTTTTATGTTGAATCAAAATCAATTTCAAGAAACAAGCTGATAGTGAAATTAAAAAATAAATTGGAATTAAGGACATCAAAACCTTTTTCAAATATATTTATTTTTCCATTTTTAAAACAAATACTTAATTTCATCACATTTCAATCAGATATACTCGAAGTATCAAGTTCTCAATTTGAATTTTTTTTCAACTTAAACTAATTTTTGGTTTGCAAAAACATTCTTAATACTTCTTATCGCAATTCAAAAATAACACTGGTTAAAAAAAAATGCCGTTTTTCGTCGATTACACAAGAAAAAAATAATACTTTTTATATAAGTTTAAGTTGTTCTAATTTGAATCTCTCTGTAAAATATGTATGTAACTTTAAAAATGTTAAAGACAACCAAACACTAGAATTTTACGGCTAAACACAACCTAACAAAAATTTGTAAAGGGTGATTTTTTTTAGGTTAGGATTTTCATGCATTAGTATTTGACAGATCACGCGGGATTTCAGACATGGTGTCAAAGAGAAAGATGCTCAGTATGCTTTGACATTCCATCATAAATAGACTTACTAACGAGCAATGCTTGCAAATCATTGAATTTTATTACCAAAATCAGTATTCGGTTCGAAATGTGTTTCGCGCTTTACGTCCGATTTATGGTCTACATAATCGACCAAGTGAGCAAACAATTAATGCGATTGTGACCAAGTTTCGCACTCAGTTTACTTTATTGGACATTAAACCAACCACACGAATGCGTACAGTGCGTACAGAAGAGAATATTGCGTCTGTTTCTGAGAGTGTTGCTGAAGACCGTGAAATGTCGATTCGTCGCCGTTCGCAGCAATTGGGTTTGTGTTATTCGACCACATGGAAGATTTTACGCAAAGATCTTGGTGTAAAACCGTATAAAATACAGCTCGTGCAAGAACTGAAGCCGAACGATCTGCCACAACGTCGAATTTTCAGTGAATGGGCCCTAGAAAAGTTGGCAGAAAATCCGCTTTTTTATCGACAAATTTTGTTCAGCGATGAGGCTCATTTCTGGTTGAATGGCTACGTAAATAAGCAAAATTGACGCATTTGGAGTGAAGAGCAATCAGAAGCCGTTCAAGAACTGCCCATGCATCCCGAAAAATGCACTGTTTGGTGTGGTTTGTACGCTGGTGGAATCATTGGACCGTATTTTTTCAAAGATGCTGTTGGACGCAACGTTACGGTGAATGGCGATCGCTATCGTTCAATGCTAACAAACTTTGTGTTGCCAAAAATGGAAGAACTGAACTTGGTTGACATGTGGTTTCAACAAGATGGCGCTACATGCCACACAGCTCGCGATTCTATGGCCATTTTGAGGGAAAACTTCGGAGAACAATTCATCTCAAGGAATGGACCGGTAAGTTGGCCACCAAGATCATGCGATTTGACGCCTTAAGACTATTTTGTTTGGGGATACGTCAAGTCTAAAGTCTACACAAATAAGCCAGCAACTATTCCAGCTTTGGAAGACAACATTTCCGAAGAAATTCGGGCTATTCCGGCCGAAATGCTCTAAAAAGTTACCCAAAATTGGACTTTCCGAATGGAACACCTAAGACGCAGCCGCGGTCAACATTTAAATGAAATTATCTTCAAAAAGTAAATGTCATGGACCAATCTTACGTTTCAAATAAAGAATGGATGAGATTTTGCAAATTGTATGCGTTTTTTTAACTTCCCATAGGAAGTTATTGTAATGGGTCCGATTTGTCAAATTGAAAATTTTGACATTTCTCGACGTTTCAAGGTACCTAGAGTCGAAATAAAAGATTTTTAGAAAGATGTCTGTGCGTGCGTGTGTACGTACGTTCGTACGTCCGTACGTCCGTACGTCCGTACGTCCGTACGTCTGTACGTCCGTACGTCCGTACGTTCGCGACGTTTTTTTCGTCGTCCATAGCTCAAGAACCAGAAGAGATATCGACTTCAAATAAATTTTGTTATACAGATAATAAGGCAGAAAGATGCAGAAAGGGCTCTCAAGAAAATTGCGTGGGTGGTTTTTTTACCATAGCAGTTTGAAAAAAAGGTGCAAATTTTGGTTAACCCTAAATATCTTACGAACCAAAAACGCTAGAGACTTGAATTAAATTTTATATAATATATTGTAACGTGATACCAAACAAGTATATTTTTTGAAAAAAAATAATATAACGGTTTTTTTTTAAATCAATAAAACTGAAAAAATAAATTTGTCACCTCCAAAATTTTACGACTGAAATATGATTTCATCTCCAAAACAATTTTGTGCAACGAATAATAATGTTTTTGATATCTGATAAAATTTTGAAAAAAATCTAATTGACAGTTTTTTTTATAAAAAATAAAAATATAAAAAAAACATTACTCAAAGTTGGTAAAAATTGAATATCGATTCAAATGTCTTTTCAAAAACTTAAAATTTAGGATTCAAACTTATTTTATCTTATGAGGAATATTGTTTTCAACATTTTGAAAAATTTTGAAGAAAATCGAATTTACATTTTTTTTACAAAAAATAAAAACCTAAAAAAAAAATTTATAAAAGTTGGTAAAAATTGATTTTCGACTCAAATATCTTTTCAAAACTTTGAGATAAAAATTGGTATGAGTACATATAGACAAACTTTTAAGCAAGACAAATCGACAGACGGGATGGGAAGTTATCAGTGTGGGTCGCATCCCAGCCTCTTTTTTTTTAAAGTTCTCAAGCTCTTAAAAAATCACCGTTTGTAATGATTTTAAAGAATACAAATCTTTGTCTTAAAGATAAAATGATTTTAGTATTTTACGTAGTTTTAGGAAATTCTCATTAATATCAATTATTAGTCTTTATTTGACTCTATTTAAGTAAAACTTAAATTCAATGCGTTCATAGTTTTAAAAAAATAAAATTTTGTGTTAACTTTTAGTGCTCATTGCTTATCCTTTAATTTTTACTTTCATTTCAAATTTTAAAAATGTCCGTTTGCAACCCATCTCACAACTCTCAACCAATTCTGTGTGCTAGTACTGTTTTCAGTGATGGAACGGCAAATTTGAGAAAGCAGTACCCGTGCAAAACACTTTAGATGGCATAGACAGGGATCTAACCCAATACCTCTGGAACGGCAGCCCAAAGCACTAACCATCATGGGGTACTACCCCATCACAAGCCTCAAAAAGCCTTGTCTTTTTAACCGAGTTTTAAAAATTAATATTTCAAATACCCTACGCGATAGAATAATTTTAAAGTCGGATTTGAATTAAGGCCATCAAAACCCTTTGAAAAGTGTGCAATTTGAAGCAAAACGTTGTGGACCAGTGTAATTAATTAAAAAAAATTCTGTAAACTTTTTGTAATTTTTAAATTCTGTTAAAAGCATAGTTACTTTTTATTTGAAATGAATCTTGTGTAAGTAAAAGACTGGACATCTAAACAATACATTTATTTAATTTAAAATTAATGAATTAATTATGAAATGGGAGACAAAAAAATAGTTTGATTTTTTTTTTTAAATTTTGACATAGTTCTTGTTGTTGCTTTGAATGACTTTAAACATTTTTCATATAAATTTATATAGCAGTTTGCAATAAGTAAATACGTTTTAAAATAATTAAATGTTTGTAGAAAACATTAATAAATCAAAGTTTTGTTTTTGTAATTTGCTGTTATTTAACTCTGATCAATTATTCTTTCCTTTCCTTAATCTTAAAAATATATTTTATTCAATTTTTAATTTCTTATAAAATAGAAAACAAAAATACACTGAATCAACATTAACACTATTTCGTGGAAATTTCCTTGATTTTGTATAAGCAGGTTGCAAAAGGAACTGTTTTAAGAAATATCAGACCTGAAAATAAAGTAAATGCAGTCAGATTTCTTCTTAAATGATTAATGTGTATTGTGTACCTTACTACCTTAAGAAAAAAATATACTGTACAAATAAAAGGCTTCAGAAAATCCAAATAAAAGGACGTTTAAAATAAAATAAAACAAATAAGAAAAAAAAACTTAAGTACCCATTTACATTGCAAAATCGACTTTGAATACTTTTTACAGGAAGGATTGCAGTTGTTGTCCATCGTGATGGTATACAGTCTGCGTCGTATTCCAAGGGTTATATTCTTCAGCAATTATCTTGCTATTGTTTAATGCTTTTAACATGATGATTACGTTCAAAAATAGCAAACAAAAAATTCACTTATGAGTTAATTCAATACAGAAGCAATATAGAACGAAGATGATTACCTTGCTTACCTGGATTAAAATATGAAACCTTGAAGCAAATATATGCACATTGTGAATAGTACCTTGAGACAAAATCCGTTTTAAAATATGCTTAACAATTTATTGTCTATTTTATAATGAAACAGTTTTGTATAGAAAAGAGAATATGAGAACATTACAAAATTGCGTATTCTTTATTTCGTCACTTTTTTTTGCATGAAGTTGACCAAAAAAGGTGTTTTTTAAGGATTTCAATACGATTTTAACTTGAATCGGGCGTGTAATTGTATTAAACGGAACCTTAAGTAGATAAATGGTTTATAGATAATTGGCAGTAAGATAAAATCAAATTAAGCATAATTATAAGCAGACTTTAAAAAGTACTCACGAAAGACTGAACATAAGACACAAACCGAATCCTCAAGCAGCTCATAGACACCACACTTGTGAGCACACCGGTGTGCTGACGAACGTTGTGGCATTCGGCTACACACCAGACCTTTCACACAGGAGTTATATTTGCGATTTTTGTACTTAATGGATTTTATTTGCCAGATTTCTGGAAGCTTCTCGAATTGCCATTTTATTAAAACAACTTCAGATGCACCGCCCTCAACACGAGTACAGAGATTCAACTAAAGGTAAATGTGCCTCACCTTCCCATACACATTACACCAATCGAAACAGCGACAAAGAAAATACAAACTTTTGATTTCACTTTCTCCGTGTCTGACAACGAAAATCGGTGCCTGCTCCAGCCTACAACAACACACATTTTCCCACTCCAACACAAGTGTGGTGTCTATGGGCCACTTTAGAGTACGATACGAACAAAATTACTCGAAACTAAAGAAAACAGAAGGTGGCAAGGGCGGATCCAGACTTTTCATCAGGGGGGGGGTCACACATTTAGATGAGTTTTTACTCACCGCTTAAAAATGTTCTTTAATGTTTTTAAAGGATGCTAACAAAATTTTGTAATTGCTTAGTTATCAAATTATTTAGAACACTGTTGTCCAGCAAGTTATGGTCCAACTATTTAATTTGGATGACTCATATGAAAGTATTCCAAGATTTGAACAGTTGTCTAAATATGCCATATTTAAGAGCTAAAATACAATAGCTTAGAGGGTTTTTGGTTCATTTCGCGCAGAAATGTAGGAAATTGTTTTGAAACGTTGCATTTTTCCAAAAACAAAACACACTTTTCTTGTTTTCATTTCTATTAATGCGAAGAACGCTGGAAAAATTTAAAAATGCAGAAAATGAGAGAGGATCTGATATGTTAAAATGTCGGGCTCTTTTTGACGTAGTTTTTTTGAACTCAATTTCCGGGAGTCTCTTATTACTATCGTTATCAATCTGCTTACTCGTATTTGGATCTTATAAAGGCGTCAACAAAACTTAAATATTGTAGAAACAAAAAGGTTTGGTTCTTGAATTTAAGGAAATAGTTGTATTTAAGAACATAATTTCTCTAAAACAAAAATAAATTAAAACAAAGTAAGGTAAGTAAACAAATAAGTTGGGAAGAAAAGTTTTGTAGTACTCACAAATTACACGTTTCAAAGCTTTTATATCAATAGATATGAAATGTTTATTGTGTTTTTCACTTAGCCGTTAGTTTCACAAAAGTGTCGCTTAATTTTTTGGGGCATTTATATTATTGAAATTCGTGTTTTAATCTCGGTTCCAAGCAAATTGACTTCAAAAGTAGATCTATTTATTTTTTAAGATCTTTTATATTCAACAGAAAACCAATTTTGACAGAAATAAAATGCACGACTGGGTCGCAAGAATTTGATAATTTCTTCCAAAAAGTCTTTTTAAAAATATTGCCTATATTTTAAGATTTAAAAATGTACCTCCAAAATACATTTTAAATTTTGTATTAAAAATATTTTTGGTATAAGCACTTAATAAAGAGCTTATAAATATATGAACATTTAAATTTCGTAAAAAAAGTTGTCATCTTTCTGATATCGAGTTTTGTAAACAAAATTAGTATTTTATTAAATATTAAAAAAATACATTTTTGATCATAAAAAATCATCATCAATTTGATCATTGCCAAGAGCTTGCACAGAAAAAGAAGAATTTTGAAATCTTTCCATTAGTTCTTGAGAAAACTTAAAAACAAAATAAAGATTTTTTTGAGGGGTACCCTTCTGGAGCAATACGAAAATATGTTTTTCTTGTAGAAAGAAGCCAAATTAAGAACACAAAATTTTGAGAAACTTTTAGAAAAATCACATGTTTGAACCAAAAAATTTGTGTAGGGACTGCTGTTATTTTTTTATTAATAAAATGATAAAAACTCCTTACATTAATAAACTGAAAATCTTAATTTCAGTCAACACAATTGTTTGGATTGTAGGGGCCAGGAAAGACAGACAGACGGAAGGAAGGAATCGAGGTACCCACTTTGTTCGACTTCTTCGTAATGTCATATTTGATTAAAAACTCTAGTTTGAAATTGTTTACTAATGCAAAACTTGCTATATAGTTCCTATATGTCGCAGTAAAAATCACGTCAATAATCACTATTTATGTGTGTCAAAAAAATGTAATAATAAACTTGAAGGCTAGTTTAAGAAATTCAAGGGCAACTTAATAGGGGAATTCACGATCTAGTGCATTTAGTCTGGGAATTGCATTTGAGTGTAAATATATGCACAACATAGTGAACGCCCGAAAAGCGAATAAAAAAGCAAGGTGTTCTTGCAACGATTGTTGACAGTTGTGAGAACAGCTGATTATTATTTTTTTATAATAAAGTTGTGCTGTTGGTAGCTACAAAAAACAGCAAATACTTGTAAACAAATGTTAAATATTGTTGATTTATATTATATCCAAGTCCGGATTATCCCGTATATAGTTTAAAACTATTTTAATTTCGTCAATTGGCCACTTTTTATTCGGTTTTACTCTTTTTTATTTATTTTAATTAGATCAGCAATGTTGATTATTTAAATATCAGCTGATTTATTGCTGTCAAAACACTGTTGCTCATGCTTGTGCATTTGTATACTTTAGGGTTTCAGCGAAGTAAATTTGCATTAGTAAAGCATGTGCATATTTATATATTTTGTTAGTGTAGAGCATCTGTATGCACAAAAAATATGCACATGCACTGATGCAAGACCATTTGCACCCGATCGTGAATTCCCCTAATATAAAAATTGATGATCTCTTATTCAAAGTTTCTTTTTAAGAACCTGAATATTTGCTCTTTTTCTTAAAAACAATTTTTATGAAAATAATTTATAGCATGACTAAAGTTTTTTTCAAATTCTAAATTGAGCGAAAATCAAAATTTGAGTTGTTTTTTACAGAAAACCACTTTTGGGTGAATGTTGTTAAATTACTAATAAATCTTTAAATGAAATCTTTACTTATACAACTTAATTGTATAAGCTTTTTTGCTCATATGACCCCCCCCCTAGAGCGTCAATTGGTCAAAAGTTGATGAATTTGTGCTGTGTTTTTGGAATAGGGCTGAATATCCGATTCATATTATGTTCTTGGTCCAATCTTCAGTCAAAAGTAGTACTTTTAGCAACAAAGTTTAAGGAAGTAAAATACAAATGTTGTTTCCATATACAAAAAATAAATAATTCAAAATATAATGGGGGTCATATTCATTAACGCAATACGATTAGTTTTGAATTGAAGAGAATTCCTATGAAAAAGCAAACAAATTATCTCCCAGGGGGGGTCATGACCCCTACGACCCCCCCCCCCCCCCGTGGATCCGCCATTCGAAGGTGGTGTACCGCAAGTAATTGTAGTAGGACCAACCTTGTATCTTTTATGTGAAGGATTTTTACGATAGTTACGTGTTGATTTTGACAGCATGTGGCGGCCATTTTGGGGTACATTGACGTCCTTCCACGTAGACTACTGTCAATTCACCCAAATAATGTTATGGTTTTGTGTGGATTTTGAGCTTGAGGCGTCATCGTTCAGTACTTCTTCGAAAATGATTCTGGCTGGAAAGGCCATCACCGTGAACGGCGTTCGCTATGGATCAATGAACTCCGAAAACGTATGGTTTCTACGTGCTACACAGCTCAAGACACAATCGATATCCTGAGGAGCGGTTTCATTACATGGTTATCTTGTACCGAGGTGACATGAATTGCCCACCAAGAACGTGTGATTTGACATCTTTAAACTTTTTCTTGTGAAGCTTTCTTATTTCGCAGTTTTATGCCAATAGTCGCAAACCTCTAAAGACAACATCAAAAGCAATCACTTAATAAAAAAAAAATAATAAAATACAACCTGCTACCATCAAGTAAAGATGTGTTTTTGTTTGCCTCCTTCTATAAAACAATTAAATTGCTTAACACAATAACCCTGTACCTCCTCTTTTTGTATCAAACAAAAAACTGACCTTTTCAATTTTGTTTTTCAATCCAACCCTAATTTCAAACATAAATAAAAAATGTCGTCAAAGTGATGTGTGTTTGTAATATCGACGTTAATGTCGATCGCGTTGCTTATTGTGCCGGTCTCTGCGATAAGCTCTTCCACCCAAATTGCATTGGTATCAGTTAAAGAGCATTGAATCATCTAGTTGTATTAACTTCCCTATTTGTGCTTTATTGTGACGTAGAGAAATATCGTTGTCCCACATTCTTCTTGCAATTAAATGCAACAACAACATAATTAGTGCAACGAATGATAAGAGTCACAAGCCTTGATGAGTTGATAGGTGCTGTAAAAGCCACAAATGGAGCTATTCTTTATGCTGAAATAATTTCAGAGGATTATATGCCATCATCTTCATCAAATGTATTAATTCATGATGTGCTCCAACTTCCCATTTCATCTTCTAACGTAGAACCTTTCTAACCTTCAACCACAGTTGCTACGGCTGATAATTTGTCGACCAATAATACAATACATACATTGTTTTGATGTAACTTGGGCCATTGAAGATTGAATCACACGGACTGAAAAACGAAATTTTAAGAAATCAAGCTTTCTATTTCGTCATGGCATCTTGGATATGTAAATAAGCTCCTCAATAATATTTTTTATAATAATTTAAAATATAAAAGTATCGAACTAAAATTATCGACAATTTCCAAATATACTCTTTTATTAAACTTAGGAAGGATCCCTTTTCTAAAACCTCTCTTTCATCCAGCTATATTTCTCCCAACTTTCTAAAATTTATTCACTCTCATGACTTTAACCCTAATGCGTGACCATTAACACCATCATCATCTTATGATCAACCTAACATCAATACTTAACATCTGTTCTTCACTTGACTCGATTTGGAAGACTGTTATATGACGTCACGTTAGAAGGGTAAAAAACTCTTTGATACTGTTCGTCTTTGCATTGCTTATTCATATGACAAAACCTAAGTAAAAGACAAAGCCTTTTCCAAAAAGGTTCTAATATTTCTTCTACTACAGTCATAAAAGACCTGAATGCCAATGCCTCCCACATCAGCTCTGAACGCGTTTCCCACCTCTAAAGCACTCACTAACCTAAAAAAACCGACCAATTTGTCTATTCATTAATTCCCAAAAACTTCCCTATGATATCTTCGCATAAATCGAAACAAATCTTTGCAATTCAATCCTGTTTTATTTTGAATTCATTGCCTTATGGCTGTTCTCAACCGCCAACCACTTCGATGACAGTCTGGAAAACGGAATGTATACTCGTATAATAAGGATCTAGGGACCCTTTAAAATGTCAAAAATACCTTGTGGAAAATGGGTTGGGTTCGATATTCCGGTTTTTATATTCCCGTTTCATAAAATGCCGATTTTAAAATCCTGCTTTTTATAATCCCGCTTTTTGTAATCCCGTTTTTTATAATCCCATTTTTTATTATCCCGATTTTGCAATCAAAAGTAGTTTAATTTTTAAAAAAATCGGGGTTTTTTAAAATTAAACAACTTGTTTTAGGGATTTTAAAAAGCGGAATTCCGATACGCTTCCGTCAAAAGTACATTGTGGAAAACGGATTGGGTTCGATATCAAAGTTTGTATATTCCCGTTTCTTAAAATCCCGATTTCGAAATTTAGTTTTTTTAAATCCTGCTTTTTATAATCCCACTTTTTCTAATCCCGTTTCTTATAATACCATTTTTTCATCCCGTTTTTGACTCTCCCTCGCGATTTTTTCAAAATTAAACAACAAGTTTTGAAATTGTAAAATTATTGTTTATTAATATTAATAAAATGAAACATTTTTTAAATTTATTTAATTGTAACCTTTAACAAATATAAGATATCAAAAAATAATAATATAAAGTAAAGTAGTATTCTTTTAAAACAAAATAAAAAACAAACTATAATCAATTAACAAAAGTATACTGTTTTCAAAGTACTGTTTTCATAATTATTTTAGTTGAACTGTAGGCTACACGACGCAAAAAACCCTTATTGTAAAAAGAGGAATTCCAAAACGCTTCTTAATTTAACACTCAAACCTTTGACTTTTATTGAAATAAAAAAACGACATTATCTCGATTTTTCGGGATTTTAAATATCGGGATTCTAATTGATCCGGATTTTGAATAAGCTAGATTTTAAAAGACGGGATTTTAAAAAATCGGTATTTTATAACTTTTTTTTGGAATTTTTTGAAAGCGGGATTTGAGAAAGCGGGATTCTGATAGGCTCCCGTGGAAATCATATTTAAAAGCCAGGTCCGTTATTGACATCTTAAACTATAACTCTAATATTTATTATTGACATAATGCGAGATAGCCTGATTACGGATCAAAGGCGCTTCTACCAATATATTAACATTAAAAGCCATATATCACTAAATCCCTATTCATCACCTTTGTTAGACCTCTCCTTGAATGTGCTAGTTAAGTCTGGTTCCCCCATTAGAAGTCTCACTACACACTCTCAAGGGGTAGTTATCTATTCTTTCCACCTTATGAATATCGTTTAAAACTTTTTAATCTGCAAACGCTTTACAAACCTCACTAAGGCGCTGATATTTTCTTTCTACACCAGTTTCTAGCTTTACGGACCTGGGCCTCAACCAACCAGCCTGGGCCTCTCCAGCCAGCACGGTCTCTAGCTAGCTGAGTCACGGTCTACTGCGCCGTCTCTCGGGATTGTATTCAAAGACCATTCGGACTCGAGCGCTCTACATGACCTAGCCATCTAAGTCGTTGGACTTTAATTCTGTTAACTAGGTCAGTATCGCTGTACAGCCCATACAGTTCGTCGTTATATCTTCTCCTCCATTCTCCATCTATGCAAACGGGACCAAAAACCGCTTGACACGCACTTATCTTTCTTTGACAGGGTCCAGGCCTCAGAGCCATAAATTAGAACCGGGATGATGAGTGTCTTATAAATGGTGATGTTAGATGTTCGAGAAAGGACTTTACTACTCAATTGCCATCTAAGTCCAAAGAAGCAACGATTTCCAAGAGTTATTCTTCGTTTGATGAGTTTGTAACGGTGCCTAGGTAGACAAAGTCTTCAACTACCTCAAAGTTATAGCTTTCCATGGTGACGTTTTGTCCAAAAGACGTCCGTATCTGAGACTTGTTGGTGCTTCGCAACTAAGGTGGTCAGAAAGCCACCCCGATGGCACAACTCCCAAACTGGAGGGCCAGATCGTTAGCATAACTTCAAGGACGGGAAGCGGAATAAACCGCTTCTTATAGGCCTGGGCTCCGAATATGTCGTAGAAGCCTTATAAAATGTTTACTAAGTAGTTCAACCTTACTGGAACTGTAGACGCTACCGTTGATTCCATCTTGAGAATTCGTCCGCTGCCGTCTGAATAAGGAGAAGAGCCTTAGGGGAAACAACTCTCAAACCTCTCTCGTTTGCTGCCCCCAACAACTTTCCACTGGGGTTAGAACCCAATCTCTAGTTGAGGTACTAGGTGTAATTCGTGACTTTTTCGGTCATAAAAACTTTCTCTTACACGCTTATAAGGTGCAATTGGCTCTAAAACTAAATTCTCTTAACCATTTCAAGTGTCGTCAATGGTAAGAATAATGGCAAGAAATGCAACAGCAGATTACCAAAATTCAAAGAAAATCATCTTTAGTGATGAGGCACATTATGACCTCAGTGGATTCGTCAATAAGGAAAATTGCCGCATTTCGGCGAATGATAATCCAAGAGCAATAATCGGAAAGCCAATGCACGCAAAAATAGTGACTGTTTGGTGTGGATTGTGGGCAGGCGGCATCATCGGGCCGTATTCTTTTCAAATTGGCCGCCAAGATTATATGATTTTACCTCCAATGGAATTTTTTTCTTTAGGGTTATTTGAAAGAAAAGAGTTTGGATAGAGGTGTTCCGCAGAGGTCACGGCAACTCGTTTTTTCGTTGACTTTAACAATGAGCGTCAAGATGATTTGAAGATAAAATTGCTCTATAAGTTTGGTAAACAGAGCGTGAGTTTCAGTTGATTTTCCAAAGCAAAGCATTCTACTAAAAAAGGCAAACGTACTGCGATATAATTTGATTGCGAACTAATTTAAAAAGAGAACTAATTTTAATTTCCATAATCTCTTGAAAATGCGACAACAGAAATAAATTGCTTAAGTGTTTCGCTAACAAGAATGTACTTCTTAAACAGATTCATAAAGAAAATCGTAGCTTGCTCTGAGATTAGAGATCACCTTTTATACAATTCTTGGGTTATTATTTGAACAAAAAAATGCTAATTCAATAATACTAGCACAAAACTCTTGGTTAAATCTTTATAGTAATAAATTGAGGAGTCATTGTGATATTATGATGTTATTATTTAAAAAACCTTTGATGATTATGATCAAAGCAAACTAAAATAAACATACTTTATTTAATATTTAAATATTATATAGTTGTAATAGATTTCAAATTTGAATTCAACTGCAGAGATAAGTTGGTTTTTAACATTAAAAAACCGCGTTTATCCTCACGTAATCAAATTTAGATTGGCTGCAATTGAATCATCTTTGTGGTATTTTAATTTCGTTAAAACAATTTGACCTTAAATGTCTCATATTCAAGAACAACAAGTTCTTATTAAGGATTATGATGGGTGAGAAAGGGCCAAATGTTTGAAAAATTAATTTATTTATGATTGCCACTAATGCAAAGCTTAACTGTTTGAAGTTTTATAAACATCCTAATAACCAATATACATACAACCTCGAGTTGATCCGTCGTTAATGGACTTATTATTATTATTATTATTATTATTATTATAAATTCTTTATTTAAACAAAACTCGAAATACATTTGAAAAATTAAATAAGAACATTAGCATGGCAAAAAATATATTTGCCGTCTGCCTGAAAATTGACATTTATCGAGAATTAAAAAAAAAGAAAGTTTAAGATTATAGTAAGTTTATAAATAGATTACATAGACAATTGAATAAATAAATTGAATTTAAATAAGCATAATATTCAAGTTTATAATATATATTTCCTCGGTACATCTTAGATAATGGTACATAAATATACGTATATTAAAAAATTTAAAATTACTCTAAAAAACTGTTTCGGTAATCTAAGGCATGACCAATAAAACTGTAAAGTTCCTTCCAACCCCACTCTCCGTTTAAAATTTGTTTCGCTTCCTGGTGATTGAGAAAGCTTTTTGAAAAATAAAGTTTTCGGAGTTCTTGTAGAATTGGACAAACGGCTAAAAAGTGGTTGACATCTTCGATTTCATTTCGATTGCAGAGGTTACACCTGGGATTATCATTTCTGTGAGGTTTGTAATTCAGATTTAGCATCTCAGTTCTTGCTTTAAACAAAGTACCTATTTGATTTGCAGAAAGATTACTATTAAAATAATTGTTTACAAACAAAGTGTGATTGAGTTGCTTATAGACCAATCTGCTTGGAGAGGTTCGAGCCCTATTCAAGAACTTGAGATACAATGAATCATCAACCAACGCAATACATTCATAAAACCTACCTTTCCAATTGTCAAGAGAAGTTGTACCAAGGTTTAGATTAAATTCGTGCGCATTTGCTATTTCATACCATTCTTTAAACGGCGATAAATTCCTTCGGAATGCGAAATCCATCATTTGTTTATGAAGATTTTCATTTGACCTTTGCATTACTTTTATTATGTAATCGGCATTAAATTTAAGATTTTTTAGAAAAATCGGAGGGATCCCTGATTCCACATGTATAGCGTAAGTTGGTGTATAGTTTGGAAGTTTAAATATTCGTTTAAAAAAGAAGCGTTGCACTGTCTCAAATTCATCAAGATCTTGGTAACCAAAAACTTGACTGGCATAGCATAAGCATGAGTTTATAGTAGCTTCAAAAACTCTAAATTTTGCTGAGATGTCTATGTACTTATTGCAGAAGATTTTGTTCCATATAAGGTTTATTGCAGTTTTTGCCGATAAGCATTTTTCCTTAACATGGGGCCTGAAATCTAGATTGCTACAAAATAGAACACCTAAATACTTAAATTGGTTAACAACCTCTATAGGTTCACGATCCAATGACCATGCTTCTAGCGGGTTTCTCCTTCGACGGGTGCTTTCAAAAATCATAATTTTTGATTTTGAGGTGTTTATATTCAGGTCCCATTTATCACAAAAGTTTTTAAGTCTATTAATTTGTAACTGTAATGTGGTGGGGTTGTCCGACAAAACAACAAGGTCGTCAGCATAAAGTAGTACCTTAATAAGTATATTTCCAAACCTAACACCCCCAGGAAAATCACGGGAGACATCGTCAATGAAAAGGGCGAACATAATCGGGCTTAAGGGGCAACCTTGGGGCACACCGCAATCAGTGTTAAAGAAGCTGGATATGGAACTCCCATTTGACACAGTAGCGCAAGTATTTGTGAGGAGAAGTTTATAGAGTCTTAAAAATTTAGAGTCTTACCAAAATTCGATAATTTATAAATTAGTGAATTCCGGTTGATAGTATCAAATGCTGCCCTAAAATCAATGAAAAAGACATAAAGTTTTTGTTTGCTATCGATGAAACGTTTTGCTATATTGGAGAGTGCGAAGATTTGATCCACAGTTGAGAGACCAGAGCGGAAACCAGCTTGGAAAGTGCTGAGCAATTTGTTTTCTTCTACCCACCTCATAAGCCTGTAGTATAGAATTTGGGTAAATATTTTTCTCAAACAAGGAAGAATCGAAATGCCCCTATAGTTTGCTGGTGAGCTAGGATCTCCTTTTTTAAAAATTGGACAAATTTGTGACATTAAAAATGACTGAGGTATTTCTTCTTTTTCTAGAAGCTTATTAAAAAAATCAAGAAGAAGATTTATGAAAGACGGGGATGAGTTTTTATAAAATTCAGCTGGTGCTGGAATTCCATCTAGCCCGGCTGCCTTGTTGTTTTTCATGTTTTTAAGGGTTGCTTGCAATTCATTTATTGTAATAGGGTCGTCTAGGTCTGAGATAGTGATTGAGGGTGAAGCATATTGAAATAGTTGTGAGTTTGTTGAGGCGTTAAGAAGTTTCTTGAAATGGTTTGCTAGTAACTCTACATTTATTGTAACTGCTGAAACATTTTTAACGCCACCTAACAATCTCACTTTAGACCAAAATGATTTTGAGTCTTTACATTTTGATAAACCTACTGCTAAACCTGCCATAAAAGTTTTTTGTTTATTTTTGCATATTCGCTTATACATTTTATTTGCATCTAGGTAGCAATGGGCAGGTTCAGACAACACAAGAAACTTCATTTACAACTGCCTCCAACTGCTTTCTTTGAACGTTAATTTTGACGGAGGCAACTAGTAAGTTTTGTTAGTGTCATAAACTTCAAACTCGGAACTTTACGTCACTAACCTCTACCTTCAGTTTTCTACAAAACAATCCTCAGAAAAGTTACAAGTCCATCCCGACTTGAATTTTGTATTTTAAAGAAATATAACTTATTCCTTTTTCTATTTGACAGGGAACCTTTTTATATAAAACATCAATTGGAATTGTGCAGCTAAAAAATAAATCACAGAAAAATAAAGTTCAGCTTTCAGTTGAATGAAAAGACATGATTAGCTGTCGTTTTGACTTCATTAGGAAGATTTTTCTTGACTAACTTTCCGGTCAATTTTCCAATAGCTTATTGGAAATCAATTTTTTGGCAGCCGGCCAATCAAATTCCAGAAACTTGAATTACTTTTAATGTGTCCTGAACCTGCCTATTTTTAAAACGAAATCATTGCTCCTTGAGCGTTGGTTTACATTTATATGACATCTTTGAAAAAATGGGCCCTACTTAATTGCAATTTTGGAAACAAATGTGTTACTGATTAGTGTATATTGGCACTGCCAGTTGTTTTTCAATTATGTTACAATATAATGACTTTATTAAAAATAAACAACACCTTTTATGGTTTAATTATTTACAAAAAAGAATAACTTCCATTTAGTTCCTTCTTATTTTACTTCAATTTCCAACTTTTAGAACAAAATGGCTAACGATGAACTGTCAAATACGCGACTGAATAGAAAATAGATTTAGTTTTGCTTTAGCTTGGCGTTTTGGTCTGACGTTTACGATAGCACGACATTGTTTTAAAAAAAATCTATACAAAACTGAAGCACTAATTTTTAGCATTTTTACTTCTTATATATGAGATATTAACTAATGAGTTTATTCAAATTCTAATTTATACGTGAATTATATTTTATTATTTAATTTTGTATTAACTTCCCAAGGAAGTTATTTTAATCGGTTCGATTTATCGAATTGAAAGTTTTGACATTAGTCGACGTTTCAAGGTCCCTACAATCTTTTTTAGAGAGCTGTCTTTGTGTGCTATTGACTTTATGTTTCACAGGTATGAAGTGAGTTTCATCTCGTGTTTGCTAGGTAAAGGATTTTACCATCGATTACCTATTTTAGATTGCATGGCAGAATCTAAATGGTTGTTTCCGCCTGATTTAATAGAAGCTTAAGTTTTGCTCTCTACCAGGATATTTTTGCTCTTTGCGACAGAATGTCACAAACTTTGATTTAGGTGGAATTGTTTTTATTTGCGATTGGCTATCAATAAAAAGGTAATCATACAAGTCTGTGGTATTGCGATCATTGAGATATGTCTAGCAGTTTTCCTCACTGCCAAGACCTTAACTTATGGAAGAAACTGCTGAAGTTAGGTAGTCTGAATGAGCTGGCTAATTTAAGAGTTTCTGCATACCTGCCTCAACACTTGTATCCTGCCACTGCCGAGATCTCAGCAAATTGAAGAAACTGCTGAAATAATGAAGGCTGAATGAGCTGCCTAGTCCAAGAATTTCTGAATAGAAACCTGCATCAACACTAGTATCTATCTTGGAGCCGTCGGTGTATTCCGCTACCGTCGCTTCGCAGGAAAAATAGATTGTAAATGGCTTGTAGTCCTCATCAATGATGTTGGACTTACAGCAATCAGTTTGGTTTTGCCGAAATTTTCTATTAGCCGCTGATTCTTGTATATATAAGTCTAGGAGCTTCATGTCGTGGAAGGAGTTCTTATGGCTGGCCCCTATGATACCAATCCATGCCATTCTTGGCATCTTGGTCATGGTTCCAAGGTTGCTGTCTTTGTCTTATGCATTGCACTAGACCCTGCTGCCATATGTTAGTACTATTCTAACGCTGGAAACATCCGTTTGATAATTTTGGGATTTGGCCTCCAGGTTTTACCAAAAATCTGTTGCGGTTGATGATTGTGTTTCTGACGCTGTTATTAGCAATAATGTTATTTACTTACTTACTTAAGGTGGCGCTACAGTCCGGGGCGGACCTCCTGGGTTTTTTCCAAGATCTGCCGTTGTGTGAATATTTGGTCTGAAGCCACACTGATTAGGACCAATCAGGTTGTTGACGAATGGCTTCAGACGTTCACATAATACGGCAGAGAGGATCTTATATGCAATGTTAAGGAGACGGATGCCTCTGTAGTTGGCGCAGTTTAGATGGTCTCCTTTCTTATGTAACAAGCACACTATGCTGAGATTCCACTCATCGGGCATGCTTTCTTCGACTTAAGTTTAGATATAGCTATCTTTATTCCGTCAAGGTCGGGTAGGCGGAATTGTTGATCTGCGTCGCCGAGGTTGAGTAGTTCTATCTCCCTTACAGCGTTATTCGGTTCGTCATTGCCGTTATACAATTTGGAGAAGTGATCTTTCCATATTCTCAGCATCGACTGCGGTTCTACTACGATGTTCCCCTGATCGTCTTTACAGGATTCGGTTCGTGGCTGGTACCCTTGGGAGGTTTTTTTTTACCTTTTACCGGTGTTCCTCTCTCCTCTTCTGCTCGTAGAGCTCGCGAGCAGCTCTAGTCCTTTTGTGCAGCGCCGTTTTGTATGCCTCTTGTTTCGCTGCGTGCGCTTGCCGGCATTTGTCGTCAAACCAGGGGTTTCGCTGTGGTGGCCGTGTAAAACCTAGCACTTCAGAGGCGGCATCTCTGATGGCTGCAAGGCAATGCCACTGGTTTTCAATGCTTAATGCAGGCAGCGTAGGACTCCTTAAGAGGTAATTAGATACTCGATCGGAATAGAACATGGCAGTCTTTGGCGATTGTAGCCTTCTAACGTCAAATCTTCCCACAGTACTTCCTTGTTTTGGCTTGAATCGGGATATCCGTAGCCGTACCTTGGCTACAACGAGGTAGTGGTCCTAGTCAATGTTGGCCTCTCGGAATATTCGGATTTCCTGGATACTGGAGAAGTGTCGTGCGTCGATCGCAATGTGGTCAATCTGGTTAACGGTTGATTGATCAGGAGATTTCCATGTCCCCTTGTATATATTAAGATGCGTGAACTGCGTACTAGCTACCAGAACTTCTCGCCCCGCAGCGAAATCGACCAGCCTGAATCCGTTGTCGGAGGTGTTGTCGTGCAGGCTGTATCTCCCGATTATGCCACCAAAGATGTCTTCTCTTCCTAGCTTGGCATTAAAATCTCCTGATAGAAGAAGAATATGTCTTTGGTGTCTTCATCTTTCTCCTCTGTTGGGGCATTCGCGCATATTAGGCTTATGTTGGCGAATTTAGCCTTGATGCGGATTGTCGTGATGCGCTCGCTCAAACTGTTGAAACTCAAGACTTTTTGCCTGAGTCTAGTTCCAACAACAAATCCACACCCAAATTGACGCTGTCTTTGTTCTCGGTAGCAGTCGCCGTAGTATATATTGCAGTCTTTTAGTTTCCGTTTTCCCGGTCCCATCGCACTTCTTGGATGGCGGTAATATCTGCCTTCCAGCAGTTAAGGGCTTCCGCTAATTGTTCGGCTGCACGTGGTCTGTTAAGGGACCTAACATTCCACGTACATATCCGAAGTTCGTTGTCCTTATTTCATTTGCGTGGGTTGTAAACAGTGAATCCGTCCGTATCCGAGGCTTGTTGGTGCTTCGTACTTTTTACGTGGCCAGGAAGTGACCCCGACGGCACAACCTCCAATCTGGAGGGCCAGATCCTTAGTATAACTCCAAGGAAAGGGAGCCGGATAAACCGCTCCTTACAGGCCTGGGCACCGAATATGTCGAAGAAGCCCTATAAGGTGTTCACTTAGTAGTTCAACCGTACTGGAACTGTAGACCCCATCCGTTGCAGGTATAAGTAAGTGTAGGAAACAAAAACATTTAATTGGCAGCGATGTTCTCGCAGCCTCCGTTCTTCCTTCTGTACCTAAACTACGCTTTATACATGTTTCTCGTCTTAAAAACTGTCAATGAAAACGACATTACGAAATTTGTAGCACAAATGTTAAATCTCCCAGCAGAGAACCTTGTTTGCGCTAAATTGGTGAAGAAAGATGAAGATATTTCTCAACTGCGTTTTATAAATTTTAAACTTAGTGTACCTTCGAGATCTTTCTATGCTGTTCTTCAATCAATTTTATGGCCAACTGGTGTACAAGTAAAGCAGTTTTTGAAATATTCAAAAAGCGGAATAGGCCAAAAACAAAATCCAACGTCAACATAATAAAAGATCTTAAAATCTTTAGCTTCGAAAAGTGTTTTTCCATCTTTTATCATAATGCGAGCGGTATGAGAACCAAATCGCATGATTTCCTTATTGCTGCCCAGGACAGTCCATACGACATTTAAGCTTTGACTGAAACTTGCTTAAATGATAACTTTTTGAATGGTAAATATGTTTCCCGAATACAACGTCTTTCGCAAAGATCGTCAAACTGGTCAAACTAGAGGAGGAGCTTTATTGGCTCAATCAAATTTTACAAGTAGAGAAATTAGACTACCTTATAATTCTTTCGAAATTGATCAGATTTGTGTTTGTGTAGATCTATTTATTCAATTTTTTCAATGTATTCATTTATATCCCACCTTCATCTCAAATTCTTTTGTATGATTCTCACATTAAAAATATTGTAGATATTGCTAATGATAAAGATGAAAATTGTTATTTTGTAGTTGTTGGTGATTTTAACTTGACTAATAATAATTGGAAATTGTCAGACGATGAAAAGCAAATGTTTCCTTATAATGTTATCAAAGATTATGAATATAATGTTATTGATAGTTTATCAGCCTTAAATATGTATGTATCAAATGAACAATATTTCTAATTCTATTGGTCGTATTTTGAATTTAATTTTCGTTGATAATTGTCTTGAAGCTCAATTTAATGAACCATCTTATAAAATGTTAGAAAATAGCATTCATCACAATGCAGTTATAACGGTTTTTTAATTTTTCCATTTTGAATGAATCTAAATCGAAAAAAAGAGGCTGGGATGCGACCCACACTGATAACTTCCCATCCCGTCTGTCGATTTGTCTTGCTTAAAAGTTTGTCTATATGTACTCGTATCAATTTTTACCAAATTTGCGTACTATTTTTTGTAGATTTTATTTTGTACGAAAAAACGGACTGTTGGATTTTTGTATAAAAATTACTGAATATCGAAAACAATATTTTCTGTGAAATAATATAAGTTTGAAGCCAATATTTTTAATTTTTGAAAAGCTATTTGAGCCGAAAGTAAATTTTTACCAAGTTTTAGTATTGTTTTTTTTTTTATAGTTTTATTTTTTGTAAAAAAACTGTCAATTCGAATTTTTTAAAAATATTACCAAATGTTAAAAACAATATTTCTTATAAGATAATATTAGTTTGAAGCCAATATACAAAATTTTTGAAGAGATATTTGAATCGACAATCAATTTTTACCAACTTTTATACATTTTTGTTTAGGTTTTTTTTTTTGTAAAAATAACTGTCAATTCGATTTTTCTCAAAATTCTTCAAAATGTTGAAAACAATATATCTTATAAGAAATAATTAGTTAGAAGCTATTATCTCAAAGTTTTTAAAAGATATTTGAGTCGAAAATCATTTTTTACCAACTTTTGTTAATTTTTTTTTTCGGTTTTTAAATTTTTTGTAAAAAAAACTGTAAATTTGATTTTTTTCAAACTTTAACTGAATGTTGACAACAAAATTTTTTGAAAGATAAAAGTAAATTAAAGCCAATATCGCAAAGTTTTGAAAAGATATTTGAGTCGAAAATCAATTTTTTACCAACTTTTATTAATATTTTTTTAGGTTTTTATTTTTTGTAAAAAACATTTTTCAAAATGTTAAAAACAGTATTTCTTATAAGATAAAATAAGCTTGAAGCCTAAATTTCAAGTTTTTGAAAAGATATTGGAATCGATATTTAATTTTTACGAACTTTGAATAATGTTTTTCTTAGATTTTTATTTTTTATAAAAAAAACTGTCAATTAGATTTTTCTCAAAATTCTATCAGATGTCGAAAACATTATTCTTCGTTGCACAAAATTGTTTTTGAGATGAAATCATATTTCAGTCGTAAAATTTTGGAGGTGAACATTTTTTTTTTCAGTTTTATTGATATATAAAAAAAACCGTTATATTGATTTTTTTCAAAAAATATAGCTGTTTGGTATCACGTTACAATATATTATATAAAATTTAATTCAAGTCTCTAGCGTTTTTGGTTCGTAAGATATTTAGGGCTAAAAAAAATTTCACCCACGCAATTTTCTTGAGAGCCCTTTCTGCATCTTTCTGCCTTATTATCTGTATAACAAAATTTGTTTGAAGTCGATATCTCTTCTGGTTCTTGAGCTATGAACGACGAAAAAACGTCGCGAACGTACAGACGTACGGCCGTACGGACGTAAGGACGTACGGACGTACGAATGTACTTACACACGCACGCACAGACATCTTTCTAAAAATATTTTATTTCGACTCTAGGGACCTTGAAACGTAGAGAAATGTCAAAATTTTCAATTTGACAAATCGGACCCATTACAATAACTTCCTATGGGAAGTTAAAAATTCATAATTGTATGATTTCAAAAAAGCTGATTATGGTTCCATAAAAACTTATTTAAACACAGTAGATTGGCAACATATCTTAAGTAGTAAAGATACTAAACAAACTTTTACTTTGTTTCGGAACATTTTAGATTCAGCGGTTTCTTCTTACGTTCCTTCAACAAAAAAGTTATCTGTTGACGATGTCTTACAAGTACTTTTATCTCTTGAATAAAGTTTGTCTATTTCACCAAGCAATATTCCACCAATTCTTTTAAATACTTGTGCTAATATACTTGATTCACCACTTTGTATAATATTTAACCTTTCTTTAAGTAATGGTGAGTTCTTAGATGAATGGAAAAACTCTTTAATAACTCTCCTTCATAAATCAGGTACAAAAAGTTCTATTGAAAATTGCAGACAAATTGTATAATCTTATTCACAATAACATTTCAGTTTACCAACATGGTTTCTTAAAAGGTACGAAGCTCGTAGATCCAGTACTACAAATTTGTCAATATTTTCAAAGCGTTCTCAAGTTGACACTATTTACACTGATTTTTCAAAGGCTTACGACCCCGTTCAACATAGTGTTTACTTAAAAAAAAATAGAAATACCTATATATGGATTTCACTTAGCTATTTAGTAGGTAGAAAACAGGTGGTAAAAATTAATAATGCCTTATCTAAAGAAAATTATAAATTTTTCGGGTGTTCCTCAAGGTAGTCACCTTGGACCACCTCTTTTCATCACTTTTATTAACGACTTACCATTACATATTACTTTTTCTCATTGTCTCCTATTTGCTGACGATTTGAAAATATTCAGTTCCATATAGGGCTCTTGATTTTACCCGGGTAATACCCATTTCAGCAAAAATCCGGGTACCCGGGTATTGCGGGTATTACCCAAATTTGCGGGTACCCGGAAGATGTCAACTGGCGGGTACCCGACAATATCGTGTTACGGGTACCCAGTACTCAAAAACGCTACAATTGCTTATGAAATAATATTTCACAAGAAGAGGAAGCAGAGAAGCAATGAAATGTGATTTTTATATCCATAAGCATCATGTTGTACTTAAATTTTATTGAAAGAATACTGATGTGAATAAGTTTTGACTAATTTCCTTCACATTTCTCTTAGAACTTCAATTTTACGTTCTTTTCTATAAAAAGAAATATCCAGAATCCAAATAATTTCTCAATAATAATTAATCCCTGCCCAGCAGTAAATCAATATTTTGAGACAAAATAGAAAATCCAGATAAAAAAAACGTTACTTGGAAGGTAACAGTTCGAGCCAGTCCAAGGCTAATACAAAATAAAAGAAAAATCGAAATGGGATTTTCTTTAAACTAAATGAAGTTTCAATAAAATTTCCCCTCCCTACGGGGAAAAGACCCCCTCCAATTCGATTTTTTTCTTGTCTTAACTCAACCGACATCGATCTAGCTTTTTGTCACACCTAATACAATATTTTTAAAATGATGGCATTGTTTTAAGAAATTTATTTTGTTTGATTGCACTTGTTTTTGTCCCGATCCCGAAAATACGGGTTCTACGCCTTCTTCATGGAACAGTTCCACAGTTATGAATAGCAGGAACAGCAGTAGTGCAGATCCTCCAAGAAAAAAAAGACGCCGAAATGACGAAACTTGCAACGCTAAGCGACAAGAACAAATTTCACAGGCAACCGCCTTCATGATATCTGCAAATGGGCTGCCGATTTCATTCGTGGAAAGTGATGGATTTAAACATTTTATGCCTGTTGTTGAACCCAACTATGAAATTCCAGCAGCTTCAACTATTTTATCCACGTTACAGCTATTATATAATCAGGTTTATGAAAAAATTAAAAATACGATAGGGTCGTCCAGAGCACAGGACTCATTCGTATCAATTACTGTGCATTTTGTTAATGATAAGTGGGAAAAATTACGTATTATGTGCAGAACACATGGAAGAAAGGCACACTGCAGAAAACTTGCTGTGCTGCACACACGTTGCAAATCTGCGTTAAACATGCCTTGCAATCAGTAGAAGCATACCAACTTGCACTAAAAAAAGCAAGCACTTTAGTAGGTCACCACTTTAATATGGCTGCTTCTGAATTAGGTAAAATTTGCCCTACAAGATGGAGTTCATCGTATCTCATGTGTGAAAGGCTTATAGTAAATCGAGCAGCTGTCGTTGCGGTTTTGCCGGACAGAAGTATACCTTCTTCAAAACTGGCACTCAAGCTAGAAATAAGCGAGAAGAAATGGGCACTATGATAAGCTATGACCAAAACTCTAAAACCATTTCAGGTTGCAACTACAATTTTATGCCAAGAAAATATCACCATTTCTGGTCTTCGATCGATTATCAATGGACTCAATTATAAACACCTAACTTCGAACGTCGGAGATGACGAAAATACTATCAAATTCGTGGAAACGATAAGAGAAAGTTTGCAGCAGAGGTTTAAAATGGGTTTTAGGTGTGATTTCGAAGAAGTTCTCACGGAACAAATTTCATCATTTTTGGATCCAACACAAAAACTTAGACGTCGAGGCTGAACATATGAAAGATGTTATAAGAAACCACGTGCGGCATCTAACAGAAAATTCTTTGCCGAATGAGAATAGAGAAATTGTTTATGGGAAGCGAAGTGCCATGAACTTCTTATTAGATGCGAAATCTGATTGTGAAAATTTCAACGAGTTTGATATGTATCTGAGGGAACCACAGATAAACTACAATGTTTTGGAGCCTTTGAAATTGTGGGAAAATAATGAGGCAAAATATCCAAACCTAGAACTGCTGGCCAAAAAGTATTTATGTATACCAGCGATATCGGTATCCTCGGAACGCTGTTTTTCTGCTGCAGGTAACATTTTTACACCTAAAAGATCAAGTCTGTTGCCAGAAAATGTTGGCTTGTTGACATTTTTGATGAGCAATCAAAAATTGTTACAATCAAGTCCTAAATAAGTTTAAATTTGTTATTTTGACCACGTTTTAATTTCTTAACGAACAAATTATTGTGTTTTTAATGAATAACTTCTTCTTTTCCTGAAATGTTTATTAAATTTACGTTTTTGAAATGAAGATAATTTTTTTTCAATAAAAAAAAATTGTTATGAATTTGTTTATTTTATTTTTAACCAGAGCTACTCGTACATATAGTCGAATCAAAATCCGAATACTTATCTATGTATTTTGTATAAGGTAAGCACCAGAGAAATAATATAATTATTATTTTCTTTCAATCTTTCTTTAAGTCTTTTTTTATAACTATACACAGTGACGTAGCTACCGCTGTATCAGCTGTATCCATGTAACAGGGCCCTTGAGATATAGGGGCCCCCAAAGATATAGAGAACAAGACGTGTGTAAAAATATACTTGAAGTATCAACATTCTTCGATAGTTTAGAGAAAATATATACATTTTTGGTAACAGTATGAAGCGCTGGTCTTTGCTGCACAACGATTCATTCGAAAAATATAAAATTACCCTTAAAAACGTTTGTCCTACGAGATGGTCATCACGAAATGATGCACTATGTGGAATAAGATCAAACTATACATTGATAATGAAAACCTTACACCAAATCAATTTGACCTCAACAAAAAAAGACGAACGAGACGAATGTAAAAATGTTATAAACATTTTAGAGACGTCCGACTTTATTGTGTTGATGTCATTTTTTTCTTCGCTGTTTGATATTATAAGTCCAGTTTCCAAAGCCCTTCAAGATGAGGAAAATGATTTACAAAAAGCAAGTATTTTGCTTCAAAATTTTTTAGACGGCCTAGAAAAAGAAAGAAATCAAAAGAAATTCAGTGATCTACTTAAAAAGTCTAAGGATTTAGCCAACGATTGGGGAGTGACGCCTGTCTTCAAAAATAAAAGGAGGAAAATAACGAAGCGGTTTTTTGATGAGTTGGCAGAAGATCATAGAATTTTTGATCCGGAAATTTACTTCAAAGTCAATATTTACTAATCCTGCTTGGACATTTTGATTGGACAAACTCAGCAAAGATTTCAAAGCTTTCATAGTCTTAGTAGTATGTTTGAAGTGTTGGAACCGGATAAGCTTTAATCGTTCTCAAATGATGAAATAAATCAAGGTTCAAAAAAGCTGGTGGAAAAGTACAATATAGACATATCTGGTGATTTCCGCAATCAACTAATTGCTCTAAAAACATGCCTTAAATCCGAAATCCTCAAAATTCATTCCATAAAAGAACTTGCTAAATTATTACTCATCGAATTTAATAGTCTTGCTTTTGGTTTTTCTGAAGTAATAACAGCATGCTTTCTCTTTTTGCCTCTTCCGGTCACCACAGCAACAGCTGAAAGATCTTTTTCCAAGCTGAAAATAATAAAAAATTATCTCAGAACTTCAATGGGACAGAAGAGGTTGTCAGATTTATCACTTTTATCAATAGAAGCAGATAATATTGAAAAACTGAAATCTTCTTCAGGTATGGAAGATTTAATAAATAAATTTGCAGACAAAAAGCCTCTAGGTTACGGAAAATTCTTTCAACTAGTCCAGCTATGCCAAGCTGCTTGAAAAATACAGACGGCTCCTGGACTTATTCAAGTAATGAATCGCTGAACTTACTATTGGACACTCACTTTTCTTGTAGTTCTCTTACCGAAACTTGCAACAGTTTTATACGTTCAAGTCCAAATACAACATATCCACAAGGTCTGATCACAAAGGATTAGCTACAATGGGCTCTCAACAGCCATTTAAATCTGCAGGACCAGTTGGAATAATACCAGCCGAATTACAAAAGGCTTGTGATATAATTGCACCAGTCCTTAAGGCAATTTTTACCAGCTGTCTTTACCTGGTCCATGTTCCCTCGGCATGGAGAGAGGTTAAAGTTGTTTTTATACCTAATGCAGGTAAATGCTCCCAAGTCAATCCTAAAAATCTACAACCTATAAGTCTATCATCATTCCTTCTTAAGACCTTGGAAAGATTGATTGATATCCATTTAAGGGCACGTATCGATACAAGACTCCTGTCTTCGTCTCAACATGCCTACTGGAAAGGTAAATCGGTGGAAACAGCGTTACACACTTTAGTACGCACCATCGAATATACCCTCCATCATAAAGAGTTCACTATGGTTGCTTTCCTTGACATCGAAGGTGCCTTTAACAACGTGGACACATCTATAACCACATCTGCACTGACATCTCTAAATGTAGAGAGTTCGCTTCGGGAGTTAATTCATTTAATGCTTAAAAATAAATAAATAAATTGGGTGGCGCAACAGTCCGTTATGAACCAGGACCTAGTGACTTACAACTCTCAACCATTCCTGTGTGCAAGTACTGTTGTCAGGAATGGAAGGGACCTACAGTTTTAGGCCGAATCCGAACGGCTAGTTTGAGGAAGCACTTTTTCATGAAAAGAATTACTCTTGAAGGATTTGTCAATTCCTCGCAAGAGGTAGTACCCGCGAAAATTATTTGTTTTAAATTAAGGTGGCACAGGCAGGGATTGAACCCAAGACCCCTTGCATGACAGTCCAACGCACTAACCATCACACCACGGGTACTACATTTAATGTTTTCTAGAAGAATAATAATTAACTCAAAACTGGGCAAACCTTCTAGCAGACGATTCGTTAGAAGAGGACGCCTCAAGGTGGTGTTCTATCCCCTCTCCTCAGGAACCTAGTGGTGAATAAAATCCTAACTAGTCTGGATGCGGAGGGTTTCAGAGTGATAGCCTATGCGGACGACGTTGCTATAGCAGTTTCAGGAAAGCATCTTAATATCCTAAAAGAACTCTTACAAAATGCCTTAGACAGACTAATACTTTGGGCTAATCGGTGTGAACTGAGTTTTAACCCACACAAAACCAATCTGGTCTTGTTTTCGAGGAGATACAAAATTCCATTTGTCAACCCTCCTTACATTAAAGGAATCCAATTAAAATTCTCAGACGAGGCTAAATACCTAGGTCTTGTCTTAGACAAAAAACTAAATTGGAAACGCAACGTACAGGAAAGAGTCAAAAAAGCTACTATAGCTCTCTTTTCTTGCAAAAAAGCTATTGGTAATAAATAGGGTTTACAACCCAGAATCACGCATTGGCTATACACATCGGTAATCAGACCGATTTTAACGTACGGTGTGGCAGTATGGTGGACTGCTTTAGAGAAAGGTAAAAACAGGGTAAGTTAAATAAAGTCCAACGTTCAGCCTGCTTCGTCGCAGTGGACTAACAACAACATTGGCCACTCCGTAATTCTAAGGTACGTAGAATCAATTCCAAAGCACACAGACTGCACCATCCCCCAACTGCAATTCGACAGAAACTTCCAGATTTCTATACCTACCAGATCTTTTTGGGAGGATAGGACATTCTTGGAGGATGAGTCAATCCATTTTTACACAGATGGGTTAAAAACCAAAGAAGGGGTTGGTGGAGGTGTGTACTCTGAACGACTGAAATTAAGTCTCTCATTCCGCCTTTCCAATCATTGTAGCGTGTTTAAAGAAGTCTTGTCTTGGCTCAAAGAAAACGTGATATCAACATCTGATATCCGTATTTTCTCTGACAGCCAGGCCGCTATCAAATCTCTGGACTCTGTCTCTACAAACTCTATAACAGTCCATAACTGTCGATCATCTATAATGGAGATGGCGCAACAGTTTAATATTCACCTTTGCTGGGTGCCGGACCATTGAGAAATTCCAGGTAACTGTAAGGCAGATGAACTCGCCAGGAATGGTACAGTACAGCCCATCCTACCACGTTTGGCAAGTACTGGCATACCAAGCGCTACTTGTAAACTGCTGCTTATGCAAGACGCTGTGAGGAGGGCAGGCACCAGGTGGGACAACATCACCACATGTCAAGCCACAAAAAACATCTGGCCAACACTGGATTTAAACGTTCAAGGTGCTGGCTCTCTCTAAGCAGATCGCATATAAGCTCGATAATAGGTGTCATAACCGGACACTGTCTTATAGAGAAGCACACAAATGACTTTTGCAGAAGCTGTATGGACGAGGAAGAAACGGTTCTCCATCTTCTCTGCACATGCCCTGCTCTAGCTCGAAAACGCAAGAATTACCTAGGAGAATTCTTCTTTAACAATCTAAACGATCTAAATCATATCGGTACAATCAGCCTCTCACGTTTCGTAAGGGACTCAAGCTGGTTCCATTGAGCTTAGGAGGAAGCCTCAAGATTTATGTAGTATAACAATGGGCCATTAAACTGGCCTAAGTGTGTCCGTTTCCATCTTGGACAGCCACTATAACCTAACCTAACCTAACCTAGTAGCTATGCTAAGTATAATCCTACCACAAGAGCTTGTAAGGATTTTAATGAATATGATGTTGCAATTGATTTTAATATTAATAGAAATGAAAATTGGTATTTTCATCTGTTTTTTGCTGCCGAATCTTTTGACTTTTGTTCAATTTTTGGCTGCCAAATTTCTAATTTGCTTGCATAATATTAAGATCTAAGACAGATATTCAAATGGAATATAATTTTTTTAACGATTATCGAAGTGTATTTAAAGATGAGAGGTAGGCTAGCCAAAGACTTCATGCAAAATCTAACTATGTTTCCAAAAATAAAATACGAAATTGGCTAATCGGCCTTTTACGTACTTTTTTGTTTGAAGTTCCTTAGTTAAATGTTAATACGTTAATTTTAATATTATTTAAAATAACTGCATATTATTCAGCCCTTAATCTATTATTTTTGTGTATTCAAGTTTTAAATTTATTATTATTACATAATGATCTGGTTATTTTTTCAAATTTTTGTTTCAGTGATGATGGATCCCCGACTTTTCCTTTTAGTTATCATATCGATATGTCAGCAAAAAACCATTTCTGCCGAATATCAGTGAGTTTTTATTGTTGATAGTATACGAGTTACTTGATTTTATTAACTCTTTTTCATTTAGGCAAAGTTTGGCTTTTACGGACATCCTGCCGGAGGACACAAAACGATATGATAAAATGAGACCTCCCAAAAAGGATGGCCAGGCAACAATTGTTTTCTTTCACGTAACAGTTATGGGCTTAGATTCAATTGATGAAAACTCCATGACCTATGTTGCTGATGTCTTCTTTGCCCAAACCTGGAAGGATCATCGATTAAGACTTCCCGAGAACATGACTACCGAATATCGTTTGTTAGAAGTTGACTGGCTCAAGAATATGTGGCGTCCTGATTCGTTTTTTAAAAACGCTAAATCTGTCACCTTTCAAACAATGACAATTCCTAATCATTATATGTGGTTGTATAGAGATAAAACAATTCTGTATATGGTAAAGTTGACTCTTAAATTATCATGCATCATGAATTTTGCCATATATCCTCATGATACACAAGAATGTAAGCTTCAAATGGAAAGCCGTAAGTTATAAAACGTGTAGTCTATTAACTAATCAATGAAGGTTTTGAACCAATCTTTTTTTGAATTCCAGTTTCACATACAACAGATGATATGATCTTTCAGTGGGATCCAACAACTCCGTTAGTTGTCGACGAAAATATCGAGTTGCCACAAGTAGCACTAATTCATAATGTCACAGCGGATTGTACCCAAGTTTATTCGACTGGCAACTTCACCTGCTTAGAAGTTATATTTACACTTAAGCGTCGTTTAGTTTACTATGTTTTCAATACATACATTCCAACTTGCATGATTGTTATTATGTCCTGGGTATCGTTTTGGATTAAGCCAGAGGCAGCTCCAGCTCGTGTGACATTGGGTGTTACTTCACTGCTTACACTTTCAACGCAACATGCGAAATCGCAAGCTTCGCTGCCGCCTGTGTCGTATTTAAAGGCTGTGGATGCATTCATGTCAGTGTGTACGGTTTTCGTGTTCATGGCTCTCATGGAATATTGCTTGATAAATATTGTTTTGAGTGATACTCCAATACCAAAGCCTATTGCCTATCCACCCAAACCAGTTCCGGAAGCAGCACCAAAAAAGGAGGAACCACCTCCACGTCCAAAGGACGAAAAAATCGAGAAAATAGAAAAAATATTTGATGAAATGACAAAGCGAAAGGTAAGACATGCTAAGTTTTAGGATTTAAATCAAATGGCATAGCTTGTTAAAACGCCCCGTCTGACATAGATCCCAATTGGGTTTCTGTGACTTATTTTCGTCATAACCACGCGTTCGGTCGTACCGTCTTTAACATATTGAATAGAAACAATGGAATCTTATGAGACAATCTGAAATGTACCTATTGGTCTATTTTCTTTTTTTGGGCTGACAGCTGTATTGGCATTGCCATTTTGTTTATTTAATTTCAGAATCTGTGTGCAGAAGCAGTGCCTCCATCTGTTGTTAAATTTATAAACAAAATAAAAGAAACACATAAATAAATCAAAAAAATTTAAGTAAACTTGTAAAGTTTCTTCTCAACGCGCAAGGTTTGAAGCTACATTACGATATGCAAATTTTTAGGCCACGTTTTATGATCGTAAAGTCGGTAAGAAGCCTGTCAAAAGTCAACCAACCTAACGCTTGTTTGTGGTTTAGCTATAAAAAAGAGCTTGTGATTTTATGAGGCCTGTGCTGCACATACATATTTGTGGTAACACACAAGCAGCAAAAACTTATATTAACTTTCAAGTTTTGCCAAAACAAGCTTTATTTAAATCCAGAAACTTTAAAATAATAACCTTTAGAGACGGACGTCTTTAAAAAATTAATAAAACTATCTTAATGTGGTTGAGTAAAAAACTAACATTTTCTAATATAGTTAAGTTCCTAAGGTGGAGGGCTAAAATGTACATCAAATTAACACCAAAGTTGTATTTTTTTATAAAACTGTTTTTCTTTACTATTTATTTTTAATTATCCTTTTTTTTAATAATAATTGATTTTTATTATTTTAGTCCGTAAATGTTCGTCGCATCCCTCGCCCTGATACATCCGATGGACCTTGGATTCCTCGACAGGAGAGTCGCATAATATTAACACCTGGTATCATTGCACCTCCTCCACCACCACCACCGGAAGAAAAACCAAAGCTTACCCCGCAACAAGAACGCCTCAAACGCGCCATCTACATTGATCGAACTGCAAGAGTACTATTTCCAGCACTATTTGCGTTTCTCAATATAACTTATTGGATAGTGTTTTACGAATACTTATAAGCTAAACAAATTAAAAAGATACAAAAAACAAAACAAGAACGCATCAATATATTAAGACATAAAAATAAATGTTAAATAATTATAATTTAAAAATAAGATTTTCAACTGTCGTTTTATTAATATGGAAACAAAATATCACATTGTACTAAAGTTGTTCCTGAATAAAGCTTAATCCCTTCATTAAATGTGTTTGCCTTAATTTTATAAACGAAATTATTCTAAAACAAAACAATGGACAGTTTTTATAATCCAATAACGTTATGCCAGTAAGCTGAACACATCCTGTCGGAAACTAATGGTGGATAAACGTGTATCTGCACTTTGAAGTCTCCAGACAAAGAGGATCCAAAACAATCAAATCGCACTGGTTGGAAAGAGAGAGAAGATTAAAAATGGTGACGTCTTCAAAAATACAAATTATAGGAAATCGGATGAAGACTATAGTAAGAAAAAACTTTAATTTTTACGCTTTTTTACTTTATGAAGACTTATAAGTACCTTCTAACTACGAGTATTATTTTGAGACTATGGAAAAGCACTATTGCAAAATTATAGCAATCTTTGTTTATTTTGTGGTTATTTTACAGCTTTTGTTAGGGTTTTTGTTTTATTTATAGGAAGTAAAAATAGTTACTATCGGTGTATTCTCTCCCACTTTCATGTTTTCAAATGCAGACACATGTAAATCCACTTAAAATATATTAGAAAACTTCAGTTAATTTGGTTATTAATAGTTAATATTTTTGGTTGATAAGCAATTCATGATAAAATTAATGTTTTTAAAGTAATTTCAATATTATGAAATTTGTTTGTGATGCCTGAGGTCTTTGGATCAATACCAGGCTCTTGCGATAAATACACAAATTCTAAAAGAGTAGTTCGTGTCATGAAAAGTGCTTACTTAAATTAGCCGTTCGGATTCAGTATAAATCTGTAGGAGCTCTCCATCCCTGACCTAAATTGCAAACATTTGCCACCTATTTTTTTATTTATAAATAAACTTTAACCTACACGGAAGAAAATATAAACAGTTTTTCAAATGAGACTGGAAAACTTTTAAAATGTCTCTGTGAACGCACCCTTGGACCAATCGAAAAAATCTGTCAATGGCAAAGCATTCACTGAAAATCAATGTTGCAACTTATGTACATAAAATATTTACTACATGATTTAAATATTTACTAATTAAATCAACAGCTTTATAAGTTAATAAGAAAATCAAATGGTAGACATGTGCATTCAAGAGGACACAAGCGTCCACAGGTTTTCCTCAAAACCAACCTCTGTCTATAAACCCCTACTCTCACCTCCCCGTGGTGAACATCGGGTGCCTAGTATCTCAACTGGAGATTGGGTTCCAACCCCAGTGGAAAGTTGTTGGGGCAGCAAACAAGAGAGGTAGGGAGAGGTGTTTCCACTAAGGCACCTCTCCTTATCCAAACGGCAGCGGAGGAATTCCCGAGATGGAATCAACGGTGGCGTCTACCGTTCCTGTAAGATTGAACTACGTAGTGAACACCTTATAGGGCTTCTTCGACTTATTCGGCCTATAAGGAGCGGTTTTATCCAGCTCCCCATCTTTGGAGTTGTACTAAGGATCTGGCCCTCCAGGTTGGGGATTGTGCCGTCGGGGTGATTTCCTGGCCACGTAATAGATTTCATAGTTGCGAAGCAACAACAAGCCTCGGATACGGACGGATTTACTGTTGACAACCAACGCAAACGAATAAAGGACAACGAACTTTGGATATGTACGTGGAATGTTAGGTCCCTTAACAGACCACGTGCGGCCGAGGAATTAACGGAGGCCCTAGGAAATATGATGGGATGGGCCGGGCAAAAAGAGGATGAAAAACCACGAAAACCAACAGCGCTTATTTCGATGCGGCTTCGTCATTGGAGCCACACTTAGGTAAGAAGTCTTGAGCTATAGGTGCATCAATGAGCGCCTCATGACCATACGCATCAAGGCTAAATTCGGCAACATTAGCCTGATATGCGCGCACAGAAGAGAAAGACGACAACACTAAAGATATGTTCTTCGAGCTCCTAGACAAAACATATGAGCAGTACCCTAGCTACGATATTAAAATAGTCCTGGGCGATTGTAATGAAAAGCTAGGAAGGGAAGACATCTTTGGTGGAATAATCGGGAAGAACAGCCTGCACGACAACACTTCCGACAACGGATTCAGGCTCATAGATTTTGCTGCGGGGCGAAATTTCATGGTAGCCAGTACCCGTTTTCCACACATCAACATCCACGAAGGAACTTGGACTTCTCCAGATCAATCTACCGTCAAGCAGATTGACCATA
Organism: Eupeodes corollae; assembly: GCF_945859685.1. Lineage (NCBI taxonomy): Eukaryota > Metazoa > Arthropoda > Insecta > Diptera > Syrphidae > Eupeodes > Eupeodes corollae. Next base: position 155,502,896 of record NC_079147.1, read on the forward strand.
TTGCGATCGACGCCAGGCACGCTTCCAGCATTATGGATGTACGAACTTGCCGAGGAGCCACTACCTCGTTGTAGCCAAGGTAGCACTTCGGATTTCCAGACCGAAGGCTGCAAAAAGGAAAGTGGAAACATCATAGTGGAACCGCAGTCAATGCGGATGATATGGAAGGACCACTTTTACAGACTGTATAACGGCGACGTCGAACTGAATTCCGCTATCAGGCAGGATGATCCATTCAACATAGACGACGAAAGCCAACAATCCCGTCCACCTGACTTAGACGAAGTAAAGATTGCCATATCTAAGCTGAAGTCTAATAAAGCGGATGACTTGAACTCCGAGCTCCTTAAAGCAGCTGGAGATAAGTTGGTTAGGAGCATGCACCAACTTATCTGTAAGATATGGTCGTAAGAAAGCATGCCCGATGAATGGAAAAAAGGAGTCTACTTAACATCGCCTGTAAAATCTTCTCTGCCGTAATATGTCAACGTCTAAAGCCCATCGTCAACAACCTGATAGGATAAGGATCAGTGTGGTTTTAGACCAGGAAAGTCCACAATTGATCAAATATTCACATTACGGCAGATCCTAGAAAAAAACCAGGAACACCAAATCGACACCCACCATCTTTTCATCGATTTCAAGGCCGCATATGACAGCATTTACAGGGACGAGCTGTATAGAGCCATGTCTAGCTTTGGCATCCCTGCCAAACTGGAGAATTCACGCTGCTCCATAAATGTTGGAAACAACTTAACAGAACCTTTCGATGTCAAAAAAGGTTTTAGACAAGGTGATGCGCTGTCCTGTGATTTTTTTAACATCGTGCTTGAAGGAATAGTGCAGAGCTCACACGTCAACACTAGAGGCACTATCTTTCAAAAGTCTGTCCAATTACTGGCATATGCTGATGACATTGACATAATCGGAAGAACTCAGCGTGATGTCAATGGGGCTTTTGTGAGTATTGAGGCAGAGGCGGCAAAATGGGTTTAACGGTTAATGAGGCAAAACAAAGTACATGCTGTCGTCAAGAAAGGACATACAACACTGACGTCTTGGTCAAAACGTCACAATCGACAGACGTAACTTTGAGGTAGTCAAGGACTTCGTCTACCTAGGCTCCACTGTTAACGCAGAAAACAACACTAGCTCTGAGATCAAACGCACAATAACTCTTGCTAACCGCTGTTTCTTTGGACTAAGAAAGCAATTGAGTGTTGCTATATAAGACCCCTATAATCCCCGTCCTGCTATACGGTGCAGAAGCATGGACCATGACAAAAGCGAATGAAAGCACCTTGGGTCGCTTCGAGAGAAAAGTTCTTCGTGTGATCTACGGTCCCGTATGCATCGAAGGGGAGTGGAGGAGAAGATGGAACGACGAACTGTACGGACTGTACAGCGACGTAGACTTAGCCAGAAGGGTAAAAGTCCAACGACTAAGATGGCTGGGTCACGTAGAGCGCATGGAAACCAATGCTCCGGCCCGGAAAGTCTTCGAATCCACACCCACAGAACAACGCAGTAGAGGAAGACCGCGGATCGACACCCACCATCTTTTCATCGATTTCAAGGCCGCATATGACAGCATCTACAGGGACGAGCTGTACAGAGCCATGTCTAGTTTTGGCATCCCTGCCAAACTGGAGAATTCACGCTGCTCCATAAATGTTGGAAACAACTTAACAGAACCTTTCGATGTCAAAAAAGGTTTTAGACAAGGTGATGCGCTGTCATGTGATTTTTTTAACATCGTGCTTGAAAGAATAGTGCAGAGCTCACACGTCAACACTAGAGGCACTATCTTTCAAAAGTCTGTCCAGTTATTGGCATATGCTGATAACATTGACATAATCGGAAGAACTCAGCGTGATGTCAATGACGCACAATAACTCTTGCTAACCGCTGTTTCTTTGGACTAAGAAAGCAATTGAGTGTTGCTATATAAGACCCTTATCATCCCCGTCCTGCTATACGGTGCAGAAGCATGGACTATGACAAAAGCGGATGAAAGCACCTTGGGTCGCTTCGAGAGAAAAGTTTTTTGTGTGATCTACGGTCCCGTATGCATCGAATGGGAGTGGAGGAGAAGATGGAACGACGAGCTGAACGGGCTGTACAGCGACGTTAACTTATCCAGAAGGGTAAAAGTCCAACGACTAAAGTAGTATTCACATGAGCGCGACCAACGAACGACGAATGAATTACAAAATGTGAGTTTATATACGTTTGAAGACATATTTCCACACAAATTCTTAACAAAACGATAGCAATATAGTTTCTATTTGATTAACGATACAAACTTTTACTTTTCAATATAATATATTAATAAATTTAAGAAAACAAATTTATTCGTCGCGAAAAAAATTATAGTTGATACGAACGGTCAAACTTTATTCGCGTTCCACATTATCCACACCCGCAACGAATATAAGTACTTAACCTAAAAAATCATTCTTGTTTTGGTTTCGGTGGTGAATGGTGTTTGGCTGTGGCTTTATTCGCGACGAATTAAAAACTCTCATGTGAAAGAAACGCCAAAATCGACGAATATACGTTCATTCGTTGGTCGTTGGTCGTGCTCATGTGAATAGTGCTTAAGATGGCTGGGTCACGTAGAGCTTATGGAAACCAATCCTCCGGCCCGGAAAGTCTTCGAATGCACACCCACAGGACTGCGCAGTAGAGTAAGACCGCGAATCAGGTGGCGCGTACAAGTAGAAGGTGACCTCACCCAACTTGGAGCGCGAAACTATAAGACATCTAGCTAGGGACCGAGCTACATGGAGAAGTTTGTTGGGTGAGGCCCTAGTGCCCACAGGACTGTAGCGCCACATTAAGTAAGTAAAAGAAAATCACTACAGTGGTCATCATATAATTGTTATAAACTACCTTGCTTCACATTTACTCGAATGAAAACAAACATAATGACTTCAAGTGCAAAATTTCTCAACAATCAATCGAACTTTAATTGAAATTAATTAGCTTTTTTAACCGCAAAACTATTCGCTAAGCAAATATACTTCGCATGTTCGAGTTTATAAAGGAATGAAAGAGCTTTAAAACTTCTAAGTGTAGATTCAATTTTCTTGCTAACAAAAATGGAAAAACTTGGAAGAAATCTTCAACTAAGTGACTTTACAAAAATTCCCTTTGATATTTATCGATTAGTTGGAATCAGGGTCTATAAATACGATCCCGACGAAAAGCAACCTCTTAAAGAAAAAATAGCTTTCTCAATGGCTATTCTAAATTTGACAATTCATTTTTTTCTCAAAAACGCTGTCCCATTTTATCACAAGTTTGAAGATCCAATTGAATTGACAGCTTTTGCTTGCTACGCAGGCTTTGTCATTAACTCACTTTGCAAAATTATAGCGGTTTGGTGTGGTCGATTTTTCTTAAAGGAAGTTCTTGTCAAAATGGAGGAAATTTTTCCAAAAACTGAGGAAGATATAATTCAATACCGTCTGGATGAGTATTATAAAAAAATTGAATTCTACATGAGAACGTTGACTATTTATCACTTTTCGACAACCACAATGTTCAATTTTTTCCCCTTAATTCAATCAATAGTGGAGAAAATTATAACTGGCGAAGATTTTGTTTATAGATTTCCATTTATTTTGGTTTATCCGGGAAATGAGAAGCAATTTCCGATATTTCTGTTTGCATATTTTTATCAGATAATGGCGGCGTATATTTTGTCGTGTTTCTTTTTGGGTTCTGATTTGTTACTTGTGTCGATTGTGCACTTAGCTTGTATGCATTTTGATTACTTGGGGAAAAAAATTACAGATTTTGAACCCACTGGCACGGACAGAGATCTTATAGATTTAGGGAAGTTTGTTAAATATCATGATGACACTTTAAGGTGAGTAGTTTCATAAATTACCATATAAGTCTTCATCGAAATTAATTCATTAATAAATGGTCACCTTAACCAAAGGTGACAAGTGACGTTGCAAATTCTCTGAAAATTTGTAGATGTAGATTTATAGAAAATATTAAAATTGGTAAAATTTTTCCAAAACAAAAATTTGTATTTTACATAAATTGTGTTTTTTTTTGACATAAGCCCTCGACTTCAAGTAGCCGCAATGGATAAAGGTTGCGATGGTTAGATGAGACGATCTCGCTGGCTATTTCAAGTCACTAAATCGAAAAACTACTCGGCTAGGAACAGTATGTTCACCAAGCCCCACAAAGTCGTTTAACATGGCCCTCTAGCGTTCACCAGTAACAGTGACCGTATTGTCAAAGGCGCCCTAAAAACCGGCCTAATTACTTCTACCGCGTGAGCATAGTGGTTTTGAGTTGATGCAATTGCTCTTTGTGCATCCATTGTGGATTTTTAATGCCCAAGAAACGAAGATTTTTATTATTGATGTAATAGCTTAAGTGGAAAAGAGCCTTTTCGCTCATGATGGTTTTCGACACAAAATCGTCTTCTTAGTTGTTGAGATTGAGGAGGGCTCGACAGTGATTCACAGTCAACTGAAAATTCGTGGCCCTTCGTTTGGCTGATATTTCTTTGTTCTCAAGAACACTGGCAGTCACCGTCATGATATTCTTAACCGAATGACTAGCCCGTTGGTAGCCAAACTCCACACATTTCCTTGTGGTTCCAGTCTGTTCGAGTCTTAAAGTTAAGCCCGTAGTGTTTGCGGAGTTGGCGTGACTCAAAAAAGAAAATCGTATTTGACATTCACGGTGCCCTAAAACTACTGACAGGTTTTGAGTTACAAAAATAGACGCAATTATTCCACGCTCCTAAGGGAGTATAGCGGTTCATTGTTTTTTTTTTTCATAAATATTCTAAAGGTATCTTTTTTTAAATTTCAAATATAATTGACGTTAGACGTCATTTTCAGACATTATGGCATCCTCCGAGAGGATGATTGATTTTGCGCCACCTGGTGTAAATAGTATAAAAGTATTTAGAAAATTAAGACAATTGGCAACGCTGATCATAATTGATATCTTTTTTAATAACATTAATTTTTAACGTTTTTCAGCTTAAGTTTCAAAATTAACGAAGTATTCAAAGTATCCATTTTGATGAACTACATTGCTTCATGCGGAGTAATTTGTATGATTGGATTCCAAATCACAGCTGGTTCGGAAATTCTCGATATGCTTAAGTTTTTTGCATTTTTGATATCTTCTTTGGTTCATGTATATTTTATTTGTTCTTTCGGTTCGAATTTATTAGATGTGGTTTGTATTTCCTTAATGGTGCATATTTAACAATATTAAAAGTATTTTTTTTTTTAATTTTAGAGCGGTAATATAGCAGATGCAGTTTTTTCTCATAGGTGGTATATGGCAAATAATAAATATAAGAAATCTTTACCTCTATTGTTGGCGCGTTCACATAAGCCAGCTTTTTTGACAGCTTTTAAATTCTTCATAGTTTCGATGGAAAGTTTTAAAAGTGTAAGAATTAATACGCACTTGTTAGTTTTGCTTTTTTTTAATAAATACTTATTTCTTGCAGCTGGGAACAACTTCATACCAATTTTTCACTCTAATCAAAACCAAATACGATGAAGAAGAATAAAATGGTGGCTTAATATTTTATGTAGACTTATTCTTTAAATGATTAATTAATTTATTAAAATAAAATTGTTTATTAGTGAAAAAGTAATAAACAACACAACAAATTTTATACCAACTATACGAAATAGTTGGCCTAATATGATAATCCTTGCAAACCCAATTTTCCAATATCTTTTTATTTTACAAAATTAATAAAAACTTCATATTTGTTTGTTCTTCTTATATAATGTTTATAAATACACAAAATTGGTGGAACAACAGTCAATTGAGAACTAGGGCCTAGTGACTTACAACTCTAAACCATTCCTGTTGTCAGGTATTAAGGGGACCTGTTGTTTTAATCAGAATTGAAACGGCTAATTTAAGAAAGCACTTTTCATGACAAGAATTACTTTTTTAGAATTTTTTAATTCCTCGCAAGAGGCAGTATCCTTGAAATAAACTTTGGTTATATCAGTCCATGAAAGTCCAACACACTAACCATAATGCCACGGGTACTAAAGGAGTGAACAAATGTGAAAACAAGTTAGTTATGTAATACTTGTATGAATTGGATCTTCATAGTTTTATTCTCTTTCGAAGAGTCGAAATCTTTCCGCCAAATTATTATGAAACTACTCGTGCTTTAATGAATCACAGGATTTAAAGTACTTACTTACTTACTTAAGGTGGCGCTACAATCCGGATGGACCTGGGCCTCAACCAACAAGCGTCTCCAGCCAGCTCGGTCTCTATAGCTAGCTGTCTCCAGTTTCGCACGCCAAGTTGGTTGAGGTCGTCTCCCACCTGGGTGCGCCACCTGAGTCGCGGTTTTCCGCGCCGTCCCTCGGGATTGGATTCGAAGACCTTCCGGGCTGGAGCGTTGATGTCCATCCGCTCTACATGACCTAGCCTTCTAAGCCGTTGGACTTTAATTCTGCTAACTAGGTCCGTGTCGCTGTACAGCCCGTACAGTTCGTCGTTATATCTTCTCCTCCATTCTCCATCTATTCGTACGGGACCAAAAATTACCAGAAGAATTTTTCTCTCGAAGGATCCTAAGAGGCTCTCATCTTTCTTTTACAGGGTCCAGGCCTCAGCGCCATAAATGAGAACCAGAATGATGAGTGTCTTATAGATGGTGATTTTACATGCTCGAGAGAGGACTTTACTTCTCAATTGCCTTCTAAGTCCAAAGAAGCAGTGATTTGCAAGAGTTATTCTTCGTTTGATTTCAGCGCGGTGCCTAGGTAGACAAAGTCCTTAAATACCTCAAAGTTATAGCTGTCCATGGTGATTCTTTCCAGAACGATGTTGAAGAAGTCGCATGATAGTGCATCGCCTTGTCTAAAACCTTTTTTGGCATGCATCGGTAAGATCTTTTCCAACCTTGATAGAGCAGCGTGTATTCTGCAAAAACGGATAAGTTTGACAAGGATGCCAAAACTAGACATAGCTCTGTGGAGCTCTTCCCTATGGATGATGTCATACGCGGCTTTAAAATCGATAAAGAGATGTTGGGTATCGATTTGAAGCTCCTGGTTTTTTTTCCAAGATCTGCAGTAGTGTGAAAATTTGGTCGATAGTGGGCTTTCCTGGTATGAAGCCACACTGATAAGGACCTATCAGGTTGTTGACGAACGGCTTCAGACTTTTACATTATACGGCAGAAAGGATCTTATATGCAATGTTAAAAAGACTAATGCCTCTGTAGTTGGCGCAATTTAGAGGGTCTCCTTTTTTATGATTGGGCAAACTATGTTGAGATTCCACTCATCGGGCATGCTTTCTTCCGACCATATTTTACAGATAAGTTGGTGCATGCTCCCTACCAAGTCACTGTCTGCTGCTTTGAATAGTTCGGCAGCGATGCCGTCAGCTCCAGCAGCTTTGTTTGACTTAAGTTTAGATATAGGTATCTTCACTTCGTCAAGGTCGGGTAGGCGGAATTGTTGATCTGCGTCGCCGAGGTTGAGTGGTTCTATCTCCCTTACAGCGGAATTCGGTTCGTCATAATTTGGAGAAGTGGTCTTTCCATATTCTCAACATAGACTGCGGTTCTACTACTATGTTCCCCTGATCGTCATTACAGGCTTCGGTTCGTGGTTTGTACCCTTGGGATGTTTTTTTACCTTTTGGTAAAATTCGTAGTCAAACCAGAGGTTTCGTTGTGGTGGCCGTGTGAAACCTAGCACTTTGTAGGCGGCATCTCTAATGTCTGCAAGGTAATGTTGCCACTGGTTTTCAATGCTTAATGTAGGCAGCATAGGACTCCTTAAGAGGTTATGGCAGTCTCTTGCGATTGTAGCCGTCTAACGTCGAATTTTCTCACAGTACTTCCTTGTTTCGCCTTGGATCGGGATATCCGTAGCCGTACCTTGGCTACAACGAGGTAGTGGTCCGAGTCAATGTTGGCCTCTCGGAATGTTCAGATATCCTGTATACTGGAGAAGTGTCGTGCGTCGATCGCAAAGTGGTCAATCTAGTTGACGGTTGATTGATAAGGAGATTTCCATGTCCCCTTGTGGATGCTGAGATGTGCGAACTGCGTACTAGCTACTCGCCCCGCAGCGAAATTGATCAGCCTGAATCCGTTGCCGTAGGTGGTGTCTTGCAGGCTGTATCTCCCGATTGTGCCACCAAAGATGTCTTCTCTTCCTACCTTGGCATTAAAATCTCCCAAGACAATTTTAATGTCATAGCCAGGGCACTGCTCATATGTCTTGTCCAAGAGGTCGAAAAATATGTCTTTGGTGTCTTCATCTTTCTCCTCTGTTGGGGCATGCGCGCATATTAGGCTTACGTCGCCGAATTTGTCGTGATGTGCTCGCTCACACTGTTGAAACTCAAGACTTTTTGTCTGAGTCTAATTCCAACAACAAATCCACACCCAAATACACGTTGACCTCTTATTCCACGTACAGATCCGAAGTTCGTTGTCCTTACTTCGTTTTTTGTGTGGGTTGTTAACAGTGAATCCGTCCGTATCCGAGGCTTGGTAGTGCTACGCAACTAAAGGTAGACGCCACTGTTGAACCCATCTCGAAAATTCGTCCGCTGCCGTCTGGATAAAGAGAGATGCCTTAGTGGAAACACCTCTCTCTCGTTTGCTGCCCTCAACAACTTTCCACTGGGGTTAGAACCCAATCTCCAGCTGAGGTACTAGGCACCCGATGTTCCCCGCGGGGAGGTAAGAGTAGAAGTTGAGAGACAGAGGTGGATTTTTAATGTACATGTCTACCATTTCAACATCGATAAAGTACTTAAGGTTTTATAAAATATATAATAACTTATTCTTTGTAATATTTTACTACTACTTTGGAAAAAGAGCACAAAAATTACCCTGACGTCCATATGCTACAAAGTTGACAAAAACTTAAAGTATTTGGAAAATCGGTCTAACATCGAGCAACTTATTTGATTTCCATCACCCGCTAGGCAACTTCGGGTAATTTTGTAGAATTCTTAATTGTATGTACATTTTAAGAATTTTGTTCACCGTAGCCTCAAGGTGACGTTGGAAGTCTTATATACGTTAGGTGAGATTAAATGGTTGTCCATGATGAAGTAGGACACATTTAGGCCAGTTTAATGACCCATTGTGCTACCACATAAATCTTGAGGCCAAAAACACTCAATATGAAAATATAAATCCTTCGTACCTATCACCCTCTAAAACCGTTTATTTTTTTTTTCTTAGCTTATTTGTAATTTCCATGAAAA